>NC_136063.1:144001699-144601699 GCF_964261635.1 Lissotriton helveticus | reverse complement strand
AGTCTGGACACCAATCACTTGGTTTATGTTGTCTAAGCACACAGATCCTATATAGATTCGTAGGCCCCCGGAGATCAGTAAACTGCACTGGCTCTGACTCACTGTCCTCTGAGATCAGTAAACTGCACCGGCTCTGATTCACAGTCCCGAGATCAGTAAACTGAACTGACTCTGACACACTGTCCCCTGTGATCAGTAAACTGCACCGGCTCTGACTCACTGTCCCCTGAGATCAGTAAACTGAACTGACTCTGACACACTGTCCCCTGTGATCAGTAAACTGCACCGGCTCTGACTCACTGTCCCCTGAGATCAGTAAACTGAACTGACTCTGACACACTGTCCCCTGTGATCAGTAAACTGCACCAGCTCTGACTCACAGTTCTCTGACATCAGTAAACTGCACTGGCTCGGACTCACTGTACCCGGAGATCAGTAAACTGCACCGGCTCTGACTCACTGTCCCCTGAGATCAGTAAACTGCACCGGCTCTGACTCACTATCCCCTGAGATCAGTACACTGCACTGGCTCTGACTCACTGTCCCTGGAGATCAGTAAACTGCACTGGCTCTGAGTAACTGTCTCCTGAGATCAGTAAACTGCACTGGCTCTGAGTAACTGTCTCCTGAGGTCAGTAAAGTGCACTGGCTCTGACTCACTGTCCCCTGAGATCAGTAAAGTGCGCTGGCTCTGACTCACTGTCCCCTGAGATCAGTAAACTGCACCGGCTCTGATTCACAGTCCCGAGATCAGTAAACTGAATTGACTCTGACACACTGTCCCCTGAAATCAGTAAACTGCACCGGCTCTGACTCACTGTCCCCTGAGATCAGTAAACTGAACTGACTCTGACACACTGTCCCCTGTGATCAGTAAACTGCACCAGCTCTGACTCACAGTTCTCTGACATCAGTAAACTGCACTGGCTCGGACTCACTGTACCCGGAGATCAGTAAACTGCACCGGCTCTGACTCACTGTCCCCTGAGATCAGTAAACTGCACCGGCTCTGACTCACTATCCCCTGAGATCAGTACACTGCACTGGCTCTGACTCACTGTCCCTGGAGATCAGTAAACTGCACTGGCTCTGAGTAACTGTCTCCTGAGATCAGTAAACTGCACTGGCTCTGAGTAACTGTCTCCTGAGGTCAGTAAAGTGCACTGGCTCTGACTCACTGTCCCCTGAGATCAGTAAAGTGCGCTGGCTCTGACTCACTGTCCCCTGAGATCAGTAAACTGCACCGGCTCTGATTCACAGTCCCGAGATCAGTAAACTGAATTGACTCTGACACACTGTCCCCTGAAATCAGTAAACTGCACCGGCTCTGACTCACTGTCCCCTGAGATCAGTAAACTGAACTGACTCTGACACACTGTCCCCTGTGATCAGTAAACTGCACCAGCTCTGACTCACAGTTCTCTGACATCAGTAAACTGCACTGGCTCGGACTCACTGTACCCGGAGATCAGTAAACTGCACCGGCTCTGACTCACTGTCCCCTGAGATCAGTAAACTGCACCGGCTCTGACTCACTATCCCCTGAGATCAGTACACTGCACTGGCTCTGACTCACTGTCCCTGGAGATCAGTAAACTGCACTGGCTCTGAGTAACTGTCTCCTGAGATCAGTAAACTGCACTGGCTCTGAGTAACTGTCTCCTGAGCTCAGTAAAGTGCACTGGCTCTGACTCACTGTCCCCTGAGATCAGTAAAGTGCGCTGGCTCTGACTCACTGTCCCCTGAGATCAGTAAACTGCACCGGCTCTGATTCACAGTCCCGAGATCAGTAAACTGAATTGACTCTGACACACTGTCCCCTGAAATCAGTAAACTGCACCGGCTCTGACTCACTGTCCCCTGAGATCAGTAAACTGAACTGACTCTGACACACTGTCCCCTGTGATCAGTAAACTGCACCAGCTCTGACTCACAGTTCTCTGACATCAGTAAACTGCACTGGCTCGGACTCACTGTACCCGGAGATCAGTAAACTGCACCGGCTCTGACTCACTGTCCCCTGAGATCAGTAAACTGCACCGGCTCTGACTCACTATCCCCTGAGATCAGTACACTGCACTGGCTCTGACTCACTGTCCCTGGAGATCAGTAAACTGCACTGGCTCTGAGTAACTGTCTCCTGAGATCAGTAAACTGCACTGGCTCTGAGTAACTGTCTCCTGAGGTCAGTAAAGTGCACTGGCTCTGACTCACTGTCCCCTGAGATCAGTAAAGTGCGCTGGCTCTGACTCACTGTCCCCTGAGATCAGTAAACTGAACTGACTCTGACACACTGTCCCCTGTGATCAGTAAACTGCACCAGCTCTGACTCACAGTTCTCTGACATCAGTAAACTGCACTGGCTCGGACTCACTGTACCCGGAGATCAGTAAACTGCACCGGCTCTGACTCACTGTCCCCTGAGATCAGTAAACTGCACCGGCTCTGACTCACTATCCCCTGAGATCAGTACACTGCACTGGCTCTGACTCACTGTCCCTGGAGATCAGTAAACTGCACTGGCTCTGAGTAACTGTCTCCTGAGATCAGTAAACTGCACTGGCTCTGAGTAACTGTCTCCTGAGGTCAGTAAAGTGCACTGGCTCTGACTCACTGTCCCCTGAGATCAGTAAAGTGCGCTGGCTCTGACTCACTGCCCCATGAGATCAGTAAACTGCACTGGCTCTGAGTAACCGCCCCTGGAGATCAGTAACTGCACTGGCTCTGACTCACTGCCCCATGAGATCAGTAAACTGCACTGGCTCTGAATAACTGTCTCCTGAGGTCAGTAAAGTGCACTGGCTCTGACTCACTGTCCCCTGAGATCTGTAAAGTGCGCTGGCTCTGACTCACTGCCCCATGAGATCAGTAAACTGCACTGGCTCTGAGTAACCGCCCCTGGAGATCAGTAACTGCACTGGCTCTGACTCACTGCCCCATGAGATCAGTAAACTGCACTGGCTCTGAATAACTGTCTCCTGAGGTCAGTAAAGTGCACTGGCTCTGACTCACTGTCCCCTGAGATCAGTAAAGTTCACTGGCTCTGACTCACTGCCCCATGAGATCAGTAAACTGCACTGGCTCTGAGTAACCGCCCCTGGAGAACAGTAACTGCACTGGCTCTGACTCACTGCCCCATGAGATCAGTAAACTGCACTGGCTCTGAGTAACTGTCTCCTGAGGTCAGTAAACTGCACTGGCTGTCACTGTCCCCTGAGATCATGAGATACTCAGCACTGGTGTTGTTAGAGTATGATAAACTCACTGCCCCTGAGATTAACAAATACGGTTCACTGGGGTTGGTACCGTGCGCCAGCGTGGGCAGTCACTGCAGTTGCTCTACTGCAGTGACATAAACTCACTGCCACTTGAAATGAGGAAACATGGGGCCTCATTAATGTGTCTTTTACTGTAGGGCAGTGCAGGAGGCCATGCTGCTATACTGCCCTATGGCAAAAAGGCAGGAATGCGCCATATCTACTAGATGTGGTGCATTACTGTCCTTTTTCCCTGAGCCGGGTGCACAATGGGCTGCCGTGCACCAAAGCAGGCACCTTTGCACAATGGTGCAAGGGTACCTGCATTGCGGGGAGGATTATTTTTGTGCAGGAAGGATTATTTTTCTGCACAAAAGCAATTACAAGAGGCTTTTTCCTCTTTCTATGTGTGCTGCAGCCCCCAGTAACTCCCATGGAACGCCCCTTTCACGCAGTTTTCTGCATGAAAAGGGCACATATTTATAAGGGCATGAAAAGCCATGCAATGTGACTTTACGTGGTCTTATAAAAATGCCAGTGGCACATTGCGCCACCAGTACGTCAAAAAAGTGACTTTTCGGCACGCAATAGTACATAAGCCCTGCGACAATGACAGAAGCCCTGCTCCAGCATTCAAACACTGCACTGGGTTTATCTGCAGTGAGAGACACCCACAGTGTGCAGACACTGCACTGAGTTTGGCAGCAGTGAGAGATGCCCCAGAGTGTGCAGACACTGCACTGAGTTTGGCAGCAGTGAGAGATTCCCCAGAGTGTGCAGACACTGCACTGAGTTTGGCAGCAGTGAGAGATGCCCCAGAGTGTGCAGACACTGCACTGAGTTTGGCAGCAGTGAGAGATTCCCCAGAGTGTGCAGACACTGCACTGAGTTTGGCAGCAGTGAGAGATGCCCCAGAGTGTGCAGACACTGCACTGGGTTTGGCATGAGTGAGAGACGTCCCAGAGTGTGCAGACACTGCACCTGGTTCGGCTACAGTGAGAGGAATCTTCTGCTGAAGAGACACTATACTCAAACTCTATTGGGCTTTATTGCAGTCAGAAAATGTTCACTGCCCCAGAGAGCATTCACTGTACTGGGCCCTGCATGAATGAAGCCCTGCTCCCAAGGCATGTAGACTATGTTGTGGGGTTCTCTGCAGGGAGAGGAGCGTGCTTAATTTGAGCCGATTGTTTCCAGTGCTTGGTACTAGCACTTAATTGTCAACACTGGCACTTATGACAGTCTGCCACACGGTGGCACTGTTTTCTAATATAGAGATGCGTAAAACAGCAGTTGTCTATTAATTTAATACACCTTACAAATGGCTAATATCTACCTTCCAAGCCATTCTTATAGCTTTGGAGGCCTTAAATAGTCTGAATTGTCCTACTTGGAGGAGTGTGTTACTTAGTAGTTGTGCTGGCACAGGCAGTGGCTGTTGCAAGCTGCAGGAGCCTCCTGACGAGGGCTGCAGTACTTATTTTTTCACAAATTAAGCACTGGAGAAGCCCTGCCCCAGAGCATGCAAATATATTACACAAGGCCCCCCAGCCACGGATGGCTTCAGCGCTGGTGCGCCAGTCTTTTTTCACATCCCCCACATGACCTCCTTCTCTGCCAATTCCTTGCCTGCCACCCTCCAACAGTGCCCCTAATCTCTCCATTGACCCTCTCTGACATAATTTCTTTTCTATAGCACGTCATAGTTCACTCACACTCAATTCTGTGATCTGCATGGTACATGCTCTTTGCAGCAGGCAAATTACCCCTTTGTGCTACTTTATGATAAACTGCCACTAGACAAAACTCAGATATGTCACCTGCAGAAACATTATTCACCTGCGTTATCTTGACATTTTTATTCTTGCCTGAAAACTGCTGGACCTAAGAGGAACTCTGCAGCAGGTACTTTTAAACCCATGTTATTTTTAAACACAGCCCTCCCCCAAACCCCCCAGAGAATGCCAGGTGTGGCTGCTCCAGTCGCACAGCCCTAAAGCCGGCCCTGCCTCCAGCATGGTCATAGCTTAGTCAGCGAGATTTGGAGGGATGTGACTCTCAGACTTCTAGACAAAAGGGCAGTTGACCGCAGGGTGAATAGATGAGGGGACTAAGATTTGGGATGGACTGTCCCCATGACTGATTTGCATAGGATGGTTTGGAATGCCAGCCCGAGTGATTACCAGTGGTTGGACTATTTGCAAGCACCTGTCTGATCACCTTTTGGGTGTTTGATTGCCAGCAGTATGCCTGGAAACCTGAGACTGATGCAGCTTCCCAAGCCTACAACTGCCAACGTTTGTGAATTCTAAAAAGTCGTAAATTTTCATACATTCAAGAAATACTTCTTTGGATGAATCTTTGATACTTTTTTGGTGATCCTGAGCCAAAAAATGAACAAGTTAAAACCTCTTAGTGAAATTAGATTAGCAAGAAAAACCTAAACAAACACAGCAGACATGACTCAGGCCCCCCAGACACAACTACAAAGTCAGTAATGCATTCATTTGGGGGGGTCACACCTCAAACACTCCCTATGAAGCTACGCCCTAGCCCTTCAGATGGGGAATGCTGCTGTGGCATGCTCGTCTGTGGGATCTGTCAGCACCAGCTCCAGCTGAAACACCCAACTGCAGGAAAATCAAACAGAGCGAAAGAAAACACAGGTGCAGGCCTGGCCAGCCCATATACCCCAACCCCCAGGGCGAGATTTTCATCACACTGGGGCATTGACAGCAGAGCATTGTGTGTGTTTTCATGGGGAGGGGTCAGCCTGGGTGTTTCCAAAATATGTTTGGGATTCCTGCAGTGACCCACCTAGGGTGTGGTTGAATAGGACAGTGTGATCATTTGACACCGGCAGGGCAGTAACTTTACACAATGGCCCACACATGGGAACCCAAGAGTAGGAGGAAAGGGGGTAGTGTGGCTCTTGGAAGCTGCTGTCCTTCCTGGGGCCCCACATACACAAGGGTGTCTGGGGTGAAGCTCATAGGAGTGAGGTGTAAAACAGAGGTGGTATTCCTTTGAGAGCTGGATATGGGTGGGCTTTGCAGAGTGTGCATTGATTGTGAGAAAGGGCAAAAAAATACCATATGGTGGACTAATTGAGAGCGTTATTGGATGCCCCATTAGGCACATTAAAACTCAGAGAGGAGTGAATATCTTCAACTCAACTAAAGCAGCCAGGTCAACATGTTTCTGTCCATCTCTTGCCCCTATCAAGGAGTTCTGGGCATTCATCAGGACAAATGTATAGGAAGTCACTCTTTCAGATAAAAGCAAATAAACAAAAAAAACGTATTTATACTTCTGGTGTCAAAGACAATGGCCCACAATTACGTGGTATAGGTCCACCAGTAAAAAATAATACAGAACAAAGGAAAAGAAAAATGATCTCATAATTAGGAAGACAAGTCTGCAAACGACTAATAGTTCACAAATAATGTCTTGCGTGCTCCGTTCGCACATGTAAAGAGAGGAGTGCAGATCGATGGAAGATCCAAACAACTTGTAGTGGATTTGAACACTTGACCTAAATTCACTGGGCATGAGATATTCGTGATGATATGACTAAATGAAATCAATATTTCCACTGGAGACTATAATGAGTCCAGAGCAATTCTCCTCACTTATTTATTTGTTTCTCCTACTTGGATATTGCCTCTGATTGCAATCCCTCATGAGGCCTGCAGATCGTCCATTCAATATTTGGACTGTGTTGAGGCAAGACACAGTGATTTACTTTACATCCCACTCACTAACTAAAGGCTGACCGCCACCCATCTTACGCAAACTGTGCTTCTGCAAAGGATTCAGACATGGAGCAGTGGCAGCTGGTGGCAGGGCAGGGTGGCGGGTGCGGGGAGGAACAGAGGACAGGGCTAGGATGAAAAACAAAATACTTAAAGAACTTACCTTCAGCCGCATTGCACTCTGCTGCTACTCTGCAGACAGGCTCCCAGAATCCTCTGCAGCCAATCCTGATGCTGCTTTCATGCAGTTTGAAAGCAGCATCAGTATTGGCCTGAGTGCCCTGGATTTGTGCTCCCAGGGAGACTGGGAGCCTGTGCCTGCTGTCTGCAAACTGGCAACGCAGCTCGGGTTGGAGACGGCTTCAGTGCGCATCTGGGTTTGGCCGCTCTAAGAAAGGCGGCCAAACCCACATGCGCACTAAAGGCAGTGCACCTACCACTCCCCCTCAGTGCCTGTCATCCCCTGGACCCGCCCCCAAGACTTGAGTCAGCACACTTAGAAGAAAAATTAAATTATAATGAAATGAGTTTAAACCCTGTTTTATTATCATTTCATTTTCAAGTGTTTGAGGGTGCTGGTAAGGGGGTCATGTTCCTCTGCCACAGCGGAGGAGGCACCGCTGACACGGAGGCAGGACCTTGGGGGTACAGAGCCCGAAGTTCTGGAACTCATAAGTCTCCTGGTTCACCACGTTTCAACTACCTTCAGATCAGAAAAACTCTCGAAAAGAAGAGCAACTCCAGAGAGCGTGTCACTAGACGTAGACCTCTCCGAGCAAGATGTGTGGCCGAAGAATGCAGGTTTCATGCAACTTCCCGCAGCTGATTACATGCCATGACCAGACTTCCTGTACTTTTCTTTAATGTGTATGTTTTTTGAAATGCTACAGAAAGCCCACGATGGTACGTGGTGCTATATGACACTACAAAATAATTTAAAAAATCAGTCCATTTCATTCATTCATCACCAGGGGCCTTATTACACAAGGTGCCCTGGGGGCACAATGGGCATTTGCGCATGCATTGCGCTTCCCCGGGGCACTTTGGTATTATAGAAGGGGGAGCACACGCTTGTGCGTCCACTACTATAATACCGATAGAGTTGGCGCACTTAATACGCCAGCGCTACCTTCAGAGGGTGTTCCTTCATTTGCATAGGGGCGTGCCCTTTGCAAATGCGGGGATTCCTTTGGCTCTTCGCCCGCACCATATTACAGACGTGTCGCAGAGCCAAAGCAGCCCTCAGAGGTGCACTGACTGCGCCATTTAAAAGGTGTCGCGCTGTTCGTGCACCTCCTGACAGCAGCCCTCTAAAGGGAGTAAAGCGGGTCCCATGGTTCCCCCGGACATCACCTTGCAGGCGGGTGCAGTTATTGACTGCACCGGCCTGCAGGGGGATCTCTGAACCCCTTTGAAAGTGCAGGCGGGTGCCGCCTGCACAGTGAAAACACGGAGCAGCTGCTTTGTGTTTTCACATGAATGCGCTGCACGGGGGCAGCACTTACACCATAAAGGGGTGCATTATCACTGTTTGCACCCGGCGCACCTTTTGAAAGGTGCGCCGGGTGCAAACAATGATAATGTGCAATACGGCTCCTGTTGTCTTCTACTCTGTTTCCTTTGTTTCCCACCCCAGTGGTTCAATCTAAGTTGCCAGCTTGCCCTAATGTAACCTGGGCTTGTTTTGTAATCTGTGTCAGCTTTCAGAGCCCTGGTCATGGCTTCCAAGTGCTGTAATCGGCCAGTCCTCGCGTTTACTTAGAAAAACAAAAAAAGTGATGAGGGAATGCTTGAATTAATCTCAGCCAATGGTATTTACTCAGGATGCACTACAGGCCTTGGTTGCTTCGTCCACATTCCATTCCATTGTTTTTTGCCCGGATTCCTGCCCATGATTTTTTGTCCGCTATGCCCTCGCTTATCAGTGAGGTGCAGCGTCAGTCCAATGGCCTAGCTTTCAGCCAGCAGCGCTTAGCATGCTGGGATTATAAATCTATAATTATGAAGATGGAACTCTGAGTGGTGAAGTTTCCAAGGTCCTTGAATGAACAGCTCAACCAGTCCAAGTTTTGCTTTTAATTCTGGGACCTGTTCTGATTTTGCCATTATAAAATCAGGACTACTTGCCCCAGAATGCAAAGCAAAAATATTGACTGGATAGGCTTCTCGTGTATGGCCTGAGAATTGTAACAGCACTGGAGACTACAAATACCAGGGAGAAAAGTGCTACTGGATAAACGTTAACATGCCAGCATATGTTGGCGGAAACTGGCGCAAGCGAAGCAAGCAAAGACTTAAATTCCCATAATGCACTGAATTTAAGATGGACGTTCAGGACCAGTTGTGATAACACTCAGATATCGCTGCATCAACGACTCCATTTAGTAGCACAGTAAGGGTCCATCAAACAAGCCCCTTCTCACCCACCCATGCACACCCGGGCATGTGGCGAAGGTACCATGTTTCAGGCCAGGCTAGTGGCATCCAAGCGCTACAATGACAATCTTTGACCGACCACTGCAGACCCTCCTTAGGCTAGTTCACCCTGGGTACCCCACATAACCAGAGACAGTTGCTATGAACTATTTATGCAAAAAACTGATTGCTTATGTTAAATTATTGCAAGCAAAGGAACACAATAGATCTATATTGAATTCATGGGTGCTCAAGACAGCACCGACACAGGCTTGTATACAAGCAATGAACATGAAAATGACTCCCTAGTCACGCCCTTTGTGTGTAAATAAATCTCATGGATATCTGGCATTGAATTGCACAAACCCAGCCTAGATTCTGGCTCCGAAGACTGAGTGCGTATGCGTGATCTTCGAACAGCGCCTCTGTACACGTGGTTCGGTAAAACGCGCGTATACCAGGGTGGCTGCACGACTGAAGTATACGGGTCACAGTTGTGAAAAGTCATGGGCTCTGCACCTCCCGCTCGCTAAGAAGGGAGTTGAGGGCAAATGTTATTGCAAAAAATTGCAATTTAAGCCTAGGGCATAGTAACATTTGATTAAAATGTGTTTTTGGTGCTTATTTGATATGAGAAATGTACACTTGCAACCAGTACTGTACATCAGTATATATTTATTGTTTAGATTTGAATACTCTTACTAAAGAGACCCTGCTTCTGCTGACACGTGTTTCGCTTGTGCATCTATATCTTGGGTACTAACAGACGGATGAGGATCGGTAGGTGTACGGCGGCTCAATACCCTTGAAGAGTGTGTGACTACAGGGTGATCCCCTCTCAGCAGGTCCAGGGTGTGAATCTTACCCGATATTGGAGTAGTGAACAAAACCAAGTAGGCTCAATTTTCACCTTCCTTAGCATGCTACATGGGATGAATGTTTACTCAGTGGTGCTGGAACAATATTCAGAGGCGGGGTACCACCATCAATGCTACATCTCTGACCTCAAAGGGATTCTGACCAATCCAAGCATCAGACAAAGTGCCACGCCCATTCATCAGGAGAGTGGTAAGGCTGTAGTATGTAGCTGTTGTTGAATTCAGGAGCACACAGTCACAAACATTTAACTTAAGAATTGTGGTAGCGCACTATCATTTACAGACAGTCCATTTTCATTCAAACAACTGCTAAATTTGCACAGATAAGCAGTTTTACTGATAAAACTATGTAGCGCACTATCGCTAATGTGTGGAAATTTGGTTTCAGCGAATGACTATCATTTGTTCATCATCAAGTAAAGTGTTTTGATCCCATTAAAATCTTTGTTTCCATCACACTTCAGAATTAGAAAAAAAGATATTCATTTTTGATTTCCTGTTTACTTACTTTGAAATATTTGCACAGTTCATGTATAGGTACTTAAATTTTGTTGTGTGTTTGAAGAAAACGACATCCTATAGGCACTACTTTCATACGAGCAAGATTGTCACATAGTTCACTTTACAAAATCATCTCACTTTGAAGTAAGAGAAAGAAAAGTAAACACCAGTTTCCATGTTAAAAGAATAAGCTTTAATTTGTCAGAAGACTAGACTGACATTCGACCTCTGTCTTTGAACACACAGCAAATGTGATAAGATATAAACAAAGGATAAAGGAATCTTTAATGCGTGTTCTTTTTTTCGAACACCAGCATGGTTATTTTGGAGATGGTCCAGGAACCCTACTTCCAGAGCCTATGCGTTTACTAGGCAGGGATAGTTGTCTATTGAAGCCCTGATGAAGGCCAATGGTGAGTTCTGGCAGAGAGTAAGGCTGAAACATGTTGGAGAGATAGATGTAGATGAATGAGACACTGTTATTGATCCCACATCCTCGGTTAACCCCCTTTTTTTTATTATATTCATGGTACCCAGTTATTGAAAGGAATGCTTGAAGGGTATACTCTGAAATATTTTTAAAATATCAGGATCTCTGCTATATCTTGCATAATTTATTTGCAGTCTAGACTAGTGGTTGAGTCTGCAAAGGGTTGCATTCACCTACCCTGGCATGGATAGCTCACCAATGATGAACCATGCTGGGACAATCAGTTGGTGAAGGGACCTACCTAAGTATTCCAGGATGCCTGCAGAGGAATTAGGGAACCAAAATAGGTTACCTTTTAGACTGACCCTTGCGCCTGTGGTGCTCCATACATTGGTTCTGCATCTCCCATTTAGTTGTCTCAGGACATTGCACATATTTCAATAGCACACC
This sequence comes from Lissotriton helveticus, assembly GCF_964261635.1. Taxonomy (NCBI): domain Eukaryota; kingdom Metazoa; phylum Chordata; class Amphibia; order Caudata; family Salamandridae; genus Lissotriton; species Lissotriton helveticus. Next base: position 144,590,013 of record NC_136063.1, on the reverse strand, counting down.
CAAATTCAGATTGACATAATAGTTCAATTCCGGAGAGGATGTGGCCTAATGGCTAGGGCACTTGACCTCAAATCTGGGGAACCGGATTCGAGTCTCGGGAAGGATGCGCAACATCCAGTGATTCTGGGCAAATCACTTAATCTCCCAGTGCCTAACAAAAATGAATGTGTCCTTGTGTAATGCAACTGGTGCTCATGTAATGCGCTCTGATACCTCCAGGTCAACTTCGCGCTATATAAAACTCCGGGAAAAAAAATTATACATTCCTTTTTCAACTTCAGATTGTCTAATGTCTTGTACGACCTTCAGCTATGAGACTACACTGCTGAAAGCTGTCATTGACCTGCCTCAGACGGGTTCTTAGCATGTGTGCAATCACTGTATGTCTGCAGGTCACAATGGCATGTTTTGGTTAACGGCAGGAGTTTGATCGCTCAATGGATCAATCCACCTGTTGCATTTCACTGCATGTAACTTCAACATACAGGTTTAGAATTTGACAGGGTCACCTCAGCCTTTCGTCCTTCTGAGGTTTATAGAATGAATGTAGACAAGATCTCAGCTGACAGTTAAGTAACTTGTTCATCAACAAGCTAAAACTTAATGGACATAAATACATGAGCAACTCTTTTAACCCACTGGGTACTCCTTTAGGTAGCATTCCATTCCACAGTTTTATAGTCATCTGTGCCAACAGCCGACGAAGCAATCACCAGCAAAAAAGTATTGGCAATGAGGAGCCTATTTCTGAGGCCTTCGCATCACTTTTGCGGCACCCAACATGGCAAGAGCGATGCAAACCGTAAGACAGATTTTTGAAGCCATGCACAGCCACTTTACTGGGGATGTTCCAAAATCTTACACCTTCGCTGGGGAGGCGTAATGAGGAGAAATATATCTATTTCTCCTGGTTTATTCCTTTATATTTATCCTTGCAAAGCAGCACACATAGAAAGAGGAATTTGCCTCTCGGGATTGTTTTTGTGCAAGAAGGTGTCCTTTTCTGCACAAAAAGATTCCTGCATGCAACGCAGGCACTCTTGCACCATAGCGCAAGGGTGCCTGAGTTGGCGCTAGTCTGCCAAAAGGGCGCCTGCGCAAGGGAAAGGACAGGAATGCGCTGTATTGCATTAAATATGTTGATTTCCAGCCCTTGCGCTGTCACACAGTGCAGCACAGGAAGGCGACTTCCTGCGCTGGGCTGCATTGTTTGACTTTCCCATGAATGAGCCCCTTAGTATCGACCATAAGTAAACCTTCAGATGGTTAAAAGGAACTGCCTACCCCAGACTTCAAAGACATATTCTCTGTGTGTGTTAGCACAAGTTACAAATGCCAGAAAATTCTGTAAATTATATTACAGCGCGTTAGCCTCGTCACCATCAAGGAACCTTAATTTATAAAACCAGAGTTCTCGTGGTATAAATAAATAAATGTCCTTGTGTGCTGGTTTCGTGCAAAGGTACATTTATGTTTCCCCCCACACCCTCTCTCCACACTGTGCTTAAATGGTTTGCTTCCTTCCTCTCTGACAGATCCCAAATAATCAAAATAACGAATAGTCTTTCATCTCCTTTGGTGGTAGGTCAAGGTGTTCCTCAAGGCTCTATCCTTGCACCCACATTGTTCAATCTCTATTTAGAACCATTGGGAAATCTCCTAAGCAAATCCGGGATCCACTATCATCTCTATGCCAACGACACTCAAATCTACCTCAAGGTTGCCTCCACTCACGATCTCTCCATCCTAAGCTCGCCTCTCGACTCCATTCAAAACTGGATGTTAACTCATCAACTGATTCTGAATCCCTCTAAAACTGAATTCCTCCTCCTCTCCTCCTCACTCTCTCCTCCCCCCGGTTCAATCATGGATGGATCAGTTGAATCTACTTAAAACCCATCATTGTCGACAGCGCAAAATCCCTTGATGCCATACTCGACACAAAACTCAATCTACTCTCCCATATAAATTCCATTGCAAAGTCTGCTCGATACCAACTGCGCCTTCTTTGGGGGATTTGTCGCTTCTTCCCGGAGCATGACCTTAAAACCCTGGTGCAATCGTTGGTTCTCTCGAGATTGGAATACTGCAAATCTCTTCTTACTGGCCTCCCCAAATCCCACCTGTCCCTCCTTAAATCTGTTTTCCATTCAGCAGCTCGTTTCATATATGGGGCCAAAAGAAGCGACCACATCACACCCATTTTATCCACCCTCTGTTGGCTTCCCATTGAGGCTAGATCTATCTACAAGACTGCCTTCATTACCCACAAAGCCTTGCACTCCTCCTCTCCTCGCTACCTGGGAATAAACTGAAACTCTCTGGAGGTTCTAGACCATCAAAAAATGTGGAAAATCTATTGCTTGAACCTCACACTTTCAAGAAGGAAAGGTCGATGGCCCAATCCTTTTCGGACAACGCGGTGAGAATCTGGAACTCCCTTGCGCCTCAGCTCCGGACCACCACCTCCCCCCAGGCCTTCAAAACGGACCTCAAAGTTCTCCTCCTTCAAAGAGACTTCCAAATTCAATTCACGCCCTCTCTATTATCTGAAGGAAGACCTTCCATTATAGGAAATGCGTTCTACATGACTATAGAAGTGCCTTTCCAATGTGTTCTTGTGGTTTGAGAGTCTGCCATTTATTGCAGTATTATACTTCTACTTGTATTGTGTACTCCTTTGTAACATGCACACGTCACTTTCCCTCTTGTAATGTATCGTGTGCTACCTCTTGTAGTTTGTTTGCTTTTGATACATGCACAATTGCCACCATTGCCTCGTGTAACGTTTGTTCTTGTGTTTTGAGTATCTGCCATTTAGTGCAGTATTATACCACTATTTGTACTTTATACGTTTTTTAAAATACACACATCACTTTTTTTCTCTGATAACGTACCGTTTGCTACCTCTTGTATTTTGTTTGCTCTTGATACATGCACAATTGTCACTATTGCCTTATGTAATGTAACGTTTGCTCTTGTAACATGCTGACTTGTCATTTCTCCACATGTCTCACTACTGTTCCTATTGTGAAGCGCTCTGACACCTTCGGGTAAAGTCCGCGCTATAAAAAAGAGGCATAAAATAAAATTAAAAAAAAATAAAAAGTATACTTTGAGCTGCCGCAGCACGCGCGCACCCCAAATGTCTGCGCCCCCCCCTCCCTCCGACGGTGCCAGGCAGGGATCCTCACACAGGCGCGAACTCGCAGTCCCTGGCTTGTGTTTTGTGTACAGTAACCATGGGGCACCGGTCCTGAAACATGTCTTTCCAGAGGGCTTGAATGCCTTCCAAGTGCTTGAAGCCTGTCCAGAACCGGTCTGGTCCCCTTCCGGTGAGGCCCGCCCCATCCCTTATCACAGCAGTCCGGAGAGATAGGTGCTGTTAATATGCGGGCTGTAGGAGGCATTCACCGCCACACCCCACTGGAGACCACGTGACCGCCTCCCATGCTTCTGCGCTCTCCGGCTGTTCGGTATCACCGCTGAGATTGCGCACGCCTCGCCTGCTGCTTCTCAGACTCACCGTGTGATCTTGGGAGAGCGGGGATTCCCTGACAAGCTTGCCTCTGATCATTCAACTGGGCCGGTGCTGAAGGGTGGTTGGGCTCAGGTTGCAACCTGACCCGTATTTTACTGGTTTGACTGGGATTTGCATGTTAAAATACGTTAAAAAAAAACAGGAAAAACACCAAAATCCGGCATTTCCCCCGTGAAATATAAACTTCAAGCAGCAAACACGAGATAATAACATCGAACACTTTTTAAAAAAATGTTCTATACGATTCCCAAAGAATTAATTAAAAAAGCTAATAGCGACAGAGGCGTCCTGTTAAAATAATGAAGATAATTTCAGACACCCTTCTATTTAAGTGCCAAGCTTGGCGCTTCCAGGGCCTCAAATAACTTACACGTGGCCGGAATTTTTGTTTGGGGAAAGGTGACAACATTAGTGGGACAAGGGCCGAGGCAGACAGGCAGGCATGAGAGTGGGGGGCCAGGGGCTGTAAACTGGGTAAACAGTCGCCTAGGAGCCCCAACTGTCCTGGTGGATTGCTCTCCAACCTCCAGTTTAAACTGGTCCTTCAGATGGCTATGGGGGTATATCGCCTCTCGTCCCCCAGGAACTCACATAAGCTATAAACCTTTTCAACAATATTAGGGCATCTGTTTTTAAACGTTTCATTGCCGAGCTTTAGGAATGTTAGACTAGAGAAATGTTTGATGGTAATAAACAACCCAGCGAGCTCAGCTGGTATGTTTCCAGCTCCAGCCGCAGACATCTGCCTCTTAGCTCTAACTCTTTCGCACGTGACGTCAGACACAGATACCGCTGCACGACCCTGACGTGTCCAGCAGTGAGGAGCAGCTTAACTGTGAACTGTGACCTCTGGATTCAAATCCCCAAATGCTGCTGTTCAGCGTGAAACACCCACGAAGCAGGGAATGCCGGGGCGGGTGAACCGAAGAACTACCGCTGGTGTCTGTAAACTCGTCGTTATCGGCCCGGGAATCCGGGCCGCTATCACTTCTGCTTAAGCAATATAATGGCTCGTGAAATGCAATCTGGCTGGGGTCAAGGGGGAGTGATCAGTGCTCCTTGTGCACTGTCCGCATGTCCGCAGTAGTGTGTGCCCCCACGTGTACTCTAGTGACCGCTCCCTGCTGCAAGACAGTCAGTGAGTCCAGTTGCTTTGTTCCCTTGAGTAAGACAGACAGTGAGCTCTGCTGCAATTTCTCCCAGCTGTAAATCCATCAGGAAGTATAGTAGAGATTGCACCCTGGTTTAACCAGCAGTGAGTCCTAACTCCACGGTGTAAGACATTCAGGGCCATATGTATCAAGGCCAAATGGGTTCGCAAACGCTGAAATTCGCAGAATTTCGACGTTTGCAAACTCATTTTCGCAAAATGGTATGTATGAAAGAATTTGGGTGCAAAATAAGGAATCGCAAAATTTGCCATTCCTTAAATGCAATGTATTAAGCAAAAAAATATTCCCAAATGCCCTTAAGGAATCGCAAACTATCACAACTTCTAGTTGGTGGTAAGTTGCGATTTCCTTGAAAAATGCACATTTCAGCATTTTTCAAAGTGCCATGTGACGCACATACATGCCCTTAGGGCATGTATGTGCACCACATGTGCACCCATGCTTATTTCAGGGGTGCAACAGCGTGTCCTTCGGACACCCCTGCACCCTTGAAATTAATCTCAATTTGCGATTCGCAAATTGCGAATCGCAAATTGAGAAAAAAATCCTATTCCTTCCTATGGGCCTCCTGGCCCATAGAAATGAATGGGAAAGTATTCCTGAATTGCGAATTCGCAATTTGCGAATTCGCAATTAAGGAATATCAAGAAATCGCTAAAAAATTGAATTTTTCTTGATACATGCCATTTTCCTATTCTGAAATAGCGATTTCTTAAAAATCGCTATTACAGAATCGCAAATTGGTTCCTTGATACATATGGCCCTCAGTGGGTTAAGTGGTGATTCATCCTAGTGTAAGGTAGTCTGGGAGTCCTTTTACATTGCTCCCTGGTTTAGGACAGCATGTCTTATAATGATTGCTGCATGGCATAAGACATTCAGTGAGTCCTGTAGCGAGTATTCTGGTGTAAGACACTCAGACGTGTGTAGCAATTGCGTTTGGTGAAAGACACTGAGGACGTATGTTTATTGCTCTCAGTGTAAGACAATTAGGAGCTTCTAGGGCGATTGCTCTGGGCAGGGCCGACTTTAGCGCTGGTGGCACCCGGTGCAACACATTTTTTAGCACGCTCCTTTACCTCCTCCTCGGATTCCCTCACTACCACCCGGCAAAAGGGCACCTCATCTCTCCATAGCCCCTTTCTCATGCATTTCATTTGTTTTAAAGCACTGGTAATGGCTGGCTTTACAATCCACATAGGTAGTAGCCACTTTAAATACAGATCTGTCCTTTGCAGCAGGCACATTACCCTCTGCGCTACTTTATTGAAAGTCAAAATTGCAACTAAACAAAACTCTGATCTCTCTCGCACAAGGAACTCTGCATCAGCTGCTTTTACATGGTAAGTTACTGCTAAACACAGCGCCTCCACTTGAGGTTAGTGTGTCGCCTTCAGTTCAGTGCTGCCCTAAAGCCGCCCTGGCTCTGGGTGTAAGACAAGTGAGAGTCCTGTACTAATTGATTCGGTTGCAGTGCTTGCAACATGAGTGCTAAGGCTCTCCTCAGGAGGCCTCTACTGCTTGCACCACACATTACCCCTGCCAGCGCTGCCAATGATAGAAACAACCCAACTGCTCGAAGTGTGACAGTTTAGACTATTCCAGGCCCCTAAAGCTATAAGAGTGGCTTACGCGGCAGGTAATAGCCATTTTAAATGTATATGTCAAAGGTTCTTATATAGCTCCTTATCACCACAAGGGGGAACCTGTCCTGGCTTTTTCCCTGTGAGATAACCCGTACTGGGCATCCCCAAGGTGAAAGCCAGGCATCCCGCCACGGGGGGCCGTAGTGGAGATTAAGCATGCTATTGCCCAGAGTTGCAGAGTGTGAACCCATGATTCTAGTAGGCACCGAAGCGAGAATTGGGCTCAAGACCCTGCCGCGTACGGAATTGAACCCTGGTCCCGGGTCTGACCTCTGCTTCACGGTCTGCCTCCTCTAACCAGTGAGCCACACTTCTCTATATTGAATTTATATTTGACTGTTGTTGTGGTCATCTCTAAATTAGCCTGACATCGCCACCTTGTGGCAGACTGTCAAAAGTACCAGTGTTGACAATTAAGTGCCGGTGCAGAGGACAGAAACCTCCGGCTCAAATTAAGCACTATTTGGTTGTAAGACACAGTCACATGGTTATCGCTGTAAGGCAGTTAGGCTCATGTCTTCTTTGCTTGTAAGGTGTAAAACTGTTGAAGTCCTGTGGTCACTGCTCCAGGTGTGAGGCAGTCAGAGCCTTGTGGTCACTGCTCCAGGTGTGAGACAGTCAGAGCTCTGTGGTCACTGCTCCAGGAGTGAGACAGTCTGAGACCTGTGGTCACTGCTCCTGGTGTGAGACAGTCAGAGCCCTGTGGTCACTGCTCCTGGTGTGAGACAGTCAGAGCCCTGCGGTCACTGCTCCAGGTGTGAGACAGTCAGAGCCCTGCGGCCACTGCTCCAGGTGTGAGACAGCCAGAAAGTCTCTCGGACATTCCAGTTCGCTTGTCGAGGCATGTCTGTCTCAGGGGAGGGGACAGGCAAGAACCCTTCGGCAGCCCCCTGCGGTGACGTCAGAGCCGGGTTGAACAAAGCCCCCCTGTCCCGTCCCAGCAGCAGATCAAATCCCCCCCTTCCCCTGCTCCACTCCACCGAGGCCCCGCTGGCGCAGACCCTACGTCAGGTTACAGGAAGCCTGGGCAATGTTCACAAACGAGAAAAGTAGGAAGAAGTTATTGTAGACATAACAGAGGAAGACGGCTGGTGGGTGTTCAAAGCCGGAGGAAGGGCGAACAGAGGAGCAGCTCTGCCATCGAATCCATACAGAGGGGCACGGAGATAAGAGGAGACAAAACCGGCACTGTGTCCACCGACCGACCGCCCTTCAGAGGAGGCGCATGTACACCGGCGCGAGGCGCTACAAACAACAACGGGTGCTCACTGCAGGCTCTCACTCCAAATATTATTAAATATAGCTTCAAAAATCCCCCTGCATCGAAGCCATAAGAGACTTCTAGAAGGTGTATTTCTAGTCTGCTAGAAACGGGGTGCACATGTTGATATGGGGCTCAAGACGCACTCCGCTGAATAGATTTCAAAACCACTGTAATATTTTACGAGATGTGTTTAAAATGTAGGACTTCGTTTCTTCGATCCGTGAAATCCAATTAGTAACCTTGCAAATCCCATCAACGGTGTGACCCTGCGCACAAGTGGCATTGTAGGGAAGTAAAGTCAGCCAGTGCTATTGCGCTGTACACATCTTGGCGGAGCACTGAGCCAACCAGCAAATAAATCAGAATTAAGTTTGCGAAAAATTGCTCCCACAAATGTACCTGGCAGATTTCCCGCCTCCCATCAATCCATGTTCATCTCAGCCTATATTACACAAAGCGCATTGACAGTGCTGATTTGCACCAGGGAACGATTTAGCTTCATTTTAAACATAATGGGGATGTGCCATTTTGCACTGTTTGTTTTTGTGGAAGACTGCTGTTTTACGACAATTTTTATCTATGTCGACATTTAGATCTAGATTTACCAATTTCTCGTGCAGCAGCCACAAATGCTGCGCTGCGTGAGAAGGAGAAAGTGGGAGAGCGCCAAATTTACTAAAATATGGCACTCTCCTCCCCTGTCCCTAGCGGCGACGCTGACATCAGTTGCCGTGTGCCACAGAGACACCTTTGAGCCATGTGTGGTGTCCCGGTGTAGGCCTCCCAAAGTAACTACACAGGACACGTGTGTTTGCTTAGTGGCTAGCAAACTGACTGACCACGCCCAGAGCCCTGGGCTTTTTATTAACTCTGTACGTAGCCCACGCAGACGTCGGGCTGAACTAACTGCCCCCTCCGTTAGGGGGGTAATCACACAGGGAAATGGTGGGAGGGGGCGTGTGCCTCTGTGGTACATTCCACAGCCGGCAACACTACATTCCTCCTTTACCTAGGGATAAAACAAACTGGGATGCAATGGTTCACAGAAAGTCTTTGCATAGTCCTTTGGGGTGCTGCAAGGAATACTGCAGGTTTCGGCTCTATACAAGTTCACCAATAGCCTCTGACGCAGTCACTGGAAGGAAAATTACAAAGGTTAAAAATCAGAACAGTCTTACTTTATTCTCGGCGGGGTCAGCCATCTTGATCTGTTCAACGCCAACACTGGGCCACGAAGTCCCGATACCTCTGGGAAGGCTTGGGCCACGGGCGTAAACTGTATCTCGTTTGGCTCCGCTCATCTGGCGCCGTCTGGGACTGGCCTCCAGTCTCGCTCTCATTTCCGCTGGGGTCTTCTGTTGAAGTGAAGTCACGGGCTTGGCTCGTCGGAGTGTCTGAGTCCCTCGGCTCCGACGGTCGGCGTTGGGGGGTCAGAGGCCAGGTGTCTGACCCCAGGTATTCTCCTGTTTCGGGTGTTCTCTTAAAGAATGAAATGTTCCTTGTCACTGTTTCTCCATTCTTGACGGCAGTGACCATGGTCCCGTTTACCTCTGTTACTCTCCAAGGATCAAGTTCAAATGGCATGCGGAACTTCCCGCCAGGATGGCGGTCTTTTACCAGGACCATGTCTCCCACTTGGATCGGGCTGTCTGCTGCTCTCCGTTTCTGGGACGCTTGCTGGTTATTCTTGGTGCGCTGTTCCATGGACCGGTTCTTGGGGACCGGGGCTAGCTCCCACGACGGGTGGTGTGGAATAGTATCGGCTATAGCTCGATTGAAAGAGAGTCGGCTTGGAGACACTCCCGTGGTGCAGTGTGGGGTCAGGCGATATTCACGGAGAAACTGATAGATGGCTAGCTCCAGGCAGTGACGTCGGCTGTTGCAATCTGGATAGTTTTATTCAGGGTCCTCATCAGCCTCTCTACCTCACCGTTGGCTTGAGGCCATCTTGGCGTGATCCGTCTATGTTTGATGTTATGGCTTTGCAGGTACTCGGTGAAGTCACTGCCGTTGAATGGGGGTCCATTGTCAGTGCGGACCTCCTCCATGATCCCATGGGTGGCAATAATCTTCTCGAACTTCGGGATCACCTCCGCTGCTGCTGTTGACGTGACAATCTCAACTTCTGGATAGCGGGAGTAGTCGTCGACCACAACAAGCATGTACTTGCCTCCGGGGAGACTGCCAAAGTCTGCGCTTACTCGCGCCCACGGGGACGTTGGCCCTTCTTCAGTGATCACAGGCGCTGGAGGGTTAGGTAGGCTTGTTGCTAGGCACACTGGGCAACTTTGGACCACCTCCTCAACTGCTCTGTCGAGCCCTGGGAACCACAATTTGCTCCGGAGACGGCTCTTGGATTTCACGATCCCTTGGTGCGATCCATGGGCCAGCAAGGCTGCTCTTTGGGTGAGGCTGTTGGGCAGCACTAGGCGAGGTCCTCGCAGGAGGCATCCTTCCGCGGAGACAGAAAGTTCATGTCTGACTTGATACAGGGCTTTTAGGGCCGCCTGGGCGTCTGGGGTGCGGAAAGATGCTGGGCTTTGTAGCGCCTTCCAATCGCCCAACTCTAGGGCGCGGATCGCTATTTGGATGCAGTCATCGCTCTTGGTGGCGCTCGCTACTTCCTCTAACGACATGGGTCGAGGTCGTGACCGTTCGACGATCAGCCGGACGTATTCTTCTGTGGCCGCCGCTTCAGCTGCTTCAGCATTAGTGACTGGACGGGCATGTCTTGATAAATAGTCCGCCGGGTTCCGTGTGCCCGGCCGGAATTCCACAGTGAACTGGAACTCCTGCAACTGCAATACCCACTTTTCGATTCTCGGGGGTGGACGAGAGGAGGAGCCTTGGAACAACGGTATGAGGGGTTTATGGTCGGTAATGACTGAAAAAGGGTGTCCATAGAGGTATATGTGGAAGTGGCGGCACCCCCATAAGATGGCGATGGCCTCCCTCTCGATCTGAGAATAGCGTTGTTCGGTGGGCGTCAGGGTGCGGCTGGCATATGCTACGGGTGCCCATTCCCCGCATGTCTGTTGTTGCGACAGGACCGCCCCAAGGCCTGTGGGGCTGGCATCCACTAGCAGCTGCGATGCATGCTGTGGATTGAAATAGGCCAGGGTGGTGTCTGCTGACAGGGCTGCCTTTGTCTTTTCAAACGATTCCTGCTGCTCCGGGCCCCACTTCCAGGTGGCATTGGACTTCGTGAGGTCGCGGAGAGGCCCGGTCAGGTCGGACAGGTCCTTGATGAAGCGCCCGCAGTATGTTACCATGCCTAGAAAACTGCGGACAGCTGTGACAGACTCGGGGGCTGGTGCATCGTGTATGTCCTTGACCTTTTCTGGGTCAGGCCCTACCCCTTGGTCGGAGAACTTGTACCCAAAGAAACTGATGTCTCTGCGGAGGAATTCACATTTGTCTCTGTGAAGTGTGAGGCCTCGCTCTCTCAGCCGATTGAATACTGCCTGGAGGCGCCTGAGGTGGTCTTCCAGGGTCGGGGCGTGTACCAGAATATCGTCGCTCACGTTGAGCACTCCGTCGAGGCCTTGTAGTACGTTGTGAATGATATTCTGAAACACCTCGGCTGCGCTCGAAATGCCAAAATTGAGTCTTGTGTACCTCCACAGACCCGCGTGGGTGGAAAAGGTCGTGATCGGGCGGGAGTCTGGATGAAGGGGGATCTGATGGTACCCAGACCTCAGGTCCATCTTGGAGAACCACTTGGATCCTGCGAGCTCTCCGATGATGTCGTCGATGGTCGGCGTCAGGTGACGTTCTCTTTTAATGGCGAGGTTGGGGAGGCGCATGTCCACGCATATCCTTACGGCCTCCGGCTGCTTTGGCTTCTTGGCAACTACAATGGGGGACACCCACGGTGTGGGACCTGTCACACGTTCAATGATGCCTGCTTGTTCAAGCATCCTCAGCTCAGCTTCGACTTTGGGCCTGAGGTGAAAAGCGATCCGTCTGTGCCGGAGGGCTACTGGGGCCACTGACTGATCAATGTGGAGTCGGACAGGGGGGCCTCTTAGACATCCGATGCCTTCGAATAGCGAGGAATGTTCTGAAACTAGATGGTCTAATCCTTGGGCTTGTACTGTCAGGGCGAAGTGTATGAGCCCTAACTCTCGTGCTGTCTTGCAACCGAGGAGGAACCCTGACCCTTCTCTGGAGACATAGATCTTCGCCTGTAGTTGTGTTGAGTCGTGGGACACCGTAGTCCGAAATACTCCGCACAGGCGCAGGGGCCGCCGGGTTCCGTAGGCGAACACCTGTACTCTCGTGGGGTGGAGTGGTGGCGCATTTTCAAGATCCTGGTAGACACTAGCGGCCATGAGATTTATCGTCGCGCCGGTGTCAATGAGGGCTCTGACTGTTTGGCTATGTACTTGGACGGTGCACATTGGCTCGGCTGAAGACTTGGCTGCCAAGGTGTTGAGCATGCGCACTACATGAACGGATGCAGCGTCTTCGCCATCGTCGTCCATGTCGCTGCTTGTCGGCGTGTTCGGCAGTGGAGCCATCTGACGCACTCTCCTGGGTGGGGCGCCTTGCTTCTTCCTTTGCGACGAGAGACAGACGCTCGCAAAATGGTTGGCTTTGCCGCACGCACTGCAGACTTTGCCCTGGGCCGGGCAGGTGCCTTTGTGGGGAGTGGCACCTCCGCACCACATGCACGCTGCATTCTTCGCGGGTGGGGCCGGTGTCGGCCGTCCTTTCCTGGGGTGTCTCGGCCGGTCGTCCGCAGGCTGTGATTTGATGGCACACACCGGTTCCGTCTTGATCGCCACTGCGGCTTTCGGTTCCATGTGGGCCGCACGGGCTTTGGAGAGCTCTTTAGACCGCCCTAGGGCCAGAATGTCCCGCATGGACATGGCGTCCGTCTCTAGCACCCTCTCCCGCAGTTTTAGGGATGCGCACCCTTGGATGAACTGGGCGCGAATTTCATCTTCCGCATCCGGGAGTGTGCATGTGCTGGCCAATTTCTTGAGCCGAGCGTAGAACACATCTACAGATTCCTCAGGGAGCTGTCGCGCTTGACGGAGTAGGAAACGCTCGTAATCTGCGCTGGTGAAAGGTTCAAAGTACTTAGTGATGGCATCTCGCTGGGTCTTGTAAGTGTGGGGCGGGTTACCTTCCACAATGTCTTTAGAAATGTCATGAATGGCTTCCCCCCCTAAATGCAGCAGCATGGCACGTTGGCGGGTCACCGCGATGTTGGCCGCGACGAAGTATACCTCAAGTCTCTCTACCCACTTCTTCCACCGGGTGGCTTGGGAAGGGGGGCTTCCGGTGACGTCAAACGGTTCCAGGGGTGGAATGTTGGCCATGATGGAGCAGCAAAAGGGGCCCAAACGGCGTCCGGATCACTGCCAGGGACTGTAGATTGCTTGCCTGCAAGTAGGAGGACACCAAGGGCACCCTCCGCGAGATGCGTGAGGTTTAGCAGGGCCGGTGACACGCGCAATGCGTGAGGTATGGCAGGTCGGCCGCGCAGCGCGCGTACCACGTGGTCCTGGGCGCCACAGCGCATGCGCAGGTCCCGCGGAGGTCACACGGGACCGGGCCAGGCCGCAGAGACGGTCTTCCGGGCAGCGGGTGGAGGGCGGACGGCACCGGGTACCTGTGGGCAGATGCGTGGGCCGCAGAGTGGCGGCGGATCAGCGGTGGCAGGAGCAGCTGGGCGGAGGAGCATCCGGGGCGCGCCGCGCCAAAGGGAAACTGCCGCACGCCACACGAGGGCACCAGGTAAGCCACGCCGGGCTGGAGGCGGCGCAAAGGCGCCGGGGCACGCTGCACGCGCAGCCGGCTCGAGGGAGGACAAGCGGTGGCCGTGGGGCACGCAGGGGCCGGAGGAGCGACCACCTCGTCGCCAGTGTGGTGTCCCGGTGTAGGCCTCCCAAAGTAACTACACAGGACACGTGTGTTTGCTTAGTGGCTAGCAAACTGACTGACCACGCCCAGAGCCCTGGGCTTTTTATTAACTCTGTACGTAGCCCACGCAGACGTCGGACTGAACTAACTGCCCCCTCCGTTAGGGGGGTAATCACACAGGGAAATGGTGGGAGGGGGCATGTGCCTCTGTGGTACATTCCACAGCCGGCAACACTACACCATGGTGCACGGGTGTGTCAGTGAGTCTAGAATGGGTATTTTACTGGAAGGAACCCTTCCGGTACAGAATACTATGCACAGACTAATTTTGAACATTTTCTCGCTTTCTCAGTGTGCTGTACAGTGCAGCACGCATGCGAAGTTGGAAAATAAAGGAGGAAAAAAAAGCATTTTATCTTCATAGCGCCTGGTTGATGGGTGTGCTGTTTTCTTTCACTAAACCCCAGGACCGACTCTAGGGCGGTGCCATCGGTGACACTGCACAGGGCACGGTCCTGGGGTGGGGGAGTAATTTTTGCAAGAATCTTACCATTTTAAAAGCACCTGCTGCAGTGTTCCTGGCCTCGAGCAACTTTCAAACATCAATTAAAATGTCAAGAGAAGTCCGGTGATTAATCGTTTTTCTGGAAAGAGACTGGAGGTTTGTCTAGTGGAAGTTTTGACTCATCCTAAGGTAGCGCAGAGGGTTAAAATGCCTGCTGCTAAGAACGTGTACCATCCAGATAAGAGCTGCATATAATGTAAATAGGTCAGTGCATTGCTGCTTCTGTCAGAAAGCCCCTTTTGTTACTTGTCGTTTATAAGTCAAAATCCTAATATCGAACATTGAGCTATTAACTGTCATCAAAGAGCTGCATGCAAACTGCAAGGTATATGTTAGCGCTCTATGTTTTTTTTGCCCAGTCTTTCATCATCCTAATCTTATGAAAAAAGTTCATTTAGGTAGAAAATAATTCTTATTATTAAAGAGAACCCCTAACAATGAAGTTCTGTTTTAAATTCCGAATTTGTGCTTTTCAAGAATAAGAACTCAAAATTGCCTACCAGTATTGATGACATGTCACTCCTACACTACAACTTGTAGTCCTGTCTTAAGTAACATTTCCCATACACTGATTTACACACGCATGATTGATTGTCTCTTTATAATGTGTGTGTGATGTAAAGTGCAATAACACCTTACACTTGTATGAGTGGCACTATAAAACTAAACAAATCTAATAATCTATTTCGGAGTCTTGGGGGGCACTGTTAAAGGGTGCTAGTGACGGAATCCATGGCAGAGGTGGTCACTGGGGGCCGGGTGGGTGCCAACAGACATTTTTGCACAGGGTGCCACCAGTGCTAAAACCGGCCCTGTGAAACCCGGCCTACTTTATTTGGTAAACTGAGTTTAGCGTCACAAAGCTTGCGTCGTTGCTTGGGAATGCCCATGCCCCACCCTTGGTACGCCCCCTTGGGGCTAAGTAATGCAAAGCAGCGCATACGCTGCTTCTCATTATTTTCACATTGTTTTCAGGGCTAAACAAGTTTAGCACTGGAAAAAAAAATCGGACTAAAAGATTTTGCGTCAATTTGCGTCACTTTTGTGACAAAAATGTGGCTTAAAATCTTAGTAGATCTGTTAATATAAGGCACGGTTGCAGGCCTGGCCAGACTGAAAAACCAAAGCAGCCCTGGTAAATTTCGTCACACCAACCCCATATGCTGCATGGCTAGCAAGCGCAGAGAGCGAGCCTGACCACTACAAGGGGGATTGTGGGGTCTCCCACTCAAGAAAATGTGGGGGAAAAATGGTGCATTCTATTATAGCCTTATAGCCCGCCGTAGCGGGCTATATCGGCTATTAAAGGCCCGCTGAATCGTTAAAGGCCCGAGCCGAAGGCGAGGGACTTTAACGAGACAGCTGGACTTTAATAGCCGGTATAGCCCTGCTACGAAGGGCTATAAGGCTATTAGAACATTCTGCTACTAGAGGGCAGAATGTTCTAACAAATTAAACAAAGGGTTCCCTAAGCTCAAGGGGATATAAATCCCCTCGAGCTTCGAGAAGCCTTTGCAGAACATTGGAATGTTGCTCTGCGGGCCTTTACCGGCCCGTAGAAGCAGGGAGCACTCCATTGTCTGCAATGGAGCTCCCAGCATTCCAATGTTCTAATTTTCATTATATTCCATTGTATACGTTTCTAAACCATAGTAAGTGATGCACTTAGAATGCACCAGGGTTCAACAATCTTTGTTGCGGCTCTTCAGTGATCCCTTCACTATCACACCCCAGCAGAGCCTCTCACCTCTCCATAGCCCCTCTCTCACATGTATTTGTTTTGTTTTATAGTGCCTCTCATTCCAGTGCAGGGTGTCGAAGCATTTTACATCACACACAGATATGAGACAATGAATCATATTTGTGTAAATCAGTGTATAGAAAATGTTACATCAGGCAAAGGGGACTATGAGGTATAGTTTTCACATGCCATCCATATTGGTAGGCATTTTTTAAGAGTGCTTGGTCTGGAGAAGCACAAACTCAGGATTCAGAACGTAACACAGTGGTTAGAGTTTACTTTAGTAATGTGAATTTATGTGTACCTAAACACACCCTTTTTAGCAAAATTAGGATAACGAAAGACTGGGAAAAAGCATAATTTTCTAACCTAGATTACGATTGTGATTTATGAACTGCACAGTGATAAAAGCATCTCTGTGACAAAAGCGGTAACCCACTGAACTATGCACATAAAACACTTTTCTGCGATCTGCATAGTACACGCTCTTTGCAGCAGGCATATTAACCCTCTGCGCTACCATAAATGAGTCAAAACTGCTGCTAGACAAAACTTCGATCTCTCTCCAGCGTGAACATTAAACACCAGAGTTATCGTGGCACTTTTATTGTTGTCTGAAAACTGTTAGATATTCAAGTTACTCTTCAGCGCTTTTAAAACTGCTGCGCTGCTACAAAACCGGCCCCAGCACCAAAGCGCCCCCCACTTTTCCAACCTCCCGGGGAAATGCCCGATGCCCAGTACAGCCAGTCCGGCATTGACTGCAGGGCCTGGATGTTTCCATGAACGTGCATGTGCAGCACTGCTCTGTGGTCGGCAGACTCTAGGGACGGCACACACCCCTGTTCCCGACAAACCGCTCCTACTACAGACCAGTCTCCGAGTTGGGGGTTGGGGGTCACTGGAGTGTAGCACTCTGTCTCCAGGTTTAAAAGAGACCTCACTGCTGAGATACTAAGGGGCCTGTTATGTAGAAGTAACTCAGCAAATCACCTTGCTGTGCTGCATTACAGGGACAGGGCAGGAATATGCCGTATTTATTACAATATAGCGCATTCCTATTCTTTGCCCAGCGTGGGCACAAAATGGGCTGCCTAGCGCTGACGTAGGCACCTTTGCACCATGATGCAAGGGTGCCTGTGATGCAGGCAGGATTGTTTTTGTGCAGGAAGGGGCACTTCCTGCACAAAATCAATCCCCTGTAGCATTTTCTTCTTTCTATGGGTGCTGCAGAATGCAGCTCAGATAGAAAGAGGAAGTTACGAGGAGAAATGGAGATGTTTCTCCTTGTTATGCCTCAACTGGGAATGAGTAGCATTTTGACGCATGCCCAGGTCTACCAGCAATGGTAAGTCTGGGAGCATGTCAAAATCCGTGGGAACACCTATGCAAAGACCATAGAATGCCCTCCTAGATGAGTGTAACGCAACGTAGCGTTTTGCACTGCGTTGCGTGGCTCCTGTTTTATCAAGCCACTCAAAGTGGCCTTGCATGGCTTGAGAAATCGCATTTTAGGGTTTGTCGTGCATGCACTACCTTGCGTGGTGCAAACTTGATAAATAGGCCCTATGGGCTTATGTGTTAGGGTTGATGCACCTGCGGCACCGCATATTTGCTCCATTTGTAGGTCACAGGTCTGAAATCTGCTGGAACCCAACTTTCATTTAAAAAAGGTTTTATATAGCGCTGGCTAGACCCGGCGGTATCAGAGCGCTTTACATGGGTATCAGACAATAAATTGCAGGTTACAGCTTTACAAAGGTTACACAGTTGTTGGAGCATGGCAATTTTAGTTACAAGTAAGGTTGAGACAAACAAAAAAGAACATATAGGTAGGGGAAAAAGCTGGCAAGGGGAGATATTCCGGGGAGTGGGGGGGGGGGTAAGAGCAGGGGAAGTAGACAGAGTGGAGGAGGGAAAGAGGAGGGGTTGAATAGGTATGAAATAAGCCCTTGCATCAAAAATGTATATGGGGGATGCATTTCGGCTGAAATAGCACTAAATGATTTGGACTTGGCATAATTTTCGCAAAAGTTATCGTAATTATGTAAAAGCAAATTACATAAATTTCTTACACTCTTGTAATTACTCAAGCATATAGAGGCAAATACAAATGAAACATTATTATACATTAAAAATGTTGAGAATCAATTATGATGCAGCCCTCCTGCTCGAACATTCCATGGGTTGCCTTTCTGCTTCTTTCTGGCTCTTTAATTTGTATCGTTCACTCTCACTGATGTTCTAATAGGTTTAAAGCCATTTTTGCCTCAGACTTCAGCAGTTTTCAAATGTCCCTCCTCTCCTATTATAGGCCTTTTCACACAGATCATTGCTATAACCAGGGCCACTGGAATTATGTGGAAGAGGAGCGTTAAATTATGTGCCAGGGCTGACTAAATTATGTGGGAAGAAAAGGCAAATTATGCAGCATAATACAGCACATGTTTTGATAGTATAACTTCAATATTTTGTCATTTGTTCACATGGTAATACTGTCCAGACAAAGATTTCCTCTCATTAGTATCAGTTTAGCAACCAAACACAGTAATAAGCAACTGAAAGATTACCAGTTAACCGGCACACAGACACATGTTGACACGATTTAGTAACTTTTGATCCATTTGAGCTAGAAATACATTTTTTTGTTAAAATGTACAGATAATGTATCAGATGGGGGATTATGAGGAAAATGTGGCATATCCGTAATTAGAACATTGGAATGTGGAGCACTCCATTGAGGACAATGGAGTGTTCCTTGCTTCTACGGGCCGGGAAAGGCCTGCAAAGCAACATTCCAATGTTTTCACAAAGGCTTCTCGGAGCCCGAGGAGATTTAAACCCCGTCGGGCTCCGAAGACCTTTGTTTTATTTCTTAGAACATTCTTCCCTCCAGTGGCAGAATGTTCTAATAGCCTTACAACCCTTCATAGCTGGACTATACCATCTATTAAAGTTCCGCTCCCTGGACTATACCGTCTATTAAAGTTCCGCTCCCTTTTAAAGGCCCTCGCCTTCGGCTCGGGACTTTAACTCTAAAACAGGCCTTTAATAGCCAGTATAGCCTGCTACGGTGGGCTATAAGGCTATATTATGAGAAAAAAGAAGAAGCCACAGAATTATATAATTCCAATGGCCTTGGCAATAACTCTGGGAGAGCGTATTAACAACTGGTATCAGTACTGGCTTTAGGGAGGTGCAACTAGTGCAATTTTATGGGTTTAAAAACACCTGCTTCAGAGTTCTTTGTGTGCCTGCCTGCCAATTTTTAGACAATAATACAAATGTCAAGATAACTGTGCTGGTTAATGTACCTGCTAGAGAGATCCAAATGTTGTCTAATAGCAGTTTTGACTCATCATAAAGTAGTGCAGAGGGTTAATGTGCCTGCTGCAAATCATGTGTAACATTCAGATCACAGAAATCTATTTTATGTGGATAGCTCAGTTCTGATACTTCTGAGAGAGGGGCCATGGAGAGATGAGGGGCACTAGTGGAGCCCGGTAGTAAGGGAGTCAGTAGAGAAGGAGGTCATGGGGGGAGGGGGCAACAAAGGCTGTCCCACTGGGCGACACCAGCAGTAAAGCGAGCCCCGACTGGTATAGCCCTCAGTAGCGGTATGTAATGCTATGTTAGAACACCGGCATGTTAAGATGATGAGGGAGAACAACTTACTGTTCTACCTTCAATCTCCCCGCATGGGCAGGTGTTTGACTGTGGCGTTAGGTGCAGGTGGGTTACTTTTGTAGGGTGGTGTTTATCTTAGCTCACTGTTTTGTCATCAATTTTTGCTTAAGATGTTTCCGCAGTCTGTGTTTTCACATGCCCCCTTCTCCCCCAATATTGCAACCCCCCTTTTTTAGGTCTCGCCTAACAGCGCGCATGTACTGTTGCTGCGAGTGGTGTTGTATTCAGTGAAGGGCTTATAGACTGCCCATTACTTTCCATTTGTGGTCTTCATTGCCACTCACATCTACTGCCTTTCAATAGGGCAGTGCGAGTCGACTTCACATCTTTCTCTTACTGTGGGAGCAGGGACCAAGTACTGATGCTTTCATTTTGATTAGGGTCCTTCCGCTGCTGGCGCTGAGATTGAGGTACTATTTTTTATTTATTCTCCTTTTTCTTCCCCTGCCTCAATCACAGCGCCAGCAGCGGACGGCCCGTCAGTACAGCCATCCTTGGTACTTCCTCCCCTGCCGTGCCCCACATTCTCATCTGTGTTTCATACTCCCATACCAATGCCTGGTCCGTGTTGCTTATTCCTTTCCTCATCTTGCTGTGTTGGACATGCCTGGCCCCGCTGATGCTTCCAGGGTAGGTGCATTCCTCTGGTGTCAGTCTCAGAGCCGGCCATCAAAAACCACCTGAAGTCCCTTTCACCTGGGCACGCGCTGTCTGCAAGGCGCATTTAATGATTAATGATCTATTTGCTTTGTTGCTCATGCCCTGCCCACCCCCTTGTTATTCCTCATGCTCACCCCCCAACTGCCATAATGAATAAAAACACTAAAACGTGGCCAGTGCCCACCTCTTCATAGCACTGGTTTCTTGGTTTTGTTTACTGTACTGTTGCCACTTCTATGATGCAATGGCTGCTTCTTGTAGCCCTGCTGCTCCAGTTGCAAAGACAGTTGAATTCATCGCGTCCCTCTATTACACTGCAGACTCTCGAATGCAGCACTGACTGTAGCAGTGCTCAGAAGCCTCGTCGGGGCTGCTGGCTCAGCACCCCTGCATTTTGGCTTCGACTGAAGTGGATGACTTTCTTTTCATGAGGCAGAGACACAGCATAATTCACTCTCCATTAGTCTTCCTGTGGGCTCGCGGCACAAAGATTCCCAAGAAAAGTACCTGTTTCTCAGCCTTTGTTTCTTGTTTGCCTCGGGCCAGCCACAAGGTATGGCAAATTCATTCAAGGATGTTACCATGTGACACACAGCGGGAGCTGCTTGACGTCATCTTAACTCTCTCACCAGTTCTTCAGGTTATTGCAAATGTTTGTGCTATTTTCAAGTTCCCAGATTTGTTTTTAAATGCTATTAATTTTTCTTGCTTATGGCATATTGCTTCTATCCTGCCACACCCTCGACCTTGTTGAGTGGCCATAATGAAAAAGATAGCTGTACCCAGTGGCGGTCGATACAAATGAAACTAGTGAAGCGGGCGGAGCGGGAGCCCAGGAAGGAATAATAAATTAATAAAACTTACCTGATGCTGCCGGCCACCTCGCACCTCAGTGCTCCTCTGTTTCCTGCTCAAAGCAGTCCCTGGGACAGCATCAGAGACTCCTCATCCAATCCAGATGCTGCTCTCATGCTATACCAAGCATGAGAGCAGGTCCTGGATTGGCTTGAGCGGGCTGGTTTAATGCTCGCTCAGGCACAGGGAGCCTGTGCTGTTTCTCCAACCCAGCTGTACAATACAACTTGGTTGAAACACCTAACTGCGCATGTCCAAACACTTCTTGCCAACACTCACCGACACTCGTGGTGGACTGTCAAGTCAAGTCAAAAACACTTTTATTGATTCTTTAAAAACTCGTAAAAGGATGGCAAACCATCATAAAACGCAAAACATTAAATGAGCGGACCGGTAACCTAAGAGAACGTATACACTAAATAACAAATACATCTACTTTTAATAACAACTCTGTGCACAGCGATAAAACAGCTGGAGTCTGACGTAACAGCCGCTGGTACAACTTGACAGAGATCATAAGATAAAGTCAATCAGGAGAGACCGAAATCTTGCCCTGAAGAAGTCTCTAGTGACACCAACATCTTGAGACAAAACACGTGTTGGCAAAAGGGCTCGTATTACCAATCAAGGAATAAAAAGACTATTAAAAAAACGATCTCAAATCATTTCTGTGTGCCTAAAGAATAGTGACGATAACTGCACATGTCTGTTTGGCCAGCCAAAGAGACACGCGCACTTAGCAGTGCACATCACTGCGCCCCATCTGCCGAGGCCCAGCCCTGCCCCTCCTTACACACAGGGTCAGCCAGCACCTTAAAAATAAAACAATATTATAATATTGTTTTCTTTTTCAGCTGCTGGCTCTGAGCTAGTGGTACAAAAGGGGGTGGTGATGGACGGAGCATCTGAACCAATCAAACACTCACACCCAGTCAAAATATCTGGGGCCTCATTTATGAGCCTTTGCGTCACTTTTACGCCGCCGGTGCGTCACTTTTTGTGACGCACCAGTGGCGTAAACAATGTGCCTTGTTGCGCCATATTTACAAAGTGACGCATCTAGGTAGATGCGTCACTTTGTAAACCCCTGCGCCACATTATACCTGCGCCAGGTATAATGTATGCAAGGGGAGCGTATTGACGCAAGGAGGGTCGTAGAAGTGACGCAGTGAAATCTATGAGATTTCACTGCGTCACTTTTAGGACACCGTTGCGTCAAAATCTTGCGCCTGCCTCACAGCAGGCGTAAGACTGACGCAGGCCCTTTCACATGGGGCTTGCCCCATGTGAAAGGACGCATTGCTGGAGTTGCGTCACTTTTGTGACACACTCCAGCAATGCGTCACTTTTGCGCTTACAGATACGTCAGAAATACTGACGTATCTGTAACTCCTTGCGACATGATGCGTCATACATTAAATATGACGCATCATTGGTGTCGCAAGGAGTGCGCAGTGAAAAGTGACGCATCGCTGTTTTCACGCAGCGATGCGTCACTTTTCATAAATGAGGCCCTTGGGTTTGATCCATCACCGTTCTTTAGCCCACTCTGCCACCCCAGTTCAGACATGGCTATATGCAAATCAGTCTGACCATGTGCCTCATGGGAACAGTCCAGCCCGAAAGCTTCCGAGGACCGGTTTCTGGCATTACAGCCGTCTTCAGCCCAGCTTGCTTGAATCCAGTGGCAAAGTGAGCAAGGGACTCACGTCGGAGCATACCCTGCCACACTTATGGCGGCCAAAGCGGTACAAAAGGGGGTGGTACTGCCAAGTCCTCTGAAGCTTGTTTCCGGTCCAGGGAAGGCATGGCTTGGCAGTTCGGGCTGGACTGTTCCCATGAGGCACAGGGTCAGACTGATTTGCATATAGCCATGTCTGAACTGGGGTGGCAGAGTGGGCTAAAGAACGGTGATGGATTAAACCCAGATCTTTTGACTGGGTGTGAGTGTTTGATTGGTTCAGATGCTCCGTCCATCACCACCCCCTTTTGTACGGCTCTGAGCTAGTGGGCCGGCGCTCGTCCACCATTGCGAACGAGCCGCCACTGCCACCAATGGCCGCCCCATAGCGCATTTTTTAAACCGTTTTGGTTTTTGGGTTTAAGAGGGCCTCGCACTCTCCTCTCTTACGCGTGGATGAATATTGGTTGCTGAACGTATTTACGCTACCGTGGCTACCAGTAAACTGAACTGCACTTCCGATTTTGCAATCACAATGCCGTCCCGGGATTAATGTATGCTCATGCGGGTTTCACTTTTTTTTAATCCACGGCTGCATTTCACCCATCCACCCACTTTTATCTGCAACAGGTGGCGAAAAGATCTATTGTCTTTGCCAATGCTCCTTCAGATTGACTAGACTCTGCCCCCATGGGTGTGATGTTTTACTCTCATCATCATAGCCCGCCTGCTTTCAAAGGCTGGTGTCCGGTGTCGTCACACCGCATTCACAGACGCTCGCTCACATTTTCCGCTCTGACTGCAGCGACGCAGCCCGCCCAGGGGTGGATTCACCTCATTAACATGTTCTTTCGCCATTAATGGCATTCTTCGGACACGCCTGCCGTCTCCGGGAAGGCGCATTCTTTCTCCGGTGTCAGAGTCTCGGAGCCGGTCGGGCCCTTCAAACCACCAGGAGTCCCTGTCACCTAAGTGTCTATAAGGCCCGTTGAACCATTCATAATCAATCTATATGTAATTTGGGGCGGGTCGCGGTTCCTGAACCCTCGCTGATGGCCCAACTTGTTTCTTGGCGGTAGATCTTAAAGATATCCGTCATTAAGAATGGAGGCAAATGGTATGATTGATTGATTGAGGCGGTGCCTTTAATGGACGCACGCCTGCCGTGGGGCCTCGGGGCTTAAACATGTCCCTGCTGGGTGTGGCGGGTGGGGTAGGGGGAACTGCCCTCCCCACATGCCACACATTGTTATATTAAGTTGGGGAATAATGCCAATTACTATATTTGGGGTAAATTGAAGTCACATTGGCGTAATTCGTCTAATTTCTGGAATTTCGCATTATGCTTGTTTCCCGGATTTTCGAAATTACGCCACAGCACCAGGTCATGTAGTTACGCTACCTTTGAAGAAAAAGTTATAGGGGGGGCGCGGGAACCAAGAAAACCACCAGCAGACACGCGGTGGTTATCTGTGTCAATTGTGTTGTTCGCTCTATTTTGTGTCAAAAATCGATATGGGGATGCATTTCGCGCTGAAATATAGCACTAAAGGATTTGGATCACATATAATTGCCACAAAAATCCACGTAATTACGTAAAAGCAAATAACACAAATTTCGCACACTCTTAGAAATTACTCATGTGTCTAGAGGCAAATCAGTTAATGCGGGCGCTACATACAAATCTTCAATAGTAAGGTCATACTCCTAAAGGTAGGCAGAATATATCTTGCAAACATTGTCTACTACAGTGAAACCATCAACCTTCACCCGTCTCTCCCTTTTGCACCATCGTTCCCCGACACAGCCTTCCCCAGCGGAAGTTCCCAAAACTCAGCAACAGTGCAACATTTGGAACTCCAGGGGGTTTTACAGCCAGTAGGCTAGACGGGGCGGGAGTGGAGAAGTTCAGCTTCTGGTAGGTCTTTTGGGCCAATCCCCGCACAGGTGCACGGGCACTAACTTGGCATAACATTCTCCAACTTTGTGAAGCCGGGAATCTTTCCTCTTTTACTGACCTCCAAAATCAGTCACTTTGCTGGTGAAAAAAAACGTTTGCACACTCTTATTTTTAGTCAGCTGACTGGGGGGGAAGAAACTTGTCTTCGGGGCTTTTAGGTATTTGCTGAAGTCTGTCCAGCTGCAGACGTGCAAAATAACAGAGTTAAAAATGGTTGCACTCATAGATTGATTTCATATCACGTTAATCCCATGAGATGAAGCAAGAGTGGGGTTCTAATGGCCGAGTTTACGCATGAATGAATGATTGAAATGAATTTATAAAGCGTGCAACTATTCATTACAAGGATTCCCTGGCGCTAACCATCTTAGTATTGAGGAGACATCAGCTTTTTCAGACAGAGCTGGTAAAGTCTCAAAAACTTGCTGTCATCCAGGAAGGTCTCCCACCAATCAGAGCAAGCCACCTATGACTTGACCAATCAGAATGTTTACAGAGATGGCTAACACTGCTATCTATTGAAGACCTCCTTTGTGTTGTGATGTAATAATGCTCCTCCAGCCAATCAGATTCTGAGTGACATAACCTTCCCTGCTGGTTTGTGTTTCTCCTTGTCATTATGATGTATCGCCCCCACGTCTTCCAATTGACATTGCTTGGCGCGTCCTCTAAGCAATAAATATGGGTTGTATTTATTAAGCCCAAATTTAGCCGAAAGGCCGCAGAGCACTGCACAGGTCAAAGGCAAAGACGCAGTCATTGTGTGATTGAGGGGGAGCTGGTTTCTAAGATCGAAACTGGACGATTAGTGAATCAGGATTAATGAATATGGTAGAAGTTGTTATTGTGAGATAATTCCCCTATATTCTCATTCTACATCCGCGGCTGTGGCTCAGGATGTGGAGATTGGGGGTGGGCGGGAGTAGGGGGGGGGACACCCGGGGGAGGGTTGGTTATCTCACGATAAGGCCCTCAAGAACAGTCAGTGGAAGAGTCAGCCCTGGAATAGACTTAGGCTGAGGTGTCTATAATTGCATCACTAAACAAACAAGCACTGTCTAAGCTTATAGATCTCCCCTTTGGGACCAATTTCCTTTGCCAATGGGTTTTAACCATGCCTCACAGCACTACTGGTGTAGCAAAAAAAACTTTTGACATGGACAACCACATTATTTTGTAGGCAGTGGCACCAAGCATGGGCATGCCAACACAATCAAACGGGCGGCGGGGTGAGCAAAGAAGGAGTCCGATAGATAGAGCAACAGGGAGACCGAGTATTTGGGCACAGAAGCAAAAAAAGCAAGACAGAGAAACACAGAGATGAGGGGGGGGGGGGGGGCAGAAGCACATGGCCTGACAGAGCAACATGAAGAGGGGGGACAGAAAAGCATAGGATGGAGACAGCTGGAAAACACACACTTTCATAAAGTGCTTAACTAAAAAGAAATAAAAAGTTTAGCAGTGTAAGGACACAGTAACAGGTCCATGCTCCAGGGGAGGGGCAGTCTCATGATCAGGAAGTAAGGCACACAAAAGCCATCAAACAGGGGCGGCTGGTGACATTTGAAAGTGGTAAGGCGTAAATGTTTGAGTTCCTATGGCGAGCACGTGGAAAGGTTTTTCCCATTACACTGTTCGGAGACTCGAAGTCACTGCATTGACATATAGGTGCTTATTAAAAGAATGTGGAAGTAAATCAAAAACATTTCGTAACACTAAATGAAATCATGCTATTTTTTTTTTTTTACAGTTTTATATAGCGCTAATTCGGCCCGAAGGATGCATTAAAGCGCTTTACATGATCACCAGTTACCTGGCATTATGTAAAAATAAACAGCGGCTAAAGTACTGTTTGTGACCAGAGACATGCTACACCTACTGTTGCAAGTAAAGAGAGTCGCACGTGCTGTTTGTAAGCGAAGGCAGACTACACCTGGCGTTTGTATGTGGTATTACAGTGCAAGCGGAGACAGGGTACAGTGCTATTCGCAAGCAGAGACAAACTGCGTGTGCTGTATGTGAGCAGAGACAGGCTGCAGTGCTGTTGTAAACAGAGATAGACTCCACGTGCTATTTGTATGCTAGGGGCCTTATTTATGAAGGTCTTGCGCCGCCGGTGCGTCACTTTTAAAATGGGAAAAAGTGACGCACCGGCGGCGCAAGGCCTTCATAAATAGGATTACAGTGCAGGTTGGAAACAAAAACAGACAACAGTGTGCTGTTTGTAAGCAAGGATTGCCGTGCTGTTTGGAAAAAGAGACATAGACCACAGTGCTGTATGTTAACAGAGACTGGCAGCAGTGCTGTAAGCAGGGATAGACTGCACGTGCTATTCGTAAGCAAGGATTACAGTGCAGGTTGGAAACAAAAACAGATTGCAGTGCTATTTGTTGCCGTGCTATTTGTAAGCAAAGACAGACTGCACCTGCTGTTTGTAAGCAGAGATAGTTTTCATTTGCTGTTGTGCTGTCTGTCTTCTCGGGCAGTGCAGGTGTACTGATTATAAACAGAAACAGTCCATGGCGCGTGCTGTTCACAACTAGAGACTGGCTAAACATACTCTTTGTAACTCAGAAACTGGGCAGAGCGACACTTGCTGGGTATGAGGACAGCACCACAGTGGGATGTCACTTGCCAAGACTAACACCAGCCGGGACCCGTCATGACTACCGACCCCAGCCAAGATTATCCACTCACCAGCCAGGACTACCCACCGACAACCAGAACTACTGCAGTACCTGCCAGGGCTAACAGATCGCAATCTAGCACTGTCCCATCACAAGCAAGAACCACCCCACCACCAGCCAAGCATAATTCATGGCATCACTAGCTAGAACTATTGTCAACAAGGACTGTCACATCAGCAGCCAGGACTAACCCATCAGCAGTCAGGACTAACCCATCAGCCGCCAGGACTAACCCATCAGCCGCCAGGACTAACCCATCAGCAACCCGGACTAACCCATCATCAGCCACCAGGACTATCACTAGCCAGTAGTAACACACGACCAGCCCGGATAGCCCATCACAAACCAGGACTATGCCATCATCTGCTGGGATTATCACATCACCAGACAGTACTAATCCATCAGCAGCCAGGACAATTTTCATCCTAGATCAAGCCATCACCAGCAAGGATTAGCACCAGCCAAGACTAGCCAATCATGAGCCAGGATTATCTCAACGCCTGCTGGGAATATCGTATCACTAGACAGTACTGATCCATCAATCTTCATCCAGGACTAACACATCACTAGCAAGGGCTAACCAGGCACCCTTTTCTGGGTGCTCTGGGGTTCATGAATGTTGACAGGGAACCCCACAAGAGACAGTAGCAGCCAGCACTATCCGTTCACCTGCCCTGGGAGTGAAAGACATAAAAAATGAATAAGGTGTAGGGTGAAAGGAAGAAAGACAAAAAGAAACGTAAGAAAAACATATGTGAAAAAGCAGGAAAGAAACAAATTGAATTAAAGAGAAAGAAATAATAAAACACAGAAAGAAAGCAAGCACGAAAGGGAATAAAGAACAAGAAAAAAAAACAAAGAAAGAAAAGAAAGAAAAAAACAAGGAAGGAATAAATAAGTTAGAAACATGAAAACAAAAAACAGAGAAAAGAAAACGTGACTGAACAGAGTACAGTGAAAAGCTGCTTGTGCCGCTGAAGTCACCCACATACCTCACAAACACGAGCGGAAAGCCTCCCGTGGCACACACCCTCCCCCGCCAGCCCCCATTAACACCGTTGTGTCACACAAGACCCCTCACCGTGCTCTGCAGGTGTCCCGTGTCGGTCCCGGAGCCCTCGGCTGCAGCGCTCCCAGCCTGTGTGCTCTGAGGCAGATGCAGCACCAGCGCTTTCCTACTCCCGCCTTAAATATCACACACCCCTCCCAGCCGAGTCCGTCCGGCCCTTCCCCATAGGACCCTCCTACGTACACATGCCAACCTCCTTACACCTCCGCGCGGTAGTGCCTGCTTCTGCCTGTGACCGCACCCCGAGGGCAGTGCCTGTCTCTGCAGCGCCTACTTCTACCGAGGAGTGCATGGCACTGAAGTAGCTCGACGGGGGTTAGTTGCGAGCTGCAACTTCTTTACGGGCCACTTGCTGGATTCCAGGGCCGACGTAGCATTTCATCCTTCTAATGTTGCGAAAACCACCGTTCGTTCACGCCAGAAGCAAAGTTTCCGTATTCCCGGACTGCATGCATTGACTGTGTTTAGAGACACAGAATGCAGTGCCCGGCTCCTGCCTCCTCCACACCCAGATAGCAGTGCCAGCCTAATGCAATAATGGCGTCCCCTGCCGTATCCACGGAGAGCAGTGCTGCTTCCTACCACAAACACAGACACACCAAGAAAGCACACGCCACACATCCACAGAGAACAGTTCCTGCGTCCCACAAACACAGTGAGCACTGCCAGCATCTTCCATCAACACACCCAGAGGCCAGTGTCTACCTTCTACTTCCGACCACACTCAAACACCAACAGAGCAGTGCCTGCCTCCTACGACATACGGACTCACGGAGCAGTGCCTGCTACCACACTATGCTACACACCCACAGAGAGAACTACCAACAGCCGACATCAACACACTCATAGAGCGCAGTGCCTGCCTGACAGTCTCTACCTTATCCACAAAGAACTCTGCCTCCTATCAAACAGACGCACATGCACAACAAAGGAGCACACACGCTCACTCATAGAGCAGTGCCTGCCTTCTGCCTCAGATAAACACTCAGAGAGAGCAGTGCCTGTCCCCACCTTAACACACAAAAGTGCCTGCATCCTGCAACATCAGCAATGAAGATAATTACCTGCTTCCTACATGCAGACATGCACATTTGCACACCCACACAATCTTATTGTTGGTCTCCTTCCTCTCAATAATAGAAAGGGTGACTATTCAATAAAGTGGAGTTGAAACATTATTTTCCTAGATATTCAAGCTTCTACAGCCCATGTAATAGCTTCTTTAAGTACTCTATTCATTCTTTCAACTAGCCCATTCGCTCCAGGATAATATTATGGTGCCCTTCCATGCGACACACAACACATTTTTATGAAGCCCAGCATCTATTCTGATACAAAATGCAACCAGCTTCCAGATACCAGCTCGCCTGGAAATCCTTTTGTTTCAAAATCATTACCTACAGACCTGACCAGCGAGTACTTGGATACATGATCTACCTATGAGGGTGACAGCTGACTGGTTTCCTTCAGGTGATTACAGACACTGTCTCCAGTGTAGACCAGGCCAAACTGTAATTACGCTGGTGTAATTAGAGTAATTTTGGGAACTTGTTGCACACAATGTCTGAAATTAGCACCATTGCACAATATTGTGTAATTACGCCACCATGCGCTATAAAATTCGCTATAAAATTACATCACATGAGTGCAGGAACAACACAAACAATTAGAGCAGCCGTTGTTAGCGCCGCCATTTAAACATGAAATGCATCTTCATGTAAAAAATGTACACATGGACGCATTTTGAGCTAAAATATCGCACTAAATGACTCATTTACATTTTATGTGATTTTTAGTAATTTTCCTAAAATTGTACATAATTACGTGAAAGGAAAATCCATGCATTTCTCATATCATTCCTCCAGTGATGAACCTTTCACCTACAAATCCTTGTTTTCAGGTGCGTTGTTCTAATAAGTTCAATGGCAACCAGACAAAACTATAACACCCAGAATGCATTAGGCTTTGACACACAGGTCCAGGACTGGAAACAGTGTCTGTAATGACTGGGGGGAGGAGGAGGGTGAAGAAATGGACACCCTCCTACTAGTACTAACTCATACCTATGATTTTGCTGGCAATGAGGTAAATAGCCTTATTATATAGATGCCCTACGTTTGCAGAGGAACCAGTTTATATTTCAGTGGTGTTAGAGGAGTTGCTTTTGGAGTGACTGACTTGCAGCTCATCCTACATTCTTTACATTTCCAAACCCTCATCTCAACCTCTGTCTCCATAGGCAGCTGGAAAAGGCATGTGTACCCTTCCTTTGGGATTCAGTATTCCGAGGTGACCTTATGCGTCAGACTAATTATTTTCTGGCTTAAGCTCACCTAAAACATTGCAATAAACTGAATGCCAACCCAGGATGACACAATCCCGTCTTGATCCTTTAAAAGATTTAACGTGCTGTGGATTGGATTGGTTCACATCCTCTAGATGTGATGACCATTGTGAATGTCTTGACCTCTCATTTATTACTACCTGGTGGAATGCTCTTGTTGAAAGAAGGGTGACACACATGGTGGCACTTGACAACATAGAAACCATTTTTGCAAGTTCATCAAAGGAGGACCAGCCAGGTCCATTTACAATCTTAATCCACAGTTCACCTTACACATTAAAATGATTGAAGTTAACCAACTGTATGGTACATGTGGTATCTCGCCTGCATCGCTCCACTCCAATGTAATTCTGTACGATCTTACCTGCTTAATTTTCCACTAAAAACACTGTAGAATTTTTTTGTAAATCTGCGACACATTCAACTCACAGCTTACACTCCCTAAACTCACAGGCACATTTGCACATAGTCCAGCTTGATAGGTCACCACGACAGTTGAAGCCACCCAGATACTACTTTGTGTCACATACTTTGACGTCGCACTTCCTCTTTCCATACTCAAATTTAGCACTGAACCAGGAATACTGGGACTGTGTAACAGTGGAGGACCAATTTATGTAGCAAGGTTACGAAAAATTATGTGGCAAGAATGAATAAACTATGTAGCATAATATCGCATAGTCTAATATTTTGTTATTTTACTAACTATTTATACTATCTGGGCAAAATTGCATCTCTTTATTACTTGTTTACCCAGGGGCGGCTCCTCCATTAGGGCGGAGGAGTGTCGCCCCACTGCTTTCTCACAGTGTGAGAAGCAGAAAATGGTATTAGAAATACCATTTTATGTTTCTGATTCTCGCACTGTGAGAAAGCAGAAGGGTATGCCTGGTTGGGGGCGGGCGGGTGGGCGGGTCAGGGATGAGTGGCTTGCCCAATGCTGCGGGCTCTGACTGTTTGGTCTGCCCTCTGGGGCTGACCAAACCACTCATGCGCACTCTGGATTTTATGCAGCCTACATAGAGAAAATGGCCTCCACATAGGCGCCTGGCTCAGCACCGTCCTCACCAATCACAACGATGCTATTGAAGTGTTGTGATTGCCTTAGGGGAGGGGAGGGAGGCTGCCTTCTTCCTGTCCCCCTTGAGCCTCCCACTTGCGAGTCATGCCAGCCGCAACTGTTTGCCACCTAAATGCAGCAATCAGCAGCTGAAAGGGGCTCTGTGAACTTTTGCAAAGGATCTGCC
Organism: Lissotriton helveticus; assembly: GCF_964261635.1. NCBI lineage: Eukaryota > Metazoa > Chordata > Amphibia > Caudata > Salamandridae > Lissotriton > Lissotriton helveticus. The sequence continues at coordinate 144,558,020 of NC_136063.1, read as the reverse complement.
TCTATTCAGAACTACACGTGGCACTTTTTGTTTAGTAACATTTGAAACGTTTGCTAAAATTAATGTTTATTAGCAAACTTGCAAATTATGCAGCATATGCTCAATTATGTGGCACATGCTAACAATGCAAGATTATGCAGAAAACACAATGGCCACGGAATCACACAATTCAAATGACAGGAATATAACCAATACTTTCATAAACTTACCAGTGTTGCTACCGAACACCTGATCCACTGTGTGAACTTTGTGTGTGTATATTAGGGGGGAGGAGTGTCGCCCCCACTGCTTTCTCGCAGTGTGAGAAGCAGAAACATAAAATGGTATTTGAAATACCATTTTATGTTTCTGATTCTCGCACTGTGAGAAAGCAGAAGGGTATGCCTGGTTGGGGGCGGGCGGGTGGGCGGGTCAGGGATGAGTGGCTTGCCAATGCTGTGGGCTCTGACTGTTTGGTCAGCCCTCTGGGGCTGACCAAACCACTCATGCGCTCTCTGGATTTTCTCTATGTAGGATGCATACAGCCTACATAGAGAAAATGGCCTCCACATAGGTGCCTGGCTCAGCGCCGTCCTCACCAATCACAACGATGCTATTGAAGTGTTGTGATTGGCTTAAGGGAGGGGAGGGAGGCTGCCTTCTTCCTGTCGCCCGCGATCCTCCCACCTGCGATATAATTATATATATATTTATATATTGAATGATGGTGCACTGTGGTCCCACGTCAATTATGGTTCCCACCTCTCATTTATATGGTTAATTTCACAATGTGGCAACTGGCCTCTCACAAGAATCACATGAGATTGTTGTCTTTCTGGATAAGCAGTAGAAACCCGTTCACCAGGTGACCGTCCGCCTTCAAGCTCTCCCATAAGACTACCTCTAGCATTCCGCACATTCCATTCTGTGAAGACACGCAACAGGTATTGCCACTACACATAAGCGCAAGTGACAGGCTGCGTGAAAGGGAGAGAGCAGAACAGTGCCATTTCTACAAAGAATTGGCACTGTCTGCTCCCTGAGCTGATACACTTTATGCTGTCATGCGAAGCATGTCATGCAGGGAACACACATACAAAGAGAAAAAAACAAGGAAAAATTAAAATATTTCTCATTGTCAAGCACAAATTCATGTCTACAAGTCTTTATAGATAATGATGTGCATCAAAATCATCCAAGAGCAGATGCCCTGGAATACCTTTGCATCACCCAATGGAACACCTCCTTGATGCCAACTAACAAAAGGCAGCGCACTGAGCTGAGTTGCTTTAGTTTGGGTTATAATTCAACAGAAATCATGATTTGCATTGGATTGTAAATACCACCCCAACACTTTGTCAGGCCTGCGGTAAACAAGAAATGCAAACCTGATGGAAAGTGTTTGCAAATCTGGCCCAAAGTGTCATATTAACTGGTCAAACTGCAGATGACGAGGAGAGCTGTTTAACCTTACGGAAGGAGAAAGCATGCTTATGTCCTCGTTGGAGGCTCCTCATTGGACATCAAGCACACTGGGAAACAAGTTGGGGTCTTTGGACAACTCGCTCTACAGTGGCAAAGGTAGAAGAGAATCTAGTTACAATGGATGGTAGCAGCAAAGAGCTAAAGAAAAGATGGCCAAAATTGATGAGCACTGGGATTCAGCATGCAGATGGAGGCAAGGTTGGAGGACCTCGAGAATCGAGATGGGCTTTCGAATATTTGAGTCCTGAGGATCTCCAGGATGAAAGAGGGGGAGTACCTGCAGCATTTACCCAGACATTTCACGTTTACATATTATAACAAGCGGATTACACGCTTAAGGTAAAAACAGAGGGTGTGATATGATCAGCTACAGAGGGAAGAGCATTATATGGGCAGAGACCTGTCAGCACTTGTAGTGGTCGAGTAATCTGTTCTCAGAGGTGTTTTCAGAAGATAGCACATTCATCGAAGGAGGAGAGCGTACTCGCTGACAAGTAGGTTCTGCAGTTACCTAACCATAATCTGGAAATGGAAGATGAAGTGGTAGTATCAAGCATTGTGTAAGGAGTAAACAGGCATATAAGGGCAGGTTTGATTCAGCCAGACAAAGTCACTGTACTGTAAGAGGGCAAAACGTTGTTTTACTTGAGATGCAAATAGTGAAAACGTGAAAATGGAGTTCCCACTGTGTGAACTGCACCAGGAGACGGGGTTGAATTTGGCCTGTTCCTCTAGTTCCAGGACCCTTGCTACTGGCCACAGTTTAGTAAATATCCCACGAAAGCTGACACAACAGAGAGGGTTCAATGCTAGCTACACTACTGTGATTTGAAGGGGATGAGGTGGTGAGAGATTTTCTATTATGAGTGTCAATCAGTGACCCCTGTGCCCCCACCATGCCCCAGCAACTCAACCAACTTCCACACAGATTAGAACTCAAAGGGAACAGCATAATTGTTGTTTACAGTTTACAGCGGTTTCCAAAGTTGTATCATATGGTGTCTTTTTAGGTTGAGCTGACTAGATAGCTATGCACTGTGATTTGTGAAGCACATTGATGCTAACAAATAATGTAGAGGGGCTTGGAGCCCGATCATTGCTTACCATTGGTTGGCTTTTCTTGTCACTCTCATTTGTCTGCTTCCTATTGGTGTCCCAGATTGTCAATCTTGTGGTTGTCTCTCCAATGGAGCACTGCTTCTTTATCATTGCTTCGATTGGCTGGCATCTCTGCTTCCACTTCTTGCTTTTCAAGCACTATTTTGTATTTCTGTTGTGCTAAGCAGCCCATGAGGGTGCATGGTTTTGAGCTGTTTCCTTCATGTTCTTTTCACCCCTGCACTCAATATTGTTCTCTGTCACACAAGTGCTTCTCCCCACTCCTGTACATATTGAGTTCGCTCATTTTCCACTCCATGTTGCCACCCCACACCCTCTGGTTCCAGCCGCAGCCCATGTAGGTAAGAGTTGCGTTGGGGCTGGGTAGGGAGGATTTCAAAGGACGATGACAAGGGCAGCTTCCCCCACCCATGCCCTCCGTGTTGCTTCCCCCCCGCCCCCCTCCCCAGTGCTGCTCTGGCTAACTGTGTTGCTTTGGCTTGCAGCTGTTTCGTGTTGCTTTGCCTGTTCCCTGCCCTCACACAAGTTGCTTCCCTGTTTCCCACCTTGTGCGTGCTTTACTTAGCTACTGATCCAACTCAGAAAGGTAACTAAAAAAAAAGAAGCATAATCTATGTGCATGTATGGTACATGCACCTACAAAATGGTGTGGCGCTCGCGTAAGAGTCTTTTTTAAATTCTAATCTTTAGTCACACTGCACAGCATCAGGGGTCTTGTGCAGCTCTGCTAAAAGTAATTGACAAAACCAATGGCTCACATGGGTGAGTCCTATTGGTCTTGCCAATGCTTGTTTCTTTTATTTGTATGTTGATTCTGACATGGCTTGTATGAAGTGTTTTGTGCTGAATAACTTGTTAAAGTGCAGTATAATAATTTATACAAACAAGTACCAAGCAGTAAGCACACAGTGCTGAAGCGTCACTCGTCCCACCATTTGCTGGCTTTTGCAATTCTGGTCTACTGAAAAAACCAAGCCGTGGATTTGCAGTACTTCCAGATCATATTGCCCTCTTGGTTTGGTGGCCAAAAGATTCCCACCCTACAAAGGAGATCACTACTGCCCAACTGGGACTGTGCCAAGGTCGCCAAACAGTATAAGCAGCTAGTCCACTGCTTTCTAGACAGAAGTTCCTTTCAGCGAATATCACCCGTCATACATGTCCAATGTTTATTTACGGACACTTGTGACACTCCTCGACCATTGGCTAAGAAGTATGTTAGAATACCCTCAAAAACTCAATGTTATTGCAATGCGGTATATATGTTTCCTCCGCCCCACATTGTAGTTATGGCAGTTATCATAGGGTATTCCAATAGGTAGTGATTTGCCAGCCTCATCCAGAGGCACCTCTGGTCTTAAAGTGCAGTGTCCAGAGATAAATGGGGAAAAAGTGTGAAAACAAATTATTGGAAAAAAGGAAAAAAATATTAAAAAGGGGAAGGACACCCAAAGTTTTTTAATAGAGGGTGAATTTCCACTGTTTTAAAAAATGTTCATACTGCATACAGATCAAGTTACTAGATCTTGGAGTATTGTAGGAAAATTGTCGACATGTTTCAGCTCCTACGGCCCTAGGGGTCTATGGAGCTTTCGTCAGGACTAACAAAACAGGAAGTGTTACTCACACAATTTGTGTAGTACCTTTTGTTGTGTTCAATATTCTGATACTTGTTTTGAGCAAAACCGTTCCTCCAAATTCTGTAATGAGAGGAAGACATACACATACATATATACACACTTTTTGTTTGTATCGTATTGCGATTAAGTTAGGCTGGAATGAAGTAAATAAACTTATTCACAAAGTAAGCATTATGTTACCAAAGCAGTTGAAGGAAGGTGGCTAAACCCTGGATTAAGGTAAGTACGCTAAGCAAGGACCACTGATTTATGGTCCGAATTCGTTATATAACATGAATTAATCAAAGACCTCGTAAAAATTGGCGGTGACAAACAGTGTTAAGGTATGCACTTAAACGCTACACATTCGCTGTTCACTGTGTTCTAGGGGATATCGTGGCAGTGAATACTCGGGGACATTGTCGATGGTTGGACAGATTAAGAAAAGGGACCTCGAGTGAAATATAATGACTTTTTGCTAAACACTGTGGCTCATACATCGAGTCATATTTAAGAGGTTAAGAGATTCAAAAAACAGCCGCTCGCAATTATGACCTAGTACGCCACTTGGAATATTTTAATAGGCGGGTTGTTCGGGAAAACAGAAAAAGGAAGAAAACGGTAAATCCTACCTGGATCGGTAGAGCCAGTATCTTCATCGGGGATTCCGCTAATTTTTAGCCAGAGCTGTTAGGAAAGGGTTGGGCGAGTTATTAATGGAGTGACTTACTCGTCTTACCGGTATTCTTTTGGAAAGGATCTACGCCGCCATTACCCGCGTGTTGGACTTCTTCCAGACTTGTGCTGGCTCTGCCCCCGGATGCAAGGTCTGAACTCCGAGTTCGAATTTAAAGGGCACTCGCTGGCGCGCGTGAATGTGAAGTTTTTTTATGAAGTTTTTTTTATATTGTCATTGAGACAACTTTACGTTTCTTAAAGGCTGTTGGCATTGAGAGGCGAACAGGCTTTGTACAATGTCATAGTAGCAACATTGGATTTTACATAATGAAGATACATTAAAATGTTGCAAAATAACGTTAGAACCGGCTTAGTATGTTGGTGTAGGCAATGTATTCATTTAGCAAATTGATGCCAAGCGATGGAGTCATTCAGGCCCTGTTCATAAGTTCTGAGACGATTCACCCACCTCTGTTCTTTTTCATATAGTATTTTCTCAGAGTTGTGGGATTTGTCTGTAAGCATTTCTATTACAGTCCAATGAAGCTCATCGCAGGAATGGTTCAGTTCTGTAAAGTGGGAACATAATTTGGTCGTGTTCTTTTTTAATCTAATGTTACTTTTATGTTCCCTGATTCTTATTTTGATTTTACGGCAAGTCATCCCGATATATTTCTTTTTGCAGGGGCAACTCACCATGTAAATAACATGTGAGGAATTACAATTAGTGTGCTGTTTCTGTGTCCATACTAAGGTCTCCGACAGTTGCAGTGTTTTGGACACTGTTGTAGTCTTACATGCTACACACAAACCACAAGGGTAGTGCCCAGTTATTGGTGTCATCGTGGCATCTCTCGTTATGGCCAGTTGCTGTGTTTTCTGAGGTCGTGTGTGCACTAGGACGTCTTTGAGATTTTTTGTTCTGCGGTTAGTGAATCTTGGTTTGGGCCAATTAAAGATCCCAGTGTTCAGGATATGCCAATTCTTATTGACCATTTTTTGTACATCGTAAGAAGATGGGCAGAAAGTTGTGACACAGGTAGTTAGGTCTTGTATCTGTGCTTTTGGATAATTTTGCAAAATACATTCTCTCGGTTGGTTGTTGGCTCTTTTTTTGCAGTACTTGATTGTTTTTTCGGTATAGTCTCTCTTCCTTAGTTTTTCGCTCAATTCTTTGGCTTGGATTTGATAATCTTCATTTTTACTGCAGTTTCTTTTGAGCCGCAGAAATTGGCTATAAGGAAGGTTATCTCTAAGTGGCTTGGGGTGGTAACTTTTATACGAAAGGAGACTGTTCTTGGCCGTTGGTTTCGTGTAGGTTTTAGTATGAAGAACGTTGTTTTCTACAAAGATTGTAAGATCCAAGAAGTCTAGTCTGCAGTTACTGGCTGTGTGGGTGAATTTCAGCCAGGGATCTAGCCTATTCAGCCAAATCATGAACAGTTCCAAATCGAGTGCAGTATTCCAAATTAGTATGATGTCATCGATATATCTCTTCCAGTATATAATACTGGAAGAGAAAGGGTTTGTTTCATTTTGGACATATAGGGTCTCGAAATGACTTACATAAAGTCCTGCCACCGAAGGCGCGAAGGCACTGCCCATAGAGGTGCCATGGGTTTGGAGATACAGTGTGTCATCATAGGTGAAAATTTTTTCTTTTAGTGCCAATTTGCAACACTCGAGGATAAAGTGTCTGGGTGTATTATATTGCCAATCTTCCATATAGAGGATATCCTCCAAGACCTGGATCGTCTCGTCTTGCGGTAAGCTCGTAAATAATGATTCGACATCAAGGCCAACCAGAAGCATTTGTTCAGGGTCAAAGGGTTTGTCTATAATTTGTGTAAGGAGATCTCGGGTATCTTTAAGGTACGTTTGAGTTTTTTGGACCAGAGGTTTTAGGTATTCATCCGCAAATTTAGAAAGCGGCTCAAGGATCGACCCTATTCCAGAAACTATGGGTCGGCCAGGTGGTGGAGACCTATTTTTGTGCGTTTTAGGAAGTGAATAGAAATAGGGAATTCTGGGTTCACTTGTAACCAGATATTCAGCTTCTTTTTTCGATATCCACATCTTGGTCTCTGCTTCATACACCATGATGGCTATTGTGTTTTGGAGTCTTTCTGTTGGATCCGTAGTGATCTTGTGATAGAATCTCGTGTCAGACAAGAGGGCGAGGCATTGTTGGTTGTAACCAGTTTTACTCAAGATTACTATGCCTCCCCCCTTGTCAGAAGGTTTGATCACTATTTCTTTATTTGACTGAAGTGACTCTAATGTCATGCGTTCCTTTTTGGTCAAGTTCTGGTAGGTTTTCTTCTTCTTTTCCATATTGTCCACTCCTTTCAACAGCGCTTGTTCAAACATCTGTAGTTCTGGGGGGAAACTGAAATTCGGGGGGTTAAACGTGGACTTCCTACGTAGGGAAGTGTCGCCTTCTTGTCTACAAGCAGTATTGTTTGAAAAGAATGCTTTTAGTTTTAGTATTCTGCAGAATTCTGCCAATTCACACTTAAGTTTGAAAGTGTCGAGTTGGGGGGTTGGTACAAATCCTAGTCCCTTATTAAGGATTTTGATTTGATCCTCTGATAATTCAATTCCTGAGAGGTTGACTATCAAAGATTGGTCTTGCTGGTTGTGGGTTGTGCTGCTGCCATACTCTGTGTCTGCACATTCCTCTGCTGGTCTTGCCAAGTTAGGGACTTTTTTCTGCCTCGGGGTTGGTTGCGGCCCCTGGATAAAAAAGGCGGTCCTTGTTGATGATGATCTTGTCCTGCCATTTGTTGTTCACCCATTTGGGGCATCTGTCGCATTCCTTGATTGAAAGGGTCCATCCACCCACCATATTGCGGAACAAAAGGTTGATAGAATGGTACATTAAAGCCTGGGTAGTAGGGTCTTTGCCATCTATTCCCTCTTCTGGGGCGTTGGTATCTGTAATTATTACGGCCTCTTCTCGGGGTGTAATCATCAGAGCTGTTAATGGAATTATTTGAGGAGTTATTCCCTATTGACTCGTTATCAGAACCAGGTTCTGGGCAGGAGTAATCTTCTTTAGTGTAAGGGTGCATCTTCTCTTGGCTAAACTTTTTTAAGTCCTTGCAGAGTTTTTGTAATTTACTCTGCATAATAAACTCCTGTGTCTCATCCATTTCCTTTGTTATTTCTTCCAATCTTTTTTTATATATGAGGGGATTGATGCCTTTCTTCAATTCATTTTCACAGGCTTTGATTTCTTCCAAAAGGGCTTCGGAAAGTCTTCTAGCTGTCTTAACGATAAGGACCAAGTAATCCAAGGTACACTTCCATGAGATGGAAGACCAATCTTTGCGAAACGCAAGATCGTGTAAGAAAATCCTAGGGGCGTTGTTGACCCATAGGCCTCTGGGTGCTGTTTTGAACCTTAAATATTCTGTCATTATTATCCCATGGATTGAAGTGCGGATTTGATCTCTTTCCTTTTTTGTCAATTTATCCCAGTCGTATGTCTGAGCATAAGGCTTCAGTCAGTTCTGTATTTTGTAAAAGTGGTTGGGCTGCCAGTATTTCATCAATATCATTAGCATCAAAGCTTAATCCAGGATTGCCTTCCATTTGCTTTGTTTCCTTTTCTTGAAAAACTTTCGCTTAAAAAATCCCGCAGTTGTGCGCTGCTTATATAGTAGTTTATCAGCGGGGAGGGATGAGGAATTGAAGGGTCCGTTTCTTTCCCCAGGGGTAAATGGTGGATTAATCAGCTCGTCATCAGTTGCGCCGCTCGCACGCTGATGACGAGCTGAGCTCGTCATGTAACGCAGCTTTTTGAAAAAAGCAGCGTAGCGCAAAAATAGCCGCAGGGCGCATGCGGTTAAAGAGGGCGCCGGGAGCCACATTAAAAGTGTCCCAGGTAACTGCAGATGGGGCCACAGAGACTTGTGCTGCCTGCCCCTCATGAGACATGGACTGCGCGGTCAAAATGTCAACGTGCTCCGGGGCGACCCCAAGGGGTGTCCCCCGTTTCATGGGGTCAAATGGCCATTGAGTATAATTCAGTCAAACTTTCAGGATGGCTATCAAATATGCAAATGAGCTCATTTAAAATTCATCATGTGCAAATTCATTTTATACATATTCTGAAGACCTGACTGGATTTTACTATTGAGCGGATCCACAAGTCAAGCCTCAGTCTGGAGAGACCCTGACGAATCCAGGGGCTCCTCGGAAGCACAGGGCCTCATCACCCTTATAACTGCCCCAGTTGTGTCAATAACAGACTGACAACACACTGACTTACAATCTCAAGAATTGAGCTCATAGGGCCCCTCCATATACGCCTGAGTTCTCCAGGCGTACCACAGGAGTACTACAGGAGTGCTACAGGAGTTCTACAGGAGTGCTACAGGTGTTCTACAGGAGTTCTACAGGAGTACCCAAGGCGTTCCACAGGAGTTCTACAGGAGCACCACAGGAGTACTACGGGAGTACTACAGGAGTTCTACAGGAGAACCACAGAAGTACTACAGGAGTTCTACAGGAGCACAACAGGGGTTCTACAGGAGTACCTCAGGAGCTCTACAGAAGCTCTACAGGAGTTCTCTTTTACATGTTCTTACATAGCTTTGGGAGTCAGACCCGAAACGCCCAACTGCCTTTCAGCAAAAGTGCAAAGAAGGCCCCCTCCTGTGTACTTGTACTAACTGTATGAATATTCCACGGAAATGTACATTTTGTAGTGCAGTTTTACTGGGTTCGCTTCGTTAGTAATGCATTAAAACACTTTGCAGTTGGAGTAGTAAAAGTTTGATAGGTCTGCTGAGTGCTGCCAGCCTGTGTGTCCAGCCTCTAGGCCAGGCCAGGGAGTGGCTCGAGACAGGGTGCAGCAGGGTGTCAGCACCGTGTGCCGGCTCCTGTGCAGAAGAGAGAGGTCTGCACCAGGACACAGTGTTTGCTTTAACAGCTTTTACTAGCGATCCATCAGCCACGGTGTTTGTATAACGAACACCAATGTGAAAGGCTACAAATTACAGTGATTTAAAGGGGAAGGCCACCTTTTCTGTCAGGGCCAACATAACCTGCTTTCAGCTGCTTTGCTTTGTCTGGGAAGTTTTTTCTTGTGTGTTTTTGTTTTTCTTGTTAAACTTGTGCTGCAAGGGAGGTGGCATGAATGCGCGTCTGCACCGAAAGGCATCAGACCCAGGAGGGGCTTATCAGACCTAACAGTGTTAGAAGATGAATTTAGCATCTAAGGAAGAGGTTACTGATCCGGCTCAGAACTATTTGTCACAGTCACGAAAGCAGCTACTACTGAGTAGGAGCAGCAGCCTGGTAGTATCTGGCGGTGTGTAAGGCCTGTACTAGTAGCAGGGGGTACAATACTGATAACGTGAAACCTTGACATCTTTAGGGAATATTTTTTTTTACTTTGCTAACTTTTGTGTCTTCACAAAGTTGGTGAATTTGTTTTAAAAAAAGCAAACGCACGCTAAATCATTATTGAGGGAGAAAATGGCCAAGCTAAATAACTTTTTGCAGAAAAATTGAAAACTCTCCTACTAATGCATAATAGTTGGAACACTTTTCAACTTCACAAGAGCAGGTGAATTTTACTTTAAATTTTGCACTTACCTACTTAAGTAGTGTAGGGAAAAATGAAGGATGCATTAATATATCAAGAAAACAGGTATTCTGCAGAGGTTCCATCTCTTAGCCGATGGTGGGAATGTGCTTTTTAAACTCATTAGTCGAAGATTCTTCTCAGGGAAAAGTTTCTTTGTATTGTACTACTCCTCACCAGCCCAAACAACTGTTTTAATTTGTAGAACTTGAAGACAGTTGCCAAAATAACAAGTGCTCATTGTACAGCCTGTACCAATGGGTCAAAGGGCAATAATGAATAATCCTACCCAGGGCTGGCTGCCACAGTTATACTCATTAAAACAAAAGTCCCTGCAGGGATGCAGCACTCAGGGGTCGGTGGAGGGTGGGGACCATCTCCAGTGGCTAACTCAGCACAGCAGAGATTTCCTTCAGCATCCAGAGGGCTGCAGGAGGCTGTCACAACTCAAAAGGTTTCTTGTTATGATTAATCACCTGCCTTCCCTCTTTTCAAATCATTTAACTAATATGTCCAGAGCTTTCTTCTTCCACTTCATCAGGGCCAGGTTCAGAGGCATGCCAAGGGCAGCAAGTTGCACTCAAAATAACAAGACGTAAATTCAAATAAAAAGGACATTTTATATAAAAACAGGTAGATGTCTTGATGATGTCAGGACAGAAGACTTCAGCCTTCATTCTATTGCTACTGGAATACTGAGGTGGTATTCCCACATCTGGAATTACCGATACTGTGTCCCGGAACACCGTGGTATTCTGAGTAGCGCTACCATTATCCCCCTAAGAAACGAGATTTACTGTGGAAACCATCTACACCCAATTTTCATGGAAATTCGGTATATTTGGAACATTTCCTATTCAGACATTTTGTCTGTGTTGCCCTGGTGGAATGTCTGAATGATATGGGTAGCAGAAATGCGAGTTAGCCGGTAACGACTGTTACCAACCAAATCTGAAATTACAGGCCACTTGGTATAAGGGTATGAAAAAGGTAATTGTTCCTATGTTTCGCTTATTTGTGCAAAACCTGAATGCTCAATTATTGACAAGAGTTCTAGACATTTCAGATACATGTCTATTGGTCCAGTTCATAGATGTTAAAAAAAATTGAGTAACCTAGCCCATGAGCATGTTGCTCCTTTGTCGTAAGGGAAATATTTTTTGTGATTCAAGCCCATGCCTTACCTGTTCATTCTTAAATTACTCTCGGTATAATTTGGGCTCTTTCTATGTATTTCATTTAAAGAAACAAGGAGTTCGGGCCCCAGAACGTGCCACAGATTTGACAGCAAACTTGCACCTGGCCCAGTGCAAAATTAAAAATATAATATTTTACAGAAGAACATTTCCTGTTCTACAAAAACAGACAATGGCAGAGCCAATAGGTTTTTCCTATGGGATAGCTGTTTGTCAGTTTCTTTTAGCCATATTTTACTGCAGCAGGGCTGCTGTGCAGCATGGCCGAAAGTTAGAAAAAATAGTGCTATGATGCAGCCAGCGAGGGCAAGTGATCCATTTCTCAGTATAGGATAATTATCTGCTTTCACAAAAAAAAGTTACATTATCTTACTTCTGAATTGAAGCTCACTGTGTTGGCCCGCAAGAAGACTGCACCAAAAAGGACATGTAGAGCAGAGAGAACAGTGCCATCTGCATCTTTGTTGTATCTTGAAACCCATAGGCGCGACACTTAGGTGTTTTTAGGTCGAGGACTCCGTTGCACTGCTATAAGCAGTGTGGACGGAGCCCGAAGATTTAATGTTTCTTAGAGGGGGCTTGGAACCCGCCCCTCTTCTCCATTGGCTGGCCTAGTAAATGCTGGCCAGCCATTGGAGGAGAGGGGCGTCACTCGGTCCAAGCCCTGTCTTTTTCGGATTCCGGGGCGTTTTTTTAAGCTTCTTTCTTGTTTTCTTTCTCTCCTCTTCCCATTGGCTGGAATTTTACCTTCCAGCCAATAGGAAGAGGAGAGAACAAAAAGCACGCCCCCGAACCTGAAAAAGACGCTGGTTTCTCCGAGGCATTCCTGCCTCGCCTCGGAGAAACATGGTCGTGTCTCTGCTCACCCTGCTGGAGACAAGCTTGTTTTACTTCTGGTATGTATTCCCCTGTGCTGGCCCAATCCCTTCTCCATGTGTACGCCACATTTCCCACTTTGCTCTGCTGCGCCTTCTCCCGAGGCAGGATTTCTTGCAATTGTGCTGCGGGGATAAAATGTTCCACAGAAGCCGGTCTGCACACGCCAGGTGTAGGGGCGTGCTGCCACCTACCTCCTCCTGAGCTACAGGGGATCTAGCTGACAGCAGGCAGCGTGCCGCCGATTACCCGGGGCAGGACGTGGCCGGAAGCTCCAGAGGGAGCAAAGCTCTGGGAATTACTGCTCACACGGTACACGGCCCCTGCTCCGCCCCCACCCTTGCATCTAGGAGGGAAATTCATCGTGAAACAAGACCTGCAGTCAGTCAGCCCTGCTCCGCCCCCACCCTTGCATCTTGGAGTGAAATTTATCGTGAAGCAAGACCTGCAGTCAGTCAGCCCTGTCCTCCCGCTGTGCCGAGGCAAGTGCCCTGGTCGCCTCACCTCACATTCTTCTGCCCCCGGATTCTTGAGAAGGGAAGCTGCATGTCACCCCTCAGCCCGCGAGGTTGTCCAGCCAGCCCTCTGCGGGGGTCTCACTCACCCATACGCTGCCCCGTCGCTGCTTTATGAGGCGGCAGGGTGACTGACCAGCGTTTCTAAAGAATGTTCCCTCTCGGGTGATTTGCTCAGCAGCCCAGAATGCTGCGAGCGCACTCACACATACCAGAATCAGCTGGGACCCCGGCCACCCCAGCGAGTGAAGTCACTGATTAAAAATCACTCTGGAGCGGCCCCGGGCACAGGCGGTTTTCATTCCAACGGTGCCAGTTGGGTCTGAAAAGGTCACCCTCCCCCTCTGGAATAACAGGGCCTTGAATTTGCACTTAATTTATTTTGTTTTTAGTTAGCAGCCAGGTTTCAGAACACGCACAGCCCGCAATATCACGTGAGGAGATTTATCTGCACCAGCCGGGTCGACTTCATTTTAATCAAACACGGGAGTGATAAAGGGCGCGAGTGCATTTGCGAGTAGGGGAGTGATTGTATAGATGTGGGAATGAGTGCATAAAAGATCAAGCCAGTGAGTGAAGGAGAAAGCAAGTCCGCGAGTGAGCGATTGTATGGGGGTGAATGCGGTACCAAGAGGTCTGCGTGACGAGTGAGTCAGTGTATAGGTGAGTGAGTGAAAAGTGAATGGACGAGTGATTACCAATACAGGAGAGTTATTGCGCGAATAAATGCGTTTGAGTGAATGTTTGAGTAAATGTCAGGTGAATGGGTGGGTGCGCTGATAAGTGAGTGAATAACATAATTAACAACAGGATTTGAACCGGCTGGTGGTAGCCTTGGTGCTTTGAGGCAGGTCATGCGCCGGCTCCGCTATCTTTATTTACAGGAGGACACGCAAGTGATTGTCAAGCGCTACCGGAAGTGAGGCACCCCTGGAACAGGCTAGACACTGGCGCAATTCACGGAGATTTCCAAGTTTCTACCACAGTAGAAGTGTCCAACAGCCGTTAAAGTAAATTAAATAATGCACCACCTCCTCTGGCTGTGGTTACTCGTGTGCAGTGGAGTACCGCACGTGGGGGCGCAGCCGGTGCGTCACTTTTAATATGGGAATAGTGACGTACAGGAGGCTAAGGGGCTTGTAAATAGCCCCGGTGTATTCTCTATTTCTTCTTCACATATAAACTGCTAAGCGCGGAAGTTTACCGCCTCTTCAAGGATGTGCTGCGCCGAGAGAACCACCCAGGTGAGTCCTCTCTCCCCAAGCAAAGTGCTCAGGCCCACAGTGACTGCCTTCAGCGCCTCACAAGACAGCCCCTCCCCCAGTCAAAGTAACGCGGAGAGGACCCCTATCACGCTCGCGCCCCTCAGCAAAAGTGTTTAGGTTCATTATCAGTTTGTTTAGGTTCTAATTTCTGCAGCTGCGTTGGAGGCTTTGAAGGGCGGCGGCTTCACAAAACATGTATGAAATCATATTTATCCAAATGGCTTAGTTGTACAGCCAGGGCAATATATCTTAGATTGGTTAATGAACCCGGGAGAGAGAGTACCATCAACCTAGTGCAAGGAAATAGGTGGCTCAGCGAGCTGAATGCTTGCCACTTACAAAGTGCGGTGTTGTGAAGGTCACGAATTGAAATATTGGCAGGATTGACCACATACCAGCCTTTAAATCAGTAATTTTGAAGATGAATTTGATATAAGTAAAGTGTCATTTGCAATCGTTAGAGACGACAGAAATGTGGATGTAGCGCTATTAAACAGATGTGTTGTTACTATTACAGGGCGGCGCCGTTCAAAAGCAGGTGGCTCCAAGCATCCCTGTTCTCTCCAACAATTACAACGTGAAAACGCTCAAATGCGCGGGCTTTCAATCGCCAAAGAACTGGGAGTGGCTGGCATGGTTTTCCTGTAGAAAAAAACAGTCATAGCCTGAGAAGAGTGGAAACCTGCAATAACGCAAGCGCTTTAATGCATCGCCAGGGGTTGTAAGTGCTATATAAACGCAACAGCAATGCAATGCAACCTACTTCAGCATGGGCAGCAGCGCTACTTCTGATTACCCAGACACGTGAGGTGGGGTGTGTGTAGTTAAAAACTACCCACGTTCAATATTGCCGCGATTTGCAAATGTGGTGCACTTTTTTAAGCAATCTGATTCGCTAATCTGTGCCTGCGTGGCTCTGTGTGTGTGTGTGGCTCTGTGTGTGGCTCTGTGTGTGTGTGTGTGTGTCTCTGTGTGTGTGTGTCTCTGTGTGTGTGTGGCTCTGAGTGTGTGAGTGGCTCTGTGTGTGTGTGTGGCTCTGTGTGTGTGTGGATAGCTTTTTTTGTAGGTGGCTCTATGTGTGGGTGGCTCTGTCTGTGTGAGGGTGGCTCTGTGTGTGTGGGTGGCTCTATGTGAATGACTGTGTGGGTGGCTCTGTATGTGTGTGTGTGTGGCTCTGTGTGGGTGTAAATGCAATAGGTCATGCATTTGCGAGCGATTAAGCTATTGGCATTGTAAATGACAATGCCATTTATTTAACGATTAAGCTATTGGCAATGTAAATGACAAAGCCATTTATTTATGATTAAAAAAAATTAAAAAAATGTCATGAGCAATGCCAATAGCTCTACCTTTAATAATGCCGAGACCATTGCATTGTAAATGCTTGTTTTTCTGGCGGGCGGGAGGGGACAAACTACAAAGGTGGAAGGGTTGGAGGTGAATGGAGCAAACGACAACTGGAAAGGGGCAGGGGCAGGTGCAGACTGGAAAAGCAACAGCTGTCAAAGAGGCAAAGGTTCCCTCCAAACCTACAGAAGGGAATAAAACAACTGAAAGTGGCCCAAAAATATTTAGGATGCTAGGATGAAAGCAGGAGGGTGTTTAAGAAAGGGATGAGGATGCATCCTGCCTGACGGGTAACAGCCTTTACTACACAGCTTTTACCTTGCAGGACCTTGACACACTCATTACAACAGAGGTAAGTATTCGTACCTTTTTCAAGGAGTACTGTACCACACAGGTATGCATTTTTTAATTAGCACACGTTTTATATTATTTAAACAGGTGATATGTGGGCTTAGAGATCTTAGAGGTAAAGAGAGATGAGGTTGACTTGGCAGCTCTGGGGTGGGTAAAGGTAAAGATAGGTGACTTGAGAGTTCAGGGGTAGTTAGAAGTAAAGGGAGGTTAGGGTGATCTTGAGGGTTATGGGGTAGGCATAGCTAAAGGGATGTGAAGGTGACTTGAGGGCTCATGGGTGGGCAGTGGTACCAGGAAGTGAGGGTGACTTGAGGGTGCTGTGGTACTCGCAATGATACCCAGAGTGTATTGCAACAGTCTTAAACATAGGGAGTATGTTTACAGCTTGACCACCAATAAAAGCTAACGGTGGTGGAAATGGATGCTTAAAAAATTGGTCATATGCCACAAAGTATTGTTATTGCTTTTTGTTTGTGTTCAGCTCTTGGAAATCCTGGCAGGCACAAGTCTCAGCTTTGAAGATTCCAAGTTGTCTTGCAAGCAAATGCAAAAATAGTACCACAATCTGAGGAGAAGCAGCGTGTAAAACACTATTCAAGAAATCGGTCAATACTTGGTCCATGCTCCAGGGAAGATATAAAAACATTAATCACGACAAGCGCTGACATGGTCTCACCCCAGAAGAAAATAAGATTGACAATAATGCCAATCAATGTAAAGTAAAGGGGCTAAAAGCCCCTTTTAAGATTTTTTTTAAAACAATAGATTGCTACAAGCAGAGAGACCTAAAAATTACCAAAGAAGACAAATTAGTTTCTCCACACTTGCCCAGGTACAATGCTGGACTCATAGTAGCTTGTAAAAAACACAGTTGATGGACAGAATGTAGAACAATGTCATACATTCACCCTAGTACAAGGATCTGGACCTAAATCCATCGTTTTTTTGCACTCCACACCACCCTGGGTTAGACACTGGCTATATGCAAATCAGCTCTGACCCTGTGCCTCATGGGAACAGTCCAGTCCGAACTACCAAGCCATGTCTTTCCCAGACCGGAATCAAGCATCCAAGGACCGGTTTCTGGCTATCAGCCTTCATCAGCCTGGATAGCTTGACTCCAGTGGTAATAGCAGCTTGTTCCAGGAATACTTTGCTACCAGAAAACCTAGGGCCAATTCTCTTTTGTGATTTATTTGACTGCTTGTGAATTTTCTTTGATGTGGAGAATAAACTTTAATTGGATTGCCTGCCTCCGACCATTTTATTACCACTCTAAAGGGTGCCCCAACGTGTTCATGCCCCACTGCCTAATGTACGCATCCATAGCATACATTATGGCAACAATGTCCAATGAAGGACCTGGATCCATGGCAGATTTTAAGAATTACCATTATGTGAATCATTTCTATTATGTTCATTGAATATATAATTACTTTATGTGGATATCCAAAAATCACATATAGATCGGTCCGTTCTGGACGGACGCTGGATCACCTTGCATTATATGAATACAGAACACACCTCATGGATAACTTGCACTTCACATCCTAATTTTTGGTGACTTCGGTTTGACCGTCACATGTAGAAACACTTTGGAATAGCCCCTGTTGGTTTCCTTCACAGGTTGCTGTTCTTGTTAGGCAGAGATCAGCTGTAGCTAGTGTCAAAGCCAGATCAAACATTCCTACAATTGTTTTTCTGGAATGTGCAATAAGCTCTCCATTGACATCTGTGGAAACAACAGGCTTTCTGTGATGACCTCATAGTCATTTTCAACGATTGGCGCACTGGTTGCTGATTGACTAGGAATGTTGACGCCTTTCAACCTCTTGGCCACAGCATGTGTTTTCGTTGCCTCCACACTTATGCTCTGAATTGTAATTTGGCTTTCTGACCTTCTGTTCCACCAGTATCTAAGGTGATATTGTAAAATTCACCATTTCTAGAATGTTTCACCATGGCAGGGGAGGTTTCTACACTAAACTGACTGTATCTGCTATTGGAACAGAAGCTTTGGGGCGAAAGCCTGTGGTGGGACATCTTCCAGGTCACGCCACTGCTGGCACAATGTCAGTCATCAAATGGCGGCACAAGAAATGCTCTTCCAATCTGCATTATCAATGCCGACAAAGTGGTCTTTCTTATATTCTGGGGACATGCTTCCATGATGTTAGAGACAGCATACTGACCCCTGCATGAAAGTCGCCACCACGCCCATGTTGGTCTTTATGGAGATGTCACTGCCGGACATAGTGGTGGATGATGACACTGAATGGCGGCTGACCCTCCACTGTGTCTGTGTCCGAAACCACTTACCTAAGTGAGCATGAGGAGGTGCTACTCTGACTCTCTTAAACATGAGCATCTCTAGGTGCTGGGGCGCACGGCTTGGGCAGAAGCCAGGTGTCTCAGCTGCAGGTGTTAACGCCAAACACCTGAGAGAAGGCAATAAAGAGCACGTGTTCCATTGAAGCACCTGAGGGGTGGAGGGGAAGTATGGTCATAAAAGGTCCACCAGGATGAGCAGGAAGTGGAGACTCTGGGGAGGGGGGTCTTACCCCAGCACCCACCTACCGACGACAAGACCTCCTACTGCGGCTCATAGTGCTGAAGTCAAGCGCTGCACTTCCGAGCATGTCTTAGTTTCTGAGCCTGGGCAGCTGGTGTGGCGTTTATCCGGCAAACATAAAGAAAAGGTATGGAAGGGTCTGTTTGCTGATGTGTGCACCTTCGTAGACCAAGGAACAAAAGAAGGAAACAACAGGGCTCTGAGATTGGGGGGAGATATTGAGAAGCCCTCTGCAAACTAACCACAGGGATTTAATGTGCTGGTGAAACGAGCCCTCAGCCCTGAAATGATGCTACGAATCTCATATATTTGCTGCCCCTGAGATGATGTGGGGGACGCCTCTGCAGTGTATGATACCAAGGGTAGGAGGCTAACAAGGCGTGCCCTGGGATCAGACCTGGTCAATCCTTCGAGACCTCGCCCCGGGCCAGGGTGCCAGAAACAGATCCTGTTGGGCTTGCATTGAGAAGAACTGGCCACAAAGCCCTGTGGCTGGCAAGTACAATGCATGTCCGCTCCTTCTGTGGCCTGATCTCCACCCAGAGTGCCAGTGCCACAAGAAAGCAAGAGCTAATGAAGGGAATAAACAGTACCCACTCTTTCACCACAGGCTACTGGGGGATTCCTCAGCTTCAATTTGTGTTTGCAGCCCGGCACTCTCGCCTACTGCTCTCTACACTGTGCTTTACTGCTTGTCATGCTGAAGAGATGGACAAGTAGCCAATGTTGTATTTGGATTTCTGATATGGGTTTAGGATCACAGGAAAAGAGATCAGAGGGGAATTGTAACCAAGAATAAACTTTATTAGCTTACAAGCCATATGATAGACTAGGAGGTGGTCCTGGGCCGGAGAGTGAGCCCATTCCCCGCCCCTCTTTTCTTGACTTAGTCTGTTCCACCCTGGGAATTGTGTCCAAGAAAGATCCTGGCCAATTTAGACTAATACAAAATGTATCTTTCCCTGAGGGCTCCTCAGCAAAGAGGCGATAAACCATTTATTCTCTTTCGGTCACTATGCCTCGCTTGACCCGCAGCTCAAACAATTGATGGCCTTAGGAACAGACACACTGATGGTTGAGCCAGATTATGACTCTGCTGACATCACGCTGCTAGGTTTCCAGTTTGCAGGGATGTGTTACTTTGACAGATGTTTTAACAATGGGCTGCGCGGGGCCTTGTACTTCCAGTGACACTGGAGTGGGTGGCCAGAACAGTTGCTGGTTCAAATAAAAAAAATTAATTACCCTGATAATTCCCTCTTCTTGGCAACAAAGGGGGTTTTGTAGTGTGCAGAAATTGTAGAGGTTCTCGTGACACAAACGTAAAAGTTTGGGGTCCCCCAGCACCAGAGGAAAGAAGCTATCTTTTCTAAGCCTCGGATTTGACTCAAGCACACTTTTTAGGTCGAGCATTCGAGACCTCTTGTATACTTTAGTATACCTCCTGCTTACTTGAATATGTGGACACGAGTCGGACGCTCGCTTTTTCAGTGTCAGATTTGTCCTTGTGAGCGCGCGTTTGCTGTGAATGTGTGCGAGCGCTTTCGCTTTCAGTTATGTCCTTTCCCTCACCCGTAGCTGTTAAAACACTCTGCCCCTGGCCCACATCAACCACATCGTTTTAGTAATCGCTGATGTTGCTCCAGACGTACTTCAAAGACCCTCTTCTGTATTTAGGCATTCTTCTCCGTGGTTACCGACTCTTGTTTCTTCTAGCCAACACTGTTAGTCGCTCGTTACAGTTGGATCTCTTCGTCAGGAGTGTAATTTATTGACAAAGGCCGGGCGCGCAAACAGCAGTAACGACGGCGACATCTTGTTTTCTTTTTGCTTTTGCAGGCTTTGCGATCTGCGTGTTTTGTGCGCGATGTTTCCCAGGTCTTCACAGCACTTTATTCTTTCATAATGTGTTTACTTTCCGAGTTTGGAGAGAAAGGGATAAAGGTTGTGCAGATTGGAGAGTACATGCTGATGAGACGTGGGGGTTGGCGAAAGAAAGAGGGGCATGTTGGTGTGAGAGGCAGGACATACCGATGAGACAGGGAGGTAGCGTGCATTCGAAGGGTGGCGGTCGGCGGCAGTCCAGGCTCCTGTAACCTCTGCTGCCCCTTATCGCTGCATTACCCAAGCCCAGCCTCGCCTCCTCCGCCAGCTTCACGGCCGGCCGGTCTCAGCGCTTCACAGCACTTTATTATTTGCCAATGTTTTTACTTTCCGGGCACGGCGGGTCGCGGGGCTTCACAGCACTTTATTATTTGCTAATGTTTTTACTTTCTGAGCACAGCCGGTCGCGGGGCTTCACAGCACTTTATTATTTAATAATGTTTTTAATGTCCGAGCACGGGGGTTGCAGCGCCTCACGGCACTTTATAGAAATAATGTTTTTACTTTCTGAGCACGGCTGGTCGCGGGGCTTCACAGCACTTTAATCTTCGATGATGTGTTACTTTCTGAGATTTAGGGTCGGCCGTTCTAGCCGTTAAACCACGTCTAGGGGCCCTGCGCTGCAGGGGCCCGCGTTACCTCCCATCCCCGATGACTTCAAGCTGTGGAAATCGAAGTATGGAGATGAGGGGAGAAAGGTCGTGCAGATTGGAGGGTACATGCTGATGAGACTTGGGGGTTGGTTGCCGAAAGAAAGAGGGGCATGTTGGTGTGAGAGACAGCACATACCGATGAGACAGGGAGGTAGCGTGCATTCGAGGGGTGGCGGTTGGCGGCAGTCCAGGCTCCTGTAACTTCTGCTGCCCCTTATCCCTGCATTACCCAAGCCCAGCCTCGCCTCCTCCGCTAGCTTCACGGCCGGCCGGTCGCAGCGCTTCACAGCACTTTATTATTTGATAATGTTTTTACTTAGAGGAGTCGAGCGAAATGCTGTGCATGGGCGGCCTGCTGTGCCACTTCTTTTCAATCTCCTAGTACTTGGGCCGGCTCCTCAGGCGTTGCATGCTCCGGGCCCCAGCTGCACGAAAAACCTCTTGTGTGCCTGCGCAAGTAGCTGCTCTTCCTCACACTTTTCAGGTTACTGCTGCTGCACTTTAACTCCAGGGAGCACGTCAGCCCACACTGCCGGGGTCTTTAATGGTGCACCCGTGTATGCCCCCGACCGAGGCTAACCAGGGCACCTTGGCCACACCACTGCAGCGGTTCGTATTCCTTGAAAGCATTTGCCTCGAGGTAAATTGCAAACGTGAAGCACTCTTCAAAATTTCAGCACGCTGTTTATTTGTAGTCTGCACCCATTATTGTGTTCCACTGTGCTTGTGCAAATTATCAAAGCAGTGCTTTCTTTTAGCTACATTCCGATTTTGAAACACAACGGGCACTTTATTTTCATGCCACATTTACTATTATTATTATTATTATTAAAAGAATTTGGTACCGCGCACATACACCAATTGGTTTCTTGGCGCTCGAGACCAGGTGGGGGAAGAACAAAAGGTCGAGGGCAGCTAACCGTGAGCAAGACGGAACAGGTGGGTTTTCAAAAGATTGCGAAAGCAAAGGTAATCAGTAGTCAAGCGAATAAAAAGAGGAAGAGAATTCCAGGTAGAAGGAGCAAGAAAGGAGAAACAGGAACCCCCATGTTTCTTGCGGTTAAACCTGGGAGTGGTCAAAAGATTGTGGGCAGAAGATCTAAGGTGACGGGAAGGAACATAGGCGTGCAAACAAGAAGAGATAAAAGCAGGGGCGCAAATGAACAGAGATTTAAAGATGGTACAGGCCATTTTGAAAACACACCGTTGCGCAACTGGGAGCCAGTGTAAAGTCTTCAGAAGTGGGGTGACATGCTGGTGTTTAGGCTGCTGAAAGACTAATCTAGCTGCCTGATTCTGAACCAGTTGAAGTCGGGAAAGGTGACAGGCAGGGACCCCCACGTATAGACAGTTGGCATAGTCTAGACGTGAGGTAATGAGGGCCAGAATAACAAGAATAAGGGCCTCTTGAGATAGGAACCTGCGAATCTTCCCGATTCGGCGGAGATGATGAAAGCAGGCCGAAGTGACGGTGTTGATATGTGGCCGCATCGAGAGGTCGCTGGAAATGGTAACCCCTAAGCTCTTCACGGTATTCACTGGACAAGGAGGGGAACCAAGAGCGAGGGGCCAAAAGTTAGGAGACCAGGGAGTAGAAAGGCCTCCAGTCACAACCAGCTCCGTTTTGCTAGGGTTAAGCTTTAATTGGCTAAGATTCATCCATTCATAAATAAAGAGCATGGTATTTTGAAAGTTGGAACAAGAGGAGGGAGAAGAGTCGATAGGAAAGATAAGCTGCAGATCATCTGCATAATTGAAAGCAGTAACTGAAAATTGACGAAGAGAAGTAAGAAGGGGCTGCATATAAAGATTGAACAAAAGTGGGGATAGAGCGGAACCCTGGGGAACACCACAAGAAAGTGAGAGCAAGGGGGCAGAGAAAGAAGAAAGGCGAACAGATTGAGAGCGGGATTGGAGAAAGGATATCACCCATGACAGGGCCAGCCCAGAGATGCCAGCATTTCTGACACGGTCGACAAAAATTCCGTGGTCGACCGTGTCAAATGCGGCTGAGAGATCTAAGAGTACAAGAGCCTGGGCTAAGTTCTTATCAGCCCCCTGTTTCAGCGTGTCCATGACTGCCACCACCACTGCCTCAGTGGAATGAGCAGGTCTAAAACCAGCCTGTCGATCATCGAGGAAGTGTGTTCCCTCGATAAAAGCACTGAGGCAGCGGGTGACATACGTCTCCAAAACCTTTCCCAGATAAGGGAGAAGGGAGATTTACGGGTGCTTTTTGTTGTACATGTTTTGTGTTTAGCGAACTATTCATTTATTTATAGCCTGTAAGATTTATTGCTCAATGTTTCTCATTTTTGTACTAGAATGAGGGGGAAATGACTTAATTGGCGTTGGTTCAACCCCGATGCGCAGCGGCAGGGCTGTTTCAGCTGCCTCCCTACTGCTGCTCATTCCTCCTCATCTGTGCTTTTATGGCTGTCTCGCCAGTGTGCATCTCTGCTCCATGCACTTTCCCCACGTAACGGACCTGACATGCTGTCCTGCTCCTCTGTATTCTTTCTGCCGTGCCACACTTTTCACACACAACAGCTATTTTCTCACATGAGCACCTGCCGAGCGGTGCTTCTTTACTGTGTTAGGTTGCTTCTTTCCATAAATGAGCTCCCTGCCGAGATTCATTGCTGCCTCTGCTACTCCACCCTCCTTCAGTGGGCCATTAAACTTCACATGTAACGTTACCAGGGCCGTGTCATAAACCCAGCACACTAGCAGATCAACACTTTGTATTTAGATTACTGTGCACTTTGTATGTCTGGGTTCTAATCCTATTTCAAGAAACTTAGTTTGCATTTTTAAACATTTGAAATGTTGCTGAAGATTTATTCATTAAATCTGCATTCGCCACCTAAATTATGTTTTAAAAGTTATTTCTTTTCAAAGTCATGGGCAGGGGATGGTTTAAAGTGCTGCATTCAAATTGTAATATCACCTGAAACCCTTCATTTAAGTACTCTGGTTGACAGCATCTCCAGGATCTTTGTTTATTTTTGGGAAATCTGGCGGTTTCTGTCAGGTAACTTTGCATCCAACAACTTACTAAGGCTAAAACAGGCTCTGCAAACACATATAATATTGACAGTCCTCCTGCAGCTGTTTTTACTGTTATTCATAACAGATAATAAAATACATTCAATATAGCCTTTGCACATACGTGCACATTCATGTTTGCCACCTAATTACACTCTACTAAATACCAGATAAATACATCCCACATACAACTACTATGCCACATAGCAACCATCCATACAAATACACTCTACGCCATGCCACATAATTCCCATCAGCATAATTTAACTCAAAATACCACACAGTTCCACGCCACACAATTCAGCTCCAGACATTTCCATTCTGCACCACATAATTCAACAACAAACCACATCATTCAAATCAACACACTTACACAACAAATGCATCCAATCCACACCTCAAAATTCAACGTCACACAATTCAACAGCTCACCACATAATTAAATTCCACTACATACCATGGCACAAGACAACATACCAATACACATATTTACACTCCATTTCACTCAGCACCACCACATTATCACTCAGCACCACCACATCACCACTCAGCACCACCACACCACCACTCAGCACCACCACAGCACCACTCAGCACCAACACAGAACCACTCAGCGCTACCCCAGCATCACTCAGCACCACCACAGCACCACTCAGCACTACCACAGCATCACTCAGCACCACCCCAGCATCACTCAGCACCACCACAGCACCACTCAGCGCCACCCCAGCATCACTCAGCGCCACCCCAGCATCACTCAGCACCACCACATTATCACTCAGCACCACCACATTATCACTCAGCACCACCACAGCACCACCACAGCACCACTCAGCACCACCACAGCACCACCACATTATCACTCAGCACCACCACATTATCACTCAGCACCACCACAGCACCACTCAGCACCACCACAGCACCACTCAGCACCACCACCGCATCACTCAGCACCACTCAGCACCACCACAGAACCACTCAGCACCACCACAGCACCACTCAGCACCACCACAGCACTACTAAGCATTTCCACAGCATCACTCAGCACCACCACAGCACCACTCAGCACCACCACAGCATCACTCAGCGCAACCCCAGGTTATAGGTGTCACATTTGCGAAAGTTATAACTATTGGCATTGTAAATAACAAAGCTATTAATTTAGCTATTTTCAAAACCAACACATAAATAAAAGAATTGTCATTTACAAGACCAATAGCTCAAACTTTCCTAATGAGAGACCTATTGCATTGCAAATGCTTGTTAAACCTGGGAACTACCAGGTTGTTAGAATGTGCTGGGCAGGGCCATAGGGTTGCAAGTTCTTTTCAAGAAATGCTGGCCCTGTATTGTGAGTAGCTTTAAATGCAATGCAGAGTGCCTTGAATTCTATCCGCCTTTTCACTGGCAACCAGTGCAGGTTTTTGAACGCCATGGAGAAGCATTCATTTTTAGGTATGTTTAGCAGTAGACGCGCTGCGGCATTTTGCACCAACTGCAACTTGTTGTGGCATTTTTTGCGGAGGTTCATAAAGAGCCCGTGGTGGGTCAGCTAATCCTCGTGAAATGAACTGTTTCCTTGGGTGAGCCATTTTCACGCTCCATCTTAAGTGCAATGTCAGGGGGTTGCAGATTAACCCCTTGCATGCTGCCGCGATTCTGTGCCTGTGCGGCACATTCCGATCGCGGGTGCGGTCATGACGGCCGGGAGCCGTCATCAGCACACGAGCACTGTGTGCCATGACGGCTCCCGGCCGTCATCAGCATGCAAGGGGTTAAGCATCTCAGGGCCCTCTTGTCAGCAGACGTCAGTGCTGGTCTAAATATCCCAGATGTGGCCCTCCAGCAGGCAGATGGTTTGGTAATGTGGACGTCACTTCCTACATGAAGCAGGAAGCTAGGCGTGTTCTCCGACTCCACAGGGAGTGTGGGCTTCGGCGCTGTCTTGAAAGGTCCATGGCGCATGCAGAGATGGCCTGACAGGGGGTCGTTCCCCGTCGTTCCCCGTCGTCCTGGCACTTCCAGTCTGTAGGCAGATCAAGTTAAGGGCAGGAGTGGAGTTTTTTGTGTCATATACTGTGTCTGTGTCACAGGGCTTTAAGTGGGCTGGGTCCTGCGGGCATCCACAGAAATTTTTCCAGGTGGGGGCTAACCTGGCAAACACAGGGGTGTGGCTAATGTTAATTAATAGCGGTGGGGCTAAAATGGCAGACAATCAGAATCGGGTAATTCTCAGGCCAAGCTGAGAAAAAAAAGTGGTGAATTCTGCATTTGAAACTGGACAACAATTAGAGCACACATAAGAACCCTAATATTACCCCCCCCCCCCCCGGCCCCTTAAAGTTCATACATTCCCTGATCCCTAAAATTAGCCCCCTGGCACCCCAAAACCCATACCCGCCCTGACCCCTAAAATTGTCCCCTGGGCACCCCCAAACCCATACCCGCCCTGAACCCTAAAATGTCCCCCCCTTGCAACCCAAAACCCATACCCACCCTGAACCCTAAAATGACCCCCCTGGTACCCCAAAACCCATACCCACCCTGAACCCTAAAATTACCCCTGTCCCCCCAAAACTCACACCCGCCCTGAACCCTAACATTACCCCTGGCACCCCAAAACCCATATCCACCCTGAACCCTAACATTTCCCCTGGCACCCCAAAACCCATACCTACTCTAAACCCTGAAATTACCCCTGGCACCCCAAAACTGATACCCACCTTGAACCCTGAAATTATCCCTGCCATCCAAAAACCCATAACCACCCTGAACCCTAAAATTACCCCACTGGCATCCCAAAAGCTGAACGCTACGGGCAGATTTACAAGCCCCTTGTGCCACTTTTGCATCACTTTTAACATGGGAAAAGTGACGCAAAAGTGGCCCACGGGGCTTGTAAATCTGCCCCTACAAGCTTACACTACATTTGCATATTCGGAGTGGACTGTACTCCTTGACGTTTCCATGCATGTAAGTCTAAAACACCGTAACCTAGATATGCAGCCAGTAGGTAATGCTGGTAAAGCTGTAGAATGCATTAAAGTTACTGGAACTTACTTAAAAACTGCTGCCTGTTCTTCTAGATACTATTTAGTGGAGTCGGGCTGATCAGCAGCACTGTCGTCCTGGCATCCTGCCCCTCCCGAAGGTCTCACTTTCTAGATAGGTCTGGGTCAAATGTCTCCTGGATTCTCCTTGCCTGGGCCTCCTCTGCTTCTTCGCCGTGGCCCTTGGATGCAAAAAGAGACAGATCCATGGTCCTGTTCACCATTTATCTGATGAGCAGCGCCGTGAATGTATATTCCATACAAGTGCACAGACAGCAGGGGGAAAGGGATGGCAGTGTAGGTGACACTTTTCCTTTGTAAAGTAATTCCTGCTGGCGTCATTGCCCAGGGTGTGATGTCTGTGCAGTTGCATGGAATACACATCTATACAAGTGCACAGACAGCAAATCTTGGGCTATGATGACAGCAGAAATTCCTATACAAAAGAAAACGTCACCGGCACGGGACATCCCTTTTCCCCTGCTGTGCACATCTTCCCACTCCCACCCCATGACGAGGCAGCTAGAAGTGGTGATTTGTCATTCTGCACTTCATGGTTTGTCAGTATACGCGCAGCTTTAAGCAAATGTGCAGGTCTTTTTGTGGTAACAAAACTGCCCCCACCTTTCCAGCTCCCAGAGAAAATGCCTGATGCCCGGTCCGGCCAGTCTGTCCTCGATACCACCCTCCAATGGCGCCCCTCATCTTCACATAGACCCTCTCTCATGTGTATTTAATTTCTTCTATAGTGCTACTCATCCCAAGAATGTGGGGCAGAGTTTTGGAGTGTGTTACAACACACATATTATATAGAGACAATCACTCATATAAATGGGAAAGTCAATGTATAGGAAATGTAGCTTAAGATAATGTGGCTTACAATGTGTAATCATACTTTCATCCATCATTCAGTCTTTCACCATTCATTCTGTCCTTCCATCTGTGTGCCCATCCATGTCCATATTCATCCATTTACAAACCTATCCATCACGTTTCCTTCCATCCATCATTTCAC
Source organism: Lissotriton helveticus (assembly GCF_964261635.1). Lineage (NCBI taxonomy): Eukaryota > Metazoa > Chordata > Amphibia > Caudata > Salamandridae > Lissotriton > Lissotriton helveticus. The sequence goes on along the minus strand of NC_136063.1, from coordinate 144,529,769 downwards.
TCATCCATCCCTCAATCCATCCTTTTACTCATCCCTCATCCATCCATCCACCCTTTCACCCTGTCCATCTGTACACTCATCCATCCACTCTTCCACCTATCCATGCATTAACTCATCCATCCAGCCATTCATCCATTCAGTCATCCATTTACCCATCCCCCTTCCTCTTTCAATTCCCCTTTCACTTAGCCATCCATCCTTGTCAAGTCAAGTCAAGTCATAACATTTATATAGCGCACTACATACCCAGAGGGTTTCAAGGCGCTTAGGGAGGGGAGGTGGATTATTTGTCAAATATCCACGTTTTAAGCTGCTTTCTGAACGCTAGGTGATTCTGGGTGAGGCGGAGGTAAGCGGGGAGTGAGTTCCATGTTTTGGCAGCCAGGTATGAGAAGGATCTGCCTCCCATGGTGGACTTGTTGATGCGAGGTACAGTGGCGAAGGCTTGGCTGGAAGAGCGAAGTTGGCGGGAGGGGGTGTAGAAGGACAGTCGAGAGTTGAGGCAATCTGGTCCGATGTCGTAGAGTGATTTGTGTGCGTGGGTAAGCAGTCGGAAAGTGATCCTCTTATTGACGGGTAGCCAGTGGAGGTCTTTAAGGTGACCAGAGATGTGTTCGTTGCGTGGGATGTCTAATATGAGCCTGGCTGAGGCGTTTTGGATTCGTTGTAGTTTCTTCTGGAGTTTAGCGGTGGTACCTGCATAGAGGGTGTTTCCGTAGTCCAGTCGGCTCGTGACTAGAGCGTGGGTGACTGTTTTCCTTGTTTCGGAGGGGATCCAGCGAAATGTTTTTCTGAGCATGCGAAGAATGTTGAAGCAGGAGGAGGATACGGCGCTGACTTGTCTGTTCATAGAGAGTGAAGAGTCCAGGATGACGCCAAGGTTCCGTGCGTGGTCTGTCGGGATGGGTGCATTTCCGAGGGCTTCCGGCCACCAGGAGTCGTCCCATGCAGAGGGGGATTTACCTAAGATGAGGACTTCTGTTTTGTCTGAATTCAGTTTCAGACGGCTTTGTTTCATCCATTCGGCGACTTCTTTCATTCCTTCGTGTAGGTTAGTTTTAGCGGTGCTGGGGTCCTTGGTGAGAGATAGGATCAGTTGAGTGTCATCCGCGTAAGAGATGATGTTGAGGTTGTGTTGGCAGGCGATGGCCGCGAGGGGGCTCATGTATACGTTGAAGAGGGTGGGACTGAGTGAGGATCCTTGTGGTACGCCGCAGATGATTTCAGAGGCCTCGGACTTGAATGGTGGGAGGCGGACTCTCTGGGTTCTTCCGGTGAGGAACGAGGTGATCCATTCCAGTGCCTTTCCTTGGATTCCGATGTTTCTGAGGCGTTGTAAAAGGGTGCTGTGGCAGACTGTGTCGAAGGCTGCAGAGAGGTCGAGGAGGATGAGGGCGACTGTGTCTCCATTGTCCAGTAGAGTTCGAATGTCGTCTGTTGCTGCGATGAGGGCGGTCTCAGTGCTGTGTTTGGCTCGGAAGCCAGATTGTGAGGGGTCGAGTGATTTGTTGGCTTCGAGGAAGGCGGCGAGCTGGTTGTTGACAGCTTTCTCGATGACTTTGGCCGGGAATGGAAGAAGCGAGATGGGGCGGTAGTTTTTGAGTTCGGTGGGGTCTGCTGTTGGTTTTTTCAGAAGGGCGGTGAGTTCAGCGTGTTTCCAATCTTCTGGGAAGGTAGCGGAGTTGAAGGAGCAGTTGATGACGTCTCGGAGGTGCGGAGCTATGACGGAGTCTGCTTTGTTGAAGATGTGGTGGGGGCATGGGTCTGTGGGGGATCCAGAGTGGATGGAATTCATCAGGCGGATGGTGTTCTCAGTGGAGATTGGGTTCCAGGCGTTGAGGGTGTTGACGGGGGGACGAAGGTCAGCTGATGGTAGGGTGGGTTGGCTTCCGGGTTGGTTGTCAAAGCTGTTGTGGATGTCAGCAATCTTGTTGTGGAAAAAAGAGGCTAGGGAATCGCAGAGGGTTTGAGAGGGGGTGATGTCGTTGGAGTTGGCCGAGGGGTTGGGAAATTCCTTGACGATGTTGAAAAGTTCCTTGCTGTTGTGGGCGTTGTTGTCAAGTCGATCTTTGAATGCTGTTTTCTTGGCTTTTCGGATCAGTTGGTGGTGAGTACGGATGGCGCTTTTGAAGGCGTCCTTGTTGCTGGTGGATGGGTCTTTTTTCCAGGCCTTTTCAAGGGAGCGGCACAGTTTCTTGGATTTCTTGAGGTCGTCGTTGAACCATGAAGCCTTTTTGATGCCAAGTTTGTGTTGACGTTTTTTCAGTGGTGCTAAGGTGTCGGCGGTGTTGGATAACCAAAGGGTGAGGTTGGAGGCGGCTTCGTTGGCGTTAGAAGAGGGGGCTGGGGAGGTTTGAAGGAGTGATGTGGAGATCTGCTCTGTGGTGATTTTGTTCCAGTTTCTTTGTAGAGTTGGTTGGAGGTGGATGATGGGTTTCGGCTTGTTGTAGGTGAAGTGAACGCAGCTGTGGTCAGTCCAGAGGAGATCTGTAGTGTGGCTGAAGGAGACATGGTTGCTGGAGGTGAGGATGGGGTCGAGAGTGTGACCTGCGATGTGGGTGGGGGAAGTGACCAGTTGTTTAAGTCCGAGGTTGGCGAGGTTGTCTAAGAGGGTGGCGGTGTTGCGGTCGTTGATCTTTTCAAGGTGGAAGTTGAGGTCTCCCAGAAGGATGTAGTCTTTGGAGGGGAGCGCGTGTGGGGTGATGAAGTCCGTGATGTCTTCACTGAATTTTGCGCGTGGCCCTGGTGGTCTGTAGAGGAGGGTGCCTCTGAGTGTGGTCTTGGGGTCGATGTGGATCTGGAAGTGAAGGTGTTCGGAGTTGGCGAGGTTGGCATCAGAGCTGGTTGAGATGCGGATTGTTTTCTTATGGACGATAGCGATTCCGCCTCCTGTATGGTCGGTGCGGTCCTTGCGTGTGATCTTATAGTCATCAGGGATAGCGATGGCGATGTCAGGGGCGGAGGAAGCGTTCATCCAAGTTTCCGTTAGGAAGGCGACGTCAGGAGAGATGGTGTCTAGTAGGTTCCAAAGGTCAATGGCGTGCCTGTGGACCGAGCGGGTGTTGAGAAGGATGCATTCTAGGTGGTTGGGGTCGGGAATCTGTGGTGTGGTCGTAGCGGAGATGTTGTCGGTGCCGATGAATTTGCAGGAGAAGCAGGAGAACGGTCCATGGGTGTGTCCAGGAGCGGCTTGGACGCAGTTGGGGGCGCGACCGGGGTTAAGGGCTAGGAGGGTGGCGGCATCGTAGGTAACGCGGGGGGGCTGGGCAGCGCGAGGTGCCGGGGGTCTGGCGCTGGGCGCGGTCCAGGCGCGGACGGGCGTAGACGGGCTTACCTTTGGCGCACCTTCGGCGCGGATTGGGCGCGGTCGCTGCGCGTGAACGCTGCGCGCGGGAAGAACTGTCATATATGGATAGTGGAGGGGGAGGGGCGAGGGCGGCTCAGCTGGGAGGCGGGTCGTGCACACGAGGACGACAACAAACAACCAAAATGGAGGCGGGGGGAGGAGCAGAGCGAGCGGAGCGGTGTAGGTGAATGCGCAAACAAAATAGGAAAGTATTACAATGAGGGCTGGAGCGCTAATACCACAAAGCGCTAGACAGAGCACACAGCAGGCTATAAACGCAAGTAGCTTACAAAGCGAATGTTCAACAGAGCAGCGCTATGAAAATGGTGAGATAGAGCGCTATTTCCACAAAGCAATATGCAAAGCACAGAATATGCAGGCTATAAGTAAAAGTAGCTTTCCAAGCGAATGCTCAGCACAGCAGCGCTACGATACCAGGCTTCAGCCAGGGACCCAGGGAGCGACCACTCAGTCCGTGAAGGATGAGCGAGTCACAGCTTCTGCAGGACGAGGAGCGCTGATAAAGTCTGTGGGAGGGCGGCTCAGCTGGGAGGCGGGTCGTGCACACGAGGACGACAACAAACAACCAAAATGGAGGCGGGGGGAGGAGCAGAGCGAGCGGAGCGCTGTAGGTGAATGCGCAAACAAAATAGGAAAGTATTACAATGAGGGCTGGAGCGCTAATACCACAAAGCGCTAGACAGAGCACACAGCAGGCTATAAACGCAAGTAGCTTACAAAGCGAATGTTCAACAGAGCAGCGCTATGAAAATGGTGAGATAGAGCGCTATTTCCACAAAGCAATATGCAAAGCACAGAATATGCAGGCTATAAGCAAAAGTAGCTTTCCAAGCGAATGCTCAGCACAGCAGCGCTACGATACCAGGCTTCAGCCAGGGACCCAGGGAGCGACCACTCAGTCCGTGAAGGATGAGCGAGTCACAGCTTCTGCAGGACGAGGAGCGCTGATAAAGTCTGTGGGAGGGCGGCTCAGCTGGGAGGCGGGTCGTGCACACGAGGACGACAACAAACAACCAAAATGGAGGCGGGGGGAGGAGCAGAGCGAGCGGAGCGCTGTAGGTGAATGCGCAAACAAAATAGGAAAGTATTACAATGAGGGCTGGAGCGCTAATACCACAAAGCGCTAGACAGAGCACACAGCAGGCTATAAACGCAAGTAGCTTACAAAGCGAATGTTCAACAGAGCAGCGCTATGAAAATGGTGAGATAGAGCGCTATTTCCACAAAGCAATATGCAAAGCACAGAATATGCAGGCTATAAGCAAAAGTAGCTTTCCAAGCGAATGCTCAGCACAGCAGCGCTACGATACCAGGCTTCAGCCAGGGACTCAGGGAGCGACCACTCAGTCCGTGAAGGATGAGCGAGTCACAGCTTCTGCAGGACGAGGAGCGCTGATAAAGTCTGTGGGAGGGCGGCTCAGCTGGGAGGCGGGTCGTGCACACGAGGACGACAACAAACAACCAAAATGGAGGCGGGGGGAGGAGCAGAGCGAGCGGAGCGCTGTAGGTGAATGCGCAAACAAAATAGGAAAGTATTACAATGAGGGCTGGAGCGCTAATACCACAAAGCGCTAGACAGAGCACACAGCAGGCTATAAACGCAAGTAGCTTACAAAGCGAATGTTCAACAGAGCAGCGCTATGAAAATGGTGAGATAGAGCGCTATTTCCACAAAGCAATATGCAAAGCACAGAATATGCAGGCTATAAGCAAAAGTAGCTTTCCAAGCGAATGCTCAGCACAGCAGCGCTACGATACCAGGCTTCAGCCAGGGACCCAGGGAGCGACCACTCAGTCCGTGAAGGATGAGCGAGTCACAGCTTCTGCAGGACGAGGAGCGCTGATAAAGTCTGTGGGAGGGCGGCTCAGCTGGGAGGCGGGTCGTGCACACGAGGACGACAACAAACAACCAAAATGGAGGCGGGGGGAGGAGCAGAGCGAGCGGAGCGCTGTAGGTGAATGCGCAAACAAAATAGGAAAGTATTACAATGAGGGCTGGAGCGCTAATACCACAAAGCGCTAGACAGAGCACACAGCAGGCTATAAACGCAAGTAGCTTACAAAGCGAATGTTCAACAGAGCAGCGCTATGAAAATGGTGAGATAGAGCGCTATTTCCACAAAGCAATATGCAAAGCACAGAATATGCAGGCTATAAGCAAAAGTAGCTTTCCAAGCGAATGCTCAGCACAGCAGCGCTACGATACCAGGCTTCAGCCAGGGACCCAGGGAGCGACCACTCAGTCCGTGAAGGGATGAGCGAGTCCTTCCATCCACCCATCCATCCATCTACTCATCCACTCATGAATCCATCCATTGAACCTATCATTCATCCATCCTTTCACTCATCCATCCACCCTTTCACTCCTTCACTCATCTATCCATCCTTTTGTCCATCTACCCGCCCTTTCACTCACTCATCCAGCCTTACATCCACCCTTTCTCTCATCCGTCCATCCATTCACCCTTTCACTTATCAATTCATCAATCCACTCTTTCACTTATCAATTCATCAATCCATCCATCATTTCACTCATCCATCCACGCATTCACTCGCCCGTCATCCACCCTTTCACTCATCCTTCCATCCATCATTTCACTCATGTATCCAGCCATCCATCCACCCATCCCTTCACTTACTTACGCACTCACCTTTTCACATTAATTATGAGACCCATCAAGAACTCCACCCTCGCTGTGGCTCCTAAAACAAAGGGTGGGGTGGGGAATGGTTCACTATGCCCCTGCACATAGGCAATCTGAAAAAGTGGAAGGCATGAGTCATGCATGATGCACTGTGCCTTGACGTGGGCGACTGTGACATGGTGTTGTTTCCAGAGCTTTAAGTGGGATGAAAAAACTAAGGGGGTCTCTCCAAAAGGGTGTTTGATGTAATAAAATGCGTGGCTTAAAACACATAAGCTAAAAATCTGTGCTTAATATGATGTGCCGCCCGACTGGTATTTTTGTTGCTCTGTCATTGCATCCAGATATATAATACAAGTAACGTTACACTTAGAACAAGTAACGTTACACCTACAACAAGCCAGAACTATTGGCTTTGTCAATGATTGTTAGTTGCATAAAATAAAAAAGCAGCAACCATAGCTGCTATACTATAACTATATTCCTTTTCTTTGAACGTCTTTCACCCTCTTCCTTCCATTAACTGGATTCCCACCTAGCAGCAGCATGGGCGTTTTTGCACTTCCATGTGGCAGAATGCCCTGCCCTGGACTGAGGCTGGAGGAGGCCACCACATGCTGTGCCAGCCCAGACTGACCCATTGTCATTCTGTATGTGGCAGTCAGCCCCACACAGAATGACAATGGGTGGGTGGGGTGGGGCTGCTCTTGTGCTTAGAGGGAGCTGAGGCCTTTTGCAGGGGAACAGCTCTGCCTAAAATTAGGGACGGTTGGTCACTCTACATCAGTGATGTCCTGCCTGAGGACAAGCCCCAGCATCAGGCCTCCTTCCGGGAAGCATTTGTGAACATGGGCGGGCGTGTGCAGGAGGGCGGGGGGGGGGGAGGAGAGGTGCCCATACGGGGGCAAGCGCCCCTCCTTGCCCCCCCTTGCAGACGCCCAACTCCTGCCAGTGCTCAGCAGCGGCAGTTCTAACAAGCATTTGCAATGCAATAGGTCTCGCATTAGGAAAGTTTGAGCTATTGGTATGGTAAATGACAAATTTTTTATTTATGTATTTTTTTTTAAATAACGTAATTAATAGCTTTGTCATTTACAATGCCAATAGTTATAACTTTCACAAATGTGACACCTATAGCATTGGTAATGCAACATGTTTTGTATTTACGTGACTTACATGTGTTGATATTACAAATAACAATGGCTTTTATTTCTTTTTAATAATTAATACTTAAAAGTGATTCTAATTTCTAATGGCAATAGCTTAAACTTTTGTAAATAACTTTTGTGAAGATTATGTTCAGTGTATTTTATTGTGACGAAAATCCAAGAACAGAAGTGAAATATTACCATCTTTTTGTGACATTTGTAATAAAGCTTGAAACATTGAGAGAACATATTTGAACCAGTGATGCTGTGGTGGTGCTGAGTGAGGCTGTGGTTGCGCTGAGTGATGCTGTGGTTGCGCTGAGTGATGCAGTGGTTGCGCGGAAAGTAAAGTGTGCCATACTGCGATTTCTACAATAGTTAATTGTGGATGCGTTAACAATTGATGTGTGCACTGATGGCTGGTGGTGTGTGTGCCTGTAGAAATGGTGCACTGATGGCTGGTGGTGTGTGTGCCTGGTGGAAGTGTGCACTGACGGTTGGTGGTGTGTGTGCCTGGTGGAAGTGTGCACTGACGGCTGGTATTGTGTGTGCTTGGTGAAAGCGTGCACTGACAGCTGGTGGTGTGTGCCTGGCTAAAGCGTGCACTGACGGCTGGTGGTGTGTGTGTTTGGTGAAAGCGTGCACTGACGGATGGTGGTGTGTGCCTGATGGAAGCGTGCAGTGACGGCTGGTGGTGTGTGCCTGGTGAAAGCGTGCACTGACGGCTGGTGGTGTGTGTGTGTGTGCTTGATGAAAGCGTGCACTGACAGTTGGTGGTGTGTGCCTGGTGGAAGCGTGCACTGAAGGCTGGTGCTGTTTGTGCCCGGTGAAAGTGTGCACTGACGGCTGGTGGTGTGTGTGTGTGTGTGTGTGCCAGGGAAATCATGCACTGACGTCTGGTGGTGTGTGTGTGGTGGAAGCGTGCACTGACGGTTGGTGGTGTTTGTGTCCGGTGAAAGCGCGCACGGACGGCTGGTTGTGTCTGTGCCTGGTGAGTGTGCACTGACGGCCAGTGGTGTGTATCCCTGGTGAAAGCGTGCACTGACGGCTGGTGGTGTGTGCGTCTGGAAGCATGCACTGAAGGCTGGTGGTGTGTGTGCCTGGTGGAAAAGTGTGCACTGACATGTTTAGAAGTAAAGTGCACCATACTGCGATTGCTACAATAGTAAATTGTGGATGCGTTAACAATTGATGCGTGCACTGATGCCTGGTGGTGTGTGTGCCTGGTGGAAGTGTGCACTGCCAGCTGGTGGTGTGTGTGCTTGGTGGAAGCGTGCACTGACGGCTGGTGGTGTGTGTGCCTGGTGGAAGCGTGCACTGACGGCTGGTGGTGTGTGTGCCTGGTGGGAGCGTGCACTGACGGCTGGTGGGGTGTGTGCCTGGTGGAAGCGTGCACTGACGGCTGGTGGTGTGTGTGCCTGGTGGAAGAGTGCACTGACGGCTGGTGGTGTGTGTGCCTTGTGGAAGCGTGCACTGACGGCTGGTGGTGTGTGTGCCTGGTGGAAGCGTGCATTGACCGCTGGTGGTGTGTGTGCCTGGTGGAAGCGTGCACTGATGGCTGGTGGTGTGTGTGCCTGGTGTGTTGAAATTGGCAATGTATATGCACATAAGCGGCGTTCATTTGTGTTCACTGTACCTCTTGTCGTAAGCAGAACGGATATTGCGAAACACTGACTGTGTTATCCCGCCAGCATAGACCCATGCGCACATATATACGACAGCCATTTTAGGTACCATGGTCTCCCTGTTCGCGATCGATCATCAGCGCCCTTCCCTGACCCTGCAAGCATCCCCCATGCACCCCGACCGCCCCCACTCTCACATGCACAAGTCATGAACCCTTCCCCTTCCGCATGACCCTGGCTCTGAGAATCACACCCCGCGCCTGACCAACACCTCCTTTTCTTCCATGAATACCCCTCCTTTGATGACCCCTTCCTCTGAGCCTGATTGTCTGCACGGACCGCTGGTCATCCCTTAGCCTGAGGATACAGTTTATTGCCCACTACTGTATGCACTCGCCCCTCTTCAAAGGGAGCTACTATTGATCATGACCTCCCCACCCCCTGAGATTCGATCAGGCGCACACATTCCAAAGGAATCGACAGAACACTCAGCGGCGTGATAGCCCCCCCTCCTATTGTATGAGGGGTAAAGGCCACTACTGTAGCCATGTGTTGAAATGGGCCGGAACTGGGGGGGGGGGGGGGGGTACCGGGGATGTCATCTTCATACCTCACAATGTCTTGATTGTAATGAAGGATGTTTGTGCACCATAAACATGTGTATAAAAGACGAAGCCTCAGAGAAACTTGTTAGAGCACCTCCTGAAGACACTATGCGAGTGTCCGACATGACAGGCTCTCCTCATGAGAAATAAAACTCTTTCTTGTTTTCCTGCTTCCAGCGCCCGTCTCTTTATTTGGTAATTGTTCAAGATGGGAACTAAGAGGCGTCTTGCGCCAGCAGCCTGGGCATCAGGAGCGTTATGGGCTGACTTTTCGACAATTGGCGCCCAACGTCGGGCCCATCAGCGACATAAGGTCCGGTAAGAGAGGTCCAGACGATGGGGTGAACATCTAAACGATTGGAGTATACCTGCCTTGAGAGGGCCCTCGTCCGGCTGCCGATTGAATGAACTTCACCGATTCCGAACTGACCTCTCTCAAGTGACCTACTGTCCTGACTGGAATCCCACAGGAATGCTGCGGTAAAAACATGGAGAAAAGAGAACGATTGGGCGCTGGAAAAAGGGACGGCAAAGAACTGCCCACATGGTCCGGTCCGGGTAAGGTTAAGTAGGACGTCTTTTACGTCCGATTGGTAGGATGGCTTCGCCCATCTGATTGATTGATTGATTGTAATTGAAGTATTGGTTCTCTTTGAGACATTTTCTATTTGCAAACAGCGATGAATAGGAACGTTTTTCTCTCTTTGCAGATAGTAAAGGATAGGTAATGCAGACATTTGTCCCCTATTGTAATCCGTCATGCCTGTTTTTCTCCCCACTGATTGATTGATTGTCTGGACATTTATTGTTCAAGGAATAGTTCTTTTGAGGTATTCCCTGTTTGCAAATAACGTGGAATAGAAATATTCTGTCTAATCTTTGCAAATAGTGAAGGGTAGGTAATGTGGACCTTTGTCCCCCGTTGTAATCTTTCATGCCTATCTACTCCCCACTGATTGGTAAACTAGTTCCACCCGGACCATTTATTGGAGGTAGGTCATCTGGCTCGACCGAAGGGTACCCCCAATAAAAAGGACATTTGCAACAATAACGAAGTAATCACTGTACCCTGTTAACAGAAACTTTAGCATGAAACACGATAGAAAGGAGTGAAAAATGAAAGGATAAAGAGAAAGAAATAGGAAAGCAAAATCAGTAGGCCACTGATGAGTTTTTATTAAGTTACAAATAGGGAAACGTTAAAAATAGTTCACGATAAAACATATGATTACGCTAGAAACAAGAAACGTTAGAAATAAGCCCGTAATAAGAAACATGAAAATGATGAGAGAAGCCAAGCTTGACATCGCGACGGCCACGAGGCAACGAGGCTTCATCGCCCCTCACTGCTCCAAACATGTCTGTCCCACCGCCTGCCACGCCCCAATAACGGTAACCTGGGAAAGATACAAGTCAGCAGACATCCGCCCCCATTCTGGAAACTCCCAAAGTGCAACAGGTCCGCGGCTACGCCCATCCGGAAGACGAGATCTTCAACACGTGTAGGGCGGGTCCTGCTGCCAGCCGTCGGCCAGAGGTCATCGCATAAGGTGGGCCTGAAGAAGAGCCGAGGCCGACGGTTCTTTAATAATGGCTGCGACAACCCGGGGGGGGGGATGTCTTGCTCATGCCTCCGACCCCCCCCTCTTTCTTTCTTCAATAATGGCTGCGACAACCTGGGGGGGGATGTCTTGCTCAGGCCACCGACCCCCCCGCCCCCCTCATCCTCTTGTCCAGCTCCGATTTGGTATGGGCTCCCCGTTCGGCCCTGAAGCGGCGCCTTGCAGGCCAACGGGGGGGGGATGTCTTGCCTATGCCTCCGACCCCCCCCTCTCTCATCGCCTGGTCCGGCCATCATAAACGCCAACGCCGACAAAAACGGCGTGGGGTGCGCTGGGAGGGAGAGACGGCACGAACGAGTCTCTCCCACCTCCCCAGGTGGAGGTCCCCAGTGGCACCCCCAACGCCCCACTCACCCGACAGGGGTACTGGAACTCGTAAATATGGCGGTCGACCCTGCATGAGTGGGCCCGGCGTGAAGGGATGGCCCGGTTACTTGCAAATCGAGAAATGAGTCCCACGAACAAAAGTGTTCTCCTCGACTTTGAAGATTCTACAAGAGCCACGGGGGCCCCCGGCCCCCGCAGACACCCCCGATGGGAAATGACCGCCATGATTGCCCACGGAACGATGAAAATGTAGCCGCGAGACGTCGGCGCTCCCATGCTGGCGCCAGCCTCAGTTTGAATAACTAAAATCCTGCAGACGGCAGTTCGGATCAGTTCCGGTGAAAACCCAGTATGACCCGGTAGAAAAAATTGTTGCCTCCCTCCCCCTTTGACTGATGGTTCAGACCGCCGATCCTTTCTTTTGCCCTTTAAGGGAACTTTTGGACTGCCGAAAGAGGCTCTAGGCCAACCACGAGTTAGTTCTTCCGGTCTTCCAAATCCCATACGTGGGTAGCTCACTTGTTTTCTCTTGGCTTTCTGGGATGTGTAATAGGAGGAGGAGGTGGTTCCAATGGGAGAAGTTTGTGAGCAGTCCGCAGCAAAGGTGCAGGGCAGACAGAATGGGTCAGAGTAGCAAGAAGTGACCACGAGGGGAAAGGTGCAATGGGTTAAAGTCAAAGGAGATTTTCACAAGGCGAAATGGCGAGAGCCATCAGAAAATGGATAGTAGGGAGCAGAAACTGGCGTTAATTAGTACAGATGTTGGGGGGGGTGGTTTACAGTGTAGGAACACGTGTGACACGGAGAAAGTGTGAAAGTAGAGGTGGAAGGCAACCGTCAACTAAAAATAGTGAAAGTAAGGGGAAAAGGTTGATGGGAGAACGAGAGGCAGAAGGAGAATATGAAGGAACTGATGACATTTGGAGGAAGTGAAACACTAGCATGACAAAAGAAGTAACTACGGGTGACACCTCTTAAGTCCCAATTTCAGTGAATTGTTACAGCTGAGGCACACATTACAGCACGGAGAGGCCTCACGGTTCATTTAGCATGACAGTTACAGTGCCTAGACATAGCCTGCCTTGTCCACACCATCACACCGAAACCCCCCACGTTGCAGCTCGCGAACCCTAGTGCCAGAAACAACAGCATCACCCTGGCCTGCGTGATGCAACCAAGATGCAATAAGGACAGCACGACAAGCTCCCAGCTGTGCCAGCAAGCAGCAGCTACCATGCATGCTCAGTTTAAACCGTGTGGCACTTTTTTTTCCACTGGTTCTCTGCCAACACATGTTTAACGCGTTTCCCATGCCTCTGTTTTGAAATGTTTCCACGCAGTTTTCTGGCCAGGCGCGCTGCTTTGGGGAGAATCCGGAGACACAGATCAGCGGTGCACTGCCACATTCAGAGATGCCAGTGTCACACTGGCATCTCTGAATGTGGCAGTGCACCGCTGATCTGAGCTGCCTCTGCATGTCCTGCAGGGTCCCCTGCCGCAGGGATGCTGGCACTGCTGAGGGGAGGACGGTAGCCCTGCACCACTCTGGATCCGTTAGAGGCTCCGGGCCGGGACTCAGAGGAGGCAGCAGTGAATTAAAGGCTCGGGGTCCTTACCTCTTCTGTTCCTGTCCATCGACGGTGCGCCGTGGCAGCCAGCGTCCCTCGTATCACCTTCTCTTCCGTCCTGTGCATCGGAGCATTTCACGGCCACAACTGATGTAAATTAGTACAGAGGGGGGATTTGTCCCGTTTATTTGAAGACCTACGTGCCGGGCGGATGAACCTCAGACAGAGTTACAGCGAAACCGAAAGCAGCTCTCAGGACTGGGCTGCGACTGAGGGCGGGGGCTGCCCGCGCATGCGCGCTTTTTGCTGGAGAGGGAGCCCCGGCGCTAAGGCAGCTGAAGTCCCGGGTCCCGTCCCGAGTGACCACCAGCGCTGTGAGCTCCCACGCCGAGACACACCCAATGGCTGCCGAGGGAGAGAGGGACACGGACGAGGCAGAAAGAGCACGGTGAGTGGGAGGGGGGGTTGTATCTGTGTGTGTGTGCGTGCGCGCCCGTGAGTGGTGGGGGTGCGTGCGTGGCTGTGTGTGGGGGGGGTGCATGTGCGTGTGTGGCTGTGTGTGCGTGCGCTTGTATGTGCCTGCGTCTGTGTGTGTGCCTGCCTGCGTGTGTGCCTGACTGCGTGTTTAGGTGAGATTCAGAGGCAGGGGATGTGCACGGCGACGTGCGCGCCCTCGAGGAGGAATCTGAAACAGCGAGGCGCGTGGGCGATCGCTGTCTCAATTCCCCCAGACACGCCAGCAATAGTTGTCTTCGCAGACAAAGCATGCTTCGCATGCTTTTTAGGTCTGCTCGACCTAAAAAGCAGGTGCTGAGACGGGTCCCTATCGGAGACTCTATTTTTGGCCACATCCTCAGGATGGAAAAAGTCTCATGATTTCTTGAAATGAACCATTTCCAATGTTATAACGAAGACAAAGGTGTTGCTCGTTTATCATACAAAACTAACAACCATTGACAAAGCCTATGGTCCTGGCTTGTTGTAGGTGTGATGTTACTTGTTGTAAGTATATATCTGTTTGCAATGACAGAAGCAGCAAAATACCAGTCGGACGGCACACTATGCTAAGCACAGATTTTTTACCGTAGGTGTTTTTAAGTCACGACCTTAATTACATTGGCCACGCCCCTTTGAGAGACCTCCAGTTTTTTAATGGCACCTCAAGCCCTCCTGTGGCAGATCTAACAAGTAACCAGAGGGCGGCTGGCCCTCTGGCTCTTGATGGGATTGGGGTGGTCTGCTTGGAAAGGAATGCGCCATTTAGAGCAAGGCGTGTCCCCGCAATATACATTAATACCGCTGGTGCTCGCTCTGCCTCGTGGGACACTCGAGGTCCGTACCTTACCCCGGGACGCTCCCGGGGAAAGTGACTGACTGTCCGTCGGATCTATGAATGGTACTCAGTGCTCCGCGGTCCCATGGCCCCCACTAAAAAGAGGGGGCTTACGAGTCCGCCTGCCTTCCCTTTGAGTCAGAGGTTCCTTAGAAAAACTCTGGGCTTCCGCACCTATTTTTTTTCTTTATATAAACGAAGCCGTGCCCGGGATGGGCCAATTATGACGCACCACGAAAAAATGTAAACCAAGTGTTGGCCGGATAAGAAGATACGAGGGTATTAAATCCCGGACGGACGTCTTGGGCCTAATATGAACTCTGTACTCAAAGATACAGGGAGGGACTTAACGAGTCAAAAAGCGCCCTGAAACGTTTGGCCATTCTTTCAAGCGCGTTGCCATGTTTGGAAGGTGTCTGGTGATTTTTTGGGTCCTCCCACACGGGGCTGTGGAGAAGAATTCAGAAAATGCGCGTGCAGATTCCGCACGTGATGGGCCACGAGCCGCTGACAGCACTGCCACAAAGTTGTGTTTCTACATTACTATCTGAAGATAGTATCTGCAAGAAAGCTCGGAGTCCGCCGGCTCACCTTTACCCCAGTGCCCGCCCCAGGGCGCACTCGCCTGAGAAATGTTGTCACACACGCAAGTGCAGTTTTGCAATTGGCACGAAAATATATTTACCTGTCTGAGAGACACTTTTTTCATCCCACTTAAAGCCCATATTTGTCCTACTATGCGGGGCATTAGTAGGCTGCAGGCAAGGGTTTGCTTTGAATCCTGTGGTTGTTTCCCTAGTCCCGCCTCTGACGCATCATTGGCCTGAATTATTATGCTTTTGTTCTACGCCATTCAAGGCGCTTTAGCGCCACATTCCTCAGGGATTTTTTTTTACGGATTTCGGGGGCTCTGGGCCAAGCGTATTTTGGAAGCCAGTGCCCAGAACAACTTAGAATTTATGATCCAATTTCAGCTCTCTCATGCCCTCTTTGGCCACATTACTGACCGTATATAGGCACACTCGTCCACCTTTTAAACGTGTTTACATCTAATATTGAGGGATAGTGTGTTTTCAATATTTTTATAATATTTGTGACCGCTCCAACAGACTCGTATAAATCAACCACATTAAAAATAAATTAAAGGAAAACGGAATTTTAAACAATCTCTCTTTAGGGGAAGACTGTCTGAAGAGCAGGGCTGGCTCAATCTTTGCCCATGCCTTAAAACGTCTCTTGCATTTGTTTCAATTTTCAGTGCAAGAAACCTGTTGGGCGCTAAAGTTTTTTTAAAACTCTTTTTATTAAGTAGTTTTCTAACACCTGGCAGTACATTGAACACATATAATAACATACTTTTACTTTAGTACCATCTGTACACCCCATCCCTTATTGCATGCAGTGTAAATCATAACTTACAAAGCTGTATTGGCGCAGTACATTTGAAACCAAATATTTCCACCTAATAGTTCCCTTGACTCGTGGCTCCCCCCACTAATTCACAGGCCTTTATGTTGCGCCCATTTCCCCCAGATTTTGTCCCATTTTTTCAGGCAACCCTTCCTTTGGAACACCACCTTCTCGGCGCTGCAGCACCAGTCCATATCTTCTTTCCATTTCGCGACTATAGTTGATCAATGCTACCATCTGCGTTACTTTACGCAGCTACGCAGTGCTTTACTCCACTCTAGTGAATCTGGCCCTTGGTGTAGATGCCGCGGAGCGCCCTTCTGCTTACAAAATCTCTGCAAATTGTAAACTAGCAAAGGGAAATTCTGCCTATGTTTTACAGCTTAGCAGTGTTCGATGACAGTGAAAATTATCTCTCAGTGTGCAGAAAAGCTCTGCTGGGGCAAAGTTCACTAAGGCCAAATGGGCGAAAATCGAGAACTTTGAAATGTGCGAAAATCGAGAACTTTGAAATGTGCGAAAATCGAGAACTTTGAAATGTGCGAAAATCGAGAACTTTGAAATGGGCGAAAATCGAGAACTTTGAAATGGACGAAAATAGAGAACTTTGAAATGGGCGAAAATAGAGAACTTTGAAATGGGCGAAAATCGAGAACTTTGAGATGGACGAAAATAGAGAACTTTGAAATGTGCGAAAATCGAGAACTTTGAAATGGACGAAAATAGAGATCTTTGAAATGGGCGAAAATCGAGAACTTTGAAATGGGCGAAAATCGAGAACTTTGAAATGGACGAAAATAGAGAACTTTGAAATGGGCGAAAATCGAGAACTTTGAAATGTGCGAAAATCGAGAACTTTGAAATGGGCGAAAATCGAGAACTTTGTTAAACTTTGCCAGCGGGAAAAAGGCTCTAAGCTGATAGTCCAGGGCCTTGTAAAGGAGCTATAGCGGTCCTAATGTCCTCATGTGCATATGCATGGGTGAATAAGGCGTGCCCTGGTTACTTACCGGTAATCTTCATCACCCTTAGTCCATCTCATTATGACATGCTGTATACCAAAGCTGAAAGTCCTTTGACGAACACACAAAGGAATAATGGTATTTAGTGCAACACCATCGCTTTAATTGATGCAAATACCAGAAAATGTACAAAACATAAAGAAGTAATTATAGCACAAAGTTCAAAACATCTTTGCCCAAGCTCAACTGCAATCCAGAAACATTATTCAAGTGATAATTGTAACTGTAATTGCATTTATATAATGCTTGCAAAAGTATGCCCTGAGGACCAAGTGGACGCTATACATATCTTTTGTATAGAGATTCCCTGAACCTCTTCGCTGGAGGTGGCCAGAAACATCGCAGACCTTCCTTGAACCGGAAAATACCCTGCTGTGTCTTGCAGGGCAAGCAAGATAGTTAATTTAATCCATCTACTCAATGTCATAGAGGCCGCCTTCTTGCCTCTCTCAGATTGCTGTCTAATGTCAAAATTCCACAGGCGAGGGTGAAGATTAAGCCTCGGCCATTGGACCGTATGTATCATGGCTGCCGGGTAACCCTGAACCTCCAACCAATGTCTCACCGACCCTGAACCCTTGAGATCAAACCCTGCACTGCTGCTTGTAAACACAGAATTCTCTTCCCGAGCAGGAAAACCTGCCCCAAACTTGTCCTGAAACGTGCTCCTATGAAGATGTGATCCTCCGAGGGGGACGACTGGCACTTTGGAAGATTGAGGAGAAGGCCCAAACTGGAGAGAATCATCCTCATTTGAGCACAGAAGTGACTGATCTGGTCGAGACTTGAAGCATGCAGGAGCCAGTCATCGAGTTAGGGAAAAACCGGGATCCCCAGAAGATGTCGTTGGAGCCATTATTTTGGTGAAGGCCATCGGAGCTGATTTCAAGCTGATAGAGAGAACTATGAATTGTCAATGGCAGTTCCTCACTGCAAACCCCAGGAATCAGTGATGTTGTACGGCAATGGTAAAGCGTAGGGAGGCATTCAAAAGATCCAAGGTTATTAGAAAATGGTGGCCCGGAATCAGAGGGATAATTCTTTAAAGGGTTTCCATCTTGAATTTTTTATCCTAAATGAAAGACTTGAGGTTCTTCGGATCGATGACAGGCGGAAATCCCCTGACAGCTTTGGAACCAGAAAGACAATAGAATAGATGCCTCATACCCCTATTTGGGAACAGGAACAATAGCACCCTTCTCCTGAAGCAATGGAATCCCCTCCAATAACGCCTTCCTCTTGACTGGGTGTTGAATCATCGGAGTATGAATGGTCCCAATAGCCACTGGTGGAGTCTGGAAGTCTATCAGATAACCTCTGATTATAATAATAATAATAATAATAATAATAATAATAATAATAATAATAATAATAATCCACATTTGTAAAGCGCACAATCACCCGTTAGGGTCTCTAGGCGCTGGGGGCCGTCGGGAAGATTAAGCAAGCTATTGCCCAGAGTCACATGGTGCTGGGCTAACCTGCCGCGGGAGTTGGGGATCGAACCGCGATCCCCAGATTCCAGCGTCAGTCGCCCTGGCCACATTATCCCCGGGAGAACCCAGTGATCGAGGTTAAGAGGTGCCACTGAGAAGCAAATTATTTAATCCTGCCACCAATCTGTAACACAGAGGCCTCCATCTCGCAGTGTTCAAGCGTGCTCATCTGTAGGTTTCGGATCCGGCTTACCCTTCTTAAAAGGACCTGAAGGAAGATTTGGATGGAAACCTAGTTGACTGATCCGAATTCTGTTGTTGTAAGTGTTGGCGAAATCAGGATTTGAACTTTGAAGAAGCAGACATCCCTTTTGAAGAATGACCCTGGAAAGAAGAGGAATATTTCCTTTCCTTGAGGATTTGATGCAGGTTATCTTCCAGACTTACTCCAAAGAGACGAGAACCCTCAAATGGCATCTTAAGGGCCACAGCACGCTGTGCGGTGTCGGTGTTCCAGCTCTTAAAAGATAGGTTCCGCTTTGCAGCAGTTGACACAACCCCTGCTAATGACGCAGATGTCACCACATCGAAGGAAATGTCAGGGAGGAATTTGATTTGCCATTCCAGGTCTTCCAACTATGGGAGGCAATCAGCACCTGCTGAATAGCAGAAAAGAGGGATTTGAAATCAGTAATCGAGGACTGGGCAGTGTATGCTCCATTAATTCGGGCCCAGATAGCAACATGAGATCCGGTAAAAAAGTTCTGCTAGGCAGAATCCACCTTCTTATCTGCTAGAACTTTTTATAATAATAATCCACATTTGAAAAGCGCGAACAATCACCCGTAAGGGTCTCCAGGCGCTGGGGGCTGTCGGGAAGATTAAGCAAGCTGTTGCCCAGAGTCGCATGGTGCTGGACTAATCTGCCGCCGGCGATCAAACCGTGATCCCCAGATTCCAGCGTCAGTCGTCCTGGCTGTGGCTCCACACCTCTTTTAAATCTTCTCATCTGCTCTGGGAGGGCGACCTACCAGGCTGCCACCACAGAATCAATGTGGACATTACCTGGTAACTCAGAGTCCATACCCTACAGAGGATACAATTTGACATATAAATTCTAGGCAACATAATCTTGTCCAGGTCCTTCCATTCCTGCTGGATAACGTCTTTCACAAATGGATGGAGAGAAAGGCTAGCACTGGACGGCTTCTGGAACTGCTGCAGAACTGATTCATCAGAGGGACCAGCCTTGTCAAGTGGGGGGAAATCCATATTCTCCTTAATATTGTTTAACAAGTTCCCAGTCATGTCCTTCGCAATATATTTCCCCATGGAGTCAGAGAGGACCGGAACTTCGTCATATGAATCAGATGCCTCGACAAGGATAGCTCCTCTGCACCTTGACTGGGCTGAGCTTGAGGAGGAGAGTTTCCCTTAAAGGCAGCTGAAGTCTCCAGCACAACCATCTTAATGTTATGTTAATCTTTATTTGTAGAGCGCACGTACACCAGTTTGGTTTCTTGGCGCTACTCTGACGTTGTTGGACTGAGATGTTACTAGTATGACTGTCTAAATACCAATGTTTTTAGGAGTTTGCGAAAGGTCATGAGGTCTGTGCAAGATCTGATCTCAAGAGGTAGGAAGTTCCAGTATTTGGGACCTAGAGTGGCGAACCTTGTCCCACCAAAGCGTGTTAGTCTAAAGGGAGGTATGGTCAAGAGATGCATATAAGCTGATCGTAGGGTGTGGGTCGGAGTGTACCTGTCGATCATGCTGTTGATGAATTTAGGGTTTTTGCTATTCAAGGATTTAAAGATAATGCATCCCACCTTGAAGGCACATCTCTGGGTTATTGAAAGCCAGTGTAGCTTCTTCAAAAGAGGGGTGATATGTTGGCACCTGTTTTCTTGAAAAATCAGTCTGGCTGCCTGGTTCTGAACCATTTGGAGACGGCGAGTAAGATAGACCGGGATGCCAAAGTATAATGAGATGGCGTAATCGATGTGGGATATTACCATAGCGAGCACTGCCTGTAATGTCCCCCTCATTCAGCCCCTCCAGCTTCGTCGTGAGCTTGGGAACTGGAGAACTGTCTGAAAAAGAAGCAGATGCAGGAGAGGGGGAGGCATGCCTCCGCTTGGCAAGGTGCTTGCCCAGGATGGAAATGCTGCGGTTTGTCTAATCGTAAAGGGCCGGGTTCGGATAGAGTGATAAAGAGAATAAGAACCAGACATGTTATACACATCCACTGGATCACAGGTTTATTCCACCAGAAGGAACCCCAGCACACAATCCAAGCCAGGCACAGCGAGCAACAGACGTGGCATAATTCACCCCCCTCACAGAACCCCATGATGTCATCAAGCACATTCTCAGGTAACATTCCACAGAGCATCCCTGGGACAAGCTACTCAAAGCTCATCACATTATAACACGATCTTAGAACAAATAAATTGGGCTGTTTCCTAAAGTGTCATAAGGTCACTAGAAAAGCTATTTAAGAAAGAGGATTATGACAAGTGCCAGGATTGGGGGTGGAGAAAGAATTTGAGGTGGGGTTAGAATCCAAACCTCCTTTGGTTCTTTCAGAGCAGTAAATATGCATTAGAACCCCCTTCCAAAAAAAGATTCCAAGACGCCGGTGAGTAATCCTCAACTAACTGCACTGGTTCTCAAACTATTGAGTTTTTTACCCTTCATTTTTTGACATTTTAGTAATTGAGATAAATATTTTCAGTTTGTTTTTGTTACAGTGTATTTTAGAAGTATATAATAGCTGTGAAACTGAAGCAAACGTGATTGAAACAGTGGGGGTATTTTTTATTTTTTTGTATAGCGACATCTTATGACAACTGACAAGCCATCTTCGAAAGGCAAAAAACTCCAGCCACTTTATTCGCCATAAATCCCTTTATTTATTCTCAATGAAGGCGTTTCTTTGTTTACTTGCAACATTTTAGCATATGTATTTGGGTTACCGTGTCAGTCACACCTTTTTAACCTGTAGGGGCAGTTCTGGAGGTGCACGTGGCAGAGAGGGCGCTGTTCCCGGTAGTTATAGATTCCAGATTTCCATTGATTGGGTGCACCCGTTAGGGTGACCAACCGTCCGTAACTTTCACGGACAGTCCGTAAATTGGACCTCACGTCCGTTGTCCGTGAGGATCCCTTTTACGGACGCCTTTTGGCCGCAATTTTGTGCATTGTAAGGAACAGCACTGTTCCCCTGCATGAAGCCTCGACTCCCTGATGGGGCCGCCTCGCACTGCTCCGAGCACAAGAACAGCCCGACCACGCCCATTATCATTCTGTATGTGGGTGATTGCCACATACAGAATGACAATGGGCCAGTCTGGGCTGCAAAGCATGTGGTGGCCTCCCCCAGCCTCGGTCTAGGGCGGGGCATTCTGTCAGACGGAAGAAATGTGCAAAAACGCCAATGCTGCTACATGAGAATCCAGGTCAAGAAAAGAAGCTTGTGAAAGAAGTTAAAAAGAAGGGGCTAGAGTTCTTTCACAGTCTCATCATTTTAGTACTGATGCATTTTCAATATTTTATTCAAGGAAGCCATGATTGCTGTTTTTTTATTTTATACAACTAACAACCATTGACAAAGCCAAGAGTTCTGGCTGGTTGCAGGTGTAACCTTACTTGTTGTGTTATATATTTGGATACAATGACAGAAGAGGCAAAATACCAGTCAGGCAGTACAATATATTAAGCAGAGAGTTTTAGCTTAGGTGTTTTAAGCCACACCCTGAATTACATCAAACACCCCCTTTGGAGAGACCCCCCAGTTTTTTCATCCCACTTAAAGCCCTGGAAACAATACCATGTCACAGTCACCTCATGGCCTGGCACTGTGCATCATGCATGACTCATGACTTCCTAGTTTTCAGCTTGCCTATGTGCAAGGGCATAGTGAACCATATCCCAACCCCACCCCTTGCTTTAGGAACTACAGCAAGGGTGAAATTCTTGATGGTCCTCTTCTGTCTGCAGCTCTGCAGACAAAGGCTCAGCTCATAATTAATATGAAAAGGTGGGCGACTGTAAGTGAAGTGGATGGCTGTATAGATTAGTGAAAGGGTGAAAGGATGAATGAAAGGGTGAAAGGATGGATAATAAGAGAAAGAATGGATAGTTGAGTGAGTGGAAGGATAAATGAGAGAAAAAGTATATGGATAGATGAATGTATGGGTGAAAGTGTAGATGGATGGGTAAAAGGGTGGATGGATGAGTGATAGGGTGGATGGATGAGTGAAATGATGTATGGATTGATGAATTGATACGTGAAAGGGTGAATGGATGGACGGATGCGTGAAAGGGTGCATGTAAGGATGGATGAGTGAGTGAAAGGGAGGGTAGATGGACAAAAGGATGGATGCATGAGTGAAGGAGTGAAAGGGTGGATGGATGAGTGAAAGGATGGATGAGTGATAGGGTCAATGGATGGATTTATGAGTGGATGATAGGATGGATGGGTGGACGAAAGGATGGCTAAGTGAAAGGGTCGATGGATAGAGAAAGGGAGGATGGATGGATGACTGAAAGGGTCTATGGGTGGGTGGATGAGTGACTGGGTGGATGGATGAGTAAGTGAAAGGATGGCTGGATGGGTGAAAGGCTAAAAGGCTGGATGGATGAGTGAATGGATGGATGGGTGGAAGAGTGGATGGACGAGTGTACCGATGGATAGGGGAAAAGGGTGGATGGATGGATAATGGATGGATGAGTGAAAGGGTGGAAGGAGGGATGGATGAGTGAAATGATGGATGGAAGGATAAATTTTGGATAGGTTTGCAAATGGTTGAATATGTTTGGATATGGATGTGCTTTGTTATATACTATTGCGCGACCTCCTCTGATATGTCCGCAAAACGTACTTTTTGTCCCGAAGTTTTGTCCTGAATTTTGACCTCCTGTCCTGCATTTTTGTCTTGAATTTTGACCCTTTGTCCTGAATTTTTACACTCACCATCCTGAATTTGCACCAATGCCAGTTGGTCACCCTAGTGCACCAGTGCGAGTGAAAGCACATTATGACCTATCTGAGTGCACTCCACACGCGTCACAACGGCTCTGCCACTGGAACAGAAGCGGGCCTGTCATAATTACGTGTAATAAAAAGATCTGTGTCTGATAGACGAACCCGCGCCACACATGGGCTCTGGCACTAAACTTGAGGAGTCATGAGCCTTCCTCCGGAAGGAGTACCGCCGGCGGTAAATTACTACTTTGCCAAGATCACTGCTGCAAAGGCAGCAATCCCTTATTACTTTCACACGTGTGCTTTGAGGTTGTTGGTAAATATTGCAGAGGCTGCCCCCAAAGTGGGCTCAAGAGCCGGCGCAATAACTAGCGCAGTGCCCCCCGACAAACTAATGGGGGCGGGTTTTTGGCACGCAAAGGGACAAAGAACCAAGGAAGCCCCCGGCCCCCCCTCCGGCGGCCGCCGCCAAAGAGGCGCCGACACCCCCGGCAAATGGGGGTCAGGGTTAGATACGAATCCCCAATGGAAAGGGGCCTACCTGGAGGGGAAGGCGAGTGGGGGTGCATATAAGTGCTTCTCCCCCAGGCAAACTCTTATCTTCACGGAGCGGGGGAGCAGCACAGGCGTTGGAGCCCAATCTTGTCATGAGTCGGCGAAATAATTATTTCTGGAAGGCAAAGCCCTGACCGACTGAGGAACCGGCCGCTGCTGCTAAAAGGAGAAACAAGGGGTCAGCAGGGTCGTCCGGGCACCCACCCCGCTGCACCTACATACGAGGGGGAGACAGTCCAGCCAGAGCAAGGATCGAGAAGTCGGCGAGCGGGAGCCTACCCCGCGGCACCGCGCACCCCGCGTCATCAAGTGGGAAGGTGCTGCAGCAAGAAGAAACTCAGCGGATCCCATGCAGCATCACTCGGCACCCCCCCACAGCCCCAGCGGTGGACCGACAACTAAGGAGAAGACGAGCGGGAGCCCACCCGCGACACCGTCTCCCCCGCGCTGCCCAATCCAGTGAGGAGGAACAGCGGTGTGGCGTCACCATCGGCAAAGGACAGCGGATAGAGAGGGAGGTGAGCGGGAGGGGCGCAGGTGCGGTGAGGGAGCGAGGTGGTTCTCCCGGGAAGGCGACGAAGCATCCCCCAGCCTGTACGCACTACAAAGGTCGAGGAGGTGCAAAGTTGGCAGCACCCTCAGACCTGTGAAAAGAAGTTTTGGGGCGTGAGACATATTGCACGGTGTTGGGGCGTTTAAGAAAGGAGTGGCATGATCAGTAAAGACTGAACCTAAATTGGGGGCACTAAGTCGTACGGCAGGAGAAGCTGGTATACAGCGCCAGCAGGGGGCGCCAGGGACGCCGGGAGCTGCGCACTTTACATTTGCCAGTGCCTGCTGAGAGGTCCCAGGGTCAAGCGACGCCTCCTACACGTGCAGCTAGGGGGAGAACGAACGGGAGCAACAGCTGGTGGCGGGACGAGGTATTTACACCACCAGCAACTCCCCTCAAGACAGCAGGCCAAGTTTGGTGCATAAATCTGCGGCAGCACCCCACACAAACAGGAAACCAGTCTTAGTGCATACACCAGCGGCAGCACCCTGCTTTGGGAAAGGCAAAGGGACCTGGATAACACAAGGAATGGCAAGGAAGGGGAGCAAAGGGCAAGGACAAGAAGAGCTAAATGACCTGCTAAGAGGGATCCGGGCGGCATCAAAGGTGCATGGGAATGATTGGCTGCAACCCCACCTGGGGCATGACTCTGGGGAGGAAACAAGCAACCAGCAGCGCAACACCAGCGCGCCAGCAGCCAAAAGACGGAGGAGGGCACCAGCAAAGCTAGCGGATGCAGCAAGGCCCAGGAAGGCTCCCCGGAAGAGGACCCAGCCACCTGGAGCCAGTACGGCGGCGGCGGGACCAAGCCGGGGGATCAGTGACACTGCAGCTAACGGTGAGCAGATCAGCGCAATTATACAGGAATGCTGCAGGACTATGGCACCACTTTTGTTGCAAGGTTTAGGCGTACAGGGCGCAGGGGCATCAGGGGCACAGGCGGACGGATGGCAGGAGTCCTCACAGAGGGAAGAAGCGACAGGAGCCCAGGGAGAGGGGGAAACCACATGCTGCCATGGCACCTGCTGGATCCAGGTCTGGCGCGCCAACGCCGCCTGGGGGAGCAGGCTGCACAGGGGTAGGGAGGGACCTAGGGTACCCCACAGTGGCTTGGGGGAACTCCACCCGGCAAGCACACCTACCCCAGTAGTAGAAGTACCTGAGGAATACACACAGCCATCACCGGGCCCCGCGTCATTGACTACCAGGGCCACAGGATTGGCAAGCCTCATACCGTTAGCAGTCAAAGAGAGAATTTGGAGGAAAGAATTCATTGACATTTTCTCCTTACTAGAGATACAGTTAGAAGGGCTAGATCTGACAACCTGTGACAAAAAAGAAGAAGATGGGAGGGAAAGAAGGAAGGAGCGCAAAGAGAGGAACTTTGACAATTGGTTAGACGCATTCCGGATAATGGCGTGAATAATAGTAGAGAAGTTCCCGCGCTGCGCAGCCGACCTGTGGCTCTACGAGGCCAAAATCCACAGCGCACAGAGGCAATTCCCGGGTGACGCATGGCTGGAGTACGACAAGGGGTTTAGGTTAAAAATGGAGACGTACACAGAAATGGAGTGGAACGAGGAGGATGTCTCCGGTTTTATTCACAAAATGATGGTAACTAGGGAGGCCAGGACATGGGGAGGAAAGAACAAGCAGTCCTTTCGGGGGCCATTTCACAGAGGGAAAGGGAGGCCTTTTGAAAGACCCAAACAATTCAGCGCAGGGAAAGGAACACACACTAGCGGGCCACTGGCAATATGTTGGAAGTTCGAGGTCAACGAATGTACATACGGGGCAGCATGTAAATTCAAGCACATATGCTCACCGTGTGGAGGGGGACACCCAGCAGCAGGATGCAGGAGCAGGAACGACCAAAAAGGGGACAAGAGGGAGAAAAAGAAGCAGTGAACCAAGCACAGGGGACAACGGGGGGACAGCAGGACGAAAAGAGTACACGCTAGCATGGTCCCCCATTGACACGCACAAACTGCATAAGCTAGCCAACAGATACCACCACAAATCAGACGCAGAGCTATTGGTCCACAGCTTCGAAAAAGGTTTCCCCATCCCATTCTCAAGCCCCCTCCCCCCAGCAGCGAGAAAAACCTGAAATCTGCACTACAGCACCCGGGGGTGGTAACAAAGAAAATAGAGAAGGAGAAGCTACAGGGTAGGATAGAAGGACCCCTCCCCACCCTGATGAGCAAAGATCTGGTTATCTCTCCACTAGGGGTGGTTCCTAAAAAAGGGCAGGTCCAATTCTGATTGATCCACCACTTACCATTTCCAGATGGTACGTCAGTGAACTATGGGATTAACTCAGAGGTTTGCTCAGTAAGCTACGCGCGATAGACGATGTAATAGACTTGGTGAGGGCAACAGGCCAAGGGACCCTCATGGCAAAAGCAGACATCGAGTCCGCTTTTCGCCCACTCCCAGTCCATCCTGCAAGCTTTCACCTGTTAGGTTTTCAGTGTGAAGGGAAACGCTATTTTGATAAGGCAATGCCCATGGGGTGCTCGGTATCATACGCATACTATGAAATATTTAGCACTTTCATTGAATGGGCGCTGCACGACAGGCACCCGGTGGGTGGGAAGCTCAATTATCTGGACAACTTCCTTTTCACAGGCCCAACAGCATCTTCAGAGTGCAGAAACACTTTAAAGGCATTCATAGGTTTAGCAGGCGAGCTAGAGATCCCTCTTTCAACGGAAAAAACAGAAGGTCCAGCAACAAAAATCACGTTCCATGGTATTTAGCTAGACTCCGTCGCCGGGACATACAGGCTTCCCCCAGAAAAGGTAGAGGATTTCAGGCAGGACCTAAGGAGCCATTGCGGGCGTGAGAAGGCTACACTGACGGACCTCCAGCGGCTCATAGGTAAGTTTAACTTTGCAACCAGGGTCATCCCAGCAGGCAGGGTTTTCGCCAGGCAACTGACACAATTGACACGCGGGCTCACCGAGAAGCACCACCATGTCAGACTCGGGGGAGAGGTCAAGAAAGACCTGATGATGTGGGACACTTTTCTGACTGACTTTAATGGTCTGCTGATCTGCAGAGAAGGTTGGGTGACTAGCAAGCAAATCGAGCTGTACACAGACGCATCAGGTAGCACGGGGTTCAGGGTGAACCTAGGGGGAAAGTGGTGCACGGGGCAGTGGCCCAGCAGCTGGCATAGACGAGGCATAATAAACAACATCACCATCTTAGAGTTATTCCCGATCATAGTGGCACTGACAATCTGGAAGAAAGAATTGCAGAACATGAAATTGACGCTATGGTCAGACAACAAGGCGTAGTGCAGGCCATTAACAAGGGATCTACCAGGTGCCCAGACACATTGCGACTAATGCGCCGACTGGTTACATTACAGCTGGAGGGCAGCATAGACCTACGAGCGCGCCACGTCCCAGGGGTGGAAAACGAAGTAGCAGACGCCCTATCAAGGTCCAGGACGGACAAGCTCAGGGAGCTGGCTCCCGGAGCAGAGCAGAACATGACCCCTTTCCCGAAACAGCTGTGGGACCTGGCAAGGTAGACGTATCAGAGTTTGCCCACCACGCGCTCGCTCCGGCAGCGGCCAAGAGATATAAGAAATACGTTGTGACTGTAATGAGGGTAGGGGCCATTCAGTCTTTAAGCGGCAGGGGGGGACACACACAGGGCACCCAAACAATTAATTAACTGGGCATTTAATTGCAAGAAGTCCAGGTCTTAGGAACAGGCCCACCTGGCTGCCGTGGCACACTACGCAAAGTTGGAGACCGGGCAAGACCCAATTGCATCCCACTACATCAAAGCAGCGATGAAGGGGTGGAGTCAGAAAGAGGGCGCACGGGTCGACACCAGGCATCCGATAGACTTCAAGAGACTGTGTTTGTTGTTAGGGGCATTTGGGGGCATAACAGCGGATGGCTTTGAGCATCTACTGTTCAGGGTCGTATTCGCCACCGCCTTCTTTGGGGCATTCTGTCTCAGGGAGTTAGTAGCTCCAGCAAGGGAGTGCCCGGCAGAACACTGTTTACAGTCTAGCAACATAACCCCCAGAGCAAAGCGTGTGGAGATTTCATTAAAACGATCGAAAAAAGACCAAGCCGGCAGAGGGACTGTAGTAAGGCTACAATGCATTGAGGACCAGAGCTGCTGCGTGGTATTGATAGAGCGCGCGAGGTCACCCAGCCAATGATTCCGCCGTTTCCGGCTTCAGGGCCCATATACTTTCAATTCACACTATTCATTGACACTGCGACTTCACGAGCTGCTACCAATTGTGTGTGTGTTCCCTACTATTATTACTCAGTGTACCCGACTTACCATCCACCGACACGGGTACCTATGACTTCAATGGATCAGGGGCCTAGCTGTAAAAGGAAAGGCAGCAAATGCAACTTCAATTGACATTCAATACTGTTAAAATGACCACAGACAACTGGAAGTTTAAAATGTTTTATCTAAAGTTCGTTATCTTCTAACATGAGATACACAAGAATAAGACAATCAATAACCAAGATAATGTAAATTATATAGCTATAGAGAAATAAAGACAGGGTAATCATTCAAATGCAATCTCGAGAGATAAAGAAAATATGCTATGTATTCAAGGCAAGAAATCTTTAGAATATTTAAGTAAGGTAGTTCTAGACCATATCAGAAAATGGCAAATGCAATGCAAAATATGATTTCTAAAAGGTAGGGTAACATGGGAACATATCATGAAATATGCAAATGACTTTACGTTCAATAGTTTGCGGCAAAAAGCATGGAAAAATCAACATATGCAAAGGTGTCACTTTATTGTAGCAAAAGGTAGAAATATAGAAAGGTGCATGTTTAAAGAACTTAGAGCAGTATTTACCTAGACTGGTGTGGAAACCAAACCCCGGCCACGGGTCAGTTAAGGACAGGAAACCCTCAAGGAAGGATACCCCTCAAAGGACAGCAGGTGCAGAATGGACACCCCGGACAGGACAGGATACCCTCAGATTAGGAATCAGGACAGGACCTCAGGACAGGACAGCAAACCCTCAGGACAGGACCGCTCAGGACAGGACCACACCCGCAGTTTGGAAGCAACGCCTGCGCTCCACCCTCTCTGCCGCTATCGATCAAGACCCCGATTGGGTCAGCGAACTCCCAGCAAAGTGCTTCGCCAGCACTTTAAGGTTCAGTTGAACCTTAGTCTATGGTCAATTTCGGACAGAGTGCTCCGCTGCGCTCTGTATCTTCAGTCACCTATTGAGTACGATGGGTCAGTGACAGGTCAGCTAAACCAGACAAGTCGGACAATTCCCTAGGTGAACCCAGGGTAGTTATACTCTTTGGGTCAGTGTACCACCCCCCAAATGTTGCAAAGTGTCAGAATCCCTCAATTTGGATTGGTCCTAAGGTAGGATTTGGGTAACACACCAATCAGAATACACGATTTATATGCCTACTTTACATATTTGGGTACCGCCTAGCAAGATTGGGGTTCCCATGAGAAACCGTGCAGAAATACGAGTGACAAATTAACAATGTAACACATGAGGAGCAACATTCTCCGTTCTCGTAGCGCAGAGGTGGCTTTCCCAGGCGCATCTTGACTGTGGCTGCCAGCTGGCTGAGTTCCACTGTCCAAAGTTGCCACCTTTCAGTATTCTCTGGGCATGCGCAGAAGAGACCGTCAATATGGCTCCCAATCAGTTCGGACCCCCATTCCCCGCGGTACATGAAAAGTAAGCGAGAACAAATTAATACACAAACATAACGTTATGAAATCACATCACAGGATTGTACTTTCAACTTATCATCATAAAATATACTTATGCAGTCTAAATGTTAGCTACATGGATACAGGCACAAGAGCAGTGGCACGAGCAGTACCACATGATGGGCAAAGCTATGTATTACGCATGCGCATACATTTCCCTCCACTTCTGCAGACGCGTCAGGACACGTGAGTGTGGCTGAAGCATGCGCAGTAACTAAGTACAAGCGGCGGCCATTTTACGAACACAGATTAAAGTAGTTAGGAATACACATAGGCAAGCTTCTTAATCCTTATTCAAACTTAATATAAACGTTAGTAAGACGTACACTTATTACCTTGTTACACATAAACGAGGTTCTTGAATACAGCAAGGTCGCAAATATGCGAAGCTTTGCTTCATCAATCCCCTCTTTGATGATATTTACTATCATCACAAAATAAATGGAACCAGATGCCAACTTTCTCTCACACTTTATACAGCTCTATCTCTTCCAGCAATCGCTCCAACTTCTCTCCTTCAGTTCTGGTAGGGTGAGAAGTCTTCACCTTTTTGTATATCTGATCATTCACTTCCTCCAATTCGATCTCATCCACACTCCGTTTCAACCCTCTTGCATTTACCTCGTGCCTTTTGGTGCGCTTGCGGCATTTACAACAAACAAATATGAAAAATAGAATGAGACCTATAATTCCAATTGGCATCAGTACTTTAAACAATAAGCCTTTACCTACACTAGCAAGCCAATGACCTACATTTGAGAGACCATCTACCAGTCTCTTCCAGGCACTATCAACCTCGAGTGGTTTGAGTTCCTTTGTCAAATTAGTAATGTTTTTCACGTATCTTTTAAGCTGTACACTTTTATCCGGAATATAAGTGCAACAATGTTGCGCCCTCAACATCCGGCAGACTCCGCCCTCTTTCGCCAATAAGGTATCAAGAGCAAGTCGATTCTGCAAAACCATTGATCTAATCGCAACCATTTCGGTGTTGACCAGCAGAAATCCGTGAGCTGTCTCAGTAGACAATACATCCACTATAGTGGACAATTTACAAATTCTGTGAGTGTTCAGAACCACTCCCACTCCAGGTATCAGTGCACTGAAGATACTACCCATAATTTCACCTATACTTTCTCTTTTACTACGCATTAAGCCATTAGTATTTTCACTGCTTCCAGCAACTCCATTCACATGGTATATTTTCGGGAAGACAATGCCAAAATAGCAGCTTCCATACCAGTGATCCGGCAATTTGAAATAAGCCTTGTCCCCACAAATATAATAAATTCCAGGAAACACAGGCTCTGACCCATTTTTGAAACCCCAACCTCCAATTACCTTATAATTATGTTCGCATTCACTGGAACCAATGAAAATGTTATTATAATAGCTAGTCTTCTCGCGGTGAAGACACAGCTTGCCTTTCTTTTCAAAATCCAGCAACAGAGCAGGACCCGCCCCACCAGATGAGGTGCCTTCCATGTTCTCTGCCCATCTTGGCCTTTTCTGACTTTCGTCATTAGCCTTCTTTTGTATTTTAATTCTCCTTTTCTCTGCCATGTTCAGGAACACTTTTTCCTGCTCACGCAAAGAACAAGTCAAGTTATCTCTGTGTGCATCAGCTATGTCAATGTTACCTATAGTCAGGAAGTAGTCTCCCATGTATCGTATTACGTCACTTTTGGTATGTACAGGATTCAAGTTCCCACGTATAGGAAGCTCAGAAAAGATCACGTCATTGTTAGAGTAATAGTACTGTAACGGTCCCCTTTTGTAGAATAAACTAGCTAAAATGCTACAGGAGATTCCATATGTCAGCGGCAAGTGATGGTATGTCACGCCTTCAGCTACAGAAGTAGGTAGCGTCATGCAGACATAGCAATCCTCAATTTCCATAGTCTCTACATAGTGTATTAACAAGTTTGCGAAAACATTTAAGTGTGTCTTGTTCTTAACTCCATGATAATGTAGTCCTCCCTCATCTGATGCTTCTAAGTCTTGTTTTGTTTGTCTCAGTGCTCTCTCATGTCTTGCTACACTCTGTGTTGTCAGCTCCTCACTGTCAGTATTTACAATTTCAGTAGGGACAATGTTAGTATCTTTACTCACAGCAAAGGGTATAAAGATTGTTAGTCCTATCCAGAGTAATATCAGGACAACTACACTACAGACACATACCTTGCAGCATGTTTTGCAACAGCTGCGACTAGGTCTACCACCCACGTTTGAATCAGACATTTTGGCTCAGAAGAAGTTTCTCGACCCCTCTTTGTGACTTTACACGAGTATCTTACTTTGTGCAAATTCACGGTGGCTCGTCTTCTTCTTCGTCAGAGTACTCAGGGACGGGCTCTCCGTCGCTTACGTCAGTTATATCAAGATCTTCAAGTTCTTCCAACACCAGTGTCCATTCAGGTGACTTGTACTTTTTGTTTTGTCTTTTTATTCGATCACTTCTTCTGTTGGAAGTCTCTTCTTGTTGTTTAGCTATGCGTGCACTTCTCCTTTCTTCTGCACGTTTTTCTTCTACCGTCTTTATCCTTAGTCTTAGCTTCTTCACAAACCTTGGTTCAAGATGCTTTCTTTTCTTAAGTCTTTTAGTTGGTACCTGGACTTCGTTTTCTTCTCTTGCCCTTTTGTTTTCATTTACTGCTGGTAATTCTGTTTCAGTTTCTTCTTCTTCTATCTGACTAATACCAGGACTCGCATCTATTTCTTCTGCCTGGTTACTAATCTGGCCTTGTTCAGGTAAATTAGGTGTTTGCTCTTCAAGTGTCTCTGATTCTGTTTCCTGAACACGTTCTTCTAATCCTATCTGATCCTGTTCAAGCACTTCGATCTCTGGACTTTCTTCTGCTCGAACTATTACACTATGTCTAGTCTGTCCCTTCCCGATATCAGGAGTCAGTGGAGGAGTATCAAACACTTGCTCTGTATCCTGCACTTGTTCAGTATCGGGCACTTGTTCAGTCTTATTCACTTGTTCTATATCAATCACGTGCTCTATCCCTGTCTGACCTTCTCCTTCCTCAGTTTTGATGTGAATCTCAAGATTCTGAGGTTCTTCGCCTGTGCCTTGCTTTTCCTCACTAGTCCACTCTCTACCTTCCTGCAGTCGCTCCCTTGTTCGAATGGGATCTTCAGTGAGATCAATCAATGGAATCCACTCTTCTGGCCATATGCTTGGCAGCTCGTCTTCAGCTACTTCTGGCTCAGCTTCTTGGACCCCTTCAGCAGGCTGGACTCTTGGCAGTTCGTTATCAACTATTCTTGGGCCAACAGCTGCTGATTCTGCAGCTCGACTGGTACTGGGCTGTACGTCGTCAGCTACTTCCGGTCTGGCTCCTGCAGAGTCCTCTGCTAGACGTACTTCTGCTTCAGGCTCCTCGTCTGGTGGTACCTTCTGGGTGTGGCTGGCGTGTACCCAGCGTGGAACTCCAGCACACTTTACTGCTGTGGTAGTTACCAGGATCACCTGACGTTTTTCTCCCCACCTTGGCTCCAGGCAGCTTTTCCTGGTGTGTTTCTTTATCTTCACCCAGTCCCCTGGGACCAGTTTGTGGAGAGGAGTCGTTGGATTGAGGATGGCGTCTTCTCCGATCTGGCGAGAGATAGAACGCACTTGGTCACCCAATCTCTTGCAGTATTCAAGCACCAAATCATCAGTAATACTCAACAGTTTGCTTCCTGGTACCCATGCTTGTCTCATCACTCTTCCCATAATGATTTCATGGGGACTTAGGCCTGTTTTGCGATCAGGAATACTTCTGAGTCCCATCAGGACCAAGGGCAGGGCCTTCACCCAGTTCAATTTAGTTGCATCACACAGTTTTGCTAGTCTGTTTTTGATAGTTCCATTTATTTGTTCCACTACTCCAGAAGCCTCTGGACGGTAGGCACAGTGAAGCTTTTGTGAAATTCCAAAGGCCTTACAGAGTTCATCGATCACATCATTATGAAAATGTGAGCCTTGATCTGATTCAATAGTGACTGGCACCCCGAATCTAGGTATCAGTTCTTTCAATAAACACTTAGCTACTGTTTTTGCGTCATTTTTGGGACTAGGGAAAGCTTCCACCCATTTTGAAAATAAACAGACCATGACAAGGACATATCGTTTCCCTTCACAATGGGGCATGGTGATGAAATCAACCTGTATCCTTACAAAGGGACCCCCTGACCTCCCAATTTTCCCCAGTTCCACTACAGTCTTCTTCCCTGGGTTCATCTTTTGACATGACAGGCACCTCTGGCAGAGGGACTCCGCTACTTTCCTGAACTTTTTACTGTACCAAGTCTGTTGGAACACTAGAATCATGGCGTCCCTACCAATGTGTGATCCTTCATGTATCAACCTCGCCATTGCGCTAAGTAGGTGTCTAGGCAACACAGGCATACCAGTTGGACCTATAATGACACCATCCACACGTCTTGGTCTACATCCATCTTCCTTCCACTTCTCTCTTTCTTGCCAAGGTGCCGCCTGCTGCCATTCTTTCACTTCATCCCATGTAGGCACTTCTTCAAACACCTGAAGTTGGCAGCTGGTTCCTGGCCCCCCTCGTTTTGGATTTACGATATACCGATCTCTTGCGCACCATTGGGCCACTCGATCAGCATAATCGTTTCCCAGTGATACCTTGTCCATGCTCTTCTTATGAGCAGCACATTTTACCACTGCCAGTTCCTTTGGTAACTGGATTGCCTCTAAAAGGTCTTGAATAACCTTTCCATTGCGAATAGGGGTACCTGATGAAGTCAGGAACTCCCTCTGTAGCCACAACTGGCCAAAGTCATGCACGACCCCATAACAGTACTGACTGTCAGTATACACTGTTATGCGTAGGTTCTTCCCAATTTGGCAAGCTTTTATCATAGCAATCAATTCGGCTACTTGTGCAGACTTGATGTGATATAGATAACCTGCTTCCTCGATTTTCTCTAGGGACACTACTGCATAGGCAGCACTCAGGCCTCCTTGTTCATGCCTTAGACATGAACCATCTACAAATAGTTCTTTATCATGCTCAGGCAATGGCGTTTCTTTTATGTCTGGGCGTGGCTTGGTATTGAATTCTGTTAGATCAATACAATCATGTTCATCATCCACCCCCCCTTCCATATCCTTTGGGTCTGGGAGTAAGGTGGCTGGGTTCAGAATACTGCACCTAACAATGTTTACATTTGCAGCACCCACAAGAATCCTTTCATATTTTGTCAGCCGACTAGGGGTGAGATACTGAGTTTTTGTTCTGGTCAACAAAATTACCACTCCATGTGGAACATACACAGTTACTGGATGTCCCATGACAATTGACTCACTCTGTTCTAAACTGGCACAGGTAGCAGCTACTGCTTTCAGACAACCGGGTAATCCAGCAGCCACTGGATCCAAGGTGGCAGAGAAATATGCCACATGCCTTCTGGTTGTGCCATGTTCTTGAGTTAGGACAGACAACGCGCAATTATCGCGAGTGTCACAGAATAGGGCAAATTCTTTGGAATAGTCTGGCATTCCCAATGCAGGGGCTGTACACAGAGAGTTTCGCAGTTTGGTGAAGGCTGTTAAGCTTTCATCATCCCATTCTACAATCTCGGGTGTTCCCCTCTTGGTCATTTTTATCAAGGGCCAGGCTAGGACTGCAAATCCCAGAATCCACTGCCTGCAGTATCCTATCACACCCAGGAACATTCTGATCTCTTTTTGAGTACGGGGTAACTGCATCTTTTGAATTATCCTCACTCTTTCCGATGTCACTTTTCTGACACCTTTTTCTATCTGGTGCCCCAGATATTTCACCGATTTTGCACAAAACTGTAACTTGTCAGGGGACACTTTATGTCCCTTTTCACACAGGTGATTCAGTAGGGCAATGGTGTCAATCACGCAATCCTTATGACTTTTAGACGCCACCAAGAGGTCGTCTATGTATTGCACTAAGACAGAGTTCCCAGGTAAGACCAAAGTTTCCAAACATTTTTTCAAGATCTGATTAAAGATAGAGGGGCTCTCTGTATACCCTTGAGGGACCCGATTCCAGCAATACACGTGACCTTCGAAGGCAAATGAGAAAAGAAATTTGCTATCTGGATGCAAAGGAATGGAAAAGAATGCATGACACAAGTCTATCACAGTGAACCACTCAGCATCCCAGGGAATCTGATACAGAATCACTGCTGGGTTCGGGACAATAGGGCAACAGGGAACTACTATTTTGTTGACTTTTCGTAGATCCTGTACTACTCTGTACTTGCCACTAGGCTTCTTGATGCCCATAATTGGAGAGTTACATGGGCTACTCATTACCTCCTGTATGATGTTTCCTTCTAGCAATTTCTGTATTTCCACAGCAACACCAGCTTTCACTTCTGCATTCATTCTGTAGGGTTTAGTATTGGGGTATACTGCATTGTCTTTTATTGCTATCTGTATGGGGTCCACATTTTTCATTAACCCTACATCTTTCCCAGTAAAGTCCCACACCTCTGGCTTCACTGCTTCTTGGAGTTCTTGGGGTAAATCCTGCATGGTCATTCGTTTAATTTCCGAGTCAGGGCGGACTAACATTAATTTATAAATGCCGTCTTCATCTGGGGTCTGAATTTCAACACCCTTTGGTGTGCAAAAGATGGTACAGTTCATTTTGCACAGCAAATCACGTCCCAGTAAGTTTACTGGACTGGTGTCGCAAATGACAAATCTATGCATTTCCTTAAAGTTTCCGATTGAGATCTCCATGGGCTTGGTAACAGGAGTACTAATCAATTGATTAGATACACCCACTACTTGGATGGCTTCTCCCGAGAGGGGTAGGTTTGGAACGTCCACTGTTCTCACAGTAGAACGGGTAGCGCCAGTGTCCAACAGAAAGGTGACATCATTCCCGTCAACCTTTCCTTCAATGTATGGTCCGGACTGGTCTACCGGCAAAGAGGCGCCAAGTACGCACTCCTCGTCCTCCCCTCTCAGGCCCGTCAGTACTGGTCATCACAAAGGAAGGTATCATTTAAAAGATACTGCGAAGTTGCTGCATTTCTGTTCTCATTGCTTTCCCAGACTTCTATTTCATCTCCCTCTGCCTGTTTTCCCCTGTATACTTGCTTTGGTGCTCGGGGCACCTGAACTGTTTTTACCTGTGGTTGAGTCTTTCTTGGTCTCTCTTTCTGCGTCTGTGGAGTTAAATCAGGAGTTTTGGGGTTATCTTCGGGCAAGTAAGGACACTCGTTACGCCAGTGTCCGATTTCGCCGCACTGATGGCAGGGAAATTTCTTCATAGCCTCCTCCCTGCTCATTTTGGGCCGGGGCTTGCCCCCTCCCCCTCCCCCAGGGCCTTCGTTCTTAGCATTTTTGACCATGTTACTCAACTGCTTTTCCTGCTGTTCTGCGAGCTTCACCTGAGCCCACATCACTTTCTCCTTGAGAGCCTTTTTCTTTTCTGCCATCTCGTCCTCGCAGTACTTTGCGTACCGCAGGACCTCGTCTACCTTTTTGGAGTGCCAACAGATTTTGTTATCTTTTATCCACTGACAAATTTCAGGTCTTAAACCGTTTACAAACCTGTAAATGAAGTGCGTCATATCCTTCATCTCGATGTTATCTATACCACTGTATGTTTTAAACACCTGCAACAGCCTTTCATAATAGGAGTGCACTGTCTCCTCTCTTTCCTGCGTTGTTCTATCTATCCTGGTCCAATCAGTTTCCTTAGCTGGCACTTTTAGTTTCAGATGCTGAATTACTTGTTCATATTTTCTCATCACTTCTTTCGATGGCTCCCCTGTTTCTTTATCTCTTGTATACTCCTCACTGGGCCAGGCTATGGCTATCTTACACTCGGTCCATAGATCTACCGGGACCACAATGTCGAAAAACCCATCCAGGTCTTTCTACAGACATTTTTGCACCTTTACGAACCTTTCTACTTGCCGGTACCATTCAACCGGTTTCTCGCGCAGTTTCGGGAAATCGTTAGTAAAGGACACAATATCTTGTCTGGACCATGGAACGTGCACATACCTCCCACCTGGTACTTCACGCATGGGGCATAATGTTTCGGGCTTGTCTACTTCTCTCAGAGGGAATTCAGGGGTAGCTTGTCTGGATCGGGCCTCATCTTTCTTACGTGCCCACCTCGTTTTCCATCTTTCCACGTCTCCCCATTTTTGCAAAACTGCAAGCAACTCTTTAATCTGCAACTTCCTTCCTGACACATTCAAATTCTCTAAATCCTTGTCTGAGAACTCAGCTCGGTATGGTTTCTGCAAGGGCTTTGATCTGGATATATCTATTCCCATACTAGCTGCGGTGTCTGTCAGTTTTTCGTGGAGCACCCTAGTACTCCGGGTAAGACTTTTACACATAAACAGCAACTCTTCCTCAGAATAGGTATTCAATCTGTCTAACCCCACATTTCCTGCCATTAATTCCTCTATTTCTACTCTCAGTTTGTAGAGGTCTAAAGGTTTCGTTTGCGGAGCCTGTTTTTCTAACTCACGACTCCAATTTTCAATTTCTTCCGGCGTTACCAAAGAGACACTCCTGGTACCCGTTGCTGACTCTAATTTAATTTCTTTCGTATCAAAAGGATTATGCCTCTTCTGCACTCCCTTCCCTGTTTGTTTGTTTGGCAGGTCCAGGAACACAACTTCGGACTCGCACTCACTGGACTGATCGTCTATCAGTAGGGGCTCTTGCCTCGGTGGGGCCATCACTGGGTTCATAACCGGAGGGTTTAGACTTCCTTGACTATTCCCGTACAACGGAACCACGGGTCCGATTGTTACCGGAATAGTCAAAGCTTCAGGACTGGTATTTAACTGGGAAATTTTCTGAATTATTTCTGACCTCTGTCTAGCTATGGCCTCTTGCTCCCTTTCATCTAATACTCTTCCTAAAGTTCGGTCAGGTATCATCTGTGGGGTCAGTTGAGGCGTAAAACTCGGGGCAGTAGGATGCGTTTCACTTGGTCCCCCACCATAATTTGGTTTCGGGAACAAAGTTCCTGTCCCAAATGACCTGCGCTCCTCCCTATATGGAGGCTGCAAAAAGGGCACTCCTGAACTTAATGGCTTCTCTTCGTTTTCATAAAGAGGTCTGGGGTAAAAGAGCTTTTCACGGGAATATTTTTCCTCCGGGTTCCCGGGCATACTGGGATATATATTTCGTACCTCCGGGGGCTCGGGCTTCTCAAAATAGGGCAATACCTGGCCCCCTCCCCCCCTACATAGGGATCTGTCCTCTTCCTTAATAGATGGACGTTGGGCAACTTCTCCTGCATTAGAAGGTCGGGCTCCCTCATGATAAGGTGGCGGACTTCTCGTAAAAATGTAATCTAAAAATTCATCGTCTGACTCCCCAGGAGCTCCCCAATGCTTACTCTTTTCTGTCCTTTTCTCTCCCCCAGAAGGGTTACCTGCTGGCATCATGGGAAACAGACCCTCAACAATCATGCTCTGCCTCCACTGTTTCATCCTCTTATCCCTGGTCTCTTGTTTCAGCCTGGGGTACCACTTGGTCAGACCTTTGTCCATTCGGGGTTTCTCTCTTTCAAAAGCCTCAATCTCCCATTCCTCTAATGCCTCATACTGCGTTAGTCTCGGTCTGGGATGCAATTCATTCATGCGGGTTCTCAAATTAAATAAAATTCTGCCATTGAAAGTACCGTCTAACGGGAAAGCCAATACTCCGTCATCTTTTGTGTACTTCACCCAATTCTCCAACCACACACAGGTATTGTACCCTCGGTCAAACATCATGAATGAGGCGGGAGTATTCGGTGGCGGGACAATAACGCCTTCTCTAGATTTAATCGGTTTGTCCGTTTTGAAATAATTCTTTACCCTACTTACAAGGGACATCTTTCTCTTTCCTCCGTACATAATATCGTATCTATTGGCTTTCCACTGATCCCTTTCAAACCCTTGGTTTCTCGGATCGGGTCTAGTCTCTGGACAATACGAGTGCCACATACGTTTTCTACGCTTAATTCTGTTTACAAATCACCTCCAATCAGAACGCGTCTTGCAATTTCGTGCAACCAATGAGGTGCGCGCGTTCAAATAATTTCGGCCAATGGGTGCGCGGCCCCTTCGTGAGACAGTTCTCACTCCTCGGCGCTTCACCCCTCCTTTACAATTCCAGCCCCGCTACCCGACCGCTGCTTCTACCAATCCCAGCGCAGCACGGAGTGACGTCAGAGGCGCTTCGCGGCTGACTCCCTCCCTTCACAAGGTAACGGAAACTTTCTTTCTTTCTTTCTAAAGTGCTCAGTGCTTGGTTATTTAACAACGAATACACATTCGCCACAGTGCTCAAGTGTCTAGACAGAAAGATTTCTTTTACTGCAAGTAAACTACTTCCATTTACTTTTCACTCGCTGCAGGTAGATCTCTTCCGCCTACCCTTCACTCTAGCATCGGTGAACCTGTTATTCCCCTAAACTCATCCACTTCTTTCCGGGATATATCCGAGTTTAAGGTTTCCCAGCGGACCCCTCTGCTTTCACCCAAGCTCCGAGGAACCTGCTACTCTTCCGATGTGACCCTTACTAGGTTACGCCACTATGGGAATTTTGCCAATGAACATCGTTACTGACATTTATTCACACATGTATTCAGAAAACCCTAGTTAGTGCTTCCCGGTTATCCTAACCTGCACCTAACTTTCCTTAAGCCTGTGACCTCAGGACAATGGATTCTATTCACCACTTGCCCTTTCAATTCCCCGGGGAGTTCGGACAACACAATACGA
This sequence comes from Lissotriton helveticus, assembly GCF_964261635.1. NCBI lineage: Eukaryota > Metazoa > Chordata > Amphibia > Caudata > Salamandridae > Lissotriton > Lissotriton helveticus. The sequence goes on along the minus strand of NC_136063.1, from coordinate 144,489,055 downwards.
GACGGTTTACAAATGCATGGATTAATACATATAACAATATAAGAACAAGAATAATAACAATACAACAATTCATGAATTTTAGCAGCGTATTCACAAGAGAGTGATCAGTTCCCTCGCAACAGCCGCTCTTATAGCAGCATTAATGTACTAGCAGCTTCCGACTCAACTAGTCTAACTAATCCTGCCTAACCTTTAGCTAGTCCCTAACCATCCTCTGATCTACCAGAAAACTGATAGAGCGCGCGAGGTCACCCAGCCAATGATTCCGCCGTTTCCGGCTTCAGGGCCCATATACTTTCAATTCACACTATTCATTGACAGGGCGACTTCACGAGCTGCTACCAATTGTGTGTGTGTTCCCTACTATTATTACTCAGTGTACCCGACTTACCATCCACCGACACGGGTACCTATGATTTCAATGGATCAGGGGCCTAGCTGTAAAAGGAAAGGCAGCAAATGCAACTTCAATTGACATTCAATACTGTTAAAATGACCACAGACAACTGGAAGTTTAAAATGTTTTATCTAAAGTTCGTTATCTTCTAACATGAGATACACAAGAATAAGACAATCAATAACCAAGATAATGTAAATTATATAGCTATAGAGAAATAAAGACAGGGTAATCATTCAAATGCAATCTCGAGAGATAAAGAAAATATGCTATGTATTCAAGGCAAGAAATCTTTAGAATATTTAAGTAAGGCAGTTCTAGACCATATCAGAAAATGGCAAATGCAATGCAAAATATGATTTCTAAAAGGTAGGGTAATATGGGAACATATCATGAAATATGCAAATGACTTTACGTTCAATAGTTTGCGGCAAAAAGCATGGAAAAATCAACATATGCAAAGGTGTCACTTTATTGTAGCAAAAGGTAGAAATATAGAAAGGTGCATGTTTAAAGAACTTAGAGCAGTATTTACCTAGACTGGTGTGGAAACCAAACCCTGGCCACGGGTCAGTTAAGGACAGGAAACCCTCAAGGAAGGATACCCCTCAAAGGACAGCAGGTGCAGAATGGACACCCCGGACAGGACAGGATACCCTCAGATTAGGAATCAGGACAGGACCTCAGGACAGGACAGCAAACCCTCAGGACAGGACCGCTCAGGACAGGACCACACCCGCAGTTTGGAAGCAACGCCTGCGCTCCACCCTCTCTGCAGCTATCGATCAAGACCCCGATTGGGTCAGCGAACTCCCAGCAAAGTGCTTCGCCAGCACTTTAAGGTTCAGTAGAGCCTTAGTCTATGGTCAATTTCGGACAGAGTGCTCGGCTGCGCTCTGTATCTTCAGTCACCTATTGAGTACGATGGGTCAGTGACAGGTCAGCTAAACCAGACAAGTCGGACAATTCCCTAGGTGAACCCAGGGTAGTTATACTCTTTGGGTCAGTGTACCACCCCCCAAATGTTGCAAAGTGTCAGAATCCCTCAATTTGGATTGGTCCTAAGGTAGGATTTGGGTAACACACCAATCAGAATACACGATTTATATGCCTACTTTACATATTTGGGTACCGCCTAGCAAGATTGGGGTTCCCATGAGAAACCGTGCAGAAATACGAGTGACAAATTAACAATGTAACACATGAGGAGCAACATTCTCCGTTCTCGTAGCGCAGAGGTGGCTTTCCCAGGCGCATCTTGACTGTGGCTGCCAGCTGGCTGAGTTCCACTGTCCAAAGTTGCCACCTTTCAGTATTCTCTGGGCATGCGCAGAAGAGACCGTCAATATGGCTCCCAATCAGTTCGGACCCCCATTCCCCGCGGTACATGAAAAGTAAGCGAGAACAAATTAATACACAAACATAACGTTATGAAATCACATCACAGGATTGTACTTTCAACTTATCATCATAAAATATACTTATGCAGTCTAAATGTTAGCTACATGGATACAGGCACAAGAGCAGTGGCACGAGCAGTACCACATGATGGGCAAAGCTATGTATTACGCATGCGCATAAATTTCCCTCCACTTCTGCAGACGCGTCAGGACACGTGAGTGTGGCTGACGCATGCGCAGTAACTAAGTACAAGCGGCGGCCATTTTACGAACACGGATTAAAGTAGTTAGGAATACACATAGGCAAGCTTCTTAATCCTTATTCAAACGTAATATAAACGTTAGTAAGACGTACACTTATTACCTTGTTAGACATAAACGAGGTTCTTAAATACAGCAAGGTCGCAAATATGCGAAGCTTTGCTTCATCAGTATGCTGCCTGCTCTCTTTCATGGCAGTGCGACCAGCTGGCGGGGGCCCCCTGTTCAACCACAGAGACGGGACCCAACTGAGCAAGTTCCAATGTACAGCAGTCATGCACCTCGCACTCAGCAAGGCAGGTTTGCCCCCGAAAGGCTTTGGTTCCCATTCATTTTGGATAGGGGCAGCCACAACTGCCGCACAACATGGGATGAATGAGGCTGGAATACAGGCAGTTGGGAGTTGGCGGTCACGAGCATACAAAACATACGTGAAGCCGCAACTGCTATGACCAACAGAGCACAGCTGGGGGAGTTAAGGGAGCCACCCTACCCCCAGGACAAACATCAGAGTGACTAGTCTTTTGCATTACTTTACAGGGCGAAGACCACTCCTGGTGTGGGTGGTGGGGCACTCGTTCATCAGGCGAATGGAAGCCTGGTGGCAGCATGGGGGCCACACGCTCAAAGGACGGCCAGCGGGCACCTGCATGCGATGGTTCGGCCAATCGCGCATGAGATGGGAACAAATGCCGGCAACCCTCAAGGATTTGCGGGCGGAAGCTGTGTGGTATCCGGATGTGTTGATCATACACCTGGGGGGAAACGATCTGGCCAGACTCGGGAGGAAAGCACTCCTCCACGAAATCCAGAAGGACCTCACGGATGCAGCTAGGGCCTTTGGACACACTGCCATTATAAGGTCAGAGCTGATCAGCAAAAGAGGCGTCGAGAACTCGCGTAAGAAACTGAACCTCACGGTGAACAATTTCTGCAGAACAAATGGTCTGGGAACGATCAGACACAGGCTCATCCACACGGGGCGCCCACAATAAAATGCCAACGATGGTGTACACCTATCCGAGGAAGGCATGGGAATGTTTTGCAGCAACCTGTGGGGCGCGATGGTCTTGGCAGGTTGCAAATAAAGAAGCGCGGGATGTAGTTGGGGGAGCCACAGGGAGACGGAAGCTTCCCAGCCGGCTTGGCGAAGAACTAAGCTGTTATCCGTTGGTAAGGAGGCACACCGGAGGGCCGTGTGCCAGAATAGTTCCACTCACCTTCAGATGCCTCATGGCTGGGTGAGTTGCCCTAACGACAGGTGTGTAGGACCACTCACTCTGGATTGCCTCACGGCTGGGTAACTTGGCCTACCAGAGGGTGGGGGTAGCAAACGGGGACGGCGCTCGCAGCCCAGCCCCCGCCGTACAGCAGGGCACAACAAAAGTCGGACAAGGTAGCGAGGTGGCCTAACTCCGGGACAGAAGCTACTCCCTCACCGCGCAAATGGGGTGCAAAAAACCAACCTACCAAAGAAAACGATTCAGAAGTGCCAAGAGACAATACCAAGGAAGTTTGTTATGACATAACATGCAAAGATGCAAAGTATATACATGTTTCCTGTATTCCTAATAAACTGCAGCCAACAAATGACCACCACAAGACAAACGTGTAAGTTGGCTTTTCTTGTCATGATAAGGAATACAGTATGGGGGAATGTGGCATACATGTGGGAGTGGGGCAAAGTGCGGGGGTTATTGGCAGCGCTAATTACGGCTGGAGATGAAAATACCACAGTGGAAGCCTGCTATCTACTAGTTTAATGTAATCGAGAAATACCGCTGGGGCAGGGGGTGCATAACATCCAGGGGCAAGGACAACAAGCATTTGCAATGCAATAGGTCTCGCATTAGGAAAGTTTGAGCTATTGGTATTGTAAATGACACATTTTTTATTTATGTGTTGGTTTTGAAAATAGCGAATTTAATAGCTTTGTCATTTACAATGCCAATAGTTTTAACTTTCACAAATGTGACACCTATAGCATTTGTAATGCAATATGTGTTGTATTAACGTGACTTCGATGTATTGATATTACAAATCAAAATGGTTTTAACATTTTTTTATAATTAATTCTTAAATTAAAGTTATTGTAATTTATAATGGCAATAGCTGAATCAAAACAAAAGAGTCAAAGATAACACCGGATGTACCATCTAAAAGTCAATTCATAACAGTAGTAAAGAAAGACACCGTGTGTTAGTTTAGTGAAAGTGCACAAAAAACTTGTGAAAAGAGTAAACACTGTATATTGAGTGAAATGAAATAAAATAAAGTGGGCACAAACCATGCCTGTGTGTTATATTGCAAAGGGTGGAGTGAAAATACAACTGTATTCGGAAAAACAGTGACACAGTAAAACCAACGTGTAGCACCGTGCGCTCTAAACATAGCGTGTCATGATGCAGGCGATCTGTAACACACTTACTCAAACCGGAAGTGAAGGAATAGCCTGCTACTATATTTCCAACCGATAGCAGTAATGAATCTAAGTCAATGGAGATAGAGCCCCAATGTTAGCATTAGCGATTACAAATAATAATAACCTAATGTGTGGCAAAATGCTAGAAAAATATACTCACTAAAACACTGCTCTAATGTTGCCACGCTGGAGATTGAAACTCGAGATGGGAAATCTAAACAAGACGGAGGGCATTGCTGTGGGGAGGGGGGAGGAGAAATGCGACACGGCGGGCAGGGGAGGGGGCGGAGCGGGGAGAGCGGCATGAGGGTGTGAATCAGCAGGGGCCTTTGAAGTGCAGCTAAGCTTCACTTCAAAGGTGTGGGAGGAGTGCGGCTCAGGCAGAGCGCACGCTGGGGGAAGCTTGTGGGGCGGAGCAGGAAGAGCTGCTGGGGAACAGATGGCTGGCGATTTGATGCTGTGCACGCGCATTTTAGGTCAATGCGCTTGCGCATTGACCTAAAAGCGCACGGGCACAGCATCAAATCGCCAGTTAGTTAAAGTCTGTTTAAGCCCCTATAGTCTCACTCCGCTCAATGCGCATGCGCATTGACAGGTCAGGAGACCTAAAAACTAAGTGACACAAACAATTATGTATCAAGGGTATAGTTACCACAACTAACTGAAACAGCAGCCACTGTCAGTCAGGTCTGGGGTTAATCGTATTTTACTGCTTGTTGTATACCACCTATAAATAAATGTAAGACTCCAATGAAGGCTGCCTTGCCACCTGATCTGCACATCACATAGAGATAAAATCAGCACTGTAATGAAAGTAAGGCAGCCTTCACTATAACCCTGCGCCAGATGGGGGAGAGGGCATAACCAGCTGCCGGCTGCGGCGCAGGCTCTCTATGCTTGGCGTGTTCCACTGTTCACTTGATGCTCACCCACCGAAGATGGCAACAAGTTGTCATTGGAGACCATGCCTATGCCCCTATCACCGACCATCATCTTCTACTACCAATGCCCTCCCATAGATGGGTAGGTTAATTTCAATCCAAACATGGCCAGCTGTTGGGACCAAGTCTTTAAATGGGCAGGTACTGTCCGGTACTGAGTACCTGCACTTCTGTTATTTAAAGAGACAGTACTTACGCTTCTCAGCACTGCTGCAATACATTTGAAGGGAGAGTGCCTGCACTTCTAAGGAGCAATCCAGTACTCTAAAGAGCGAGTACATGCACTTCTATATTTCCATTTAAAACACTGATTGAATCACAAAGTTAACAAGAATTGCAATATCACACTTATATGCCTGAAATTAATAAGCATCCCTGCAAATACAAGCCAAGGCTCAACAGCATGGCCACTGTGGAAAAAACATAAAGGCTTTGGATAGCCACACTTTTAGTCGCAGTAAAACAAACATTTAAATACTGGATGATGAGGTAGCCATCTTGTTCTTAAGCCCTCGGTGTAGTAATAATACAAACCTAAGATGCCCTCAACACAGGACGCCAAACCACCTGCCACCTTGCCACACCGAAGAAGATCCAAGGACACTTCTCCTGCCAGAACTGCAACCACACATTCAACCACTCCAATACGTCAGCTCCTCTCGCCACTCAGCTGACCAACAGCACAGCTGTCCAGCTCAACTGCATCCTCCTCAACATGCTCTCCCTCAACAAACACGCTACAGAAATCCGGGACCTCCTTGACGCTGCCTCCCCCAACATCGCCTTCTTCACAGAAACCTGGAACGACCCCTGCTCAGGTCCGGACATCACCACCAAAATCCTTGATGGCTACAAAGTCAGCTGCAAGGACCGCGCCTACAGTCCCGGAGCAGGCATCGCTCTTATTCACAAGAACACCCTCTGCCTGACCACTCACTCGGACAACCCAATGACAACATGGAACACCTCCACTACCAGATCCAGACCAACCACAACACCACCCTCTGCAGCACCCTTATCTACAGGCCTCTCGGCCCCCACCCGCCCTTCACTGACGCCATAGTTGACCTCATCGCACCCCAGGCTCTCGCATCTACTGATTACATCCTACTCGGCGACCTCAACTTCCTCCTTGACAACCCTAGTGACCAGAACACTGCTTCCCTTCTGGAGGACCATGCCAACATCAGACTAAAGCAGCTAGTAGCTGCACCGAGCCACAATGCCAGACACACGCTCGACCCCGTCTTCTCCACCAGTGGGAACATCATCTCTAGCCCCACCTCCGAACTCCTCTGGACCGCCCACCACTGCATGAACTTCGCCTTCGCCACTTCCACCATTCACCACCACCACCACTGCCTAGAACAATGCCACCAAAGAACTTCTCAACACCTCCCTCAGCACTAACACACTGCCAACCACCACAGATGCCAACAGCTCAGCATGCAACCTTCACCAATGGATCTCCAACTGCACCGCCACTCTGGCACCCCTCAAGAAGACACCAGGCAAGCAACACTCAAATAAAGCCAGCTGGTTCACTTCCGCCCTCCACGATGGCCGTATCCACCGCATGCAACGAACACCGCACCCCAACAGATTATGTTCAACTGAACTCCGCTCATGACAGACAACACACTCAAAACCATAAAGAGCATCCACTCCGGAGCCCCATCGCAGAGCCCCTTCTCACCCTTGCCTGCAGCACATCTTCCATAGAGCAGCCACCTTCATCGCCCCTTAGCTGCGCCACACCATCAACTGCTCCTTTCTGCCACCTTTCCTGACGACTGGAAACACGCAGAGATCAACCCCCTGCTGAAGAAACCATCCATGGACCCACCAGACCTCAAGAACTTCAGACCCATCTCCCTCTTCCCCATACCAGCCAAGGTCATCGAGAAGGCCATCAACGCCCATCACTCTGAGTTCATCAAAGAGAACATCTCCCAATCCAGCTTCTGAAGCAACCACAAGACAGAGACCCACTACTTGCCACCACCGATGACATTCGCTCCCTCCTTGACCAAGGTGATACCGCAGCCCTCATCCTACTGAACCTCTTGGCTGCCTTCGAGACCGTCTCCCACCGCACCCTAATCACGAGACTCCAAGACGCTGGCATCTGCGACAAAGCCCTGGACTGAATCCACTCCTTCCTTACTGGCCAAACGCACAGAGTCAGACTTCCTTCATTCCTCTCAACTCTCAGTACCTACAGAGATCAGCTGCGTAGTGCCCCAGGGTTCCTTCCTGAGCCCCACCCTCTTCAACATCTACATGTCCCCCTCGCAGATATTGTCAGAAGCCATGGACTCAACATCGTCTCCTGCACCGACGACACCCAGCTGATCCTCTTCCTATATGAAAGAAGCTTCTGGTCAGTGCCGTTTCTGTAATCAGGGAAAGGAAAGCCTGATCCACATTTTGTGTATTTGTCATCGCCTTCGAGTACAAAGAATATTCTGGCTGAGACCAATTTGGCTTCTTCTAGGCGTCAGGACATGTCAAGAAGCACTTGAGGCCTGTATGAGGGGGGATTCGCCACAGATGGCGACTCGCTTTGTAAAATTTATCACAGAAATCAACTCCTTGACTCTTCTATCTGATCAAGCTTGAATTTTAATCCCCCCTAAATGACATTCCTGTGGCCTCTCTGCCCTCCCTTCCTTTTTCCCTACCCATTTATCCTATAGCTTTTTTTTAAAATAGTTTGGAACTCTTTTTTTATTTAAAAATTCATTCTTGTATAGAAATTAATTCCTGGACTCAACCATTCGATTAAGCTTGAATTTTAAGCCTTGTTAAGTGATATTTCTTTGGTTTTCCTGTTTTCCCTTCTTTTTTCCCTACTCACCAATCCGACAGCCCATTTTTACAGATTTGAATTCTTTTTTACTTAAACAGTAATTTATTTTGAATGTGCATATTGCAATGATTTTAAATAATTGTGCAATAAAATCTTTTACTTACTTACTTACTCTTCCTTATGAACTAACCCACAACCGCCAAAATCAACTTTCACAGTGGGATGAAGGCCGTTGCCACCTGTATGAAAGTTAGCTGCCTCAAGCTCAACTGGGACAAGACCTCATCCAGGGACCCAACCCCTCAGCGTGGGACGAATCCTGGTGACCCGCAGCTCTAGGAACCTACCCACTGACCATGCACAAAACTTCGACATCATTCTGGACTCATTGCTCATAATTAACCACCAGATCAACGTCGTCTCCTCATTATGTTTCTACACACTTTACCTGTTTCAAAAGACATTCAGATGTATCCCCACGGAATCCAGAAAGACACTCACCCAAGCACTCATCACCAGCAGACTTGACTACGGCAACACAATCCATGCCGGAGTTACCCAGAAACTGCTCTGGAAACTACAGAATGTTCAATACGTCGCAGCCGAACTGGTCCGCGACATCCCTCACCACAGCCACACAACACAACACCTCTGTCAACTCCACTGGCTCCATATCAACAAGAGAATCACCTTCAAGCTCCTCACACATGCCTAGAAGTCTCTTCACGATGCAGGACCAGAATATTTGAACCTCCGTTCTCATTACACCAACCAGACAACTTCGCTCCGCCCAACTTGCCCTGGCCACCGTTCCACAAATTCACAAAACCAGAACCGGATGAAGATCCTTCTCCTACCTCGCCGCCAATACCTGAAACATCCTGACCCTCCACCTCAGGCAATCCCCGTAGCTGATGCAGTTCAGGAAGGACCTCAAGACCTGGCTCTTTGACTGAACCTCTATGCCCAGACGGATCAGCAGCCCCTCCCCACCCCTTGGCGCATTGCGTCCCTCACTGGTGAGTAGCCACGATATACAAGCTCCTGATTTATTGATTGATTGATTGATGTGGACATGGAAGGGTTTCAAAAGTGGCAGTGTACACTAATCCTAAAACTTTTGTTTGGGTTGTGTATTTTATGGTTCTTTTTTCCTGTTTTAGTTCCATTTCTATCTTACAACGCCTTCATCTCCATTCAAGTAATTTAGTGATATCACCACTGCATTGCCAAATAACATACCAGGACTGTATCAACAATATGTTTCAGCCAAAGAATAATTTTTTGGGAGTCAAGAGTTCTGTATCAGGTTACTTTTCTTCCAAGAATTCCTCCTTCATATTGTGTCCCTGACATCATTCCTAAGCAGTGTGGTGGCTTACAAAGTGTACAGAAATCAATGGGGGAAGTGATCACTTGTCCTTTTACAAATACCTATTAAACTTACCGAAATGGTTAAGAAGCCTTTTTAATCTCACAACCTTTTGATAACTGATTCACTACTGTACTAACCAGTGGTTTACCTCCTGGTGGAGGAAGCATACAATTAAACCCGATGATGATGCTGTCACGTTGCTAATAACAACATGGCGGAGAACCAAGATATACCACCTATCGAGCCTTGGTACGTGAATGAGGGTTTTTTAATTGGAACCGAACCGAAACCGAATAAGAGAACTAAAAACCCTGGATACTCAGGACAAGTGATCCCTTCCCCCATTGATTTTTGTACATTATAACCAAGGAAGCTGAAAGGATCACGTACTTTTCCTTCTCCCCCCTCCTGATAAGCGACAGGCTTACAAAGTGCCCATGTCCGATAACAAACCAGATGGATAGAATATAAAATATGCTTGTCTCGCAGATTCCCCATGCTTGGGGATTTTTGGGGTGAAGTTCATGTGTTTCTATGTTGAAATAGATATCTAAAGGCCTTTAGTCCCAACTGTCGCTCACAGCATCTTCCCAAAACCTGGCAAAGGAGCCCTAGCCACCCCCAGCCTATCACTGTTGAATCCTTCAGATTAATCTAAGATCTGGTAATGACTAATACTGGTGGGTGCGTGAGAGTGGGAAGAGGAGTCTGGGTTACCAAAACACATGGACCATCTTCCCGGAGTCTTGAGATACAAGGTTGCCGGGTAGAATAGAAACAGAGGGCACCCTGATATTTACTGAAGGAAGCAAGAGGTCACATCAGACTAGTCATAGTACAGAGTTAAAGGCCAAAATGCTGAGTTACATAAATGTCACCCTGCTGGGCAATTTTGGTCCAATAGAGTGTAATTTTACCTAGCACATGCACTGTAAATATGCGAAAACTAGATTTCCATCTACTGACCTGTGCAAAGGCGATATTTTGCACCAGTTAGTTGTTATAAACGGAGCACAGTTATCCAGCACTAGTGCAAAAAGGGTGTCTAGTCTCTTTCTGCACTGTGCACTCTTCAAGCAGGTTTGTCGCTTTGTGAACTCCTCTGCGTACGTCCTTTCTACTTTGGTGGCCCTCAGAGTCTCTGCACTTTTTCTGCAAGAGATCAGTGGCTCCTTACTGTACAGTGGCACTTTACTTCCCCTACATATCAACACCTCTGTTTAGAATCTTCTGTCTCAGTCCATCTCCAGGCTTTTACATAACTCGTAAGTGCCCCATTTAGGGGCAACCCCACGTTTTGTAGGCGAGTATTGGCAATATTTAATGGCAACTGGCGAACTTTGAAAGCAGTGGGGTGTAATACTGTCAGAAGTTCACCCATTTGTTCTAAATTTGCCTCACTATTACTCACCTCCTCTCAAAGTTACTCTTTACCCTCACTCATTTTAACTAACATTCCCTTACTTACTCATTTCCACTTATTCACTACTACTCACTATTACTCACACACAAACCCACTCATACTCACTGGTTCTCATTCCCACTTACAAGCTTACACCTTACACCCACTCACCCTTTCACACTCTTTCACACTCATTGACTCTGGGCCTTGGTGCAACAGCACCTGCTGCACCATTGATTGCTACACCCGTGACATAAATATATGTATATATTACAATAAGTATGTGTTCGACACATATATATTTATACATGTATGCATGAAAATATATGCGCACATACACACTTACATGTATGAGTGTACCATAATACGTCCAACATATATATTTTTTTAAAGTGCATATACTAAAAAAATAGAGTGTTTTGCAGATAATTATAAAGCGATCATATACGAGTGCTTCCAATTCCAGTTTTATATATATATATATATATATATATATATATATGAATATCTCGCGCTGCCAGAACGCAAGAAGAGTCGCACTCAGGATTTCTTTTTGCAGGGTTGTATATATTGACTTGACGCGTTTCGACAGCACGGTCTTTGTCAAAACGTCATACAAAGACCAGGAGGTGGCCATGTCTTTTAAAGCATTTCCTGTTTAGTAATGGACATAGAAGACATTGCAATTGATGTTTGCCTGTCCTGTGTGTTTTTGAAAGAAGACAGGTTATCACAAAACTTTATCAATTCATCCTTGAAAAAAGTTGGAGACAATTTAAACAAATCATAAATATGACAGTTCAAAATAAAAATAAATGAAACACCTACATAATAATAGTGTTTTGTGATACATGTATGGCAGTGGGTGTGAAAGCGCAGATTAGACCGCCCAGTGGTAGAGAACTCCAAAGTAACATTGCTTTGTGTTTGTCTAGGGTGCGGGGTTTGCGCTGCGCTTAGTAGCCTTGAATTTCACATGCGAGTTACGGGCCCCAGGTTATCGCTCAAAAGGCAATATAACATGCTGGTAAAGGTAATGATGGATGGGCAAGTGCCCGACGGTGTGTGTCCTTTTCAAATCACAGGATGTCCAGAGGTGAAAGACATGGGGTTAGACCCTCTCAGGGTCTCATAAAAAAAGAGACAGTGGAATAAAAAAGATTTCAGGATTTTAAAGGTAAAACAAAACAGAGGGGTTTTGGGTGGAAGGTACGCGGGACGGACCTGGTCTGACCGCTGGGGGGCCGCCCAAGGGGAAATGAGCGTGGTTCAGTGGTTAAGGATGGGATGGACAGAGATGGAGGTCGCGAGAGGTGTGTAAGCATTAAAATTGGGTAGCTAGTGCAAGACGTAGACAGAGAAATGGGGTGGTGGTCCGAATATTACTGTGGTGTAATAATGGACAGAAATCCCTGTCGACTCAGCCTGTGGACATGGAGGTCCTCCTCATGGTTGAGGCCTCCAGGGGTCTTGCTTTGTAACCTCACAATGTATTCAGATTCCAGGCGTCGCAGATGACGTTCCCGATCTCCTCCTCTTGCTGACACTGGGACCCTGTCAATGCCAACATAGGAGATTTTAGAGATGATATCTTTGACATTAGAATGTACCAGAGCACAGTGTTTCGCTACGGTGTATGACATGTCACTGTTCTTGATGGCGTGCAAGTGCTCTAAAATGTGCTTCTTCACCGGGAAGATTGTGCTTCCCGCATAGTGTAGGCCACATATGCAAGTCAAAACATAAACAACAAAGTCAGTGTTGCAATTTATGAAACCATTGATCCTCCCTGTTTTACCATTAGGAAGGGCAAAAGTTTTTACATTTTAGCTATTGTTGCAAGCTTTGCATCTCTTACACTTGTGGAATCCTGGGAGTTCCCTCAACCAGGTCCCAAGTGTCTTGGATTTAATGGAAAGGTGACTATGCACCAGCATGTCTGGTAAAAATACGTCCCACTTTGCCTGCGCGTGCCGTGGCAATGCCACCTTGCTGGGGCAAAAGTAATTAAATGTATGCGGGGTGCCTGCTTGCCCCCTCTCCACAGCCTCAGGGACCACCACCTCCCTGGGGCTAAAATAAATAAAATGTATGCGCTCCCCTTGCTGTTCTAGGGACCGCCAACTTCCGGGGCAAATGTTTATTGAGAAATGCATTGAGGCCCGAGTAGCCCCCCTGCAGCCCCAAGGACCGCCACCCCCCCGGGGCACTTTACAAAATATGTATGGGGCGGGCGGACTACTGCTATTTCCCGACTTGCCCACCCTGGGACATAGCTGTTTGCTGTTGCTTGGCTGGAGATTTACCACTCCCGCCAAGTCACAAAAAACACTCCGCTTTCAGCAGGCAAGAGCAGTGAAAATGCTCTCGCTTGCTGAAAGCAGAGCATTCGTCTGTTTCTCTGCCCACTCTCAAGTGAGCAGGGAAACAGACTAATTTCTTTCACACACAGGAGGCTTCATGTTTAGCAGCTCCCTGTGTGTGAAAGCACTGTCGGCTCCCGCAGGAGGCGGGGAGCCGCAGGGCCTGTGGGGGCCTAGAGGTTCCCTCCGTGGTCCCCAACAGACCATACTGGGTTCTCTGTGTGGGACCAGGGCACCCACAATGGAGACCAGGCCCTGGGGGATGGGGTCCTCAGGCCGAAATCAGTCTAGGGAAGGGGAACGCACTGCCCCCTCTCCTCATAAAAAAAATTAAAGACCGGGCCCAGGGGGATGGGGTCCTGGGGCTGTAATTAGCCGGTGGTGGGGACCATGTAGCCCCTTCCTCTATAAAAAAAAGTTACATTAAAGGCATGGTACAGTCTCCATAAGCTGAAATAGGCCCAGGAAGGGAGGCCTCACAGCCCCCATCCTGAGGGGATTCTTTCTTGTCATCTGCTGCTGAGACCAGAGATCGTGCTCTAAACCTTTAGAAACTAGGGCCCAGATGTAGGTAAAATAGATTTACCGATTTTTAATTACCGAATGTTACCGATTCGGTAATTAAAAATCGGTAAATCTAAGGGGTGGATATGTAGGTATTCCAGATGTGCTGGAATACCGAATCTGAAGAATTCGGTATTTACCGATTCGGTATTTACCGAATCGGTAATGCCCATTCATTCCTATGGGCTTTGAAGCCCATAGGAATGAATGGGCATTACCGATTCGGTATTTACCGAATCGGTAAATACCGATTTGCACAAGGGTGCAGGGGGTGTCACTTTGACACCCTCTGGCACCCCCAAAACAGGCTCGGGTGCCATGTGGCAGGCATACATGCCCTAAGGGCAGGTCTGCCTGTCACATGGCATAGGTGTGCATGCACACATGTGCATGCACACCGGAATCGGTATTTTCCCATCAAATTGGATTTGATGGTAAAATACCGATTCTGTAAGGCCTCTGGGACTCTGAAGAGTCCCACCTACATCTCGGTGCCTCAGAATCGGTAAAATTACAGATTTTTTATTTTACCGATTCGGTAAAATTACCGAATCGGTAATTTTACCGAATCGTTAAAATAATGCCCCCTACATACCTGTCACCCATATACCGGTCGGTAACGGCCGAAAATACCGATTTTCGGCCGTTACCGACCGACCTACATCTGGCCCCTAGAAGTATGTAACTTGCCTAGAAGCCCCGCCCATTTGGCCCCACCCCATTTACATTAGCAGTATGCAGCATCTTACCACTGCTTCCCCAGGATGATGGACAGCTTACTGAAAGGCCCAACCAGGGCGTTTCCTGCCGATTTTGGAGACACGTTCCTCATGCCTAGGATTACGATTGCGTCGCCATCAAATAAAGAAGCAGTTACTTCTGCAAAGTAGAAAGTGTTTTTTCTCTACAGTTCCACTTTGTAAAGTTATCTGGTGAAGACGCTTGAGGAACAATCACATTGGCAAAGTTACAGACACACAAGGTCACTGGAGACATTTTCTAAGCGTCCTTTATACAGTTGTAGTGTAATAGATGCACTGTACATTTACACAACAAGGTAGGACTTATTAATTAGCCGGTAGAAAGTTCTCCACTTGGGCAATGCGTTGCGCAAACAGGTGGCCTCTTTTTGGATAAATACGCAGGGCAGGATTCATTCTGGCACGATGCTCATTTCATAGAAATTAAACCTCAACAAATTGGAGCTAAGAATTACATTTTAAAAAGCCGTAGACATTCACTGAAAAAAACAAAGTTTACAGGGACTTTATAGTTTTGAAATGGAATTTAAAAACCTTAGAAATTCACTTAAAAAAACAAAGGCTACAGGGATGTTATAGTTAGGTTGACATTTCACTCTCACAAAACCAGAGAAATTCAGCCGTTCTAGTTGCCTGAGCTAACTATAACTTACGCTCCAGCAATGCACTGCTTATGGCCTCACATATTACCTCACTCATTACATGGTTAGTAACATCACTGATGACATGCCAAATCATATCCATGATGACATTACTGATAGCATCTCAAATGAGTTCACTGATGACATCATCCACAAAACCACTTACACTGCATACAATATCCCATACACTCACTCCCCCACAACCAGACATAGCCATTTACAGACCCATACTAACACTCATGCATCTACTCACTAATCCATGGAACCACTCACACATCAACTCACCCGTACAGCCACTAACACAACCACTAACTCACATATACAGGCACTCAATGGCCAATATGCTCACTCACACATCCAGTCATACAGACATATACATTAACATATCCACTCATACACCCACAACATCTCTCACACAGTAAATCAGTCATCCATACAGCTACTCGCTCACCTAACCACTCATGCTTTCTGTCACTCACATAGCCATTCACTCATCCATACAGTTACTCACACACCCACTAACTTACTCATACTTTTACTAGCACATGTACTCACTCACCTATATAGTCACCTAGACAAGCACATACTCTCCCATACAGCCTCTCTCACACTCACCTTTCTCTATGTAGCATGCAGCCTACATAGAGAAAATGCAGAATGTGCATGACTGGTTTGGTCGGCCCAAACAGTCAGCGCCCACAATAGTGGACAAACCACTCCACCCTTGTCTGGAGCAGGAACGACCACCCGCCCGCCCCTAACCAAACCCTGCCTTCTGCTTTCACGCAGTGCGAGAAGCAGAAACATAAAATGATATTTAAAATACCATTTTATGTTTCTGCTTCTCGCAATATGAGAAAGCAGTGGAGCGACGCTCCTCCGCCCACGTGGAGGAGTCGTCCCTGAAAAGAAATGTTGTGTTTACGTTTTATGCAACATTCATAAAAACCGTTTCTTTTAGATCAATACAGGACATAACATATGATAAATGGGAGGGTGTCACAGAGATTATTTGGAGTAATGTTAATGAGCTGCAGCTGTGTTACAAGACTGAAAACACACATCACTATCCCTGAATATTAGATGGAAACACATTTAGAATTTGGACGAGTGTGCCTGTGCACTGTCAGTGGCCTGGCAAAAGAGGACATGAAAGAGCCGAAATTGGATCATCAGTTCAAAGCTGTTCTGAACACGGGCCCCCAAAATACGTTTGGCCCAGGCCCCCCCGAAATCATTACTAATGACATCTCACGTGACATCATTGATGGCAACACAGATGAGGTCACATATGATGTCATATCATGCCCAAGGTTTAAAAGGTGTGAGGGCACAAGGTGCACGGGTGTGGCCAAAACTTGCACTCTGACTCAGTGCACACTCAGTGCACATGGCGGACTACGAGGCCATTCCCAGTGGGTTCAGTGGACATGCAATTATGGGGATATTGAAAAATAAAACAAGGCAGCTCTCCATGGCCATAGACACTGTGGGGCAGATTTACAAGCCCCTTGCGCCTCTTTTACGCTGCAGTTGTGTCACTTTTGTGACGCAGCGGCGGCTCAAAAGATGTGCCATGCTGCGGGGTATTTACAACGTGAGACATCTCGGAGATGCGTCCGTCGTAATGGCCTGCGCCAGAAGTAGACGTTCCGGCGCACGGGGGGACGTTCCGGCACAGGAACGTCTCCTAAAAGTGGCTGAGTGAAATCTACAAGATTTCACTCAATCACTTCTGGGCCCATGCTTGAAGCAGGCATAAGGATTGACGCAGCATTGCAAGAATAGGTCACCCCAGAGCATTGCTGGAGCTGCGTCGGGCTTGCGACGCAACTCCAGCAATGCACTGCCTTTACGTGCCGTTTTTGCCCCATGGTGCGCCGCATTGTAGATGCGGCGCATCCATGGTGGCTGAGGCATGGCGCACAATAACTGGCGCATCCCTGCCGATATGCAGGGATGCGCCTGTGTTACTGCGCCATCATTTGTATCACCCAAAGCACCAGGGTGCTATCTTAGAGGGTCGGGTGGGTGCAGAGAATGGCTGGAGGCCACATGCTGGACCCGTTCACCTCTGTGCACAACCAAAGGCCATGCGCAGTAGGTTATGTGGACTTAACATTTAGAGTATATTTGGTAAAAAGGGAGCCTGCTGCATGTGACTGGAGCTACAGTGCAGCTGACCCAAATTTGTTACCCCTCCCCCCACACACAAACCAGATGCTCGTTGCTACCTTTGAATCCACCAAGGGCCCAGTGTTGAAAAACTGGAGAAAAAGACAATTTAGGCAAAATGTCACTTGCATAAGAATACCAATCATAGTCCTTGGCCAGGTGCAGAACACCCACCATGCAGGGCTATGGAAGGGATTCTGATGAAATCTATGGGTCGACGTTGCCAAATCCGTGCCCCATTGTGAACCTGTACCGGCGGAGTCAGTGTCTTTGATCTAATGCCACACAGTTACTTTATTCCATGGAAAATGCTCCCTTCAGCGTCTGGGAGGAGTAGGAGTTACAAATACTACAAAAAGACTCAAGGCAAGCCCATGCAAGCAGTGCATGCTCTTGGCCTACAGCTACCTTCAAGTGTGACCCATGCAATACCCACCCTGTTCTGGTGCAACACAGCAGTGCACACTGACCTACAGAGCTACAGACTACCTGGGGACAAACGTGGACTCACATGCACAAAAGGAATATGTTTTAGCTCAAATACATTTCTTTCAAGTAACATCACAGCTATAATCATGACCTGATGAATGTGAAAGGGCGAGATTTTGATCGATACCTTATATCTATTGATCCAAACCTCGATCTGGTCGACTGAACCTTTATTGCCTGTCTTAGAAGGAAACAGTACACCTATCTGCAAATTAGTTCACCCAAGAAAGGACTCTACTCTCAAAGATCACGGACAACTTCTAGGTTTCAAAAGTTTATTGTAAAGATATAATGAGCTGCAAATACAAGCATCTCAGAATGAGATTCACGAGATACACAGGTCCAATTACATACATGTGCTCTCGAAAAGCCCTCAGACGAGCAACAGAAATCACTAACACAAGTTCTAAAAATAGCAAAGCTATCAGCATAGACGCATATCTCTCCTTCATTTAGGTTGGAGGAAAACAAACACAGGTTAGGCGTCCCTACCCTGTTCTAGATGGTATCCCTACTTAACCAAATCCCAACCTAACAAAGGTGTCAGCAATGAATGACCCCCAAGGGAAGTCACCCACTCTAAGTCTCTTGGTGAAAACCTAAAGTTCTCCAGTCATGACCCCTCACTGCCTACCCATCCGCTCTCTAAAGGGTCCTCAGGTCTCTGCTCTAACTCCACCCAGGGGTGCTGTCCCTAATACAAAATAGTCAACAACATTTGAGACGCCCCTTGCGAAACGCCTCTCACGTGGTGCAACTTCAGGCTTTTTCCATGATGCTTTGTATTGGGCCTCAGACGTTAGAGTTGACCTTGCTTCTCAGTCTCTTCTCCGGCCCGCTGATACCCCTTAAACATTCCAG
Source organism: Lissotriton helveticus (assembly GCF_964261635.1). Lineage (NCBI taxonomy): Eukaryota > Metazoa > Chordata > Amphibia > Caudata > Salamandridae > Lissotriton > Lissotriton helveticus. The sequence goes on along the minus strand of NC_136063.1, from coordinate 144,470,191 downwards.
AACCCTCCTCCATGTCTGGGCCGTCTACTGAACAGGCCTCTATTCATTCACTTATAATTGGATCCCCCCTTTCCTGTTGCAGACAGATATCTGCCGCCAAGAACCCAACTCTCATAGACTTCTAAAAAGGCTTGCAACATTTCTCAGCCCAGACATGTACGTGTAAATCAATGCTAAAACATTTCAGGCCTACAATATTTCACATTATGATTATAGCATTCAATTTCTTCATTTAATTAAAGCATGTTAAAACTCTTATTCTATTATTTAGAAAACATTACTCTAAATCATGGCCCATTAATGCAATGACCAAAAACGTTAAACAATCTGTGTCGTGAAAAGAAACACCTTCCCTTTTAGCTCCAGCTCTGGCCCTGAGGCCTACCACGTTCTGCGTTTTACCACAGACCATCTTATATGTTAACAGCTACACGACATAGATTCAAAATAATCACGTCTAATAAAATCATATAATGTCACACATTTCTGTATTAATTCCACTTCTACTTAAATCTCTATATTAGCTATACATTTAGAATATAATTTCAAATACTATTAGCACTCATGGCATTTCTCTTCATGAATTATGCTCTCTATAGGTAAGTGTGATGTACTCATATATTTATATCAGTTTGCGCTCTCTCAGTTCCCCCCTTTGATGACCTCTCGGGGTCATCACTAACATTTAAACTGCAGTTATTGCTGGCATTCTCTGCGCTTCCAGAGCTCTCAGGCTCCTGTACTGATTATCTTGTATGGCAGCCAATCTCTGCAACTGTTCTCTTTGGGCCCTTTCTGACCTTCTTGCTCTGTACCATTTGAATACCCTCACCAATCCCCACAATACTATCCCACAGATCAATATTATGATGATAGGCTTTAGGATATACCAAATAAAGCTTTTGCCTAAGGTGGAAAACCACCCTCCAACTGTACTCATTCCATGGCCCACCTTTTCCCAGACATTTTCTCTACTCAAGTCTTCGATCTCTTTGTGTATATTAGTTATGTTCTTAATAACTTTCTCAAGGGGTTTTGAAAGGTCTGGAATGTAAGTGCAACATTCCTGAACCTTCAAAGCCTTACAGACTCCGCCCTCTTTTGCTAATAAGACATCTAATGCAAGCCGATTTTGAAGAACCATAGCCCTTATCGATTGCATCTCTCCTTCTACCAGCATTAAGGACTGAGCAGTGCTGGCAGACAACCTGTCGACAACTGTTGCCAGTCGTCTAATTTTAACATCATTAAGGATTATTCCCAAAAGAGGGAACATAGCTCCAAAGACATCTCCAACCATTTCTGCATCGCCTAAATCTCTCCTTCCCCTCGATGATGTCTGGCCCTCAATGATCAATAAGTCTTGTGCATGATATATTTTGGGGAAGACAATTGCCAAGTAACATGATCCATACCAGTTGTCAGGTAGTCTCACGTAAGCATTTCTTCCACATACAAAATACACATTTGGAATCACTTGCATTCCCTTCAGGAAATCCTTAGTGTAGTACTCTAAATTAAAAGCATGTTCACAGTCAACTTCACCCACGTATACATTTTCATAATACGTTTTGGCTCGGTGAAGACATAACTTTCCTCTCTGCGCTTTATCTAAAGCTATTGGACCACTACTACCCTTTCTCTTGTGTGACTTCTCTTCCTCGGTCCAATCTAATTTCCCTTGTCCTGATTTTTTCAAAATCTTTTGTCTCCTGTAACGATCATCCACCTGCCCTATGAACTTTTTCTCGACTTCTGACACCTTGCATGTCAGATTATTTCTACGGGCATGTGAAGTATCTAAGGTAATCCAAGGAATGAAGAACTTGGCCAATCTGTCTTCACTCTTCCAGTAATCCCATTTATTCATCTGCTTATAATTCGGGACTTCTGGCAACACAGAATCATAATTGGAGAAATAGTATTCAAAACTATCTCTCTCATAAAATATACTAAGCAATAAGCTACATGTAATGCCATATGTCAGAGGGAGGTGATGATATCGAATTCCTTCATCTACAGACGCAGGCAACTGCATGCAGACGTAGCAATCCTTAACCTCCATGGCATCCACGTATTCATACAAAAGTTTAGCATAAGCATTTGACCTAAAGTCTCCTTGGGACTCGTCTACATGTAACCTGCGGGCTTCTGCAGCCAATAACGCTTTCTCTTGAGTGTTTTCCCTTTTCTCACCTGCAACAGTGGGTGTAAGTGTTACTACAGAATTCGCATCAGTTACCTTTACCTCTTCCTCATGTCCCTTTACATAAGAAATTGTTACCACTAAAGCTATTAATATTATCACTCCTACTATTAGTGTACCTATTATACATTTAGCTCTGCGGTTCGGGGTGCCGGCCTCCATTTCGTCAGACAATCTAGCTTTTCCCTTTCTCTTTGCAAAAAAAGGTTCTTTTCCTCTCGTTCCTTTACAGTCTCTTTCAATCCTTTTTTGTCTTTAGAATCCACACAGCTGGAGGCTGACAGCCTTTTTCGCAAAAAGTCCTTTCACAGTTCAAAAAGACAACCCTAGCCCTTCTCCATCCACTCAAGGGGTTCCCTAAAATTCTCTGCTTCCTGGGCGCTAGGTAATCTTCTTTTCTTCTGCTTGCTTTATTTACAAAGTCCTTTAACAATCGACTATTAGATTTGTGGTTGCAGCTTCAATAGCATAGTTCAATATTTCCATGCGAAGAGTATGCTCTTCATGTGCTGTTATCGTGGTACCAAAGTCGGGGAATTTCAATTCTGTAAGAAACATGTGTTTTAACTTGCTGAGGCGGGGAGGTCGGGGGAGCACGAATGTTAGTGACCCTTCTTGTTCGACACCGGGTACCAACAGTTGTATTTCCACGGTGATAATGGGCTCAGAACTGGACACCACCACCGCTCGGATCCTCCCTGTCTCCGGTTTCACAGACATTTGTCGCCAGATATGTCCACTCAGGTGTGGAGTATCTTCTGTTAGGCACACGCACTCTTCTTGACCTTCTTCGGTCTGGTGCTTCAGCGCCCTGAGCACCTTCTTCTGGGTCTGAGTCTTCTGATATCGGAGGAAGGGTTGCTTCTGGAGTTGACCTCAGGCTAGAACTTCTTCTTTGCGGCCAATTTGCTTCTCCACGTGCCCTTCTACTCCTTCTCCTTCTGGTCTGTTCTCGCTCTCTTTCAGACCTGTCAGGGTCAGACTCGTACTCCCAGCTGTCTTCTCCTTCTGTAGCGTCTTCTGTTTCGCTGTTGTACTGACCGTCCTCAGCTTGGTCAGACTCGTTCCCTGCTTCCACTGGCACCTCTACAGCTTGGCTAGCCCCCTCTATGGCTTCCTGGTCCTCAGCTGGACGTCCATCCGAGAGAGGAGCTGTTTCCAGAGGTGCTGGAACCCTTTTCGTATGCGACGCGTGTATCCAGTTGGGCAGGCCTCCCACCTTTACAGCTGTACTTGTGATCAGGATGACCTGGTAGGGCCCACGCCAACGAATATCCAAGCAGCTTCTTCTCACATGTTTCTTCACCAGGACCCAGTCCCCAGGATACAGGTCATGGCAAGGGCCCTGGCACGCTGGAACCTCTGCAGCCTGCACCTGAAGGGACACAGAACGCATGGCGTCAGACAGCCCCTTACAATAGTCCAGGATCATATCATCTGTAATATTTAACAGTGCAGTAGCTGGAATAGATGGCAGTCTCATTGCTCTCCCCATTAACACCTCATGTGGTGACAACCCTGTTCTTCTGTCTGGGGTACTACGAAGGCTCATGAGTACTAATGGCAGGGCGTCAGGCCAATTCAGGGTCGTTGAGGAGCAAACTTTCGCTATTCTGGACTTGATCGTGCCATTAATTTGTTCCACAATTCCTGAGGCTTCTGGTCGGTAACTGCAATGGAGCTTTTGGTCTATATTCAGTGCAACACAAATCATCTTCACAAGCTCGCTGTTAAAATGTGTTCCCCTATCTGATTCCAAAAAGGCCGGCACCCCGAACCGAGGGATAAGTTCTCTAAGCAGTAACTTAGCCACTGTGAGGGTGTCGCACCTACGTGTAGGGTATGCCTCAACCCATCTGGAGAACACACAAACAACCACCAGGACATAGCGGAGGCGGTTGCATCTTGGCATTTCAATGAAATCTATCTGCATTCTGTTGAATGGACCTCCAGACCTTCCTATGTGACTTAGTGCAACTGGTGTTCTTTTCCCTACATTCAGCTGCTGGCAGGTCACACAACGCTGGCACACTGCTTCTGCTGCTATTCTAAACTTAGGATTGTACCAAGTCTGTCTAAACACTCTCAGCATAGCATCTCTCCCTAAGTGTACGGGACCATGTATGAGTCTAGCCATTGGACTCACCATCTCATTGGGCAACACTGCTCTGCCGTCTGCTGAGACCCAAAAATGAGTCTCACCCATTACACATCCTGCCTTTTCCCATGTTTCTTTCTCAGAATCAGGAGCATTTTCTTGCATGGTTGACAATTCATCCCAAGTATCAACAGTTTCCAGTATCATGGCTAATTCAGTTCTTACATTTATTCCACCCACATCCACCTCTGTGAAAGAGTAACCTTGTTCTGCGCAATACCGCGCAACTTCATCAGCATATCTATTGCCTTTTGAAACAAAGTCCTCATTTTTGGTATGTGCGATGCACTTTACAACTGCGATACTTGCTGGACATTGCAATGCTTCTAACAACAGGCGCACAAACTCTCCATTGCGAATGGGAGAGCCTGAAGAAGTCATGAACCCTCTTTGAGACCATAACTGCCCGTAATCATGAACTACCCCAAACCCGTATTGGCTGTCGGTGTAGATGGTGACTCGAATTTGATTGCCTGCTAAGCAAGCACGTGTTAGGGCAACAATCTCGGCTACCTGAGCGGAGTTTACTCCTTCCAGGCACCCTGCTTCCACAACTCCTTCAATTGTACAAACAGCATAAGCTGCTCTCAACTGCCCAACTTCGTCTCTTACACATGAGCCATCGACAAAGAAAACTTCATCTGGGTCCGTCAGTGGCTCATCTACGATGTCGGGTCTGGGTTTGGTGCATAGTTCAGTCACATCGAGACAGTCATGGTCTGTATATTCATCATCATCATCAATATCATTTGGAAGTGGCATTAAGGTAGCAGGGTTCAAAACAGAGCATCTCTTGAGGGTCACGTTCTCTGCAGCAAGAATAACTTGCTCATAGCGCGTGAGCCTGCTATTGGTCAGATGCTGTGTTTTGGTCCTGGTCATCAACAGTTCAACAGAATGTGGCACGCACACCTCTAACGGGTGCCCCATAACAATATTTTCACATCTCTCAATGCTGACACCCGTTGCAGCAACGGATTTGAGACATCCGGGCAACGCTGCGGCTACTGGGTCTAAAGTAGCCGAGAAATAAGCAACTGGTCTACGGGCATTCCCATGGATTTGGACCAACACAGACAACGCACAACCTTCTCTCTCACAACAGTAAAGAAAGAATTGTTTATTGTAATCAGGCATTCCCAATGCCGGGGCACGACACAGGTCCTCTCTCAGCTGTAAGAATGCCATCAAACAGTCTTTGTCCCATGGTACCGGATCACTCACCTCTTTGTGCGTCAGTTTTTGCAAGGGCTTTGCTTTCAGTGAAAAGTTCACGATCCACTGTCGGCAATAACCCACCATCCCTAGGAACATCCTGACCTCTCTCTGTGTCTGAGGCGCGTTCATTTTCATGATCGCCTCTATCCTGTCTGGTGACACCTTTCGTTTGCCTTTCTCAATTCTGTGTCCCAAGTACTGTACTTCTGTCAGGCAGTACTGCAATTTTCCCGGGGATACCTTATGCCCATTGGCAGCTAGGTGATTTAACAAAGCAATGGAGTCTTCCCTGCAAGCTTCTTCTGTGTCTGACGCCACAAGGAGGTCGTCTATGTACTGGACCAGAACTGACTTCTGGGGCAGCACTAGACTTTCAAGATTTTTCTTCAGAAGCTGGTTAAAGATCGATGGACTCTCTGTATACCCCTGAGGGATACGACACCATGTTAGGACGCGATTTTCCAGCTTAAATGCGAAAAGAAAATGGCTATCTTCGTCCAAAGGGATCGAAAAGAAAGCCTGACAAAGATCTATCACAGTGAACCACTCAGCTTGGAATGGAATCTGAAACAGTATCACTGATGGATTCGGTACCACTGGACAACATGAAACGACTATGTTATTAATCTTTCGCAGGTCCTGTACTATCCGAAATTTCCCATTGGGTTTCTGCAGACCCATAATCGGGGAGTTGCATGGACTACCCACAATTTCTTTCAGTATTCCCTGTTTAATCATGGACTCGATCACGGGTTTTATGCCTGCAATCGTTTCTGGAGTCAATTTATACTGGGGTGTTCTTGGGAACTCAGCATGCGGTTTCACTACAATTTTCACTGGGTCCACCCCTTTGACCAATCCAATCTCTTCCCCAGTGAAATCCCATACCTCTGATGCCACTGTCTCTCTCAAATCCCAGGGAAGCTCGTCTACTGTCAAAGTAGGGTACAGCTCCACACATATTCTTGAGTTTGCAACTTTGAAATCTGCATCATCATCATTAGTCAATACCTCCACTCCCTGGGGTGTACAATATATAGTACAATTCAATTTGCACAACAGGTCTCTTCCTAGCAGACACACAGGGCTTGAATCGCAAACCACAAATTGGTGCTCATCGCTGTACTTCCCTATTTTCACCTGTACCGGTTCTGTCAATTGGCTGGTTATTCTCCTGTTTGCGACCCCTACCACCTGTATGGTCTCTCCAGACATGGGCAGGTCTGGAACTGCAGCTGATCTGATCGTGGATCTAGTGGCTCCTGTGTCCACCAGAAATGTCGTAGGGCACCCTGCTACTTCTGCTTCCACATAGGGTCCCCTCTGATCTACCTCTAAGGCTGCCCCAAGGGTGCAGTCTTCTCTTTCCACTCTCTGTCCGGTTAATGGGTCCACATAATAGCATTCTTCACCTTCCACAAACAGGGGCATTTGTCTATAGGTCTTACCCATACTCCCTACTCGAGGAGGTTGCGGGAACTGGGCTCGGGGAGGAGCCCCCCCCCCTTTGAGCACCTTTCCTTGGTATGGCGTCGCCCCTCTCATAGGTGCGCTCTGAACCTCTTCCTCCTCTATCTCTTGCTCTCCGATCTCCACATTGTAAGGGCACTCGCGTTTCCAATGCCCCAACTCGTTGCACTGGTGGCACCTAGTCGTTTTCTTCAAGGTAGCTATGTCTACTCTGGGTCTAAAGGTAGTACTCTCCTCATTACCCTTGTTCTGACTGTACTGCTTCTTACCCCCTGTACCTGTCCCTTGCTGCTGTTGTTGCGGTCCCCCCTTTCCTGCTGTCTGCAATTGTACCACCATCAGCTTCTCTTTTAGTTTCTTAGCCTTGGAGTCTACCTCATCACAGCAGTACCTGGCATATCTCAGTATTTCATCTAGGGGTCTACTTTGCCAACAAATCGAGTGTTGCTGAATCATTAAACTAATATCCGGTCTCAGTCCCAGGACGAACTTGGACACGAATTGCCCTATGTCCTTTGGATCCATTACATCCAAGCCGCTATACTGTTTAAACGCCTTCAGCAATCTCTCGTAATATTCATGGACTGTCTCTTTGGGTTCCTGTCTCGTTCTGTCTATTCTGACCCAATCTATGTCTTGCATTGGCACTTTTTCTTTCAGCCAAGTCATCACTCTCTCGAATTTTGCCATCACGATCTCGGACGGCCCATTAGTCCTAGCATCTCTCTCTGGCTCCGTTGTGGGCCACTCAGCGCTAACCTTGCATGCTGTCCACAGATCTCCTGGTACTACAATGTCAAACAGCGTGTTCAGATCTATCCATAGGACTTTTGAGATCTTTACAAACCTCTCGACTTGCTTGTACCACTCCACGGGGCTCTCTCGTAACTTGGGGAAAGATGTGGTAAAAGCAGCTAAATCTCCCCTACTCCAAGGGACATGTACATAGCTCCCATTGGCAACTTCACGCAAAGGGTAAGCTTCTATTCCCTGCTGTCCTGGTGTTATACCAATCATGCTTCTTCTGCCGGTCCCTTTCTTGGACCACCTCTCTTCCCATTTATCTAGTGCCCTCCATGTCCTTATTCCAGTAATCAGTTCCCTTATGTGTGTTTTCAGCCCAATCGTTCTCCTCTCATCTAGATCTCGATCTGAGTAATGTAGCCTGTGGTTACCCTGTAATGCTTTGGTTCTTGACAAGTCCACCATATATTTGCCTGCTAGTTCGACTAACTTCTCATGGACTGCTCTCGCCTTTCGTGTGATGTCCTTTGCCATATACAGTATTTCATCCTGTTCATACATTTCCATTCTTTCCAAAGGCAGGGTACCATCTACCATGTCATCCAGATCTGACCTTAAGCTGGAGACATCAAGTCTCTTGGCTTTTATCTCAGCTCGCAATATGTCTTTTGAAGGGGGCTCACTGGTCTCCCTACCATCCCAACTTCTAGCTCTGCGTTTGGGCTCAGGAGAATTAATGGGTGGCCTCCCTTGCTCCCATCTCTCCAGGTCCCATGCTCGGCCATCCGATCTTGGAAGGTGATGGAACACGGGCCTGTTATCCCTACTCTCTCTCTGCCCACTCTCTTCTTCTCCCCTCTCACCGCACATCTCTCTGTTATTTTCCCTCTGTTCGCTACACTCCCTTTGCCTCGTATCGCTCAGTATCCGATACGATCCTTCCTGGTTCCCCATATTCCCTGGGCTGCGCTCATTTCTGTCATCACAGGGACTATGGTGCGACCTCTCACAACTCCCATTCTTTTCTCTGGTGCCAGGCACACAGTGTGGACACTTAAAGCTGTTCCTGTACTCTTGCGCTCTCCTCTCCTCTTCACTGAGTATCGGGCACGCCACCCCTCCACTCCCGGGGCCCCCGTTTTCCAGGTCTGTTCTACCTCCATTCCGGGCCCAATGGGTGACTCCCCTACTCCCTCTACAGTCCCACTCCGGGCTACTCTCCCCAGCCCCGCAGTGAGTTCGTGCTCTGCTGTCCTGACTTTCCCTTTCTGCTTCTGCAGCATTGATGCACTTTTGAGCCTTCACTGCCTCATCCCACTGCTTCATGTACTCATTTAGTTCTTGAAAGGATTTTCGTCCAGATCCCCTCAGATCCATTGGCCATCTGGGGCCCCCAGGATCTCCCCCTGGGTCCCCTGCTGTGTGCATCGGGGTACTCCACTCTCTGGGTATCGGCATCTGACTTGGGGAATTAGTGGTATCGTTCCTCCTTGCCTGCTCTGCTCTTTCTCTGTCTTTCCGCTTCCGTTCTTCCCCTTTTGCTCTCTCTTGGTCATATATCGATATTATAGGACCTATGGTAACAGGTACCTGTAGTGCATCTGGTAATGGGTAGGATGTGGCGCTTTCCGTTTCCGGCGCTCTTTGTACCACAAACCTACCGACCACCTGCTGCACCTGACTAGGCTGGAACAACTCTTTCTTTGGCTCAGGATCCCACTGTGAACTGGGAAGCGGTCTATGCTCTCCTGCAATGCCCCCCTTTTCTCCTTCAGTATTCTCGACCTCTCCCCCTGCTCTATTATACGGGGGTGGCCTGTCTGTCAGTAATCTGTTTATCAGGCTGTCCTCTGTTTCGCTCTCATCATCTTCTTCTAGGGGGCTTTTATTTACTGGCGCCTCTAACACTGGGTACAGTTTATTTATTTCCAAATTATGCACTCTCCATCTTTTAGCATCCGCATCCCACCTGGCATCCTGTACTGCCCTTACCGAGCGTTTCACCCTTTCTTGTCGTCTGTTCATATTCCTTTCATGCGCTGCCCTAAGCCATGCTTCAAGGGCTTCAAACTGGGTTGGTCTAGGCAAGGGTCTCTTTGAGGTCATGACTGATTTCAATCGATGTAACACCTCTAATCTGAACGTCCCGTACTTCGGGAACGTCAGTTCCTCGTTTCCTTCAGTAATCTTACTCCACTCTGATATCCAAAGGATCGTATGCAACCCAACATTTACTGCCATATAACGAGCTGGCGTACCCTCCGGCGGGGCTTCTTCCCCTTCATACGATCCTCTCCTCTCTTTCTTAAACAGCGCTTTCAACCATTTAAAACACTTCATAATTATGCGCACAAAATTCAGCCTCGCTACTCTGTTTACTTCCTGATGACAATCCACCAATCCTGTCGCGGCTTTGCTAGCTTGGCCTATCACAGCGCGGTCTTTCTCCTGTTGGCCAATCACGTCGCGACCCTGTATGACGTGTTCGCTAGCTGGCCTATCACAGCGCGGTCTTTCTCCTGTCAGCCAATCACTGCGCGACACCACCTGACGTCTCTTTTCTCCGCTTCGCAGCAGCACCCCTCCTTTCTCAACTCGTCTCCCGGTTATGCATGCGTCCCATTCATACACTGAAAAAATGACTACTTCCGACCAAGCGGTCACTTCTCTCGACTGTACGTCCACAGTCTATCTGTAATTGTCAACACAACTGACGAGATGTCTATCGTCTCTCTGATAGGTTACTTACACACACAGTAACTTCCGACCAGCGTCCGTTACTCACGCACTCACTCTTACGTTCCCCCTATCTCGGTCTCTCGGGTGATCAATGGTACCTCATGACCCCCTTCACACTAGTTGACAATTACTCTGGGTGTCCGATACACCCGAACCACTTAAGCTCTCCTTGAACTTAAGATTTCCACTGGTTGCGCGCGCTCACAACCTGTTCCACAGTCACTCTACAGACATTCAACTCCGCCAGACATTACAACATAGATACAATACAAAAACACCGCAATCTAACACGCATAACCCTTTATACTCACTCTCAACCGATACTGCTGCTTTTTCTGTCTCACGTCATCCGGATCTTCATCTGCGGGCTGTTCTTCCGATCATCGATTTCTAGGGGCCTTGGGGTAAGCTAACCTGGCCTAGGTCACCGTCCTCAAGAAGGCAACCATCCTCTATAGCTACCAACTGAAAGGGCGAGATTTTGATCGATACCTTATATCTATTGATCCAAACCTCGATCTGGTCGACTGAACCTTTATTGCCTGTCTTAGAAGGAAACAGTACACCTATCTGCAAATTAGTTCACCCAAGAAAGGACTCTACTCTCAAAGATCACGGACAACTTCTAGGTTTCAAAAGTTTATTGTAAAGATATAATGAGCTGCAAATACAAGCATCTCAGAATGAGATTCACGAGATACACAGGTCCAATTACATACATGTGCTCTCGAAAAGCCCTCAGACGAGCAACAGAAATCACTAACACAAGTTCTAAAAATAGCAAAGCTATCAGCATAGACGCATATCTCTCCTTCATTTAGGTTGGAGGAAAACAAACACAGGTTAGGCGTCCCTACCCTGTTCTAGATGGTATCCCTACTTAACCAAATCCCAACCTAACAAAGGTGTCAGCAATGAATGACCCCCAAGGGAAGTCACCCACTCTAAGTCTCTTGGTGAAAACCTAAAGTTCTCCAGTCATGACCCCTCACTGCCTACCCATCCGCTCTCTAAAGGGTCCTCAGGTCTCTGCTCTAACTCCACCCAGGGGTGCTGTCCCTAATACAAAATAGTCAACAACATTTGAGACGCCCCTTGCGAAACGCCTCTCACGTGGTGCAACTTCAGGCTTTTTCCATGATGCTTTGTATTGGGCCTCAGACGTTAGAGTTGACCTTGCTTCTCAGTCTCTTCTCCGGCCCGCTGATACCCCTTAAACATTCCAGAACCCTCCTCCATGTCTGGGCCGTCTACTGAACAGGCCTCTATTCATTCACTTATAATTGGATCCCCCCTTTCCTGTTGCAGACAGATATCTGCCGCCAAGAACCCAACTCTCATAGACTTCTAAAAAGGCTTGCAACATTTCTCAGCCCAGACATGTACGTGTAAATCAATGCTAAAACATTTCAGGCCTACAATATTTCACATTATGATTATAGCATTCAATTTCTTCATTTAATTAAAGCATGTTAAAACTCTTATTCTATTATTTAGAAAACATTACTCTAAATCATGGCCCATTAATGCAATGACCAAAAACGTTAAACAATCTGTGTCGTGAAAAGAAACACCTTCCCTTTTAGCTCCAGCTCTGGCCCTGAGGCCTACCACGTTCTGCGTTTTACCACAGACCATCTTATATGTTAACAGCTACACGACATAGATTCAAAATAATCACGTCTAATAAAATCATATAATGTCACACATTTCTGTATTAATTCCACTTCTACTTAAATCTCTATATTAGCTATACATTTAGAATATAATTTCAAATACTATTAGCACTCATGGCATTTCTCTTCATGAATTATGCTCTCTATAGGTAAGTGTGATGTACTCATATATTTATATCAGTTTGCGCTCTCTCAAATGTTAGAGTGGTCTGTTGCTTTCGTAATTTGCTTTAGTGTAACTATGTGAAGTTACGAATAATCGAACGAAATGCAAATCTGGCACTTAGCACAAAATGTGTCCTCACGTCCATTTTGAACATAAGTGCACATTTTGCAGACTACAAAAAACTAAAACAAAAGTGCAGTGTACAACAGCCACTCGCGTTCTGGTCCTGCTCTTTGTTTCCACGCTCCGGTGATGTAATTTGAGGAATTTTCATAAAGGAAGCATAATGGGAAGTTTCAAAATTACACTGATGTCATTTAAATTTCACTCAGCCCTATTCATTATTACTTTACAGTACATGGAAAGCTATCTACCTTTCATCTTTTCTGACTGTAATTCTTCCCCTCTTTAAATGTATGAAATTGTAACCACAGACCTTGTGCAAGAGCAAACATTACAAACAACAATGTGGACCACTGGTTCTCAACATTTCGACTTTTCAGGAACCCCAATTACTCATTACTGGAACCCTGAGTAATGACTGCTAGCCGAGGATCCCAGCCTAAGCATTGTCGATAATTTGTACTGTGAAACAATACACAAAAAATTGTGAAAAAACAGTCAAACAAATACACAAATGATGGTACATTGTATTTGATTTGCAGACATATAAATAAAAAAAATCCAAATTTTAATAGAAATGTTGGAGCTTTTCTAAATTCAATTGAGGCCACTCATCGTCCATACTATATTCAGTTTGATGCACTTGCACTGCTCACACAAATCAATCTTAGGATAGTCTCCAATTTTAAATTCCTTCACATTTACAATACATTTTAAAATTTTCAATTGTACATTTAGCTTCTTTATTTACTTTATTAATCTGTTAATATTATTGTATTTTCTAAGTAGCCGTGGACCCCCTGAGAAGGCTATGCGGACCCCCATGGGTTCCCAGACCACAGGTGTAGAAGATCATGATATTGACATAAAAATGGAAAATTCATCTTGTTTCCGGGTGCCACTCACAATATGCTAGATATCATTAGGGTGTAACCCATAGATATGTGGTGGTGCCAACACCATCTTGGTATATATATTTTTTGAAGATGGTAGGGGTGTCTAATTTAGGCCCAGAGGGCACAATTATTCCTAGATTAACTAGAGATCATTTACATTCGTGTTATGTTATGTAAATATCCTGAAAATCTAGCATGGAGCCAGGCCTCATGCACCTTCACTGGAAACCTCTGGTCTGAAGCAACCACTTTTGAAACTTTAGATTCACCATTTAACTACCAGGCCGTGTCCAATTTACCAATAGTCTCGCTTCACAATCTGGGATGAGGCCTGGAATTGACTAGTGGCTTTACAGAATTAGTTACAATAGCTTGATGGGGTAATTGCCTCCTGCAGGGTTCTGTGTGCAACCTGTAGATGAAATGATGACCAGGTCAGATATCAGCACTCAACTGATCATTAGGACCGGGTGAAGTGGTTTTGTTACTTGGGCGTAATCATGCAAAGTTTCAGGATTTCGCGTAACGCTTGTTACACGAAATTCCTGAAGGTATGCCATCGCATCACGTTATGAATTACAAGTCAGTTCGGGTAAAAATCAAAAAGCACAGGAACAACACAAACAAACAGAATGTGAGCAAAAATGGAGGAAATGAAGAACAGGCAAAGAGGAAGGAAGAGAGGCTTAAGAGAAGGTGGAAACGGCGGGAATAGAAAATCAACAGACTGGTCCAGATGCAAAGAGCTATCTGTAACTATGCTGAAGAAAGAGGAGATACATGAAAACCAAAGCGAGCAGGGCAACTAAGACCAAGCCTTGGCAAAGCCAATAGGCGTGGCGTGTGCAGTAGCGATGGTTAGTTGTTAACATAAGCATATGTCACAAAATAAAATATTAAAAAAACACAAAGCCACTTAAATTTGGCTGCCAAATTAAAACTAAAAACTTCAATGATGTGTCTGCTTTACTAGTCAAGTAATTAAAATAACAAGCCTTTCAGATGTGCTACATATTTTAGACTAGAAAAAAGTACCCTCAAACCAAACACTTTATGCTAGCAGTTTTGAAAAGGGGACACAAATTAGTCACCATCTAACTTCACACCCAAAGTGCAGGCAAAGCAAATAGATAATATATCTAGGCAATATTAAAAAAAATACTTTGCGTTCTGAGTGAAGGGAGCCAATGGGTAAAGTGGGCTGACCCACTGCCACATTCAGCACGGTGCAGTGGAAGGATGCAAAAGGTGAATGACACTTTAACAGACCAGCGGGTGGAGGACACTTACCAAAGCTCCTCTGGGTATGTACAGTATGTATAATATGTTTTGGAAAAACAAGAATTTGCTATAACAGCTTAAGCTCTCTCAATCGCTAGACCTAAAAGTAACAGAGACACCAGAAGGTTGAAGTAAAGCTAAGAAGAGACGGAAGCCACCATGGGAAGGGCAAGGGTGAGTTTGATGAGGATTTGGGGGCATATTATCAAGGGATTTATCTCCGCTTTTTTGGCTTGCATATCTAATGAGATGCAAAGGGGGCGTTCCAGAGAAAAATAATAGGAGAAATGTTGTTAAGCGACATTTCTCCTATTATCAAGGATTTCGCTAACCCTGTTAGTGATAAAAAAAAGCAGCGCTAACCGCGGTTAGCGCTGCTTTTTTTACACCTGGTATTTTCCTGACTTAGCCACGATATCCTATGGAAGGTGGATATCATGGCTAAGTTTGTGAGCCCCTATCATCAAGCTAACGCCAAACTTCGAGAGATTATCGTTGGTTTTCCAGCGATAATCTCTCATTTGGCAGTTAGCGCGAGGATTTTTATCACTTCTGAGATAAACCTTGCTAATAGCAAGTTATCTCTGCGATAATTTCCGGCGATGCTTAGCGTTAAAAGATTCGTTGCTAAGCCTCGTTAGCGATAAATATCGCTAATCGTTGGTTCGGTCCCTGGGAGGTAATAAAGATAGAGAAGGTGTGGAAATTTAACAGAGACAAGCTGGGGAATGCAAAAGAGATGATAGCAGAAAGAGACACCAGACCAGGAAAACCAGGGGTGCCTGAAATATTTGTTTCACTGAGGAAGTTGTAGAATTTCAGAGATTTTGAACATTTTCTTACTTCCCCACTGATGAAGATACCACACTAAACTATTTTACAAAATAATTTGATCTGAAGAAAATATAATGCTTAAGGTAGGTTTTAATAGTTTTTTTCCTCAGCAATGCCTACTTTACATCCTTAGGTTACAGCGTGTAACTTTTAACAACTCGACCCATCGCTACATAGAATCTCCAAGGAGCAGCAGGGGAGAGGTGGGAGAGCCAATAAGAAGAAAAGATCGAACCTACTTCTTGGAGTAAATTGGCGAGAGTGCCGAAGGCCCGTAGATAACCAGAAATGCACCCAAAGATTGCCCATGAAATGAAGAATTTTTGAAATTTAGCTGAGTAACTGACTAAACCTAAACTCTATCTTTTTTTAATAACTATTTTTGACACAGAGTAATGAATATCATGATATCACATTCTATACATTTGTTGTACAAAGTTCTGTCGATATAATTGCATAATAGTACTACATTGACTTCACCACCAATTTGTTGACCGACCCGGCAATCTCAATTCCCATAGGTAGGAAGATCTTCACTGATACTGACTGCCTGATCACCTCAGGAATGAACAAAACTGCCCTTTTAGGCACAGAACTATTGTTCACATATGTCAAAAAAGGCCCCTGTACTTTTTCAACACAAACTTTTTCTGATGGCCACTCAGCACTGATGACCTATTAGGCCATGATCTAGACAGTGATACTCAAAGTACGGCCCAGATCTTCACATGCGGCCCCCTTCAACAGCAACGCTGGGCTGCTGTTTACTGAACTCAACTCAAACATCAAAAAGACGTTAAATAAAGAGGTAAGCATTTGTTTAAAGGCTAATTGAAGTTAAAGGAAGGAAGGGAAGTAACTAGGGTGTCCGGCATGCTTAGCTTTAGGAACGCGCCATCATTTTTAAAGACATCTTGCAGCCATTGTAAAAATATGATCAAGTCTTCAGAATTCAAAATGTGTATTTCCGCAACAGGTAGAACACTTTCACCTGAGTACAACAGATGATTGATGCACTGAGTATTTTTTTTAAAGTCATAGTTTTCAAACATGAATTTAGAAACATTCATTCTCCCCTCCCGACCCTGCCAACAATGCCAATGAGGAACAAAAAGGAAAGTTGGAAAAACAAGAAGAGAGCGAGGGAGAGAAAAGGGGATACGTCCTGATCCCCAGAATAATGTTAGACTTCAACAATGTGGACGAACCCACAATGCATGTGTGTTACAATCACTATGTGTGGTAAGTACATGGACCCATTAGGTGTACGTAAAAGACCCTTCACACACCAACCTAGTTGGTGTCATGCTTCATTTATTTATTTTGAAAGTTTTATATAGCGCGAACAAGATCTTTGCAGATATCAGAGCGCGTTACAAAAACAAGGGGTAAGAAAACAAGAGAGTGATTAACAGACTTTTGAGCACAGAATAGTTGTAGGTAATAAATGAGTAGCAAAATAGGGTAGGTGCATGAGGGAGCATAGTCAATCAGATAAGCCAATAATACAAATAGATAATCAGATAAACAGATAGTACAAATAGGTGCAGAGTCTCAAATAGATCAAGAGTACAAGTTCAGGTGAATTTAGCCATGAGGATAGCTTTTACTTCTTTCTTAAAAAATGTAGTGGAGGAGATAAGCCTGGTTTCTGGAGGGAGTGAATTCCAGATCCTGGGTGACATTCCTGAAAAGGAGCGTTTATACGTTTTTTCCTTCCGGAAACTTCGAGGTTTCAGAAGAAGATTCTTTGTGCTTCTAGTGGTTCTTGTGCCACCAGATATTGTCAGCTTCTGAGTGAGGTAGCCGGGTGGGTTGTGGTGTACAGCCCTGTGTGTCATGCAGGCACTTTTCAGATGTATTCTGGATTCAAAAGGCAGCCAGTTCAGGGATTTTAACTCAGGGGAAATATGCGAGTGTTTTTTTGATCCAGTGATGAGTCTCGCTGCAGCGTTCAAAGAGGCTCTTAGGGCTGCAGTTGTAGATAGGGGGAGTCCGTAGAGGGCGACGCTACCGTAGTCTATGCGAGGAATGACTAGGGCTTGTACTGCAGTTTAGAAGTCCTTGGCTGGGAGGAAGGGTTTAAGTTTCCTCAAGGTATTGATTTGGAAATTACCTCCCTTAGTTGCCTTGCTGATATGCTGCTGCATGTTGAGATTGGCGTCAAGTGTTATGCCTAAAGATTTCGCTGAGTCCACGATGGTAGGTTGGACATGGAGTGCAGTTAGGTGCTTAAGCCAAGTTTGAGTGGTGGAGATTTTCGCGGGAGGTGAGATCAGAAGGAACTCCGTTTTCAGAGCATTGAGTTTGAGGTGATTATCGGCACGCCATGATTGGGTGTTTCTGAGCGTTCATCATTGGGGTCACATTGTTTAAGCCGAACAAAAAGGCAAGTCAGTTGTTATGTCCACTCTTTGGGTGGCCTGGGTTCCTCTTATACATGAACAATATTATAGTTTATTAAATCAAACACAGGAGAAGGGTTTGTGCAGCGCACATCCTGAAGTCATGTATTTAGAGGTCCTCTTATATGTGATAATGAAGAAAAAGGAAGTAAAGTTAAATAAAACAATTGGCAAGGATCACACAATTTGGTTAAGTGGTAAATCCAGGGATTAAGCCCAAATTTTCTGGTTTCACATTGTGCAGTTCAGCCATTACATGTATATGATTCCTTTCCCCACACCCATGTTTACCACCATGCTCCCCCAACCCCTGACCACCACTCCGCTGGCATCAATGTGGCCATCTGTCACGTCACAGACCAAATGTTTTAGCCCCTGGGAAAATGTTAGCTAGTACCCATGATCTAAAAGAAGAAAGTCATCAGATGGCTCCTGAAGATCATAAAGAGGTGGTCGGCCAAAGTTCTCATGTAGGACTATTCCAAACTTTATGCAAATGGACATAAAAAAATGTAATATTCTTAAAAGGGAATTTAAAGAAGGGAACATGTGTCTGAGTATCTTAAACTCAGTATTGAGACCACATGGAGATCTGTATTGCACGCTGCACAAGAATGCGGACATTGTCACTCATGAGCAGCACTGTACAGGGTGTCTGGCTCCAGATACAAGTCTTGTCTTCCCAATGTGGCGAGCCATGTACACACCAGAGTTAAACACAAGTCCTTGGATAGGTTTCATTGGCAGAAGAACTTATGACACATTTGTGTCATCCAGCTGCAGACCTACAGGCACTCCTACGATTGCAGCCTTCGGTTTATGGGACAACAGAGGCCTCCGTTGCCATGACACTGGAAGCCTAAAGAAGCAGTTGATCACCACACTACTATTCTCATGATCAAAACTTGCATTTTTGCCAAATTGGACAAAATAAGCATTTGACCGAAAATTAAATAAAAAATATAAGTTTGTTTTGACCATTTGGCCTTTAAACTACAAAGACATTTTATCACAGAATCAAAAATGCAATTATTAAAATTCATAGAAACCTAAAAAGCATTTTCATAATATTCTCATAAAAACATATTTTTGTAATAACACATTATAAATCACAGTAAAATACTTAAAAATTGCAATATATACAATGATTACAACCATGCTATTTCTATCAATTTATCACCCCTTGGACCACCCTATTTTGAATCATTATTCCAACAGATATCTTTTGGCTACTTGTATAAATGTTGCCAAGGCGATTGCACTCTCTAAGGCCTGCATGTCCGTAAGTAGCTCAATTGCTTGCAGCCTTCGTCTTATTCTATATTTTAAAAAGAGTGGTCTTAAAATCAAGCACCGTACTGATATCAATTTTGGATAATTCATTACAAAATGAACACTAGTACATTTTAAATTTAAACCACAAGTACATTTACCATTGTCGTCCATTAGCATGTTTTTTACTTTCTCATTTGTACGGGCGGTATTAATACCTATTCTCACTTTTAATAATTCTAATCTCATCCATTTGACCAAGAAGAATTGGCCACTGACCTGGTTGAAGGTCTGACTGATTGCTCTCTAAATCTTAAGAAAATAAACTCTGTCTCCAGCGGTGGGTAATCATGTTGCATTAAAGGTGCTTGAAAATGCTCTCTTTACTTGACGCATTGATACAGACTTCAGAGTCTTCGACATGGGGATACACTGGCACAGGAGATCACTGAGGATGTGGGACAGAGTTGCATGATAGACATCCAAAAACAAATCCTAGTGGTGAACCTTGTGGGACACCATAGGAAATATGACTTCCGAACAAATATAAGAACCTCCATTTATCATGCTGAGTCTTGTAGGAGATAAAAGACTGGACTCAGCTTTTTTAGTGTGGCTCACATGACTGTGGCCAACCTCTGCAAAAGAATACAGTGGTCCATGGTCTTGAATGACGCATAGAGGTCAAACACGACAAGTAACACATCTGGACTATTGTGGACCTTTCTCACAACGTTAGCCCAAAATGCTACATCAGAATTTTGTATTAGAGTGTAAATTTACCTTGATAAAACGATGGGTAGCAGAAGGTGTGAAGCTAGTCAAAATGTGTGGCAGCTGCATTTGACATTTTAGGAGTAAGATTACAGTCCCACCTTTCAAAGCTAAAGAATGCAAATTCTGCTAAAAAGGTAGTTCGATACAGCTCAAAATAGCCTGGCTCGTAAGGGCAGAATATGCCTTGAAAAGTCACACGCGGGTCTGATTTAGTAAGTAATCGTTGGTTTAGCAGTAAATGCAACTATGATCACTTTTTCAAACATTAATTTCTCGGGTGAGTCACATCAGAGGTGAAAAGTTTGGCAGGGATGGTAATTGGCATTTGCAACCAGGCCTTATCTTATATTTTCTATTTGTTCATGCATACAAAGAAGGAATTAAGATTCCCAGAAAGGGGTTGAGAAGGTGCTACTGTAGGAATTCAGTGTGTGAGGCTGATGAGGTAAGTGACTCATTTGAACAATGCCTTAGACGGAATACACATTTTCTCCCAGAAATGAGCCCACCTCTTGTTTTTCTTAGTATTAACCTCTTGCATTTCTTGGTAAGAGTACAAGAAATTACTTTACAATCATGAGGCAGGTGTGTGTGTCTTTGAGATTCAGGATTCTGTTACTTTGGCAAATGTCCAATTTCGGAAAACCTAGACTGACAAAACACTGTGGAAAATTAGTGCGTTTTGGTGAACATTATCTGCGCCATCTTGCCTCTTCCCCTGATGCCACACTTTTGTCGTGCGCGCCCGCCATTTTAAGATGCCCCGATCAGAACCAACCCTTTTGCATGCCGCTGGCCCCTGACATAGCCCTTTGCCTTCGCTAAGCCTGCCCGCTGACCACCCCCTGCTTGCACCTGCCTTGAGTCATAAACCCCTCTTCGGCGCTGCTCTGCCCCCGGCCCTCATCCTGTTCCCAGCGCGACACCTCCCTGCTTTCCTTTCATGATCTCCGGCCCTTAGATGCAAACCCCTTTTTCCCCGTGTGCCCGTTTTGTCCTCCCCGTTCCCAAGCCGACACCCAGCTCTGCCGATACCACCCTCGCCCCTCCCCGTACAATAGAAAGCTTCCCCCATCAAAGAAATCCCCGGGTTGATCAAAGCCCCCACCCCATGAGATCCAATCAAACTCCCCACATTCCGTGAATCGGCGGATTATCCAGCTGCGCGATGCTCATCACCTGTTGTGATTAGGGTGGGGACTTCAACTGTAAATGTGTGTGGGAACGGGCCCCAAAGGGGGATTCCGGGTATGTCTTTCCGTATATCAAAGCTTTGTCACATGTATGTAAACTGCAATAAAAACCATAAACACTGTATATAAGGGGCCAGGCCTCAAACGTAAGTTAGAGCACCTCAGAACGATACCTTCTGTCCGTTTCGTTGTGTTCTCCTCCGGAGAGAATAAAAAAACCTTGTTTCCTGCTTTCCAGTCTCCAGCGCCTGCCTCTTCATTGATTTAAATAACTAGAGGGTCACAGAGGCAATAACGCCGGGCAAATATCGATTGTCCCCGACCCGATTGAAACTGTTTTTACAATTGGCGTCCCAAGCGTGGGGCCCATCAGCGACTCGTGGATCCAGTGGGAGAGGTCCCGACGACAGAGTGAACGACTGCAACGATCGGGAGAGCTCTTGCCCAATAGACCCTCGTCTGGCAGCCGATCATCCGAACTTCACTAGTTCCGAACAGACCTCTCTCGAGTGATCTACGGTCCTGACTGGGAACCATCAGGAGTGCCGTGAGAAATACGAGAAAAAGAGGACGATCGGGCGCTGGATTCGGAAGACAAGAAACTGTCCACATGGTCCGGGTAAGGTCGTGTTGCCACGACTAGTTGCGAAATTTGTCTTGATTGCTTGATTGTTCAAAATACTAGTATTGCCTTGTTTATTTTTATTTAGAGATTCACTGTCTGCAAACGGAGAAGCAACAGGCTCTCTCTCCCTTTGCAAGCAGTGGAGGATAAGCAGGGTAGCAGCCGTGCTTGTTCTTTTTCTCCCCCACTCAATAATTGCTTGAAACTGAACTGTTGTTCACAAACTATTGTTTCCTGGAGATTCTCTGTCTGCAAGCAGGGAAGAGACCATCCTTTTTGCAGATAGTGAAAAGGGTAGGTAACGCAGATCTTTGCGGTCCTACTCATTCTCCCCATTGTTATTTTGTTGGTTTATTGTTTTTTTTTTGGATCCATGAGGTATTCACTGCCTGCAAACAACGTAGAATAGAAATATTCTGTCTAGTCTTTGCACCTAGTGATAAGATAGGCAGTGCTGACTTTTTAGTCCCTCGTTACGAGCCGTCATGTCTGTCTTCTCCCCATTGATAAATAGCCTGTTTAGCCCGGACCGGGTGTTAGAGGTGGACCATATGGCTCCACTAGAAGGCACCCCTAATAAGGACATGTTCATAAACTATGGGTTAGTCACCATAGCTTATAATAAATTATGGCACAGGTATACCGAAGATAGCCAAGACAAACAGTGGCCACTGGCAGGATCCTTCGACCTTGATAAAATAGAAACGTTAGAAATAGCCCTTCGAAATAATAAGACGACGCCAATTATGCTCGACAGTCTCGGTATGTGGCGCAGAGAGGCTACGAAACGACAGAGAAAAGACGAGGATAAACCAAGTAGGGAAATATACCGACAGGACAACCCCAGGACACCGCTACCCACAACTTATCCCCCGACACTATACAAAGGACGACCAGACTTAGGGTCAAACCAATGCGCTTTTTGTAGGTATGTCGGACACTGGAAAGCCCAATGCCCGACTCTACTGAGCGTGAGTAGAAGCAAAGGGCCGACAGGAACGACAGACCGACAGTACGAGAAAAGGCGCGAGACAGAGAAGAACCCGACTTACATAGACAGGCCAGACAGAACCACCACGTTTGATTATGCCCGATGGCACAGATTTCGCCAGGAAAATCTCAGCGGCATGATCAAGTTCTCCTAGGTCAGGCAATGTCAAGACGGGAACCCAGCCTCGTTTAAAATTCACAGACGGAAAGAGATAATTATGACCGATAACTATTTTTATATTTGTCTTGGGTCTTTGTATGTCGTACTTGTACTGTCCCCCGTCTGAGTTCGTGTGTATGTAATGTACAAATCTGCGTCATCCCTTTTACACGTGTTTCCGTGTTACCCGACCCCTGTTAGCAGAAACTTAGCATAAAAGCAACCTGGAAAGAAAGAAATGATAAAACAAAATCCGTAGAACATTAATAAACTTGAACTTTTAATTTAACACAACAAACAAGGAATAATAACGATAAACTGTAGAAAGTAGAAGTCAAACAGAACATTCGCCCCCCCCCATTCTGGAACCTTCCAAAGTAGGGCAGGGTTACGGCTACGCCCAACCAACGGCAACCCATATAAGGCGAGCCCCGCCGCCAACTCTTGGTCAGGAAATCTTAACGTATGGGGGAGCCGGAGGAGAGGCAGGAGCCCGCAGCCTGGGCATTTGCAGGTAGTCCCGCCACATGTCTCCTTGGCCGGCCGCAACGGGCCTGGAAAGACTAAGGTAGTCCCGCCACATGTCAAGAGGAGAGCGAGGCGCCCCTTCCTTTTCTCTTCCGTCACAGCCGCAGCAGTCCTGGACGGCGGGATGTCCTGCACGTACCTCCACAACAATTTGTCCAAGTTGGGCTGGAAGGGAGAGGCGACGCGGACGAGCCTCCCCCACCTCCACCGGTAGGAGGTTTCCCAGCCCCCAGCCCGGCGCCGAACACCCCCAGTCAGGCGATGGTGCCCATACTTCCACAGCACCGGACACACCATGGTGGCACCCCAGTACTTGCGCAGCACCGAATGTACAATGGTGGCACCCCAGTATTTGCGCAGCACCGAACGTACCATGGTGGCACTTGGGGAACACCGGATGTGGAGAGGCCTTCATGCAGGGCGATGAAATGGAGCGGCATGGAGTGCACCGGGAGAAGGAGACGATGTGAACGAGTCTCCCTCGCCCCCCCAGGTGAGGGCATCACAGCTGCACCCCAGCTGAACGTCCCGCTCTCACAAAACAGGGACCTCTTCCTTTCACTCCGAAGGGTCTCTTCCATTCTTGCAAACTTGACGAGAGTGGCCCCTGTAGGGCCTCAAAATGGCGTCTGGATCCGCTGGAAGGCGGGCCCCGGCCACTAGAGTAACTTTGGCCAGCCATACAACTCGAACATTTGTCCCATGGAGCACGAGCCCCCATCTCCGACAGCATCTCCGCAGCCTTGAAGATCATGCAAAGGTCCCCGGCGGAGCCTTCGGCCTTTGCAGGTTTCCGGTAAGGGACGGCTGCTTCGATCGCCAACGAAACAAACATGACATTGCCACACCTTCTGTTAGCGTGAATTCTAGAACTGCCGAAAAGGACTCTGGTCCAAACTGCCAGTAATGGAAACATTTCCCCCTGATGCTGCTTCCGGACTGTGCCGGCCCCGCCCAAAATGGCGCTGGTATCAATCGGAACTTACGAACACCTCGTGGTGTTCCTTCGCACTAATATAAACTTGATGTTCTGAGATTTTTGTGATCCTTTGTACACTTGGCTAGAAAAGACAAGGAGAGCTCACTCGACGAACAGTATGAAAAGATCCCCGTTACAAATGTTGACTACGAATATACAATGTATTATATTTTTATAACTGATGTAAACCTCATTTACGATGCATACGTACGGTATGCATATAGGAAATCTGATTACAACTGTTATGATTATGTTTCTAAATTATGAAAATATATGCCCCCGAACCCCCAGCCAATTAATAGACGTTTTAGTCTCTCACAAATGAATGAGTAAAACTTTCCGATGTTTTTACTGTTGCAAACGACACCCCCACTGTACGCACTTTAGCCATTGCCACGACCGACCAAATACGACCACACCCTCCTAATCCATATGCTGAAATGAATTTGCAAAATAAAGTCTTTGAAACTATGGACGGGTATTGCATGCTTTATTTTAAAACAATATGGGATGGGTGGGAAAGTTCTTTTTCTGTGCACCCTACTCTGCTCTCTCTTTAAGGTTAAAGGAAGATGGTTGCCCAGCCTTGGAGGACGGATCGGATCGACAACACGACACTCCGCCTTAAAAGTACGCGACTGACTCATGAACTCTCGCGTAGAGGAAGACCGTGACTTCCAAGGATGGGTAAAACGAATGGTGTAAATGAGGGAATGTAAAAGGAGGGTGAAATGAAATAATGTAAATATTGTAAAGTACAACGTTCCAAAGTAGCAGGGACCCAAGAACCGAAGAACTTTAGAACGCCACGGCGTTGAAAGAGGTTTAAGGATCCCGATAGTGAGATATATCCTTTGACTAGATACCTCGCACTAGGCACCTCTGGTTTCCTTTTTATGTTTCCCCGCACACGCCCTACATGAACACACTACCCCCCCCTCGACTCCGAAAACCATATCCCCGGGGACCCTGCCCCAAGGAGGAAAGACGAGTAAGAGGTAAGTAAAGGACTTATGAATCCATGTATTTGAATGCGCGCGAATGCTGTCTCCCCCACCCCCCCCCTTTTTTTCCTTCCTCTGCAGGTTACATCAGAGATTACAGCCAAGGTGTGGCGAAGATCTGAGACCTTGCCACGTCTAAATACGCGAAACGGACTAGCGCCGCGGGGTGGTGTCTAAGCACGCCTGCAAACTACTCACGTATCGAACAAACCCGAAAAATTAGCACAACCTGATAAAAAGTGATCACCCTTAAACCAGACCGGACGAATGAACCCACGTTATGTATGATGCGAAACTGTGAGGGAATGTGTGTGTGTGTGACTGAAGCGTTGACCCAACTGGTCAAAGGACCGAGAATGCGAGAAAGTGCGACAAAATGGTACCTCCTTTTTCTTCTTTCCTTTTCTCAAAGCACGTCCCCTCTACCCTGCCTAATGCTCAAACTGCATGATTACAAGATTCTACCGTGGACTCGTGAATACCCTTTACTGTGTAATGCACTAAATAGCCTTTCTTGAATGCACTGCCGCCCTCTCCGTTGCACGTGCACTATTTAGCCTGCCGTTGCACTCTCTCTCTCTCTCTCTCTCTCTCTCTCTCTCTCTCCCCCTCTCTCTCTCTCTCTCTCTCTCTCTCTCTCTCTCTCTATTTTTGCACTACCACTCTCCCGAGTGGTTAGCCCCGAAATTGGCAGATTGCCGCCCCTAGCACACCACCTAATTGGCTTCAAATACCGTCAGTATTTGCACAAACGCTTGTCTTTTATACAATCACCCTGAGGCCGCGTCATTACCTCTCCTTTTCCGCTAGAAGTCAATGAACCCAGGTTGGGCCGTAAGGGAAAGGACAGGTAAGACGACAGAGGTTCCCTAATCTGGCCCGAAATGAGGGAACTACATGTCAACGGCTCCTATAGTATAAAACAAGGACCTCAGAATACGCGACCCTCCCCTCCCCGAAACGCCGCAATACCCAAACCAGAAAAACGATCACCCCCGTTACCTCCCCTGTCTATGTCCCTGATTGTCTCCCATAAAACCCCTGTCCTTCCTAGTTAAGTAACCGGGCTGTAAAAGGTTACGTAGGACCCAGAATGATGTTTTACAAGGTTAACAGACTAGACCAAGGTAAAGAAATCGTCAAAATGAACCCCGCAGTAGTTGAAAAACAGGATGCACCGATAGAAAGGAAATGTTTAGCCATGTTCGTCTCTCAGCAAAATACCTGTGTAGTACCATGTTGACGACTCACTGTACCCTTTTGTAAATGTGAAACTCTAGAGAACGGCATATCTTTGCCAGATTTGTCTCCCGAAGGTGGGATACCATCAGATGAACTGTCATGCCTGTAATAAATGATTATGAAGGAAAGTCATAGTAAATCCAGCAGGTCCGCCACCGGTCATTCATATGCCAGTTGTGAACGTTAAAAATGACGGACATTTTCATTCTTTGCCTGGAGCTGGGAGAGGAATAGACTTTTTTTGATTATCTTCATCCGCAAATTTTTCTAAAAGACTGTCTTTTCAAACTTGTTTAAGGGTACTGCCGTTGGAGGAGAGAAGGACCGGATGTGGGAGCACGAGGCCTGACTGCAGACTAAGGGACACCTGCGACATTAGCCAAGGCGAGACCACGACTGAAAAGAGCTGCAGGACGAGGCACTGTTTTCGACAGCATGAAAAGAAAGGGTCGACCTGATGCCCCTGCTCGACGTCCAGTGCCTGTCGACCAGTCCCCGCTCTCTGAATTCCGTCACACGCCCGCCTATTTGAAGTCTCTCGTTCCCCTAGTTTGTCCCTAATTTGGCCTTGCTCCATCCCCCTTTTTTTTCCTCTGACCTACCCTATGGACTGTTTTGAACGCTCTTCTTCCATCGGAACTTTCTGACAATCACCTCAAAGGACACAGAGCGAAAAGGACCTTTCCGACCAGAAACGCGAGGAAAGGGTCGTGCCCTGCAACGCAGAACTTAGACCAGAGCCGGACTTGTAGCTCCACCGCCGGTGCTCAACAGCGCCAACGAAAGACCACAAAGAACAATGAGAACTCGTAAACTTCGAACATTTGACATCCTCAACCACCGTTTTTTCTACGCCTCATTTCTCTCCCAGCCACCATTGTATTGATCCTGCTCCAATCCGAATCCGAAATATGTATTAACCTGCCAGTTTACGTTATGATATGTACTTGCTGCTCGCCGTTTTTGTATTTCATTCCTATGACTTTCCTGCTGAACAAATTTATCAAAGTTCATCAAATAGGTGCACCTCCTAAAAACTAGAAACCTCAAAATGTATTGTTTACAACTCTTTATCTTGGGTTTCCTACCGTTTTCTCTCTCATGCTCACCACAATAGACCCGAGTAGAAAATGAACCAACAAGATGTCTTGAATATGTTAAAGGAGGGACTGTGGAAAATTAGTGCGTTTTGGTGAACATTATCTGCGCCATCTTGCCTCTTCCCCTGATGCCACACTTTTGTCGTGCGCGCCCGCCATTTTAAGATGCCCCGATCAGAACCAACCCTTTTGCATGCCGCTGGCCCCTGACATAGCCCTTTGCCTTCGCTAAGCCTGCCCGCTGACCACCCCCTGCTTGCACCTGCCTTGAGTCATAAACCCCTCTTCGGCGCTGCTCTGCCCCCGGCCCTCATCCTGTTCCCAGCGCGACACCTCCCTGCTTTCCTTTCATGATCTCCGGCCCTTAGATGCAAACCCCTTTTTCCCCGTGTGCCCGTTTTGTCCTCCCCGTTCCCAAGCCGACACCCAGCTCTGCCGATACCACCCTCGCCCCTCCCCGTACAATAGAAAGCTTCCCCCATCAAAGAAATCCCCGGGTTGATCAAAGCCCCCACCCCATGAGATCCAATCAAACTCCCCACATTCCGTGAATCGGCGGATTATCCAGCTGCGCGATGCTCATCACCTGTTGTGATTAGGGTGGGGACTTCAACTGTAAATGTGTGTGGGAACGGGCCCCAAAGGGGGATTCCGGGTATGTCTTTCCGTATATCAAAGCTTTGTCACATGTATGTAAACTGCAATAAAAACCATAAACACTGTATATAAGGGGCCAGGCCTCAAACGTAAGTTAGAGCACCTCAGAACGATACCTTCTGTCCGTTTCGTTGTGTTCTCCTCCGGAGAGAATAAAAAAACCTTGTTTCCTGCTTTCCAGTCTCCAGCGCCTGCCTCTTCATTGATTTAAATAACTAGAGGGTCACAGAGGCAATAACGCCGGGCAAATATCGATTGTCCCCGACCCGATTGAAACTGTTTTTACAACACAAACTTGAAGAAAAGTACAGTTGATGAAATGGTAAACTGACAAAACAAATTCCATCATACATGACACTGAATTCGTGGTCTGTACATAAAATAACCTGTCCATAATAAATCATTAAATGGGCGCTAAAACAGAAGGAATAGAAATGGAAATACATGTAAAAAGTGAAACAAAACACAGTGGATACAAAACCTGTCTCTCTGAGGAAAGGATATGAATACTGATGGTGGCTGTGGTCTGTTTTCTATCTTTATGGAAGTGACTTTTTACTATTCCTATCACTGAGAGAGAAGAGGGAATCAGGTCCAATAAACAAAGGAAGAGAAAAGAGGCTTACCAACGGGGATGAGGAGGATTGAGATTTGGGGTAGAGTGTGTGTGTGTGTGTGTGTGTGTGTGTGTGTGGGTGTGGGGGT
Source organism: Lissotriton helveticus (assembly GCF_964261635.1). Lineage (NCBI taxonomy): Eukaryota > Metazoa > Chordata > Amphibia > Caudata > Salamandridae > Lissotriton > Lissotriton helveticus. The sequence goes on along the minus strand of NC_136063.1, from coordinate 144,441,043 downwards.
TATGGCTTGTGAGAAAGCATGGGGAAAAGACAAAAGTGTGCAGCCAACCAAGAAGGCGGGGTCGATGCAGAAAGCAGACAAAACGTTCCACTAAGAATAACAAGACAACTTCCCCTTGGCATTTCAAATAAAACCACAGGAGTTCATATATTCCAATTGAGTTAAAGCTAGACCATCCCATGGGAAATGGTCCAGGCTTTGTTGAATATGGTTGGTGACCAGGTCACCGGACACCACATCCGGTCAGGGGACAGGAAGAGGGCAGTAAGGACGAGGACGAGGACAGGAATAGACGTGGGTGACGAGCTGTAACCAGAAGAAGAATAAATAAATGTAATTACACTCACCTGTGTCCTGCGTGTGATGTGGGGGCTGCAGAGTATATGCGGAGCAAACACGACAACTGGCGACGAGGATGGGATCCGGTCCCTGCGTGCAGAAAACGGCGATTTGAAACAAGGAGCCCACCCTGGATCGCGTCGTAGCCAAAAGGAAGAGGGAAGAGTGAAGCGCCATCCGGAAATCAGCAGCGACGTGGGAGCCTACCCCGACCGCCGCAAAAGAAAAAGCAACAGAGCCGGTAAGCGCCAGCAACAGGAGCGCGAAAGTTTGAAGAACTGAGAGCCAGCGCGAGCTCTCGCGAGAGTCTCGGCGGCCATTTTGAGGCCAGGCGGGAGAGCCAATAGAAAGGAAGAAGAAGCGCGGCGGCCATCTTAAGGTCAGACGGCACTGCAATTGGTCGCGAAGTCCCGCGAGAAGACGGCGGCCATCTTAGAGTCAGGCGTCTGAGCCAATAGGAACAAAGAACGAGCGCGGCGGCCATTTTGAGGCCAGGCACAGCGCGAAAGGAAAGAAAAAGGGCAGAAAAAGTGCAGAACAGCACAAGAAAAGAAGAAAGAAGATAAAGAGATAAGAAAAAAATAAAGAGGAAAGAAAAGAAGAAAGAAGATAAAGAGATAAGAAGAAAATAAAGAAGAAAGAAAAGAGAAAAGGAAAGGAAGAAAGAAAAGAGGAAAACAAAGAGCAAAGACCAAAGAGAGATAAAAGTAAGAACAAGGAAAGCCTGAAAAGGCTAAAAGAAAAAGAGAAGAACAGAGGAAGTAGAGGAAAGGGGACACAAAAGGGAGATAAGTGAAAAGGACAAGGAAAGCCTAGAAAAGGCTAAAAGAAAAAGAGAATAACGGAAGAAGAAAAGGCAAGAATGGCAGATCCAAAGCCCAGCGCACAATACAGGAGCCCACTACCGTTCAACTTATCGGAGCCACAGGCAGGAATAAGGTGGGAGAAGTGGATAAGACGATTTGAAAGATACGTAGAAGACACAGATGTAGCAGACGGAAAGAAACGAGGGCTACTGCGGAACTTAGCAGGGGATGACGTCGAAGAACTTCTAGTGACACTGCCTACAGAAGAAACAAAAACGTATGAAGACCTAAAGAAATGCCTAACAGCTAAATTCGATCCACAACAAAACATTGACTTCGAACGATATACATTCACCGTTGCGTGTCAACGAGCAGGCGAAACACTAGATGACTTCGCGACAAGGTTGAGAAAACTGGTGACACATTGTGAGTTCGACAAGTTCGATAACGAACAAGCCATAAGGCTGAGGCTCATAGAAGGCTGTCGCGACACAGGATTCAGGGCAAGAATACTCAAGGAACCGACGTCATTGGAGAACATCCTGTCACTAGCAAGAGCAGAGGCGAGAGCAACGGAACATGCCAAGGAAATGGAAAGAGGGAAGAGCGTTGAAATAGAAAACGCACACTTCACGACAAACAGAGATCGCCCAGGCCGAGGGAAGAATGACTGGAGGGAACAAAAGGAAAGGAGACCACGCGAAGGAACTTGTTTCCAGTGCGGAATGGGATTTCCTCACAGAGGCGCATGCCCAGCGTTTGGCCAGACGTGCAGGAGATGTGGCGGAAGAAATGACTATGCCAGTATGTGCCACAGTGCGCAAGTGAGAGGCGACAAGGAAAGAACAGGAAGACAACAGGAGTCGACAACAAGACACGTCAGGTATGTCGATAATGAAAGGAGAAGTCTGTCACGAGGGTCGAGCGAAGAAGAGGAAGAAGAGAAAGTGGAAAGATTATACCACATGTCGGAAGTGCACACAGAGCCAGCAGACAAAAGCATCCGAGGGAAGACAGACAATACAAAGATTAGAGTAGGAGAGCACGAAGCAGACTTTATATTGGACAGTGGTGCAACATGCAACGTCATGTGTGTATCAGAGTTCGAGAAAATGGAAGTAAAGCCGACACTGAGAGCGTCCAAGGTAAAAGTGTTCACCTGGGGGGCAAAGAAAGAGATAACGAATTTGGGAAAATTCACAGAGGAACTGAGGTACGAGGACAAAGTAAAGAAGGAAGACATTCATGTTCTCAAAGGCGATGCCCCTGGACCATGCTTGATGAGCAACAGCACCGCTAAAAAGATGGGCCTCATAACGATGACATATGAAAAAGAGAAAGGACATGCCGATAGCAAGCAAAGAGAAGAGGTAGGAACAAGAAAAAAGGGAAGAGAAGGAAAAAGAATGAGCGAGAAGAAAAAGACAGCAAAGGGCGGCCGCAGAAAGAGAGGAGCAAGAAGCAAAGCGGAGGGCGGAGAACAACGATCAACACGAAGAGAGGTTGACAAAAAGAGAGCAGACGGAGGACAACAGAAAGGCAGAAGAAAGGATGATGGCAGAAAAGGACGACCAAGGAAGGGGTGCAAGGGGACAAAGAGAATACGTAGGAAAAAGTAGAAAAAGAGACTGGGGAGAAGGGTCGACGAGACTGACTCTTTCTCTCTCTCTCTCTCTCTCTCTCTCTCTCTCAATATATATCTGTTCCATTTTCTCACCACGACAATAAGAAGGAGAAGAGCACCATGAACATTTGTTTGCAACAAGGGGGGAGATGTAGTGACCTGACGAGTAAGGACACTAGGACCCTGTGGGTCATAAGGGAGGTGACCAGGTCACCGGACACCACATCCGGTCAGGGGACAGGAAGAGGGCAGTAAGGACGAGGACGAGGACAGGAATAGACGTGGGTGCCGAGCTGTAACCAGAAGAAGAATAAATAAATGTAATTACACTCACCTGTGTCCTGCGTGTGATGTGGGGGCTGCAGAGTATATGCGGAGCAAACACGACAGTAAGCTCCCTTCTTTAATGGTACAATAAGCTAAAAAGCTAACGAGAGACAAACAGTAGCTCATCACCTTTTAACTAGGTTAGTGTCTCTCTGCGTGAGCGAGTTATGTGAGACATGGGTACCACCATGAGCAGTAAAGCCACACCCTCATTCATAAAACTGAAGTTTGCCTAGGATTGCTTCTCTTCCCATTCACAGGAAACATGGCCCAGCTGTTTAAACTAGCGGGCACTTTTCTCGGGTAAAAAGTGACAAGCTAAAAAACACTGGAATTGAATGACATCTAGGGGAATTGAACATCGGTGTGATTAACTCGAGCATCATCAACCATAAGTTATTAGACTTGTTCTATTTGCGCCCAGTCCGGTGCTGTAACTTCCTGGTGGTCCCAGCCCCTTCTTTGCTTCCACTTACTTTTGGAAGCTCTTAATAACCCATCTTAATATCTCCATGTTTGATGCTCAGAGCCAACTCTCAAACAGGCACCTGTGTATTAGATGCAATAAAATGGGTTTCTCCTACCAATTGTGCCCTGGAGAGCTGGTTCAGGGGAACAATGCAGCATTTGTTTTGCCAATCCCATCAGAAACGTTATTATTGTTTTAAAACCAGTAATTGATTCCAAAAATAAGGTCCATCTTCTCACCCCTTGCGCTGAGGTTCAACCCCGCCCAAGCCACCTGGCGGAACGCCTTGTGCAGCAGCATTCAATGAGCTGGCTATGTTTGTATGCCAACCTCAAGCCAATTAGGCACACCAAACCAAAATGTCAGCCAAAACCATCACGAAGCAACAATAGGATTCAGTCTAAACAGAGACATCTTAATCCCTTGGGAAATAGCTTGGAGTATTTACTTTTTAAGTCCAATTATCAATATTGAAGAGCCAGTACACAATACACCAAACTGTAAGGGCCCTTTAAAGGTACTTTATTTCCCATATGTTTAAGCCTTGTCGCACCAGCGCACCAGCAAGTCCTCTCTCCATTTCGTTTGGAGACTATTTAGGGAGCCATGCTTACGCGCAGTGGCTACGCGCAGCGGGGACGCCAGATTGACGCCGGAGTTACGCCAGAGTTCAGCCCGTCTGTGCCCGTCCGGGCCCAGACGGGCCCAGGGCCAGTCCTTATGACCGATTTATTGGAGCCTCCTCGTACTTGTACCATGTATGGGAGGGAGGAACTCATGTCCTGGCGGCCTTTCCACCCTATTACTTGCAAATTCGCCCAGGTAGGATCATTACCGTTTCTGCCTTGTAGGGCTTGTACTGTGGGTCGGAATACGGCTCCCGTTAAGTCAGTGCTCTCCATGGCGTTATTGAATTGTCGGTCTCTACCTAGTCATGCTACTGAGATCAATTCCCTTATTTTGGACTATGACCTGGATGTGCTATTCCTTACTGAGACCTGGATCTCCCCCAGCTCGGGCCCTGACATCGTCAGAGCACTCCCTCCAGGCTTTCTCATATCCCATCGGGACAGGCCTGTGGGGAGGGGAGGAGGAGTCGCTATCCTCTACAGGGACTCACTAGTTTGTAAGGCTCAGGATGGAGGAGTGAGCGATTGTGAGAGCTATCAGTTCTCTCTTCGCTTATCACCTACGGCATCTATGGCGGGTTTGCTTATTTATCGTCCACCAGGAACCCTGGGAAATTTTCTCAACTCCCTTTTAGAAACAACTGCACTTCTGGCTTCCTCAACGGGTAACTTTGTCATCCTAGGTGATCTCAACATCCACCTTGACGACCCTTCCAATTCTCTGGGAGCAGATCTGCTAGGTGATCTCAAAACTTTTGGGTTCAACCTGGCCAACTCGGGTGCCACACATGGGAAAGGCCACCTGCTGGACCCTATATTCTCCAACTCGATTGGCCTCAGAGCATTTCCACCGCTGGCTCTGCCTTGGACAGACCACTTTATGGTGCCTGCCCAGTGGCAGTTCGACATCCCAGCTGCGCTGGCCCCTAGGGTTTACACCATGGATAGAACCTGGTCTAGGCTCCTAGTTGATAAATGGGCGGCACATTTGGAGGCGTCGCGGCCTCCCCCTGGGTCCAATCCGCTAGTCGCGGATGAGAATCTTAACACCTGGCTTACCAACTCACTGGATGCTCTCCTCCCCAAAAAGAAACAACTCACTACGGGTAAGAGAGTGTGATCTGCGCCCTGGTATACATCTGAGTTGAGGACACTGAGGAAGGGCTGCAAGAGGCTGGAGCGGACATGGAGGAAAGATTGGAGCGAAACGAGCCGGAGAGAATATCGGACGGCTCTTAGTACCTACAAATCTGCTATTCGGGTAGCTATATCTGGATTCTTTGCGGAGAGAATTGGCTCTGCGGCCAACTCCTTGAAGGAATCATTTCGGGTCATTAAAGAACTTTTAAAAGCCCCCGAACCTCAGGTCATTCACGAGGACCCACGTGAGAAATGCTCCGAACTGGCCTCCTTTTTCAAGACAAAAATTGATAACATCCTTGCATCTCTCCCCCGGCTTACCGAGGATATTGCCTCGGGTGGTAGCCCAGGGCTTCAGTCCAGGGTGCGCTCGGTAGAGCTCGTTTCTCTCGGCCCTGTCACCGTGGAAGAAGTCTTCACAGCTTTGATAACCATGAAAAGTGGTTCTCCGAAAGACCCTGCACCCATGAAGTACTTGAAGCAGGTAGCCCCTACCATCGGTCGGCCAGTGACGGACCTTATAAATCTGTCTCTTGCCCAAGGAGTGGTACCCCCTAGCTGGAAGGGAGCGGTTGTGAAGGCTCTTTTGAAGAAGCCTAACTTGGACCCAGCCGACCTCGCTAATTTTAGGCCTATCTCCCTGCTCCCCGGCCTTAGTAAGGTGGCGGAGAAGCTGGTGAATAGTCGCCTATCGGGCTTCCTGGAGTCCAATTCCCTTCTGGCCAAATCCCAAACTGGCTTTCGCCCCGGTCAGGGGACCGATACTGCCCTGCTGGCAGTCGTGGAGAGTGCAAGGAGCATTTTGGATTCAGGGGGATCGGTGGCAGTGATCCTCCTGGACCTTAGTGCTGCCTTTGACACCGTAGACCATCAGGTTCTTCTCCGTCGGCTGTCGGGGGTGGGGGTCTCCGGGATGGCCCTCAAGTGGTTTGCTTCCTTTTTGGAAGGTCGGACATTTGAGGTGTGGGAAGGCCATGAGAAATCATCCTCAGTACCTCTCCAGTGTGGTGTGCCACAGGGCTCATCGTTGAGCCCTACCTTATTTAACATTTATATGGCCCCCCTGGAGAGTGTGGTACTGCCTCTGGGTGTCAAGATCATCAGCTATGCTGATGATACCCAGCTGGTGGTAGGTCTTCCCCAGGTAACTCACCATCCTGACCGGCTGCACACGTGCCTGGATAAGATCTTTACGTGGATGTGTAGCTCAGCTCTTAAGCTCAACGGCTCCAAAACGGAACTGATGTTGCTTGGGAACTCCCCTCCCTCTTTACCACCTAGCAGTTGGCCCAGCTGCCTGGGACCCGTACCCACCCCCAAGCAGGAGATCAAGAGCCTGGGGGTGTGGCTTGAGCAGGACCTCTCTTTTAAAACACACGCAAAAAAGATCTCAGGCGTGTGTTTCGGCCTGCTCCGATCAGCCCGGAAGATCCTACCTCTTCTTCCAGCGGCCTCTAGGAGGTTACTTATTCAGGGGCTTATCATCTCGCGGCTGGACTTTAGTAACGTACTGTTTTTGGGCGCCCCAGAGTCCACCCTAAACAAACTGCAGCAAGTGCAGAATGCGGCCGCCAGGCTCCTGACGGACATTCCTAGGCGCCAGTCGGCTCGCCGTGCACTGAAGGCACTACATTGGCTCCCCGTCAGAGAGACGGTGAAATTTTAGGCACTCTGTGTAGGTCATAAGATACTACAGGGGAAAGGCCCACCCATTCTGGGGGATATGGTCCAGTCTTACAAGGCCTCCCGCTCTCTCCGCTCTGACCATCAACATCTGCTGCAGGTTATGAGGGCGAGGAAGGCGAGGTGGTAGAAGATTCTCTATAAATGTGGCCATCCTGTGGAACTCTCTCCCCCTGTACCTGCGCTCGGAAGCGAGCTTTTTACGGTTTCGTAAACTTTTAAAAACTTTCCTGTTCCCTGCCTAATCCTGGTGCTTTGTGTGGTAGTGGCTTTCTCCGGAAGACCGCGGGGATGCCTAATGGTAACCAGGCGCTATATTAAAACTCGTTAATAATAATAATAATAATAATTGTCCTTTCTACAGCCGCGCCTTCCCAAGAAAACTCCTGAACTTAGTTTTTCAGACCACTTGCCCACTCTTGAATGGTCATTCAAAAATATATTGGCCTGAAATTGGATTGCAGTGGGGGGACATCTATATTTTCGACTCAGAATTGAATATGGGCAGGGCTACTGGAATTACATAATGCTGCATCCATGTCATTTTCTACAATATTATGGATTTGTAGAATTTGCCATTTAATTCAGCAGCGGCTGCATATTTTGCATTTTTTTTTAAACTTAGGGGCTTATTTACAAGCCCCTTGCGCTGCTAGTGTGTCCCTTTTTATATAGGGAAGAGGATTAAGCCTAACGGCTAGGGCGGTAGATCTTAATTCTGGGGAACCGGGTTCAAGTCTCGGCAACGATGCTCAACATCCTATGATTCTGGGCAAAACACTTACCCCCAGATGTATCAACAACCCATTTTGCGATTCCTTATTAGTGAAAAATACTGATTCGCTATTAAGGAATAGCAAAATGGAATGCATCAAGAAATCGCAAAAAAAATAGCGATTTCTTAGAATTCCTTAATGGCGACTCGCAAATTGCGAGTCGCAATTAAGGAATACCTCCCCAATCATTCCTATGGGCCTAGAGGCCCATAGGAATGAATGGGAAGACAATCTCAATTTGCGATTCGCAATTAGCGAATCGCAAATTGCGATTGCGATTTCAAGGGTGCAGGGGTGTCCAAAGGACACCCTGTTGCACCCCTGAAATTGATCTGTGCACATATGTTGCGCACACACATGCCCTTAGGGCATGTGTGTGCGCAACATGAAACTTTGAAAAATGCACTTTAGTGCATTTTTCAACGTTTTTGCATACCATGAAGTTGTACTTCATGGTAATTTGCGTGCCCTATTAGCGAATTCGCTATTTTTAAAACTTTCATGCATTGCATTTAAGGAATCTCAATTTGAGATTCCTTAAATGCAAATAATCGCAATTTAGCGATTTCTCAATTTGCGATTTTTGCATTTGCATTTGCAAAAATACCGGTCGCAAAGGGGCAGATTCTCAGAAACTTTGCGAGCGGGTTTTTGTTTGATGCATCTAGCTGTTAATCTCCCCGTGCCTAACAAAAATGAACGTGCCCTTGTGTAACGCAACTGGTGCTCTTGTAAAGTGCTCTGATACCTTCGGGTCAAGTTTATGCTGTATAAGTCTCCGAAAAAAAAATATAGTAAAAAGTGACATACCGGCCCATCAAGGCGCTTGTAAATAAGCCCCCCTTGTTTCTAGCTCAAACGCAACAAAACTTGTGAAGCAAAGAGCTCCAAATAAGGTTTTGGAGCAGTGGCAGACACTTTGCCAAGGTTAACTCATCACCTTTCTGTTGTTGATTGCTAAATTGAGGAGGTAAACTGGTACTTGTGAGGGGCAAGTTTCCCAAACTGTATTTGTAATCGATGAAGACCAAATTATGAAATAATACTGGATACAGATTGTCTCACATAATTTGCCTTTACCAGCAGCAAAATTTTATCAACCCTGACTCATAATTTATTCCTCCACCACTCCATACTTCGTGTTAAAAAGGCTGTCTGGCCGAAATGCGTCACGTGGTGTCTTTACTAAATGAACCTGGATTTTGATGCATTGGATCTCTGCCTAGTGTTTTGACTGGCGTTTGATGGTTTTGGTGTACATTTTTCCTGAGTACGCTCCCTCAACAGCCGTTCCACCGCCCACGAGTAGGGTGACCAGAATTTTAAAGCAAAAAACTAGGACATTTCACAAAAATAGAAGAAGGACTATAATTTTACTTCAAGAGAGCGCTCAGAAAGACAGTGCTCCTCAGCAGAGAATTACAAAACAAGCAGTAAGAACATACATAAGATGCTATTTTTAAGCTTTCAAGAAGAAATGGAAGGTGCACTCGTAGTGAAGTCAATACACGCAAGTAAGAATCTGTTCCAAAATTGCTTCTTTTTATTCAATCAATCTTTAAAACTGGCACACAGCCAACGTGTTTTATACCTGATTTTTGCCAAAGGGAACTTTGTCAGGGCTTTAACATTATAGACAAGACATAACATCAATAACACATTAACAAACATCAAAAAGACACTAATAATTTCAGACAGCCCACAGACTCATATAACAAAACCTCACATGAATAATACATATATCAAATGAACATAAGGAAGACATAAACAGAACTCACAAAATAGAGGCAAAAAAATGTAACATACCTAAACTAAACACTTTTTCAATAAAATACAAAAACTTCACAAACACGTGCTACAATTTTTGTGTTCGGAGAGAAAAAACCTTTTTCTTAAAAAAAACATAGAACAACATCATGCCTAAAAGGATGTGAAATTAACAAATCTATACCATAAAATGACACTTCCACTACATGGAACTGGAGGAACCATATGTTAGAAGCGGCTGTCTCTAGTTGGCAGAGGTATACACTTCTGACAAATAGGGACACACTTTTTCTAGTCAGGGCAAGGGGATCACACACTTAGATAACCCCTGCTCACCCCCTTGGTAGCTTGGCAAAGCAGACAGGCTTATCTCAGAGGCTGTGTGTTAAGCATTTATGACCACATACAGTAATAAAGTGAATACACTACAAATGAACACGACACAGTAGCATTATAAAAATAAGGATGTTTATATAAGGCTTAGCACAAGACCAAATAATGTCAAAAATATACCACAATCTTAATAAATACTCTTGGAAGGAAAAATAATAGTTCAAGTGTAGTTTCTTCTTAGCAGAAAGTCTTTAGTAACAAAAGCAACTCTTCTTTAAATCACAGTTCTTGGCAACAATGTAACCCCCACAGGAGTCACACGACGTCGAGGCAAAGTTAATCCAAAGGTTCGGCGTCGACCGCGAGGAGCGCTACGTCGAGCCCGGAGTCGAACAGACCCCCACAACACAGTACCTTGGAAAAGTGAAGCACACGATGATCAGCGGCGTCGAGATGTCCGGCGTGGCGTCTTCGGCGTCGATCGGGCCTCAGAGTTGGGGCGATCTGCAGCGGCTTCGACAGATGTCAGGCAGGAGCAGCGCTCACGGGTCGAAGCAGGATTCGGCGTCGTCATCGATGTCGATGATGATGTTGCAAGAGTGAGCAGCGCTCACGGTGTCGAGAGGGCTCGGTGTCGAGGCGTTGGCAGCGGCTTCGCTACTAGCGTCGATCGTGCCCGGCGGCCGGCGTCGAAGGTGCGGGACACGGGAGCTGCACTCACGATGTCGAGCTGGATTCGGCGGCGTCCGTCGGCGTCGAGATTACTGGATTCTTCAGAGGTGCTGGATTTTCAGGTTCCAGCAACAAGCACTTTCAGCAAATGATGAAGTCCTTTATCCCTGTGACTTCAACAGGAGGCTGGCACTCTTCCAACCCTTGGAGATTTCCTTGGCAAAGCTTGAGAGTACACAGTACACACACAGTTCCTCTCTCCTGGTTCCTTGGCAAAAATAAAGAAGCAACTGCAGGATTCCCCCAACAAACAGCACACTGGCAGGAGGGGTAAGCAAGTCCTTGGATCAGCAGGCTTCTTGTCCTTGGTTCAGGTTTCCTTGTCAGAAGTGATCTAAATTCTTAGTTCAGGGGTCCTTCTCTTATACCCCTTTTCTGCTTTGATCCCTTTGTCCATTCAGGGGAATTTCCCCCCATCCTGGGTTTGTTGTGGGTGTTGCCAGGCTGAGGCACCTGGCCTATTCACTGTGCAGGGCAGAGTGTTCAGCCGCCCAGCAGGAAGTGGAGCCAGCATTGTCACTGGCAGGGGCAGGGCCATCAGTTGCCCGGTAGGAGGTGGGGCCAGGATCGTCCCTGGCAGGCACAGAGCCATCAGTCGCCTGGCAGGAGGTAGAGCCAGCATTGTATCAGGCAGGGCAGGCTATCAGGAGCTACTCTTCCCCTACTCTCAATGCAAATGCCCCACTCACCCCACACTGACTCATTCAGACCTCTGGAGCCACCCAGCTCCTGTCCCACGCAAACCAGCAGAGACCAGTAGATAGTTAGACAAGAAAATAGCCACTTTCTAAAAGTGCTATTTTCAAACACAGAGTCCAAAAACCATCCACCCAAACGGATGCGTTATTAAACCCTGAGTTCAGGGATACCAAACTCGACATTGCACCATGCTCCCCGAGCCCGCTAGGATTATATCATTAATAATCCTGGCAGCCCATTCTAACTCATGGAGAGCAGGTAACCTTACAATAGTGAAAAACGAATATGGCTGTAATTCACTATTAGGCCATGCCAACCTCATCAGGCTTGTCCTAACTTATGCTTACAATGCACCCTGCCCTTGGGCCTACCATAGGGGTGACTAACATTAAGTTAAGGGAAGGTGTAGGGTCTGGCAAGTAGGTGTACTTGCGCAGCCCGCGTGACAGTACCAGACTGCACGTAGGTCTAGCAATGGCAGACCCTTAGACACATTTTACTAGGCTGCTTCTGTGGGTGGCACAACACATGCTGCAAGCCCACTAGCAGCATTTGTATTTACAAGCCCTGGCACTCTTGGTGCACTCTACTAGGGACTGACAGTAAACCAAATAAGCCAAATATGGAATCCAATCAATACATCAATTTCACATAGGGAGCACTTGCACTGTGGCACTGATCAGCAGTGGCACAGTGCCCAAAGCAATATACCAGCAACAACATCGTAAACAGAGGAGGCAAACAGAAAAAATGGAGGAGAGACTCATGCCAATGATGCCAGGTCTAACACCATACATATTGTATTTGTTGTTAAAAAACCTCTATTGGAGCCAGTAACCCTGTTAGCAGGGGCGGCTCTAGGCTAATGGTGGCCCTGGGCAGGGAGCGTAGGTATGGGCCCCCCAGAGGAACGCAGGCGCGGAGGCCAGTGAAGAGGGGGGGGGGATTCAGGGTGTTTGGAAGTGGAACAGAGCCGGAGGCCGCCAAATCCCTGCCAGGGGCCGCCACGCAAATATGTATCCATCCTCAGAGGATTAATATATTAAGGATATATATTGGCGTGGTGGCCCCTGGGGTTTGGTTGCCCTGTGCAGGTGCACAGCTTGCACATGCCTAAGGCCGCCCCTGCTGTTAGTAAGTAGGTGGCTTACTAGTCAGCAGTCCATGCCTTATTTACGGAATTAAGAAGAAATATTGAAACCTAATGGATAACAATTATCAACTGGGGAGGAGCTGCGAATAAGCTAACATAAAAATGACAGACTATATCTCACCTCCTAAACAATCAGTTGGTCGGTGGCAGTGAGAAGTATGTATGATGAAATTGGACCTCAAGGGGCAGAATTAGCCTCAGTGGCGGTGTGTTTTGTGAAATCTGAGACAAAGAAAAAAGGATCAGAAAGGTGAGCTGGCGGTAAATCTCGAGAGTTTCATAAAGTGAGGTAACATAATCATAGTACCATGAAGTAGATGCCAATTATGCATGCTAGGCAGACAAAAGATATTAGAGATAAGGGTTGTTTTGGCCCCATCTAGCTTTTTAGGTCTCGCGCCTGCGACGCATATGGCGAAGCCATATGCATCGCGCAGGCGCGATACTATAGTTGTGGAGTCTGCTTCCCAGGAGACAGAGACTGGCGCGCGCACGCTCTGGAAAGCGATCGGAGCCGGCCGCGCGCGCGCGTTCCCAATCTCCTGTCTCTCTGGTTCTCACTCCTGCTGGACGTCCCACAAACCCTCCCTCGCTCCCGCCGCTTTCCCTCCCTGCGCGATGCTCTTTTAACAGCCTGTGCTGCGAGAGACCGGCACACGCAGGCTGCTCTCCGGAGCTCCGAACCCTCCCTCGCTCCCGCCGCTTCCCCTGCGCGATGCTCTTTTAACAGCCTGTGCTGCGAGAGACCGGCACACGCAGGCTGCTCTCCGGAGCTCCGAACCCTCCCTCGCTCCCGCCGCTTCCCCTGCGCGATGCTCTTTTAACAGCCTGTGCTGCGAGAGACCGGCACACGCAGGCTGCTCTCCGGAGCTCCGCAGCTCCTGCCTCCGCCCCTGGTCCTGCCCTGCCCCGCAGCCCATGGATCACCCACCGCATGCAGAGGTGGCTGGCGGGCCCGTGCCGGAGTCACCACAGCCGGAGAGCAGGGGCCCTGGAGAGGTCCACGCCAACCACCGGGCCGAGCTGAGCGCTGGACAACTCCTCATGTGGATCGACACGGCCGCCTGCCTGACCGGTGAGAACTGCGCCCGCGGGGGGCGCTGCGCGCACTGTCCGCGGTGCTACCTGCTGCTGACCTACTCTCAAATGATATCCTGAGCCTCTGACCGGCATTTCTGACAATGCGCTGATACACCCCATACTAGCACTCAGTGATACATTTAATTATACAATGCCCGTTGGTATGCCACTTGCTATACGCATCGAATAAAACTACTTCTGCACGGTGATCCGTTTAACAAAATTGCATTCTATTCCCAAAGCTCCTATACATTTAATGACTAAATTTAATGACCCGGTGGTTTCATGCCGATGCCACCGTTGAGTAGCTGACATTCCACCGTCACGATGACCCCGGCCCGTGCAGACAGGTTTAATATGTTAATGGTTGTGGTGCAGTAACACTTCGAACCGCACGCTGACACGTTTCAAGACCGGCTGCTTATTTTGATGGCCTTATGATGCATTGAGGACATGGCGAGTCTGATAGAGACCTGCTGAGGAGTTAAAGCTGCCAGCTGTAATGGGCCTGTTATTTGTAGTGACACGCTGATATATTTTTAATACTATGCTAATAAGTTTAGTGGTATGCGGAGACATTTAATCTCATGTCGCTACGCGTATCTACATACCGATAGCCTTATTGAAATGCTGACATTTTTAATAACATGCTGATTAGGTTAACTGAATGCTAACACGCTATTCTATTTTTTATGCCGAAACATATCTAGTGGTTTAATAACCTCTTTCTTCAAACAAGCATCGATGGGAAAGAGACTTCCAAAACATTTACTTTCTGTTGCTACCCTGCTTACTGAATCGGTGACAGGCGTGGCGAAGCTGCTGAAACTCTAGGTTTGGCTTCAAAAGTTATCCACTTAAGGCCCCCCACCCCACACTGTGTGAAGCTGCACCTGCAAGCTAGCTACGTTTTCGAGCTTCAGCGGGTCACGCAATGCGGACAGAGCTATCTTCATAGCCAATATGAGGGAAAGAAGTGAAAAACTGTGCAGTTTAAACATATTAGACAAACCCAATGTGATTATGATTGAAAGATTGCAGTCTGTGGATACCCCTGTTTCCCACTCGGCTTTGTTTGGTGGCGGGCCTAGTTGCTGAGGCCATATTGGTAATGGGCCGTGGTTGACCCATTAGCTGCATATGAATATATCTATTTGTGATGTTTATTTATTTGTGATTAGAGATCTTTGTTTATTTGACCACTTTAGGTATCGTCCATCTAAGTATGCATCAAAGTCAGATATGTTTTGATACTTGAATAAGATTTGTGTATTATCTGCATAACAGTAATAGTTGTATTTGAAGCAGGAGAGTAGGTCGGGTGGAGAGCAAAGGCAAGAGTTACAGATGAAGTAGAACTGTTAGATGCCTTAGTTGTGAATTGAATGGAGCTGACCTGAAGGGATAAAGTAAGATGGTGATGATCCATCAGGTAGGAACGATGCAGTCGGCTTCAGTTCTCTCCCTGTTTGTGTCCAAGTCTCTGCAGAAGATTGGGGTGATGAATAGGATCAAAAGCGAGGAAGAGTTCAAGTATAAGCATGTTGGTACTCCAATGCAGTGATTTGTCTCAAAGCAGACCTTTCTATCTTTTTCATTAAAAGAGCCTGTTATTGGCCAGATGTAGGAAGGATCTCTTCTTTCATGGCACGTTTGGTTTAGGACATCTAGAGTTCCTTTGTGCAGATGCCTGTATTCAAGGAGTTGTTGACCGTTCCGGCTGGATTGGCTACAGAGCTATCCAAGAGGACATTGGTCTGTTGGTGATTCTGCAGGTCTACAAGTGTTTGCTGCATTGGTGGAGTCTTCTGTGGTCAGGAAGTTAAAGGCGATTAACTGTAGTTGTTTTCGTGTTTTGTTATCTGTTGAACTGAGCAATGCTGCTAGGAGTGTGGTTGAACAGCGGGACGGTACGGAGGGAGAAGGTCACTGGTTGGTAGGAAGTAATTCAGATGTGATTTGCAATCAGCAAGGGTCAGTGATGAGGAAGCCTTTTGCGTTGTTGCCAAGGAACCAAGATGTCCTAAGGTACTACCACTTCAGGTATTGCAAATGAATAACCCTTTTCCCCAGAACATTTCTTAAAGGGTTGTTTGTGATCTTTAGCTCCTCATTAGATCTACAGATTGCTCAACAGCTCCCCCTAATCAGATCTCCTTTCCTGTGAAGTGGCTCTTGGCCACTGTCAGCTCTCCAGAATATAGGGCAGATCTCTCTGAAGCAAGGCAGACATCCGGTATTGTGGTTTTGTTAACTTTACTTGCTCCATCAGCTTTCCTTGCTACCCTCTCCAGAAGTAAAGAAAGTGAAGCATTCACATTGCTCACAATACACAGGCTGTGGGACGACTATTACCAAATGTGTGCATGGAAATAATGTATATTTAGACCAATTATTGACTAAACATTGAGATGCACATATGCACTTGTTTAGTAGCCACAAAATATCACATTTACAGAAGTCAACTAAACATGTACAGAGTGAACAGACCATAAGAGAAGCCAAATTAATTTAGGAAAACATAATATTCCCGTAACATGCTGTTCGGATGGGAATGTCCCCTGCAAGGTATACATCAATCTGTGCAACCATTCAACAACAACTGGTTCAATTATGTTTTCTCAATGTTTCAAGCTTTATTACAAATGTCACAAAAAGATGTTAAAATTTCACTTCTGTTCTTGGATTTTCGTCACAATAAAATACACTGAACGTAATCTTCACAAAAGTTATTTACAAAAGTTAAAGCTATTGCCATTAAAAATTACAATACTTTTATTTAGGTATTAATTATTAAAAAAAATTAAAAGCCATTGTTATTTGTAATATCAATACATCTAAGTCACATAAATACAACACATATTGCATTACAAATGCTATAGGTGTCACATTTGCGAAAGTTAAAACTATTGGCATTGTAAATGACAAAGCTATTAATTTCACTATTTTCAAAACCAACACATAAATAAAATATTTGTCATTTACAATACCAATAGCTCAAACTTTCCTAATGCGAGACCTATTGCATTGCAAATGCTTGTTTTAAACCCAGTAGCTGGTCTGTGAATTAAATTGCTTTCTTGGAACAACTGCTAACTATCCCCGCTTTGTAAAACATAAAAAAACCTTCCTCCGTTTTTAGTCGACCCTCTCCAAAAACAGGGACATGAGCTACATTTCTCGAAATCTGCCTGGACAGCTGGTGAGAAACTGGGACTGTCCTGGCAAATCCGGGACGCCTGGTCACCCTACCCACAAGGCAAGAGGCACTCTTTTTGGAGATTTGGATTTATAGATACACCTATATATAATCTATATATAAATCCAAAGCTCCAAAAAGAGTGCCTCTTGCCCTATATTTGCGCAAAGATGAAGCAGAGAACTCTGGGTAGTTCCCAAGGAGAGGCGGAGAACTGCTTCAATACAGAGCAATCTACAAGACATATATTTATATATTACACAATTGCAGTTACAACTGTGTAGTTATACTGAGGTCAGAATATCCATACCGTGTATTTGTAAAGCTCACGTTCATCTGTGGGCATCTTGGCACTGAATAACAGAGGTTTATTGTTATCCAACTCAAAGGTACTCATTGTATCAGCTTCAGAAGGATGAAAGGCTGAGTGGACCCTCCGGAATATGAACTTGTGACTACGAGGTCAAACACGGGCTCCAACAGTGGATGCATTAGTCCACTAAGCCACCAGGCTAGGCTTGATCCATAGGAAAGGATTATTATGGTGTTTTCTTAATGAATATCCGTTAGCAAAAGTTTATAAACTGCTGCCTTGATATGGGATGTTTTCAGGGCCGGACTGGGCGTTTTTTGATGGGTTGGCAGCAGGGCCGGCTTTAGGCATGTGCAAGCTGTGCACCTGCACAGGGCCACCAAACCCCAGGGGCCACCACACCAATATATATCCTTAATATATTAATCCTCTGAGGATGGATACATATTTGCGTGGTGGCCCCTGGCAGGGATTTGGCGGCCTCCGGCTCTGTTCCACTTCTAAACACCCTGACCCCCTCCCCTCTTTGCTGGCCTGCGCGCTCCGCCCCGCCCGGACCCCCTCTTCCGGGCCCCCTACCTACGCTCCTTGCCCAGGGCCACCATGAGCCTAGAGCCGGCCCTGTTGGCAGAGTGGGTTCTAGGTGCACAGCTGAGGGGCTGATTTCTTTGCCAAGTTAGCGCCCAACACTTCTAAATGAACAATGCAAAACAAATAGCTTTAAAGCATACTTTTTAAAACATTTGTTTTGCGTTGTTTATTAAGGAAAGCCCGGTAGCCAGTCTGGCCTTGGATCTTTTGCGCTAGTCCATCAAGCAAAGGGACAAGAAAAAGGGGAGGAGGGTGTCCCAATAGTGTGGTTCACCATGCTAATTTCCATAGGAAAATTCTCTCTCCGATACGGAAATAAAAGGATGAATGTAATTACACCAAATTTGGTAAATTAGGACTTTACTCATAAAGCGTGCTTTTTGTTATTTGGTGTAAATCTGTTGACTCGTTTTCAGTAAACTTGGACTTGAAGAGATTAACACTAGTAAAAAGTTAGAACTATTTGGACATTTGGTGTTCAGACATACACCCACAGGGCCACTCTCAGTGGATGGGTGGATCCTGATTGGCTGGCCATAATATGGAGAATATATGGTGGCAGCCAATACAGGACTGAGGGACTTGGTTCCTCAGTCCTGAAAAAAATCAAAGGCTGCATAAGGTTGCAAGGTGGGCACACACTGCCCCCAGAAGTCAAATTTAAGAAAAAATATTTGGGTCATGGTCACTGTGCTACCCATTAATGACTCTCCTGTTGTACCTCAATATCGGTGCCAGTACCACAGTACCATGATACCGCAGTGCCCAAAAATGTAAAAGAAAAGAATCTGGTCATAACCTAGATCATGTGGTCAACTGTCATTGTGCAGGGTGAGGCTGTGCACAGTGGCTGTTGACTACCTGCAGTGGGATGGGGGTGCAGAGAGCTGACAGCATGGACGCCATTTGGGGGTAGTCAGGGGTCGCAGATGTCACCTCTAGCTAGCTCCCTGTTACTGCTGGCACTTCCTTTGCTACCAGTGGCCTAAAATGAGGCAAAGGTTTTGCCCCCTCTCAGGCCAGGGGTTGAAATAAGATTTTAGCTCATGTTAGAAAGTCTCCATAGAAAAAAAGAAGAGTTAAAGTGACATTATAGTTAGGTGTTGAATTAAGATAAGAACATTTAAAAAAGGAAAAACAACTGAAAATTACCAGTTATATTTTAGTGAACGAACTATAACTTGTGCCCCTGTCATGAACTGCTTATGACTTCATCTATTACATCACTCATGACATGTTTAATGGCACCATTTATGACATCACTGATGGCATCTGAAATGGCTCTGAAATGGCATGTATTTGGGTGCTCCTGTATCTGTTGTGCTTGGCATGGAGAAGGATGCTGGGTGACCAGGGGGATGGTCCTGTGTTGAACCCTACTATATTACATCTGTTTTGACAGCCTGCAGGGGAGAGGTATAGTATGAACACTGTTGATGGTTACTCTTTGTATGTTAGAAGTAAATATAGCCTTAGAACCCAACGTAGCGGGCTTTACTTGTCACTAAAGGCCCGCTCCAGCTTTAAAGGCCAGAGCCGAAGCCAAAGGCCTATAATTGCTGGTAGAGTCCGCTATGGATGGCTCTAAGTCAATATTAACATTCCACCCCTAGAGGGCAGAGTGTTCTAATTTGTAAAACAAAGGCATTGCAGAACCCGAGGGGGTTGAAATCCCTTTGGGCTCCTTAGGCCTTTGTTCACAGCAACAGCTGTGAACGACCAGTATTAGAATGTTGATGCTGCAGGCTTTCCTCAGTCATTAGAAGCATGGAGCACTCCATTTTCTACAATGGACCTCCCAACATTACAATGTTCAAATATTGCTTAGTGTCATTATAGTGAACCTGTTTTCAGAGAGCTCTGTGTGTTTGTTCTTTCTTTCGTTAGTTGGTTAGAAGCTTGACATCTGGTGAATATACACCTATCTGGGAGATGTACTACTAGAAACATGCAGGATTTGTGGAAGAACAGGAGACCTGTTCTTGCTGTCAGAGTTCAAGTTAGGACTTTCATGTGCAAAGACTTCATCGTGGGGTTCTCCCTGTAAGGGGCGCAGCTGCAGGTCGGGTGTTTGGGGTGTTACACCCCCCCTAATAAATCTATTTTCTGATACGTAGTTGGGGCAGGTGCTTTCAGTAGGGTATTGTGAGGTATCTGTCGGATTTCACCAAGAATTTTTACATACACAGAGACAAAAACATACACACACTCTTTCCCTCTCTCTATTTTGAAACTCCTCAAAAATGTTGGTTATTTGACAAAATATAGGGGCATTTTCTCAAGAACATATCGCCGAGTTATCGGCACTTTATCACAGCCAAAGTGCGATAAATGTATCGCCACATTCACAAGCTGGTGCTAACAGCCCATATCACGTTTACCTATGATAGCAGCAGTAAAAAACATCTCCACAGATGACCCCACCAACTGTCGCTAATGAGATGCAGAGTAGGCGTTCCCGTGCAAAAAGATGCGAGAACACCACTCCGCAACATTCTCAACGACCAGCCAGAACGGTGATAAGATCCCAAAACAGGCGATAAGGCACGTCAGCAGCAGGAATTTTTACACCTGCTCCTACCTGGTGTAAAGTCGGATGACAACCTGCACTAGAAAAGGGAACCCAGGCCAGAGCCACAGCCGAAGAACAACAGATGCCATGGAGCTCCTGATCATGCAGCTCGGACACCCAAGAGGACCACAACACCCCCCGCCACCCTCCTGGACCCCCACCAGGAGCCCTACCCCAGGCAACCCCCCCCACCCCCGGGACAAAGATATGTTACATACATCAACTTCACAAAACCATGAACAAAACAATGCCCCTGATGTCGCACAATCACAACACTGAACTTGCATGTGTGGTCAGAAGAAGGAGAATGACTCATTCATCTTTGAATCACCAAACAAAACATTTTATTCAAATGAACGCAACTATTTTGAAGAGTTATGGTGGGTCTTCTCAGGACAATCTGTAAGTCACAGCCTGCAAGACAAAATTCTAGATAAGAAGGTGTGTCATGCGCTCATCAAAGGACAGAGAGAGAGAGAGAGAGTGACAGAGAGAGAGAGAGATAGAGAGAGAGAGAGAGAGAGAGAGAGAGAGAGAGAGAGAGAGAACGAGAGGGGGGGAGAGAGAGAAAGAGAGGGATAGCAAGAGAGAAAGAAAGAGGGAAAGAGAGAGAGAGAGAGTCCCTGGATGGTCGTCCGGGGGGCTTGTGGGGTTCTGGTTGTCCTCTGTACTTGCTCCGGCTACCTCCATTGTGCTTTGCTGTTGTTTGCATGTTTTTTTCTACTTTTATAGAGATTTTTCTCGCCTGACGTGTGTGAATTTCAGGCCTGGGAAAGATTATTGCTGATTTTTTTTTATCGCGGTTGGATCCATAGCAACTTTTTTCTCGTTGGGGTTTACTTTTTTATCGCCGTCCCGGTGACTTTATCGCGGACATTTGACGCGTTACCGTGAGACTATCGCATGATACCGCCGTGTTGAGAATACAACTTTAACAAGGCATTATTTTCTCGTGGTAGACTACGATGTGAAGAATTGCGTTAAGCTTATTTTCCGATAATTATCACACGTTTTTGAGAATATCCCCCATAGTTTCTTCTCTCACTTACTTCTCCGACTAATTCCTACCCCCTTTTTACTGCCCCTTAGCCCTCTCTCATGTGTCCTGCTTGTCGTATAATGTATTTTAACATTATATGCTGGTGTCATTGTTGGAAAATCTGAAGCTCACCCCCCCCAATCTTATTGACCAACCTATTCTGACTGACCAAGCTATTCCCCTGCTCCCAGTCATCCGTCTCTGAGACAACGCTCCTAAGAGGTCTGTCACAAAGGGTCAGATAGCAGGAGTAGTCCTGGGTTAGTTTCAAGGCCTCACAACTCCCCTATGGGTGTACATGTTAAGCGTACTTTGCAGAGTTTTGCTATGCGGAAGTTTGCGAAGTTACAAAAAAACTCAGCGAAGTTCGCAAGTGGCGGAGTGTTGGGCGAACTGCTGTTCACGCTGGTCTTTCTAGAGCTCGGGTAGAAACTCTACCTGAGCTGCAGCTCGGCTCGCGAACTTACCGTTCGCGAGCGGGGAAAAAAAACTTTGCTGCACTACGCAAAGCGGGGTTTCTTGCACTCTGCGAGCTCCGGGGAGTGCAGAAAACTCTGCAAACTCCGGGAACGAAGAGGAGTTCAATACCCAGGCCTAGAATACATGTATCACTTTGATGAGAACGGCACCCAAAGTGGAAAGGAGTGTTAGGGCCAAAGTTGACTGCACAGCACTACAATCTGTAGTCTCTCCTTCTACGTCCGTAAGTAATGAAAGGGACTTGCAGTGGAGCGAGTACACAGGGAAGGATCTATGTGTCCTATTCTTTGTAGGACACATAGATCCTACAAATATACATGTGCAATCACCAACGTGGTACAGTTTTCCAGCTCCTGGGGTGTTGCAGTCACAGTCAGCCGCGGCCCTTGCAGGTAAGAGAGGTAGGGTGGTGGGTGATGGGAGGATTTTGACAGACAATGGCGAGGGAAAATTGATTATCTGTCAATATCCCCCCACCCAGCCCCAACGCCCCACCGCTTGTACCTGCATGGGCCGCGGCTGCTCACAGTGCCTAGAGGCAACAGCTCAAGACTTCTTAAAGCTCTTCATTAATCATTTGGGTTGACTAGAAGATTCATTATTTTCTCATGATCATGGGGGGATAGGACACCACATCTGCCAAGCATTTTATCCTCAGAGCTTCTAGGCACTTGAAGTAAATGTAAATGTAAATGTAGTATACTTGTAAAGCGCACAGCTGCCCCAGCTATATAACTCTGGGGAACCCGTCCTGGCTTTCCCTGTGGGATGGTCCCTTGCTGGGAGTCCCCAAGGTGGAGCCAGGCATCCCCGGAATTGGTGGGGCCGTTGTGGAGATTAGGCAAGCTAATGCCCAGAGTTGCCGAGTGGAACCCCTGATTAGAGTAAGCACTGAAGCGAGAATTATCGAGTCCGCTGACCAAGGTCCACGACCCTGCCGCGTCGGGAATTGAACCCTGGTCCCAGGCTGACTTCTGCTCTCAGGCCTGCCGCCTCTAACCAGTGCGCCACACTACTCCACGGTCTGCACTATGTCATGTTTCGAGACGTAAGGAATACCACCCTGGTCCAAGAGATAACTAATAGGCCTGTCCTGGAAGCTATCTACAGCACCTCAGGGACTTTTGACAAATAAATAAACAAACTCTCTCATGGCCCACAAGTAATGTCTACAATCAGCGGGCCAAAGTTTGTTGGCAGACAATGAAAATTGTTGGATTTTTAAATTATAAGACAGCCAATGAGGCTATTTTAAAAGTGTGACTTCCCCACTTTCATGACAAAGAGATGACAGGGAGTTGTTCCCAAGCATTTAAGCGAATGCTCTACAGGTGCAATGTTGCCTTGGCTACCTGGAAAACATGGCTGCCTCAAAGGAATCTTGCCGCAACCTTGTTTTTCCTTTGTGGCAACAACTGAATTCGTATGGCTGTGTGCCAGGACTGGGCACGCCAACCTACCCGCCCTTCCATCTTTTTATCTGTCTAGTGGAAGGGGATAGCATTTCAGATGTGTGACCTGTGCTCACTGTGCCACATGACTCAAGCTGAACCTCACCGAGAAGCCCAGCAAAGCAAACCAGGTCTGCTTCCATTTATTCATGGCTGGGCCTGGAATTGTGTGTATGTGACAATGTCAAAAACAAAATTATTGTATGACAGAAATATCATTTACAAAAGGGAAAGTGTCACTCCATTGTGTGTACATTTTCTTTTATAAACTCCTATGAGGTGCTATTTTAGTAAATGATATTTATGACACAATATTTCTACCAGGCAGTATTATGTTCATGATATTCTGGTACCAAACCCTAGCATTTTCAGTTTGCTTGTTCCTATTGGAGCAGGTCCAAGTCTGATTTGCATATGACCGGTGTCTGGGAGTTGCATAGAGCAAAAACATATTATGTACTGGACTGCGGCCTTGTCATTGTCAGCAGCTGACATTCAGTCAAGCATGCTACACCTCACGTTTGTGTTTTTCTTATTGAGCCGTCCTAAGTGTCACCAGTATGCTCCCCTGAGGGCAAACATCCTTTACAACGGAACCGGTACAACGCGGTACCGTTACGACGCAGTTTTAACAACGAAAGTCGTTACAACGACTTTCACTGGAGGGCGCTCTAGGATAGGGGATAGTTTAATTTACTATCCAACACCTTCCCTACTATCCACGGGGACTGGTGTTGGAATAGTAAACTAAACTATCACTATCAGCGCCCCCCCAACGCAAGTCGTTGTAACGACTTGCGTTGTTAAAACTGCATCGTAAAGGGACGCGTTGTAACGGTACGCGTTTGTTCTGCTCGATTTTTGGGCTCTATTTATGAGTGATGGTGACTTTAAGCTTGCTACCATCCTGAATCTCTATTCTTGCCTTGTGTTGGTCCTTTTAAGGCCTTTTTGCCATACCTAGAAGCATAAACTAGAGGATAGCTGCTTAATATGATGATAGATCCCTTATTGTTGACTCTAATCCATCTATTGCCTATTGTCTTTGACATAATTATGTGTCCTTTCATGATTCTACCTATAGTAGAGGGTGGATCCTGTTGTCTTGACTTTATATTACATATTGGTATGGTTTGTGTAGGTACTCTGATAGAGCTAAGTGTTATTTCATCCTTCTCAGGCCTACAAGGCCCAGAACTAGAGAGACTCCATTTTGCTTTCTGTCCCTGCAGACTGAGATGCTTGCAGGGTAAAGGTGATGTTTTAGTTATGAGGTGTTGTTCGCTCTTTGCAAACCAGAGAGAACCGGCCAGAGCTGAATCTAATCAAGAAGTGTCCCTGGGCTCAAGTCTCTAGACGAAACAAGCAGCTGATCACTGTGAGAGCGTCTAGCGCAAGGAGCCTGGTGCATGAAATTGATGGGAGGAGGCTATTGACTGGACCTTTCCACTAGAGGAGAGCATTCCATATTAGCGAGGTGCAGAAGAGGCGGAGTGTCAGTTGGTGTTTGGGACCGTTCAAGTCAGTTGCAGTGGATTCTGTGAATGGAGAGAGAGAAGGCAGATGAATGCTGAAGTTGGAGAAAGCAGTCAGATGGATCTTAGAACCAAGTTGGAACTGTCAGCTGGAGCTGCCAGTGTATCCGGATGTATTAAAGCAGTTACCAGTCAGATGGAGGAGTGGAAGTTGCCAGCTGGGGCAGCTGAGCCAGAGGAGTGAAGCTGTGGTGATGGAGGGAGAGAGAGAGAGCCCTGATTCCACCAGAGAGAGAGAGAGAGAGAGAAACAGTCCTCCTAATAGGGTGAGGTGTTCTAAACTAGTTTGCTTTACACATATACATTAACCTTGCTTTTATTTCCTAGGTTAGATTCCCTACCGTAATGTTTTATTGGATTGCTAATCCTTTTCCTTTCAGCGGTGTGCAGTCTATTTACAGTCCCTGTTAGTAAGATGTGGATGTGGTCTTTACAGAGACCCTGCAGATCTGTGTATGTGTCTATTATGTGTTGCTATTGTTGTGTAATAAAGATACCCCAGTTCTTAGTGAACCATTGTGCAGAGATTATTATTATTAATGAAGCTAACTTTTCTTCTAGTCAGGTGCAGTCAGGTGAACGGATGCATCTCCCGTCCATGTGAATGGTAACGGAGCAAGGGGGTGGAGGAGAACTTGTATTTGATAATAACCTTTGCATAGTGAACCAGTGTACCTCTTATTCTTGTATGAAAAGGTAACCTGTTCTTCTAGTCAGATGTTACTGTGAACAGATGCTACCCCTGATCAGGTAAGTGATAACTGAATAAGGGAGAGAGGAGCTCTTGGATTGAAGGATAGGTTGTACATCATCTAATTTGGTAACTATTGTGTGATCCAGAATATTGTAGTACTATACCCCTGATGAATAGTGAGACTGATCCCTTTATGTAATGGTAATCATAGGATATACTGCCGTCTGGGTAGAGAGGTCTGGGTTCGAATGGGACCGCGAGGCCGCCGATTCTGATACTGCCGTCTGGGTAGAGAGGTCTGGGTTCGAATGGGACCGCGAGGCCGCCGATTCTGATACTGCCGTCTGGGTAGAGAGGTCTGGGTTCGAATGGGACCGCGAGGCCGCCGATTCTGATACTGCCGTCTGGGTAGAGAGGTCTGGGTTCGAATGGGACCGCGAGGCCGCCGATTCTGATACTGCCGTCTGGGTAGAGAGGTCTGGGTTCGAATGGGACCGCGAGGCCGCCGATTGATTGACATTATAGGAGGTCTGGGTATGTATCTTAGGAATTCCCTGTCCTTAGGTGGTAGATATATGTTGAAAACCTTGTAAATAGGCCCTAGGGAGGGGGAGGTGGTAACGTTCTGGCTGAGTTAGTGATGCTCTGATGAGCTGGTCCTATCTAATCAGAAAAACCAGGCAGAACATTTGGCATAGTCGACAGCTTCGTATAAAGCGCAGAGGGAGGGGCCCGACATGTATTTGGACTTAAAACCCTTTCAAATTTGACATCTGTGAACAGTCTGTGAATTGCATGGTGAGGTGTGGTCCCTGACCTATTGGCTTGAACAGTTGGAGTGTAAGGAGATTGCAGTACATCATGGCATCTGACTTATGCAGTGTAGGAGAAATGCTTTTCATCTTGGTGTTTGAACTGTCAGGCTGGAAGGGTGACTGTGTGTGAGGGAGCCAATTACATTTTGGTGTTGATGAGATTGTACATTTGTGTATGGAAAAGGCTTGTACATTGCTTATCAAATGGCTTGCTGCATTTGCTTATGCTGTGAAGTGTGATTAAGGCTTTTGAAACTTTGTAAATAGCGCCTTGTGATTAAGGCTTTTGGTACCTTGTAAATAGCGCCTTGTGATTAGGGCTTTTGGTACCTTGTAAATAGCGCCTTGTGATTAGGGCTTTTGGAACCTTGTAAATAGCGCCTTATGTGTAAGGCTTGTGGATAATTTGCTTAGTTCCTTGTAAATAGCGCCTTGTGATTAAGGCTTTTGAATCTTTGTAAAGAGCGCTTTGTGATTGAGGATTTTAAATCTTGTAAATATGGTCTGTAGCGCCTTGTAAATATGGTCTGTAGCGCCTTGTATATTTGGCTTGTGAATAGCGTGTTATCATTGTGTTGCTTGTAAATAGCGCCTTGTATATTGTGGCTTGTGAATCACTTGCGAGGTTCCTTGAGAATGGCGCCTTCTGATGGGGACTTGTGATTGATTTACAGCATTGCTTATTATTAGCGCCTTATGATTAAGGCTTGCGAGTAGTTTGCTGTGTTTCTTACAAATTGCGCCTAGTGTGTAGCTTGTTGATCCATGTGTATAGCGCCTTGTGAGTGCTTTATAGTTGCTTGTGAATAGCGCCTTGTGATTCAGACTTGTGAGTAGTTTGTTAAATTTTCTTAAGTATAGCGCCTTGTGAGTAGCTGGTAGTTGCTTGTGGGTAGCGCCTTGTGGATCTGGCTTGTAGAGCCTCGTGAATATGGCTTGTAAGGAGCATGTTCTCATTTTGACTTGCTGAGTTTCTTGTGAATAGCGCCTTGTGCTTAAAATGTATGAGTGGCTTCTTAAGACCATGTGCATAGCGCTTTGTGCTTGAGACTTGTGAATAGTTTGTTGTTCCATGTGTATAGCGCTTTGTGCTTCAGATTTGTGAATAGCTTGTTCAATCCATGTGCATAGCGCCTTCTGAGTGACTAGTTGAATTATTTGTGCATTGCGCTTTGTGCTTGAGACTTGTGAATAGTTTGTTGGATCTGTGTGTATAGCGCCTTGTGAGTAGCTTGTAGTTGCTGGCGGATAGCGCCTTGTGAATCTGGCTGATAGCGCCTTGCGAATTTGGCTTGTAGCGCCTTGTGAATCTGGCTTGTAGCGCCTTGTGAATATGGCTGATGAATGACTTTTTCCATTGAGCAGGGAAGGGCTGGATCCTTTCTGTCTGTTCGGGGAGAAAATTGTGTTTTTAAAAGGAGCTCGACCGTTATGTGAGAACGTGTGAGATAAGTCCTAGGAATTTCCCTTGTGTCTGCAGCGCTCGGGGAAAGCTTAGGTTTGAGCTGCCAAAGGGTTAATATCTTGAATTGAAACAGCAGTGTTCATTTCATATACTGTTTGGAATGTGTCCACGGGTTTCTGTGGGTTTTGCCTTTGAACACATGATTTAATGAGTCTGACTCGGAGGTGTAAATCAAACTGTCGGACTGCGAGGGGGTGTTTTGGTGGTTTTCAGCTGTGCACAGATGGTGCAATCTTCGGTTGTGGAAATGAAATTATTTTAATGTAGAATGTGCTTTAATTGGTGAAATGCAACCGTGTGCTTTTAAATGAAATGATGAATCTGGCCCTTTTTATAGGTAGAATGGAAAAGCTTGCACACTTAATTATGAATTCTTGGTTATGCAATGCAAAATTATATGTTGCCCCTTGTTTAATTTGATGGTGTTTCACATGTTATGAAAAAAAATGAAATGTGTCTGCATGCATTGTTGTTCTAATATTTTTTCCCTTTCAGCAAGTAGTGAACCGTTATGACAGAATTATTTTGCGCATGTGACTATGTTTCTGAAACATTTTGATGTTCGTGTATATAGTCAAGGGTGGATATGAGGTTCTATTTTGATTTTGACTTTAATACACTCACATCCCTTACATTAGTTTAAAATTGCTTTAGTGCAGAATGCCGTCTTTTGAATGTTGGTTAACTTTTCATATGGCTATAGAAAAATGATAGCTTAAGAACTTGATTAAATTAGTTAGAGAAATACGGTGCTTGTCTGAGAGGAGAAAAATAAAATACCAGCTGCATGGAGTTTCATTTAAAAATGTGTGAGAAACTCCACAAGCAGAAGTTGTTGTTTTAACCTTGAACGAGATAACTCAGGCCCGTTCTCAGGGCATTTTCTGACGGGAGGGGCCCTTGAGCGAGTAGAGACTTCCTTGGCTTGTGGTAAATAAATAAATAATACCCTATTTTTGATAGCATAACAGATAGCTCAATAAATAAGAGTCAAGATTCGAGGTAGTAGGAGTTTCTGCAGGTTTATTACAGCATAAGGACAGGATCAGGACAACCTGCATAGGAATAGGACAATAAGGCCCGGCAGCTGCCGGGGCTGGGTCTGGGATGAGCGCGCTAACATTCAATAACAAAACATTGACTTATATACATAGCGCAAACACATAGCAGTACATTGCAGTAGGCGTAACAGTAGGTGGAGTAGGAGGCGTGACGCGTAGCAGTCGCGAGAGATAACAGTAAAAAGAGGTGTAACTGGGAGTATACATAGACATGTGGTGCAAACGTAACAGAATATGTCATGAATGGGCGGAAACATTGGAGGGGGCTACCTAAGGAGCCGGGACCTCTAACCTAATGGTGCGCGAAAACTAGCAATGACGTGTTACTAGGAGAAGCTGGGGGCTACGAACTCTGTGCTAGGAGCAGAGACTAAAGTCTGGGGGGTCGGAGCGACATGAACCTAAACCCTATCTGGTATCTACTGTTTAGGGAACATGTTGATATAAACTAGAAGTCATGAGGGGAAAAGCTAACCTGATTCTAAGACTGGACCATGCATTATTCTACATGTAGTGCGTGATGAAGAATATTAAATGACCATTTAAATACAGTATTTCTCTAACATGGAGACGAGAAGGCTAGACAATGACGGAAACTATTGATGCAGTTCAGTAGCTTAGGAATGCAGAGGAGGAGGACTGAACTGATAACCGGAACTATAACATACTTTTGGCAGACTCAGAGGCAGAGCCGGGGTGCACCGGGTACTGCAAGGCAGGAAGTAAGTGAAGGGTCGAGGATACAGGTGGGGGCTGTATCGCTCCTCAGCGAGGCTTTCAGGTGACAGGAGCTGAATCTGTGGTCCGGGCCCTTTTGAGGCCTGGAAACGGGGACTTTATAATTGAATAACGTGCACACTGAGAAACGTGGCAACATTACTTACATAGGCCTGATATTCGTAGTATTCACGAGGCCTGGAAACTAACATACTAGAGGTGGACACAACTGCAATTGCGTCTTTAATCAGAAATGGGGAATAACATATGCATATTGGTCATGCACACATAACATATGATGGATGGGGCGTAGGGACACAGAACATGGCAAAATTTACTTTTCCACATTCCCTCCTTGTCACTACGTTTCCATCAGGAAACATCAATATTCATGATACCGTCTATCATTTCATACAGTACCATTTGCTCGTCTCGAATTGTCTTGGAACGGGATTTAGAACGGGGCTTGGGACGGGGAGTACAAGAGGTAGCACACATGCTGCAAATCGCAGGGCCACATTGTATACAGAGGCAGCAGCTAAATATGATCGCTACTGCAATACCTAGAAAGGACAGGACTTTCCAACCCCATGCGGAAATTATATTCCAGAACCAACCTGACCATGTCCAGGTACCTGGATCTTGGTGTAACAGATGGGCAATTTTATGGAGTCTGGTTATAGCTGAATAAACAGACGGCGCGTTATTTGGAATGAAAATACAACAACTGGATCCGAGAATTCTACAGGCCCCGCCCCTATCGGCCAGTATGACGTCAAGGACGAGACGATTCTGTAAAACGACAATTCTCATAAAGGATTGCTCTTCAGTTAAGTTACCTAGAGCGGAGGCAGTCTCATCTACTACTGCTTCAAGGGTTCTTGTTAACCTACGAATAAGCTTACTATTTACAATTGTACCTAAATAAGGGAAAACACCTTTATCTATATCAATGAATTGCTCTGCAGCGGTTTCAGTATAATCGACAATCGGGAGATTTCTCTTGTGTCTAGTGTGTACTAAGAAAGAATTCCTATGATAGTCAGGTGGGGCTAGAAAAACAGGTGGCAGTAGGAAAGCAATGTAACAGGTTCCCTCCCAATCGAGGGGCAGACGGACATATGCAGTTTGACCACAAATAAAATAAGAATGACGTGAAGCTTTGAAAATAGATTTCCCACTGTCACTATACTGGATAACAGTAGTACATTCACTATGACCTATATGTACAGAACCATAACTACGGACACATAATTCGCCTTTGACTGGTAGTACTGAAATAGCGGGTGAATCTGGAGTAGTATCAGACTGAACATTCAGAACCATGAAATTCGACGAATAATTTCCTAAATTATATACTTCATTTTCTAAATCTAAACCTGTTCTGTGGGGGAAACCTTGCTTGTCTGGGAAACATGTACTGTTAAGAAAAGACATATCTGTTGAGGATGACGTTAGCGTGGACCATGCTCCACACGAACCATTGTGTGAGAATGGATAAGGAAAGAGTGGCAGAACTCCCTTCGGTGTCTGGAAAGGGGGGAGTCGACCACACACCCAACAATTAGTGGCATTGCTGGTCTGGTGTGAATAATGTAACATACGGATAAATGTGTTATTACGCATGGCGAGGCGGTATGCATATTCGTGAGGAGGCAGATCACTAAACGTGTGCTCTACTGTAGCATGAGCAGACATATTTACATGAGGAACTGAAAAACACAGGTAGAAAGCATAGCTGGTGCAGGAAATCATTATGCTGAGAAATAATACGAAACTCAGAAAAACGATACATTTAATTGAGCTTTGACTGACTCTCTCACTATGGGGGTCTATTTTATACATGTCAGAAACAGTCTAACCGTTTCACCTAGGGGAGGACTTATACAATCAAACTGGCTGACTTATTAGACCTAAGCTTTAACTTATACTCCTGTTGCGGAGTTTTCTCTAACAAGGGAGGGGTTGTAATAAAGTTTTGTGCGGGACAGTCCTTTAAAACAATGTTCTGGCAATCCTTCGAATCCTGGGAAATGTTCTTGGAAATGTTTTTGAAGACTGGTTTAGATCCTTTGAAAAGTTTTACATGAGAAAGGTGGACCCACCCCTTCCTGCCTTCCAACTTGACGGCAGTTCGGGTGGTCAAGAGGACCTGACGTGGCTCCTTCCAACGTGGTTCCAGCGGACTTGATCTGTCGAAATTTCTGATCAGCACTAGGGAGCCTGGAACGATCTCGTGCGGTGCCACCTCGGTATTGTCTGGAAATGCGGCGGCAACCTGTGAACGACATGAGTTGAGGGCAGACATCAAGGAAGCTAGGTAATCTGTCAGCATATTACATGAAACATCGGTAATACTTCGGGGTCTAGGAGTACCCCACATGTTAGGGGGGCGGCCGAAAACGACCTCATACGGGGACAGACCTGATCTGGAATGTGCAACCATACGCATGTAAAACAGAGCGACTGGCAAAGCTACTAACCAGTCCACACCCTTGTCTTTACATACTTTTGCTATACGGATTTTCAGAGTCTGATTATGCCTTTCGACTAGTCCAGCTGCTTCTGGATGGCGTACACAATGGAACTTCCACTGGTACCCTAACAACAGGGAAACGTGTTTCATGAGTTCAGATGAGAATGGCTGGCCGTTATCAGAATATACGACTCTAGGGAGTCCATATCTAGGGAAGAATTCACGAACCAACTGCTTGGCAGTGGTCGCGGCTGTATAATCTGGGACTGGATATGCTTCTGTCCATCTGGACAAGGCGCATACAACTACAAGGACATACTTGAAACCTCGACATCGCTCCATTTGAATATAATCCATCTGGAGGACCTCAAAAGGGTGGTCAGGGGGCTGGAAACCACCTTGTTCCACCGGGACACTTTTACCTGGATTAAACTGGCAACATATCATACAGGTACGGACTTTCTGCTTGGCTGCAGCACGTAAATGCTTGTTGAACCAAATGTTCTGGATACTGTCTAACATAGCTTTTTCTCCTAAATGTGCTGGACTATGTGCGGTATTGATAATGACTTGAACCATAGAATCGGGGAGAAACCATGTGGCTCTACCCTTCGTTAACCATCCTTGATCTGTCTGGACCCCTCCTTGTACAGACCATTTCTTGATTTCATCGGGAGTAGCATGTGACTGGATATCTATGACATCTTGTGTAGGGTCCTTAACTGTCATGCATGTAGTCAGATCTGGAGTATGTGTCTGTGTCTGATTAACTGGAATGTCTGGAGTCTGTGCTGTAAGCTTGGCTGTGCGGTCTGCTAAATCATTACCTTGGGAAATAATGTCAGTGACTTTCGTATGTGCTTTGCACTTCATGATAGCAATAGATGTCGGTAATTGTATGGCATCTAACAGGGCTTGAATAAGGAGACCATGCTGAATCTTGGTTCCATGAGAAGTCATGAAACCTCTCTCCTGCCAGAGCACTCCGAAGTCGTGTACAACTCCGAATGCGTAACGTGAATCTGTGTAAACATTAACTTTCAGGTTCTTGGCATGTATACAGGCTTGTGTCAGAGCGACTAGCTCTGCTGCTTGAGCGGACAGGGTATCAATACGGTGTGTTTCAATAACTTCGGTGTCGGTAGTCACTGCATACGCGGCGACTAGTTCTCCTGTACTAGTTCTCATACATGAACCATCCACATAAAGTGTCAGGTCAGGATCTGGTAACGGAATATCTGTCAGGTCTTGTCTTGGCTTTGTCGTAATGTTAACTACTTCCACACAATCATGTGTGTCTGGATTTGAACTAACTGATGGTAACAGTGTAGCAGGATTCAGGACGTTGCAGCGTCTAATTTCTATGTGTGGCTGGAACAGTGTCAATTCATAACCTGTTAAACGTGCAATTGTCAAGTGCTGAGTTTGTGTTCGGTTTAAAAGAACTTCTACTGAATGTGGGACCTGTACTGTCAGGGAATGTCCTAAAACTATAGAATCACTTTGTCTGATAGCTAGTGCTGTGGCTGCAACTGACTTGAGGCACGCAGGCAACGCCTGGGCGACTGGATCTAATGTGCTCGAAAAATAAGCACAGGGCTTGTATTGACCTGCTTGATCTTGTGTGAGAACAGATAATGCTGTACCTTCGCGTTCTGTAACGAAAAGTGTAAAAGGCTTACTGTAGTTCGGTGTAGCTAGAACTGGAGCTTGACATAGGGCTTTCTTTAACTCGTTGAAACTAAGTGTATGGTCAGATGTCCAAGGGAGGACAGTCGATACGGCTGCCTCCTGTGTCGTTAACTGTATCAGTGGCTTGGCTAGGAATGCATACTGGGGAATCCATTGTCTACAATAAGAAGTAAGGCCGATAAAAGCACGTACCTCCTTCTGGGTTCTGGGCTGGGGAAGACTCGCTATTAACTGGATACGGTCGGGTGTCAACTGCCTACCCCTCTTGGACAGCAAGTGTCCTAAGTATACCACTTGCTGGACACAGAATTGAAGCTTCGAAGGTGACACCTTGTGCCCCATCTCAGCTAGAAAATACAGAACTGTAAGTGATGCTCGCTCGCAGTCACGTTCAGAACGGGCTGTGATCAGTAGATCATCGACATACTGGAGCAGGGCAGTGTCAGTTGGCATGTGAATGTTGTCTAGTTGTCTCTTGAGTGCTTGACTGTAAATACTAGGGCTTTCTGTGAAACCTTGAGGAGCGCGTGTAAACATATAGCTCCTTCCATTTAAACAAAATCCGAAAAGAAACTGGCTGTCTGGATGAATTGGAACACTAAAAAATGCATTCTTGAGGTCAATAACAGTGAAAAACATGGCTTCGGAATCAACGGCTGTTAACAGGGAAGAAATGTCTGGGACAACTGGATACTGAGGAATAATACATTTATTAAGCTCTCGTAAATCAATCACTAATCGATATACTGGGGGTGCATTTGGATCAGTACGTTTCATGACTGGAATGATCGGAGAATTACATACATTGGAGTCAGTTTCTACAACTACTCCTTGAGCCATGAGCTCGTCAATAATTTTGGATAAGGCTGCTACAGCCTCAGGTGGCAATCTGTACTGTCTGATTCGTGGTAATACTACACCTGGTTTGAGAGTCACACGATAGGGTGTGATTTGCATGTAACCTACATCAGTTGGACCTTGCGCCCATAAATGCTGCGGAACCTTAGACAATCTGGAATCAAAATCTCGTAATACATAGTGACCCTTGAAGTCACGTAGGAACAGACGTATTCCCTCTGGGGAACAGCAAATAACTGCACCTAATTCTTTCAATGTCTTAATGCCTAATAGATTTTCTGGACATGACTTAGTAAGTAACAGATCAGTAGTACGGGATAATGGACCTACTTCTAGAGTAACTGGCTTAGATATTTCATTAACTATGGGTTTTCCTGAAAATCCAAGGGAAACATTTCTTGAGCCTGAGAGCGGAGCCCCTGGAACTTCGGCGTGACTAATTGTGGTCCTACTTGCCCCTGTATCGATCAAAAACTTTCTGTCTTTCCCTAATACTTGACTATGTACGTAGGGACCTTCTTGGTCTACAGGTATCTCGATGAGAGGCAAGCCTACCTCCCTCTCTAGGCTGTTTCATGAATATGACTGATACTCTGGATACTCGGACTGTGCATACTGGTACATCTGCGATGTAACGTGCTGTGTTGCAGCAATAGGCTGCGGTACTGTAACTGTCTGTCGTGCATTCTGTGACTGAGGAGTCTGTGAAACTTGTTCTTGTCTCGGCGGACGTGGTCTTTCTTTAGTCTTACCAGTAGCTATGTTATGTTTCAGAACTGCACACTCGTTTATAAAATGACCTGGCTGTTTACAATAATTGCAGTTCCCTTTAACGGGAGCTGCAGGATGACTGGCTTGATTCTGACCTCTCTTCTGACTGTCTTGAGGAATAGATTGTGCAACTAGCACTTTCATTTTCGTGTCTTTCATACGTTTTCTTTCGTGTTCTTGCTCTTCTCTAATTCTATTCTGGTGATACTGGAGCATCTGGAGCATCTGGGACGGAGTATTTGCTTGCCAGGTGCTTTCGACTTTCAAAACTCGGTTTTTAATTTGTGGACTTGAATTCTCGACTAATTTGGTAACGAAAAGATGAGGGTACGACTCACTACTTGTCTTGAGACCACTGTTGATACTGAAACATTTCTCAAATCTAGAATAAAAATCACTGATGTCTTCATCTTGTTTCTGTTTACAGGCTGAGATTGCATCCCAGTCTTCTTTCCTAGTTGTCAATAATCTGGGTAAAACTTGAATCAATAATTCTGGTAATTCTTTACATTTATCTCCAAGACCGGTACCTGGTACTCGTGCCTTGTCTTCAGCTTCTAGAGCTGTCCAATCGATCTTTTTCTCTCCCACCTCCCATTCTTTTTCCTTTAACTTTTCATACACCCCTGCGGGTAGCAGGACCTTTAACATTTTAATGATATCTGGGTAAGTGTATTCTCCCATACGGAGCATGTCTTTTAATTCTCTATGGAACCCCGCTGGATCTTTGTCATGACAGGGAATTAATTTCTTCATTTCAAGGAGTTCCATCTTTGATATTGGAGTGTATACAAACACTCGTTGCATTACGCCACCCGCCCCTTGGACTGGGTGGACTTCTCGTAGCGGATTCTGTCTGTCTATGTAGAATGGTTTACTTTCTGGGGGTGAGACATGAACAAAATGCGGGTTCAGGAACGTTCTATACTTGTGACGCTGTTCTAGAATGACACTTATTAAATCGGTACCTAGACCTCTCCATCTATACTGGAGTAACTCGTTCAGGATATCATGTAACGGGCCTGGATCAGAATGTTGACCCTCATACAGGGTAATGAGGTGTTGGATCATATACATACCCACCAGTCGTTGCTCGGCTGGGGGCAGTTTCAGAAACATTTGTGCCACTATTTCGTCTGGAAAAGTGGTAGAATCAGTAATCCATCGGACTGCTGATCGGGCTAGTTCTTGTTCGTGCATGGTACTTAATTCGCTATAACCGACTCGTGATTTCAGAATGTGGTCGGTAGCTTGAAATACTTGCTCTAAAGAGCCTCGTTCTGGTGCTGGATGGTGAAAAATAGACTTAGGTTCTGGACGTAAATGGCGATCTGGAAATCTGGATTTTCCTACATACGCTATTCTGGCGGGATTCTCGTCTTCCTCTTCAGGATCAGAGACACTTTCTTTCTCGCTTACTTGTGCTGCTTTACGCTGTTCGTGTAACCTTATTATTTCTTTACGAATTTTCTTGTACATACTTTCCATGGCACTAATGGTCTTGTGCTTACCCTCGGCTATATTATCACTCCACCTTGTTAGGATTCTCATTTCGGCGGGATCTTTAGACGGGTAATCTTGTTCTCTTATTAAACAATTGATCAGGAACTTTAATATCATGAGCTGAATCTCGGCTTTCCTTTGAGACATAATCTCGCCAATACTTTCTGGATCATCCCCTGTACGGATGAAACGATATATTCTGTCTAGATCTTCTTTCATATTTGGTAAGGTGACTAGATACTCGGTCACCCTTCTTACGCGTACGGAATATAAAACCATATTATACTCGCCTGGGACTGTGTCATAGACACATTCGGCAAGGGCTTGTCTGATTTCTGTAACAGACTTATTACTTTTGGGAGTACGCTGTGATGCTTGGGCATGTAATTCGAGTGCTGATAAACGCTTGTGTGGCGGCGGGGTTTGAGGAGGACCTCCTCCTACGGCCCCTAGACTGGAATCGTCGACTGACATTCTTCGTGCTTGCAGGGTCGGTAATTGTAACGTGGGCTGAACTTGTATGGCAGGCTGACCCGGGGGTACCGTAACAGGTACTCCGGTGTCTGGAGGAACGGGAAGTGCCTGATTTACAGGGACAGGTGGAGCGCGAACTGGATTTGCATATTCTGGAACTGTGTCGTCCAAATAGGACGAAATAAAAATATCAGCTGCGGTCGGTTTGTGACGTAGCTTGGTCGGAACTAATGGTGGCGGGAAATTACTGTGTGCCTCTGGGGTCGCTTTCGGCAAGCCTTCGGCAAGGAGAGGATACATACCCTTAATAAGGGCATGCCTCTGTCTGTCTGACTGTTCGACTTTGACTTGTTCACCTATCTCGATTAATTCTCTTTCTTGGGCTCGTTCTTGGGATTCTCTACTTAACTCTGACTTTCTGACTTCCTTTTCCGTTCTTCTATGCGCTTCCTTACGCCATAACTCGATGGCATCTTTCTGTGACTGTCTGGCTTTCTTTTTCCATAATGCTTCTTCTACTCGCATGATACATTCGGCATCCCATGTACCCGATACGGGCCATCTATACTTTTCTTCTAACTGTTTGGTATACTCTACCCATAAATCTAGATATAATATGGCGCTTATGCCATGTTTCTGATACATAAAGTGACCTGGACTGTCCCTAGGCGGAACAGGAACTGCTGCTTCCAGCAGACCCTTTCTAGTTTTTAACTGACGTAACTTGGAAAAGAGCGGCATTCTAAACTTGAATCGGAACACAATACAATACACGAAAAACAATAACAATTGGGAAAACAATTCAGGCATACCACGACGTTGAAAATACATTAAACAACATTATGAATAACATTTCGAACAGAATACTACCTGAAAATACTGAAAACAGAAACAGAACAGAATTCTCGAGAACGGAACAGACTAGAGTTACTGGATGCACTGCTGTAACAGTACGGAACATACCGGTCCCATAAAGGAACGCATCAAGACCCGTATCCACCTAGGTGAACACTTCGTTTGTGGGCTTGGGTACCACCAACCCACGGACCAGGAGTCAATTTAGACTGACCCTGTCTAGACACTACCCCAGCAATGGTACTCACCGGGCAGCACGGAACGGAAGGCCTCGGACGGGACTGGACTACGACGGACTTCGGACTTCAGTTACGGGTGGGCCTCCGGATACCTCGGACCTTGGACTCTCGGCTTGGGCTCTGGTCGGGACTCGCCGCGTTCCTCCACCGTCTCGTTCGGATGCTGGACCGCCTCCTCCGTCTCCTCCGTGGGCCTGAGGGATACTTGGAGCAGAAATATCTGCCAGTGCACGGTATGGTTCCGTCACGACTGCAGAGGGTCAGGGGGTCGGCGTGGCTTCACCGACGCGTGGGGAAAGGGCAAGTCCCTGTTCGGGCGCCATTATGTGGTAAATAAATAAATAATACCCTATTTTTGATAGCATAACAGATAGCTCAATAAATAAGAGTCAAGATTCGAGGTAGTAGGAGTTTCTGCAGGTTTATTACAGCATAAGGACAGGATCAGGACAACCTGCATAGGAATAGGACAATAAGGCCCGGCAGCTGCCGGGGCTGGGTCTGGGATGAGCGCGCTAACATTCAATAACAAAACATTGACTTATATACATAGCGCAAACACATAGCAGTACATTGCAGTAGGCGTAACAGTAGGTGGAGTAGGAGGCGTGACGCGTAGCAGTCGCGAGAGATAACAGTAAAAAGAGGTGTAACTGGGAGTATACATAGACATGTGGTGCAAACGTAACAGAATATGTCATGAATGGGCGGAAACATTGGAGGGGGCTACCTAAGGAGCCGGGACCTCTAACCTAATGGTGCGCGAAAACTAGCAATGACGTGTTACTAGGAGAAGCTGGGGGCTACGAACTCTGTGCTAGGAGCAGAGACTAAAGTCTGGGGGGTCGGAGCGACATGAACCTAAACCCTATCTGGTATCTACTGTTTAGGGAACATGTTGATATAAACTAGAAGTCATGAGGGGAAAAGCTAACCTGATTCTAAGACTGGACCATGCATTATTCTACATGTAGTGCGTGATGAAGAATATTAAATGACCATTTAAATACAGTATTTCTCTAACATGGAGACGAGAAGGCTAGACAATGACGGAAACTATTGATGCAGTTCAGTAGCTTAGGAATGCAGAGGAGGAGGACTGAACTGATAACCGGAACTATAACATACTTTTGGCAGACTCAGAGGCAGAGCCGGGGTGCACCGGGTACTGCAAGGCAGGAAGTAAGTGAAGGGTCGAGGATACAGGTGGGGGCTGTATCGCTCCTCAGCGAGGCTTTCAGGAGACAGGAGCTGAATCTGTGGTCCGGGCCCTTTTGAGGCCTGGAAACGGGGACTTTATAATTGAATAACGTGCACACTGAGAAACGTGGCAACATTACTTACATAGGCCTGATATTCGTAGTATTCACGAGGCCTGGAAACTAACATACTAGAGGTGGACACAACTGCAATTGCGTCTTTAATCAGAAATGGGGAATAACATATGCATATTGGTCATGCACACATAACATATGATGGATGGGGCGTAGGGACACAGAACATGGCAAAATTTACTTTTCCACATTTCATCAAACTGTCGGACTGCGAGGGGGTGTTTTGGTGGTTTTCAGCTGTGCACAGATGGTGCAATCTTCGGTTGTGGAAATGAAATTATTTTAATGTAGAATGTGCTTTAATTGGTGAAATGCAACCGTGTGCTTTTAAATGAAATGATGAATCTGGCCCTTTTTATAGGTAGAATGGAAAAGCTTGCACACTTAATTATGAATTCTTGGTTATGCAATGCAAAATTATATGTTGCCCCTTGTTTAATTTGATGGTGTTTCACATGTTATGAAAAAAAATGAAATGTGTCTGCATGCATTGTTGTTCTAATATTTTTTCCCTTTCAGCAAGTAGTGAACCGTTATGACAGAATTATTTTGCGCATGTGACTATGTTTCTGAAACATTTTGATGTTCGTGTATATAGTCAAGGGTGGATATGAGGTTCTATTTTGATTTTGACTTTAATACACTCACATCCCTTACATTAGTTTAAAATTGCTTTAGTGCAGAATGCCGTCTTTTGAATGTTGGTTAACTTTTCATATGGCTATAGAAAAATGATAGCTTAAGAACTTGATTAAATTAGTTAGAGAAATACGGTGCTTGTCTGAGAGGAGAAAAATAAAATACCAGCTGCATGGAGTTTCATTTAAAAATGTGTGAGAAACTCCACAAGCAGAAGTTGTTGTTTTAACCTTGAACGAGATAACTCAGGCCCGTTCTCAGGGCATTTTCTGACGGGAGGGGCCCTTGAGCGAGTAGAGACTTCCTTGGCTATAACCCAATTCTTTCCGCGATCCCTTTTGTTTATGTGAAGGGAGGGGTAGGCGAGCAAGGAGTGTTATTGCAGCGAAGCTCGGCTCCTGCTTGTTATGGTTGGAGCTGGTTCAAAACTCCGAGCGCGACCATCTTTCTAGAGGGAGGGGCTGTTTCTCAAAGGAGTGAGGAGTGACGAGGCCCCAGCCCTTCTGATTGTGTATAAAAAAAATTAGATTTTGCCCAAACAAATTTAAAGACTATGG
Organism: Lissotriton helveticus; assembly: GCF_964261635.1. NCBI lineage: Eukaryota > Metazoa > Chordata > Amphibia > Caudata > Salamandridae > Lissotriton > Lissotriton helveticus. Next base: position 144,400,156 of record NC_136063.1, on the reverse strand, counting down.
TATAGGTAGAGTGTTTAAATCATCCCTTGGATTTAGAGAGTTCTTTTCAGGAATTAGGAGGTTGTCTTCTTACAGAAATGAAAAGCACTTGGGGTGCTTTTTGAATGGAAAATTTTCTTTTATAAGATGATTGATGCTTATCTCTCGTTTCAGGTTGATGGCTTGTGCGGGAGTGCATGGATGGTCTGCCCCGCCCCCTTTGTTATTTTGTTTTTTATTTTCTTGTTGTTATGTTAGTTTGTTATTTTCTGAAATGCGGAACCAGCTTGGGCCCAAACTACACCGGAGCTGATGGCGAGAAGCGGTGTCTTACGGCGGATAGCTGAAGTTCCATGGATGACAAGATCAGATGGGATTCCTTCCTGGCAAAGAACTTTGGAGCGGTGTGTCTTGCACACTGGAGAACTGTCATACCTGCTTTCCGTTTTAGAAAGAACAGACTAACTTTTTTTGATAGAGACACTTTTAATTAAAATCCTTTTTTGGTTCAAAATGTAAATCTTCAGTTGGATGCCTCAGCAGTCAGATTAAAACCCCATATACCATTCCTGGATTTCCTAAAAGAATTTTTTTTGACAAAGCCAATAGTTCTATGTTTGAAAAAAAAAAAAAAAAATTATTGACTTTTGAAAGTGATGATCTAAAAGAACTCATTGGTATTTGGTTATAATGATGTTCCTTTATGAAAGGAGTCTATAATGTAATTCCTTGGCCTGCATTCAGGAGTCTTGCATTTTTTCCCATGTTTCTATTTCAGATGGACATTATGCCACTTTTTGCAGTTACCACAAACAGGCCCCAATGATAATGTTAAATTTTCAGTCCTGTTTATGCTTTTGATTTTCCAGTTTGAAAGATGCAGTGCCACATTCATAATTTGGCCTTTGGTTTAATGATTATGCAAATGATTTTGTTTGAAAGTCATAGGGTGCAGTATATAATTAGTGAGCTGCTTTAGTAATCTGATGCCCTGTGATACATGATATTTTGATCTTAGTATGCTATGCTATTACAGATTGACTTTACACTTGTTTATCTTTCACCTATTGGATAGTTGTCCTGTTTTCTGTAAAACAGTTTTGCCAATGAAGGGAAAGTAGTATTCTGCATGATGGTGCACACATGTGTTCCACAGATTGATACAGAGGGATTAGGTGCACACTGTTTCCTGAGTTAGATGACTTATGACCTTTGCCTATTGACTTTGGCATGGTCTCCTATCACTTAGTTTTTCAAGTTTAAGTTTCTGATTCAGCTATTTTAGCTATAGGGATTTCTGGACAGACTATGTCTGAATTATCTTTTAGAAGAGTATATGCACCACACTTAGATCACTGTTTCTGATTTCTTGCTTGATATGCATAGTGCTACACCAGCTATTTTGTAGGAATGGGGTTATCCTTGTTTTCCTGTTATTACACTTTCACTTTGATCCATCAACTCTTAATTAGAACAGTGGGATTAGTTCCAAGGGTGGTCACCCTAGACTTTAAGTTGTCCTGGGAGGTGTGTCATTTAGTTAGGTCATGTCCTAGATTTACTAGTAATAGTTGCCCAGACATTGAAGACCCTTGTTATGTTTATTTGTCAAGATTTTACCAAATCCTTTCTTAAGTTGACCGAAGTAGGTAGGCCTCGTTTAGGCCCTTTGTTGTTTTTACTTCACACACATGTCCCTACATCAATAGATTTCATGAGTTATTACTAGAAGTTGAGGCACATTTAGTTCAAGGGTGCTTAGGTTAGTTTCTTAAGTTGACCGAAGTAGGTAGGCCTCGTTTAGGCCCTTTGTTGTTTTTACTTCACACACATGTCCCTACATCAATAGATTTCATGAGTTATTACTAGAAGTTGAGGCACATTTAGTTCAAGGGTGCTTAGGTTAGTTTCTTAAGTTGACCGAAGTAGGTAGGCCTCGTTTAGGCCCTTTGTTGTTTTTACTTCACACACATGTCCCTACATCAATAGATTTCATGAGTTATTACTAGAAGTTGAGGCACATTTAGTTCAAGGGTGCTTAGGTTAGTTTCTTAAGTTGACCGAAGTAGGTAGGCCTCGTTTAGGCCATTTGTTGTTTTTACTTCACAGACATGTCCCTACATTAATAGATTTCATGAGTTATTACTAGAAGTTGAGGCACATTTAGTTCAAGGGTGCTTAGGTTAGTTTCTGTGGTTATCAGATATCTTGATTTGTTTTCAATTGGTTGTCAGATTTACATTCCCTATATCAAGCTTTAGGTGGTATTTCCTTGGTTGTCATTTATTTTAGGGAGTCTTTTTGTTTTTGATTTTGGTGATAGATCATGTCGATGTTTGTTTATTTGTTTGTTGTTGTTTATCGATGTTAGCAAGTTAAAGTCAAGGGTGCAATGTTCTGCTCGATTTTTGGGCTCTATTTATGAGTGATGGTGACTTTAAGCTTGATACCATCCTGAATCTCTATTCTTGCCTTGTGTTGGTCCTTTTAAGGCCTTTTTGCCATACCTAGAAGCATAAACTAGAGGATAGCTGCTTAATATGATGATAGATCCCTTATTGTTGACTCTAATCCATCTATTGCCTATTGTCTTTGACATAATTATGTGTCCTTTCATGATTCTACCTATAGTAGAGGGTGGATCCTGTTGTCTTGACTTTATATTACATATTGGTATGGTTTGTGTAGGTACTCTGATAGAGCTAAGTGTTATTTCATCCTTCTCAGGCCTACAAGGCCCAGAACTAGAGAGACTCCATTTTGCTTTCTGTCCCTGCAGACTGAGATGCTTGCAGGGTAAAGGTGATGTTTTAGTTATGAGGTGTTGTTCGCTCTTTGCAAACCAGAGAGAACCGGCCAGAGCTGAATCTAATCAAGAAGTGTCCCTGGGCTCAAGTCTCTAGACGAAACAAGCAGCTGATCACTGTGAGAGCGTCTAGCGCAAGGAGCCTGGTGCATGAAATTGATGGGAGGAGGCTATTGACTGGAACTTTCCACTAGAGGAGAGCATTCCATATTAGCGAGGTGCAGAAGAGGCGGAGTGTCAGTTGGTGTTTGGGACCGTTCAAGTCAGTTGCAGTGGATTCTGTGAATGGAGAGAGAGAAGGCAGATGATTGCTGAAGTTGGAGAAAGCAGTCAGATGGATCTTAGAACCAAGTTGGAACTGTCAGCTGGAGCTGCCAGTGTATCCGGATGTATTAAAGCAGTTACCAGTCAGATGGAGGAGTGGAAGTTGCCAGCTGGGGCAGCTGAGCCAGAGGAGTGAAGCTGTGGTGATGGAGGGAGAGAGAGAGAGCCCTGATTCCACCAGAGAGAGAGAGAGAAACAGTCCTCCTAATAGGGTGAGGTGTTCTAAACTAGTTTGCTTTACACATATACATTAACCTTGCTTTTATTTCCTAGGTTAGATTCCCTACTGTAATGTTTTATTGCATTGCTAATCCTTTTCCTTTCAGCGGTGTGCAGTCTATTTACAGTCCCTGTTAGTAAGATGTGGATGTGGTCTTTACAGAGACCCTGCAGATCTGTGTATGTGTCTATTATGTGTTGCTATTGTTGTGTAATAAAGATACCCCAGTTCTTAGTGAACCATTGTGCAGAGATTATTATTATTAATGAAGCTAACCTTTCTTCTAGTCAGGTGCAGTCAGGTGAACGGATGCATCTCCCGTCCATGTGAATGGTAACTGAGCAAGGGGGTGGAGGATTACTTGTATTTGATAATAACCTTTGCATAGTGAACCAGTGTACCTCTTATTCTTGTATGAAAAGGTAACCTGTTCTTCTAGTCAGATGTTACTGTGAACAGATGCTACCCCTGATCAGGTAAGTGATAACTGAATAAGGGAGAGAGGAGCTCTTGGATTGAAGGATAGGTTGTACATCATCTAATTTGGCAACTATTGTGTGATCCAGAATATTGTAGTACTATACCCCTGATGAATAGTGAGACTGATCCCTTTATGTAATGGTAATCATAGGATATACTGCCGTCTGGGTAGAGAGGTCTGGGTTCGAATGGGACCGCGAGGCCGCCGATTCTGATACTGCCGTCTGGGTAGAGAGGTCTGGGTTCGAATGGGACCGCGAGGCCGCCGATTCTGATACTGCCGTCTGGGTAGAGAGGTCTAGGTTGGAATGGGACCGCGAGGCCACCGATTCTGATACTGCCGTCTGGGTAGAGAGGTCTGGGTTCGAATGGGACCGCGAGGCCGCCGATTCTGATACTGCCGTCTGGGTAGAGAGGTCTGGGTTCGAATGGGACCGCGAGGCCGCCGATTGATTGACATTATAGGAGGTCTGGGTATGTATCTTAGGAATTCCCTGTCCTTAGGTGGTAGATATATGTTGAAAACCTTGTAAATAGGCCCTAGGGAGGGGGAGGTGGTAACGTTCTGGCTGAGTTAGTGATGCTCTGATGAGCTGGTCCTATCTAATCAGAAAAACCAGGCAGAACAGCGTTGTACCGTCATACATCCCCCCTGAGGGCCCTGTGATCACTGTGCCTTTGGACTCAAGATGCACATAACTGAGGAGGCCCAAGAAGACTAAACAGGTCTGGGTTAGTTGTGTTACCATGTGGAGGGGAGCTGGCCTGGCAGTTTGGTCCGGGCTATACCTATTGGAGCAAGCCCAAGTCTGATTTGGATATATCTGGTCTATGCTGTAGTGACATGAGTAAAAAACTGGAATACGGCCTGAGTAATTATTAGTGTCTAATTCAAATATTCGAAACATAACTTTTTATTTTTTCTACCTTTTGAAAACGTACACCTTTTTGCATTGGCTGGTACACCAAGCCATTCTTCCTGCAGTGGAGGACAGCGGCACATAGCCTCTTCGCTGCTCCTGTTGGGCAACGGCCATCGCGAGCACTACCTCCTTAGCGCTGTGCACATCCGTTGGCCGACGCGGCCCCGCCCACCTAATTAAACCGCTGCACCACGGCGGAATTCGCGCCGGGGTTAAGCGGATAAAACAGGTGGGGTGACGGGTCGAATATTTAACCCACTGACAGGCACTAATAAAAAAACAGCTGTGCCCTTAGTCTCAAAGCCAAAGCTCTCAATCATGGTCCGTTTTAAACGCTGTTTATAACGGGCCATGGTTGGGAGCTCTGGAGTTGAGGCTGGAGGCACTGCAAGTTTCTCACAGTGCCCATCACTGAGTTAAATCAACATAACATTAAAAAAATATATATAAAAATGTACCTGTTGCCTTGTCGCAAGTCAGCCGGCTAAAGTGACATGCAACTTTTAAACTGAAGTGCACACTGTTCCTCCCTGCTGCTGCCTCGCCCTCAGACTTGGCTGCTGCTGGCATGAAAAATAAAATGGCAATACATTTGTTTTAATATCATTCATGTTTCCTGCCCTCGTAGTCAAGGGACAATGCTCCTGCACCCTAATGGAGGCACCACCGCTGTCTGTGTACCATTTTGTACCCGGCCTTATTAACATTTATTTTGGGGGCTCTAGCTACTTCCAGAATATTTCTTAGCCTTTTCAAGTACACAAACTTTACATAATATATATAAATATATAATATATCATGGTAAAAGGTAACATCTCACATAACCACATTAAAAATCACAAATGGAACATGGAGTTCCTATAAGTGTATCAAATGTTATTAGCTGACATTCTATTGAGCCACATAGCCAAGTAGGTTTTGTTGAGTCTGTTCAGGTAGTTGAACAACACTACAGAGATACACCAGTAATTATTTCTACAACCTTGCTCACTGACTGAAACTGTCCTGACCACTAGGTATGTCATCTTTGAGGCAAACTCACTTATGTGTGCTGTTGATGAATAAAACACCTATAAAGTTAGTGGTGTGCAGGAGTCTGAACTGAATTGTGCTAACACCCAACTGCTCTGCCTATGTACCCCCTACCTCCTTTTTTTCTATCTTGCAACATCTCGGATTTACAGGTTAAATTGACACTCAGGGCCTCATTACAACCTTTTAGCAGTCGGTGGTGCGGCGGGACAAACCGCTGCGCCACAGCTAGGCCAAAAGTCGCCAACGCCTCCCCGCCAGATTACTACTTTTCAGTGGTCTTGAAGGTGGGCGGCATGGCAGTTCCACCTGCGGTACCCTTTCAAAGGCGATGATGCCTTTTAAAAATGGACCGCACTAGGACCACCTCACAAGGGGGCATATTACCAACAAGTAGCGATATTCATCGCTAAATAGGCTTAGCGACGATTTTTTTATCGCTGCCTATCGCTAAATATGTTAGCGGAGAAAACATGCTATTAGCAACGTTTTTCTCCATTGTGCTAAAATATCCAGTGATAGCGGCGAAATACGTGAATATCGCTGAGAAAACAGTGATATTCACGCATTAGCGACGAAATGCTCTTAGCCATGTTATCCACCTCCCATTGGATAACATGGCTAAGAACTGGTTTGAGCAGGCGTTGGTTTTTGGCGATAGCGGGAATATTTCCAGCGCTACGCCTGCCTTGTTAACAGGCGATAGCGACGTTAGCGACTGCTTTCAGTCGCTAACAGGTTGGGTACGCCCACTTTGCATGTCATTAGCGATAAATATCGCTGACATGCAAAGTGGGCCCCAAACCGCTCGCTATCGACTAAAAGCTGTCGCTAACATCAGTTAGCGACAGCTTGCTAATAGAGCGATAGAATTATCGCCGCTTAGCGGCCGAAAACAGCCGCTAAACCGGCGATAATTGCCTATCGCCACCCTTGGTAATATGCCCCAAGGTTCCTTCACTGCATGGACTCGAAAGTCCATGCTGTGCAGGAGCTAATGTGAATGCACACACGGGGGCACATGCTAATCTCCCTGTGGGCATTCACATATGTTTGAGGCACAGGGTAGTGCCCCCTTTGTTTCCTCTCTGCCAGGTTTTTCATGTGGTGGAACTCATAATATGCTTGGCGGGTCCGCCAAGCATATTGCGGCCTCTGAATGTGGTGGTCCGACTGCTCGAGTCATAATCGGGCGGTCCGACCACCGGTACGGCAGTGGCTGGATCTGCCACACCACCATGGGTCTGGCAGTCTGAGGACAGTCAGGCTCTTAGTAGGGTCCTTTGTAGGAGAATTCTATTTTTAGGACTTTTTTAAAGCTCTTCATCAGTTTGACCTGACTACATCAAGCGTCCCTAACAAAGTTTTCTCAATAAGTTAGCGTAGTTTTATTTAAGGTGTGTTACTTAAAATGCAATTCTACTACTCTGGAAAAATTGGCCAATAATGAAAGGGCTGGTCTTTCAATCTACCAGCCTGTAAATTTGTTTCTGCTAATTGAAAATGAACGTTGGCAGAGTGGACCACTTCCTGATAAGCTCTAGCAAGCAGATATGGATTAGTTTGCTGTAAAAGAAGATAAGAACCTTCTATTACATAGCTGTTGTTGACAATTTTATTAATATGTAATGTCTTTCAATAACACATCTGTTAATATTATATGCTCATGTAGACCTTGGCATCAAACCTAAACAATTTTATATCTCAATTTGAACATCATATTTCCACATGAAATTGTTTACTATGATGACTGTTACACGAGAAGGGTTGGCATCCAATTTGAGGATTTAAGACAATATCACTTGCAAAATCCGTTTGTGTATATAATACAGAGGAGCCATTCTGTAGTCATAGGTACGATTCTTAGGTATAGCAATTCCTTGGATTTTTGCCGGATCCCAAGACATGTTTTCCCACCAATACATTTTCCATATACTGTGGTATCTTGCGTAGTGCGAAAATGGCTGAACACATTTACTTGAAATTTGGCAGAATTAGATATTATGGTGAGCAGATGATCTTTTTGGCTACTTTAGGGTAAGTATGTTTTAAGTTATAAGGGATTTTAACTTAGTAACATCTGTGGCTGCAGTATTTTTGCAAAATTATGCAGTATCTTGTGGTATTTTGCAGAGGTACCATGGTACATTGGGAGATCAGTCATTATGTGATTGGCAAATGAATGCATGTGCAAAAGTTAAAGGCAGCCATATTGGGGCCGATTCACAGAACTAATCTGAGATAAAATCCTAAATGTACTTCTTTTGGTATTCACAGAAGGCATTTAGTCCTACTACTAAACTGAGATAAAATTCTAAACTTACTTCTTTTGGTATTCACAGAAGGAATTTAGTAGTAGTATAGGTAGGACTCCTAACTGTACTACTACTAAATGCCTTCTGTGAATACCGAAAGTCGCTAAGTTAGGATTTTGTCTCAGTTTAGTAGTAGTAAAGTTAGGAGTCCTAACTTTACTACTACTAAATGCATTCTGTGAATACCAAAAGTAGTAAGTTTAGGATTTTATCTAAGATTAGTTCTGTGAATCGGCCCCATTGTTTTTAGATTCACTTTGCCTGTGTTCTGTGTTTCACACTTAGATGTAGGTAGGGATTAGGTTTGATATTTTCCCCTACCTATCACTACTTCATTAAACATTTGGTAAATACAGCCATTAGCCAATTGCATACTGCCTATTTATGCGCATGTACTGCGGTATACCGCAAACTTACTGTGGTATACCGCATCACAATGTATAACTATGTACTTTAAAAACTATAACTTTCAAAACTACTTACTATTCACACATACTACCAAAAATTACCATTTACACCAAATAATATTTTCCTGCCACATTACGTATACATCCATTGACACACTTTCATGCTACATCTGTTTAAATTACCACACTCAACTGTACACCACCACACTCTATGCCATTCCACTCTACGCCACTTCACTCTACCCTGTTACACTCTATGCCAGTCCACACTACACTACTGCACTGTACACTATTACACTCTACACCACTCCATTTTATGACACTCTAGTGCGCCAATACAACATACTCCCTTCCACTCTATGCTGCTCCACTGTACCCTATTCCACTGAATGCAACTCAATTCTAGGACAATACACTCCCCGCTATTCCACTAATGCAACTCCATTGTATGCAACTTCAGTGTACCCCACTACGCTGTACTCTATTTGCCTGCACACCCCTGCACTTTACACCACTCCACTTTATGCCTCTACGCTAAACTCCACTCCACTGAACTACAATCCACTGTATGCTATTACACTGTTTACCTCTCCATTCCATGTAACTACACTGTACGCCACTCTACTCTACACCAATCCACTCCACCTTACTTCACGCTACACTATTCCACTCTATGGAACTTCACTATACGCCTCTCTACTCTATGCTATTCCACTATATGCCACTCCACTCTATGTCACAACATTGTACAGCAGTAACAGTCAATGTTATTCCAGTCTACACAACTTTACTGTATGCTATTCCACTGTATGCCACTCCACACCTCTACACTCTATGCTATTCCACAGTACTCCACTCCAGTCTGAAACACTTAACTCTTCTCCACAGTGCGCTATGACACTGTACACCACTGCACACTACCCCATTACACTGTACCCGCTCAACTCTACACACTCCACTCTATGGTATTCCACTCTACAACACTCCACTCTACACCACTAGACTGTATGACACTCCACTCTATGCCATTGCAGTCTACTCTGTTTCACTGTACACCACTACACTGTACCTCATTCCACTCTACTCTATGCTACTCCACTATACACCACTCCTCTCTACACTATTACACTCTATGCCTCTCCGCTCTATGCTACTCCACTCTACCCTACTCCAGTGTACGCTATTTCACTGTATACCACTCCAGTGCATACCACTCCACTCTATGCTATTCCACTATACACCACTACACTGTACTTCACTTCACTGTACGCCACTCCACACTATGCCATTTCACAGTAAGACACTTTGCTCTATGTATTCCACTGTAAATCACTCCACTCTAACACACTCTAGCGAATGCCGCTAAACTGTACAACATTCCACTGATCGCTGTCCACTGTATGCTTCTTAACTGTATGACACTCCAGTCTACGCCACTACACTGTACTCTAGTATACTATATGCCAATACACTATGCACTATTCCATTGTTCTCAACTCCACTGTATGGAAATTCCAATGTATGCTATTCCACTCTATACCACTCCACTTTAATATATGCTATTCCACTGTACACCACTCCACTCTATGGCACTCTACTCTACCCCACTCCACTCTATGCAGCTCCTTTCTATGCCAATCTGCTCTATGCCATTCCACTCTGTGCCACTCCAGTTTACGCCACTATTCTGTTTGCCACTCCACTGTACATCACTCTAATCTACGCTATTCCACTGTACTCCACTCCATTCCATATCACTCCAATATACACTATTTCACTTTATGGCACTCTACGTTTCTATTGCACTGTATGCCACTGAACCCTACCTTACTCCATTGTATGCCGCTTCACTCGACCCCACTATTCTGTTTGCCACTCAACTGTACTTCACTCTAATCTATGCTATTCCACTGTACTCCACTCCACTCCACTCCACACCACTCCAGTATACACTATTCCACTCTATGACACTCCACTATATGCTATAGTACTGTATGCCACTAAACACTACGTTACTCTACTGTATGCAGCTTCACTCTACCCCACTGCACTCTTCACTACTCAACTGTAGACTATTACGCTCTGGCACACTACACCCTACACCACACCACTCTTCGCCACCCCACTGAAAGCTATTCTACTGAACACCACTCCACTGTACCGCACTGCATTGTACGACACTCCTCTCTTTGCCACTTCACTCTACACCACTCCACTGTTTGCCATTCCTCTGTACTCAGGGCCACTGGAATTTTGTGGCAGGGGAGGGACAAATTATGCAGCAGGGTTGAGTAAATTATGAGGCAATAAAAAGCAATTTATGCAAGTAAGGCGGCACATTTTGTGATATTGGTACTTCATTATTCTGTCATTTTTATACTTGTTAACTCTGTCTGGGTATTTGTTGCACTTCATTAGTACCAATCTAACACCCAACTATAGCAATAAGTAACAGAAAGGTGACAAGTCAACATTTGGAAAGGGCCTTCCAATGCACAGCAAGACGGTTGACTGCATGTTTAGTAACATTTGAACTGTTTGAGATAGAAACACATTTTTTTGTTGTTCAAATCTGCAGATTATGCAGCAGATGATGGATTATGTTGCAAATGCAGTAAATCTCTGTAATTATGCAAAAAACTCAGTGGCCGCACAATCGCACAAATCCAGTGGCCCTAACTGCACACCACTCCACTGTAACACTTTCCACTCTACTCCACTCTCTTCCATTCTTCGACATTACGCTTTACAACACTCTCCTCTACTGTACTGTACCACAGTCCACTTGATAACACTTCACGCAACAACAGTTAAGCCTATGATTTAAAAAAAGAATTGTATTAAAAATAAAAATAAATTAATTCATTGAAAAACCTAAAAGTTATACCTTTGTTTTAATTAGGAAAACATAATGTATTCTCTCTATCCAAATCAAACCTAAAATACACAGACATTAGAAATTCTTCAGTTATAGTTATACCTTGAATTTATAATTTACACACCCTCTTCACATTTAAAAACCTTTATTCTTTAGCTAAAACAAAACTTAGCACACAAACATTTTAATTTTTCAATTTATACTTATAACCTTTTAATTAATAATGTACGCAACACCTTCAAATGTTTATAACTCGCACACCTCCATAAAAAGTTTATTCATCTTGGTAGCCACACTACATTACCTATAACTTGCACCTTCTACATGCACTGCTCATACCCTTTTATATTATATAAGTTATACCATGTAAAATAATACTATTTACAATAACAGTTATGACATCGCAAAACATATCTTTTGTGAGAATACAGTACAAGGTAGAGTGGCGAGTCAGGTAGAGTTGAAAGCACTGTGCATGGAGGTGCACGAATTATAATAATTTGAAGTTGTTGCATAAATTAAATGGCTATAATTTACTTACATATGTGTATGCTACATGAACAATGGAACATATATTTTAACTTTGAGGGGACAATGAATTTGAGACTTACCACCATAACCATAATGCATCAGAAAGATCATGTTGCTTTAAGATTGATTTAATTGGTTCTCTCATCAGCAGTTACAAGATGATCACCATTTGAACCCATGAGGAAGGTTGAAAAACCGAAATGCATCAGGGAGTGGCACGCTTTGTTTATGTGTGGTAAATAAATAATTAATTACCGGTACTATTTTTGAATATATTTAACAATAACAGATAGCTCAATAAATAAGAGGCAGGATCCGAGGAATCTGAGTCGAACGGGCTTTATTCAGGCAAAAGGGAGGGGACAGGATCGGGACAGCCTGAAATAAAATAGAGAGGCAGCTGCACCCGTTTCATCAACAGTTCAAGATATATATAGTGAAACATCTCAATTACATTACATACAGTAGGCGTAACTAGTGACAAGCGTAAGATAAGAAGACATGGGCGTGAAAAGAAGGCGTGCACAGGGCGTGCACGTAGACATGTGATGAGAACGTCACAGAAGTGTCATAAATGGGCGGGAACATGGAGGGGGCTACCTGAGCAGCTGGGACCTTTAACCTAGTGGTGCGCGCAAGCGGGCAGTGACGTATTACCGGGGAGAACTGGGGGCTATGACTTCTGCACTAGAAGAGGAGACTGAAGTCTGCGGTGTCAGGACGACATGTACCTATAGCATATCTGGTATCTGGTGTTTGGAGTACATGTTGATAGAATCTAAAAGTTATCAGGGCAAAAGCTACTTGACACTAAGGCTGGTGCATGCATATATTCTACATGTATTGCGTGTGCTATGAATCTTCTATGAATATTAATACAGTAATGCTCTTGCATGGAGACAGAAAGACTAGACTATAGCAGAAACTGTTTATGCGGTTCAGTAGCTTAGGAATGCGAAGAAGGAAAGCTGAACTGATAACTAGAAGCATAACATATTCTTGGCAGACAGGCAGGCAGAGCCAGGCCGGGCACCGCGTTGCGCGGCAGGAAGTAAGTGAAGGGTCAGGGATGCAGGTGGGGGCTGCATCGCTCCTCGGAGTGGGTTCAGGAGACTGGAGCTTGAATCTGGTGTCCGGGCCCTTTGAGGCCTAGAAACGGGGACAATTCAATGAATTAACGTGCACACTGTAAAACGTGGGAACATAGGCCTAATACTCGTTGCTTTCACAAGACCTGGATACTGGCATACTAGAGTTGGACACAACTATAATTGCGTCTTTAATCGATCATAAGGGGATATATGCATATCGATCATGCACATATAACATAGGATGGGGAACACGTAGGCACATATGACAAGGCAAAATTCAATTTTCCTCATTCCCTCCTTGTGCCCTACGTTTCCATCAGGAAACATCAATATTCATGATACCATCTATCTGTTCATATAGCATCATTTGCTCGTCTCGAATTGTCTTGGAATGGGACTTAGGACTAGGAATACAAGAGGTAGCACACAAGCCGCAAATCGCAGGGCCACATTGTAAACAGAGACAGCAACTGAATATGATCATTACTGCTATACCTAGGAATGACAATACTTTCCATCCCCAGGCAGATATGATACTCCAGAGCCAACCGGACCATGTCCAGGTGCCTGGATTCTGGTGTAACTGATGGGCAATTTTATGAAGTCTGGTTATAGCTGAATAAACAGACGGCGCGTTATTAGGAATGAAAATGCAGCAACTAGATCCGATGACTCTACAAGCTCCTCCTCTATCGGCCAGTATGACGTCAAGAACGAGACGATTTTGGAGCACAACAAATCTCATAGCAGATTGCTCTTCAGTTAAGTTACTTAGAGCGGAAGTAGTCTCATTCACTACTGCTTCAAGGGTTCTGGTTAGCCTACGTATTAACTTACTATTCTGGACAGGACCTATAAAGAAAAAGAAACCTTTATTGAAGTCTTGATACTGTTCTAGGGCAGTTTCAGTTTGATCGACAATTGGGGACTGGATCTCCCTTCTATGTCTAACGTGTACTAGGTGTGTGTTTCTGTGATAATCGGATGGTGCTAGAAAAACTGGTGGCAGTAGGAAGGCAATATAACATGTTCCATCCCAATCGAGGGGCAGACGAACATATGCGGTCTGACCACACACAAAATAAGAATGACGTGAGGCTTTGAAAATAGATTTCCCACTGTCACTATACTCGACCACAGTAGTACAATCACTACGACCTACATGTGTGGAACCATTCTTTCTGACACATAATTCGCCTTTGACGGGTAGAACTGAAATAGCAGGCAAATCTGGAGTAGTCTCGGACTGAACATTCAAAACCATGAAATTCGAGGAATAATTACCTAGATCATATACTTCATTTTCTAGATCTAATCCTGTTCTATGGGAAAGTCCTTCCTTGTCTGGGAAACATGTTCTATTCAGAAGGGACATATCATTTGAGGATAACGTTAACGTGGACCATGCTCCACACGAACCATTATGTGAAAACGGATAGGGAAAGAGTGGCAGAACTCCCTTCGGTGTCTGGAAAGGGGGGAGTCGACCACACACCCAACAATTAGTGGCATTGCTGGTCTGGTGTGAATAGTGCAGCATTCGGATAAAAGTATTATTACGCATAGCAAGACGATAGGATAACTCGTGAGGAGGCAGGTCACTAAATGTGTGCTCTACTGTAACATTAGAAGACATATGCACATGTGAAATAGGAAAACATAAATGTAAAACATAGCTTATGCAAGTAACCATAAGACTCAGAAATGTCAGAAAAAACAGAGTAACGATACATCTACTTCGAAGATTCTTTTGATAACGTATTCTCTTAGAGTTTTGACTAACTCTCTCACTGTGTGGGTCTATCTCATACATGTCAGGAACCTGTCTAACCGTTTCACCCGAGAGGGACTTAGACAATTAAACTGGCTGACTTACTAGACCTCAGTTTCTCTTTGTACTCCTGCTGCGGAGTTTTCTCTAACAGAGGAAGTTTAGATTCAGTGTCTGGGCAGTCCTTGAGAACGGGGCAGTCTTTGAGAAAAGTCTTTGGTTTGAGTCCATGAAATTTCTTTATATGACTGGAATGCAGCCACCCTTTTCTTCCTTCAATCTTCACGGCCGTCCTGGTTGTAAGTAGTACAAGGCGGGGCTCCTTCCAGCGGGGCTCCAGCGGACTTGAACGATCAAAATTCCTCACGAGGACCAGGTCGCCTGGTATGACCTTATGCGGTTTCACTTCGGTGTTGTCTGGAAAAGCAGCGGCAACCTGTGAACGACAAGATTGTAGTGCAGACATCAAGGAGGCTAGGTAATCTGTCAGCATATTACTGTCAACATCTGTAATTGTACGTGGTCTAGGTGTACCCCACATATTTGGGGGGCGACCGAACACTACCTCATACGGAGATAGACCTGAACGGGAATGAGCGACCATTCTCATATAAAAAAGGGCGACTGGCAGTGCTACCATCCAATCTACACCTTTCTCGGCACATACTTTGGCAATTCGGATTTTCAGGGTCTGGTTATGTCTCTCTACGAGACCGGCTGCTTCAGGATGTCGTACACAATGGAACTTCCACTGGTACCCTAACAGAAGGGATACTTGTTTCATGAGCTCGGATGAGAATGGCTGGCCGTTATCTGAATACACGACCCTAGGCAATCCATAACGGGGAAAATACTCACGAACCAACTGCCTGGCAGTGGTCGCAGCCGTGTAATCTGGAACTGGATATGCTTCTGTCCACCTGGACAAAGCGCATACAACTACGAGAACATACTTGAAACCTCGACATCTCTCCATCTGAATGTAATCCATCTGGAGGACTTCAAAAGGGTGATCAGGAGGATGGAATCCACCTTGTTCCACCGGAACACCTTTACCTGGATTGAACTGACAACAGATCATGCAGGTACGCACTTTCTGTTTGGCTGCTGCTCGTAAATGCTTGTTGAACCAGAGGTTCTGGATGCTGTCTAACATGGCTTTTTCTCCTAAGTGTGCTGGACTATGTGCGGTGTTAATAATGACTTGAACCATAGAGTCGGGGAGAAACCATGTGGCTTTTTCCTTCGTCAACCATCCTTGATCTGTCTGGACCCCTCCTTGTTCAGACCATTTCTTGATTTCATCGGGAGTAGCATGTAACTGTATATCTATTATATCTTGTGTAGGGTCCTTAACTGTCATATAAGTAGTCTGATCTGGAATGTGTGTTTGTGTTGTGTTGACTGGAATGTCTGGAGTCTGAGCTGTGAGCTTGGCTGTTCGATCTGCTAGATCGTTACCCTGGGAAATGATGTCAGTGACTTTCGTATGTGCCTTGCACTTCATGATGGCGATAGCTGTCGGTAAATGTATTGCATCTAACAGAGCTTGAATGAGGGGGCCATGCTGAATCTTGGTTCCATGAGAAGTCATAAAACCTCTTTCTTGCCAGAGCACTCCAAAGTCGTGTACGACTCCGAATGCATAACGTGAATCTGTGTATATGTTAACTTTCAGGTTCTTGGCACGTATGCAGGCTTGGGTCAGAGCAACAAGCTCTGCTGCTTGAGCAGACAGGGTGTCAATACGATGTGTTTCTATAACTTCGGTTTCAGTAGTCACTGCATACGCGGCTACTAGTTCTCCTGTACTTGTTCTCATACATGAACCATCCACATAAAGTGTCAGGTCGGGATCAGGTAATGCAATGTCTGTCAAGTCTTGTCTTGGCTTTGTCATGGTGTTAACAACTTCCACACAGTCATGTGTGGCAGGATTTGAAGTAACTGACGGTAACAGTGTAGCGGGATTTAGAATGTTGCAGCGTCTGATTTCTATGTGTGGCTGAAACAGTGTCAGTTCATAACCTGTTAAACGTGCAATTGTCAAGTGCTGAGTCTGTGTTCGGTTTAAAAGAACTTCCACGGAGTGTGGAACTTGTACTGTCAGGGAGTGTCCTAACACTATGGAATCACTTTGTCTGATAGCTAGAGCTGTGGCTGCAACTGACTTGAGGCACGCAGGCAGAGCCTGGGCCACCGGATCTAATGTGCTAGAAAAATAAGCACAGGGCTTGTATTGTCCTGCTTGATCTTGTGTGAGAACAGATAATGCAGTACCATCACGTTCAGTGACAAAAAGTGTAAAAGGCTTACTGTAGTTCGGTGTTGCTAGAACAGGTGCTTGGCATAAAGCTTTCTTTAACTCATTGAAAACAAGTGTATGTTCTTGGGTCCAAGGGAGGACAGTCGATACGGCTGCCTCCTGTGTCGTTAACTGTATCAGTGGCTTGGCTAGAAATGCGTACTGAGGAATCCATTGTCTGCAGTAAGAAGTGAGGCCGATAAAAGCTCGTACCTCCTTCTGAGTCTTGGGCTGTGGAAGATGTGCTATTAACTGGATACGGTCAGGTGTCAACTGCCTACCCCTCTTGGACAGTAAGTGTCCAAGGTAGACCACTTGCTGGACACAGAATTATAATTTAGAAGGGGACACCTTGTGCCCCATCTCGGCCAGAAAATACAAGACTGTAAGTGATGCTCGTTCGCAGTCACGTTCAGAACGGGCTGTGATCAATAGATCATCGACATACTGGAGCAGAGCAGTGTCAGTTGGCATGTGAATATTGTCTAGTTGTCTTTTCAGTGCTTGACTGTAAATGCTAGGGCTTTCTGTGAAACCTTGAGGTGCTCGTGTGAATTTATAGCTTCTTCCATTTAAACAGAATCCGAAAAGGAACTGGCTGTCTGGATGAATGGGGACACTAAAGAATGCGTTCTTGAGATCGATAACAGTGAAGAACGTAGCTTCGGAATCAATGGCTGTGAATAGGGAAGAAATATCTGGAACCACTGGGTACTGAGGTATGATACATTTATTAAGTTCTCGAAGGTCAATCACTAATCGATAAACTGGAGGTGCATTTGGATCAGTACGTTTCAGAATCGGAATGATAGGAGAATTACATACATTGGAGTCAGTTTCTACAACTACTCCTTGAACAATCAGCTCGTCAATAATTTTGGATAAGGCTGCTACAGCCTCAGGTGGCAATTTGTACTGTCTGATTCGTGGTAATACAACACCTTTCTTCAGAGTGACACGATGGGGTGTGATGTGCATACAACCTACATCAGTTGGACCTTGCGCCCATAAATGCTGTGGTACATTCAATAATCTTGGATCAAAATCACGTAATACATAATGACCTTTAAAATCTCTCAGGAACAGTCGTACCCCTTCTGGGGAGCAACATATGACGGCTCCTAATTCTTTCAGAGTTTTAATGCCTAATAAATTTTCTGGACATGATTTCGTGAGTAACAAATCTGTAGTTCGGGACAATGGACCAACTTCTAGAGTAACTGGTTTCGATATTTCATTAACAATAGGCTTTCCTGAAAATCCAAGGGAAACATTTCTAGAGCCTGAGAGTGGAGCCCCTGGAACCTCGTCATGACTGATGGTAGTCCTACTTGCCCCTGTATCAATCAGAAACTTTCTATCTTTCCCTAATACTTGACTGTGTACATAGGGACCCTCTTGATCTACAGGAATCTCGATGAGAGGCAAGCCAACCTCCCTCTCTAGGCTGTTTCATGAATACGGTTGATAGTCTGGATACTCGGACTGTGCATACTGGTACATCTGCTGTGTAACGTGTTGTGTTGCAGCTATAGGCTGCGGTACTGTGACTGTCTGTTGTGCATTCTGTGGTGGCTGGGAATTCTGTGAAACTTGTTCCTGTCTAGGCGGACGTGGTCTTTCTTTTGTTTTACCAGTAGCTATGTTGTGTTTCAGAACTGCACATTCGTTTATATAATGACCTGGCTGTTTACAGTAATTGCATGTCCCTTTAACGGGAGCTGCAGGATGACTGGCTTGATTCGGACCCCTCTTCTGACTGTCTTGCGGAACAGACTGTGCAACTAGTACTTTCATTTTCGTGTCTTTCATACGTCTCCTTTCGTGTTCCTGCTCTTCCCTAATTCTGTTCTGGTGGTACTGTAGCATCTGGAGCATTTGTGACGGAGTATTAGCTTGCCAGGTACTTTCGACTTTCAGTACTCGATTTCTAACTTGTGGACTTGAATTCTCGACTAGTTTGGTAACAAAAAGATGGGGATACGATTCACTACTTGTTTTCAGACCACTATTAATAATGAAACATTTCTCAAATCTAGAATAAAAATCACTAGTGTCTTCTTCTTGTTTCTGTTTACAGGCTGAGATGGCATCCCAATCTTCCTTTTTCGTGGCTAGTAATCTTGGCAAAACTTGTATTAACAACTCGGGCAATGCTTTAGCTTTATCCCCAAGACCGGTACCTGGAACTCGTGTGTTATCTTCAGTTTCTAATGCCGTCCAATCTATCTTTTTCTCTCCCACCTCCCATTCTTTTTCTTTTAGTTTTTCATATATGCCCGCAGGCAACAGGACCTTTAACATTTTAATGATATCAGGATACGTGTATTCTCCCATACGGAGCATGTCCTTTAATTCACGGTGGAACCCTGCTGGATCTTTATCGTGACAGGGAATTAACTTTTTCATTTCCAAGAGTTCTATTTTCGTGATAGGGGTGTAAACAAATACTCGATCTAGACCACCCCCCTCTCTCTTTACTGGATGTACTTCTCGTAACGGATTCTGTCTGTCTATGTAGAATGATTTTCTTTCTGGGGGTGGAACGGGAACAAAATGTGGATTCAGAAATGTTCTGTATTTGTGGCGCTGTTCTAATATGACACTAATTAAATCGGTACCTAGACCTTTCCATCTATTTAGGAGTAACTCATTTAATACATCATGTAGAGGACCTGGATCAGAATGCTGATCCTCATACAGTGTAATGAGGTGCTGGATCATATACGTACCCACCAGACGTTGCTCGGCTGGGGGCAGTTTCAGAAACATTTGGGCCACTATTTCATCTGGAAACGTGGTAGAATCACTAGTCCATCGGACTGCTGATCGGGCTAGTTCTTGTTCATGCATGGTACTAAGCTCGCTATAACCTATTCGTGATTTCAGAATTTGATCAGTGACCTGGAATACTTGCTCAAGAGAACACTGTTCTGGTGCTGGAGGAGGAAAAGCTTTCTTGTAATCTAGGCGTGAATGTCGGTCGGAAAGTCTAGTTCTACCTACATACGCTATTCTGGAGGGATTCTCGCTGTCTACCTCTTCACTTGAAGAGTCACTCTCTTTCTCGGTTGCTCTTTTTGCTTCCTCCTTCTGCTGTATACCTATGATTTCCTTACGAATTTTCTTGTACATACTCTCTACACTACCTTGTGTCTTGTGTTTTCCCTCAGCTATATTGTCACTCCACCTGGTCAGGACTTTCATCTCGTCTTGGTCTTTATCTGGATAATCTTGCTCTCTTATTAAACAGTTAATCAAGAACTTTAAAATCATATGTTGAATCTCGGTTTTCCTGTGTGCCATAGCTTCGTGAATACTTCCTGGATTCTCTCCTGTACGGACGAAATGATATATTCTGTCTAGATGTTCCTTCATGTCGGGCAGGGTGACCAAAAAGCTGGCAACCCGTCTTAAACGTATTGAATATAATACCATGTGATCTTCGCCGGGAACTGGATCATATATACAGTCAGTAAGAAGTCGCTTAAGATCTGTGTATGTAGCCGGTTTCGGCGTACGTTGTAACGCTGCGTCGTGCGGCGTCAGTCGTCTTGCTTGAGGCGGGTGATAGGAGCGCCTCCCCCCGCTGCTCCTGAACTGGAATCGTCGGTGAATACTGTACGTGCTGGTAAAGTGACTGGCAAAGCGGGTACATTTACTGTGGGCTGGTCCGGGGGTACTGGCACATTAACCTGGCCCCCGGGACCAGTGGCTGGAGGAACAGGAATTACATTATTAACGGGAGGCTGTGGGTGAGCAGGCGGAATAGGATTTGCATATTCTGGGACTGTGTCGTCCAAGTAGGACGAAAGAAAAATTTCAGCTGCAGTCGGTTTATGACGTAGCTTAGTCGGGACCAATGGTGGCGGTAAATTACAGGATGCTTCCGGGGTTGCTGTTGGCAAGCCCTCGGCAAGAAGAGGATACATGCCTTTAATAAGGGCATTTCTCTGTCTGTCTGACTGTTCTGCTCTAACTCGTTCACCTTCTTCGATTAATTCCCTTTCTTGGGCTTTTTCTGAGGATTCCCTACTTAATTCTGTTTTTCTGAATTCTTTTTCGGTTCTTTTATGAGATTCTTTGCGCCATAACTCGATGGCATCTTTCTGGGACTGTCTGGCTTTCTTTTTCCATAATGCTTCTTCTACTCTCATGATGCACTCGGCATCCCATGTACCTGATACAGGCCATCTATATTTCTCTTCAAGATCTTTAGTATAATCCGCCCATAAGTCTAGATATAATATGGCATCTAAGCCATGCTTGTGATACATGAAATGTCCAGGACTGTCCCTAGGGGGGACAGGAACTGCTTCTTCGAGTAACCCTTTTCTGGTTTTTATCTGACGTAATTTCGAGAACAGAGGCATTTTCGGAAATCTACTTGCGAACACAATACACAATAATCACAGTAATGAAATGGCAAACAAATCACTCATACCACGACATAGAAATACATTAATAACAGTTCGAACAGAATACTACCTGATACACTGAAAACACAACACTTGAATTTCTCGAGAACAGACTTACTAGAATTACTGGATGCACTGCTAGAACAGTACAGAACATACCGGTCCCATAAAGAGACACGTCATACCGTATCCACCTAGGTGAATACTTCGGACTGGATCTGTGTACCCAAACCCATCGGACCAGGAACAAACTAATGATCCTGTCTAGATACTTCCCCCGCAACGGTACTCACCGGGAAGCAGAAACTGAAGGCCTCGGACTGGACTGGACTGCTACGACGTCGGACTACGAACTTCGGACTCCAGAAACAGGTGGGCCTCCGGATACCTCGGACCTTGCTCTCTCGGCTTGGGCTCTGGTCGGGACGAACCGCATTCCACACCGCCTCGTCTGGATGCCGGACCGCAGTTTCCGTCTCCTCCGTGGGCCTGAGGGAGACTTGAAGCAGAAATATCTGCACGTGCACGGTATAGTTCCGTCACGGCTGCAGAGGGTCAGGGGGCCTGCGTTACATCGCCAGCGCGTGGGGAAGGGGCTCGTTCCTGTTCGGGCGCCATTTATGTGGTAAATAAATAATTAATTACCGGTACTATTTTTGAATATATTTAACAATAACAGATAGCTCAATAAATAAGAGGCAGGATCCGAGGAATCTGAGTCGAACGGGCTTTATTCAGGCAAAAGGGAGGGGACAGGATCGGGACAGCCTGAAATAAAATAGAGAGGCAGCTGCACCCGTTTCATCAACAGTTCAAGATATATATAGTGAAACATCTCAATTACATTACATACAGTAGGCGTAACTAGTGACAAGCGTAAGATAAGAAGACATGGGCGTGAAAAGAAGGCGTGCACAGGGCGTGCACGTAGACATGTGATGAGAACGTCACAGAAGTGTCATAAATGGGCGGAAACATGGAGGGGGCTACCTGAGCAGCTGGGACCTTTAACCTAGTGGTGCGCGCAAGCGGGCAGTGACGTATTACCGGGGAGAACTGGGGGCTATGACTTCTGCACTAGAAGAGGAGACTGAAGTCTGCGGTGTCAGGACGACATGTACCTATAGCATATCTGGTATCTGGTGTTTGGAGTACATGTTGATAGAATCTAAAAGTTATCAGGGCAAAAGCTACTTGACACTAAGGCTGGTGCATGCATATATTCTACATGTATTGCGTGTGCTATGAATCTTCTATGAATATTAATACAGTAATGCTCTTGCATGGAGACAGAAAGACTAGACTATAGCAGAAACTGTTTATGCGGTTCAGTAGCTTAGGAATGCGAAGAAGGAAAGCTGAACTGATAACTAGAAGCATAACATATTCTTGGCAGACAGGCAGGCAGAGCCAGGACGGGCACCGCGTTGCGTGGCAGGAAGTAAGTGAAGGGTCAGGGATGCAGGTGGGGGCTGCATCGCTCCTCGGAGTGGGTTCAGGAGACTGGAGCTTGAATCTGGTGTCCGGGCCCTTTGAGGCCTAGAAACGGGGACAATTCAATGAATTAACGTGCACACTGTAAAACGTGGCAACATAGGCCTAATACTCGTTGCTTTCACGAGACCTGGATACTGGCATACTAGAGTTGGACACAACTATAATTGCGTCTTTAATCGATCATAAGGGGATATATGCATATCGATCATGCACATATAACATAGGATGGGGAACACGTAGGCACATATGACAAGGCAAAATTCAATTTTCCTCATATGTTTCAAATAGAATAAATGCAACTAGAAGCCTGCAGTGAGTGTGTCGCATTTCTCTCTGTGGGCATTGGAGAGACCTTGTCTAATTAATTAGCGGCGTAGCCCGATGCCACCAGAGACTGCACCACCTTGTTAATATGTTGGATTCATGCCGCCTCACAAATATTGGTGACTGGAACAATCGCAGACTGCTGTGCAGAGGGCCCGTTCTACCCTTGGAATAGGGTGATTTCTGGGACTGCAGACTGGTAATTTATTGGAGGAAATATGAGCAAGGTGACGCACATGGGTCTGTTTGTATGCTATGTGAACAAAGGAATACATATTTGAACTTTGAGGAGACAATGAATTTGAGACTTACCACCATAACCATATTGCATCAGAAAGGTCATGCTTCTTTAAGAATGATTTAATTGGTTCTTTAATTGGCAGGTACAAGATGATCGCTGTTTGACCCCATGAGGAAGGTTGAAGAACCGAAACGCGTTGGGGAGGCATGCTTTGTTCATGGTTCAAATAGAATGAATGCAATGAGAAGCCTGCAGTGAGTGAGTCTCGTTTCTCTCTACGGGCATTGGGGAGACCTTGTCTATATATCTCCTATCCTCCACATTCAATTCACCATCTCCTGGAGGCTAGCAGCAGCGGCACCCCCCGGTGGGTCACATAAATTGGTCTCAACTACAAAATCACCAAGAAATCCTCTATGGTATAAATAGCTTATTTTAATCTGCCATACAATAGTGCGGGTAGCCAATGTGTTTTTCAGCAGACGCCTTTGACTGGGCCAACACCACCAAACGGCAGTAAAAATGATTTATACACAGTCCTCCCTTCTTGTTCATAATAAAAACTATAACGTCAACCCTTTTCATCCATCTATGGGCACCATTTTGATTCTTGTTCTAATGCAATATTGCAGATATGTTGTTTCCAACAAAATGCAGAGGTATAAGCTCTGTTCAAATACAAATAATCATTGTTTTTCACATAGTCATCTTTTCATTGAGGATTTGAAATATCCCTTCTTACTTTCTAGGTCCTTTTCATTGAGGATTAGGAATATCCCTTCTTGCCTCCTCAATCCTTTTCACTGAGGATTTGGAATATCTCTTCTTACCTTCTTACCTTCTAGATCCTTTTCATTGAGGATTTGAAATATCCCTTCGTACCTTCTAGGTCCTTTTCATTGAGGATTTGAAATATCCCTTCTTACCTTCCAGGTCTTTTTCATTGAGGATTTGGAATATCCCTTCATGCCTCCTCAATAAATCCGTACTCTTTCAACTCACAAGCACTGCCACATTCCTCCTTCACATCATTGGAAGCAGTTGAGGTTCTGAACAAAAGCATTTGAAACTCATATGGACCGATGGTTCTCTGTCCGCCTTAAACATTTCTTCCTCTCTAGTGCCGAAGACACAATTATCCTGATTCTTCTCTCCGGCAGTCACTGAACCCCTGGACCATGCCATCATCACCCTGCTTCTAAACAACACCTACTTCTGTCAGGTAAATAACTACATTGTGACATAGCTATTCCGAGAATGTGTGAGATGTGTCAGCATACCTTTTCTGAAAGGTTCTAAATTGTATGTTGGTATGTTAAGTAGCAGTTCTGTGGTACTGTGGGCTTGACAAATCTCTCATAAACTTTCAAAGAGCCCAATAAATGCATTTATTTCTATGACTGTCTATGGGGTTGTATTTATGTTTCCAGATCTCTTTAACTCTTCAGATTTGTTTTGTTTTGCCAAGTCCATATGCGTGGTTGTCAATGATCTTCACAATCAACATCTGCTCTATTTTTGTCAAAGTTGGACTACTCTAATGCACTGTTCCTAGGAATTGATAAATCCCAACTGCAAAAACTACAGTCCTTGCAAAATGCGGCAGCCAGACTCCTCCAACCTCAGCCGGAATCAGATCGCTCCACTGGCTGCCCATCAAACACCACAATGAATTCAAATCTTTAACCTTGGTATATAAGGCAATAAATGGGGGAGTGCTGTGGATCTTCAAAAACTGTTTACACAATACGTTCCCTCACGTGCCCTTAGGTCGGCCTGTCAAAGTCTCATAGAAACCGTGAAGTTCAAACGAGCCAGACGGGGAGGGGGGGGACGAGCCATAACATACTGTAGGCCAAGCTTTGGAACACCTCCAGTGTTTCAGGAAGAACCTAAAAACTTGGCTTTTTACAACCACATAGGCCACGCTCCCACCCATCTCTACCCTCCCACCTCAGCGCCAAGACGCCTCGGCATTCGAGCGCTTTACAAGATTCTAAACATAAACATAAAAACTGGGCTCCTGAAGAGCTTTCAGTTGGCTAAAACATTAAGGGAAATACCTAAAAGTCCAGGGGCCCAGGCTTTGGAGTGCCCAGAATCCAAGGTTGGGGCCAGACTTATTGTACTTCTGGAAGAACTTGAATTTTCCGACTCACCTCAAAGGATTTGAGATGAGGAGAATCGGATTGGGGCCTCCCTTTCACTCGAGCTCCCTAATAATCGAGTCCTTCTATTTACCATCTAACCTAGCGCTTTGAGGTATTTGATGGTGACACAGAGCGATTTACAAAACCTGTCAATAGATAAATTAATAAACAAGTCATTTATATTAAAAATAAAATAGCACACATTATTGATGCCAAGGAGGGAACAGCTGGGAGATGGTTCTCTGGAAGGTGGAGTGATTGATCAGCAAACAAAGAAAAAGCGGATGGAAAGAGAAACAACCAGGAAGAGCAAAACCTGAAATTCAAAGTGTGTGGCCATTTGATATATGCAGCAAACACGTACAGGCGGATCTATGTCAATAAGACCTTTGGACTCTAGTAAATTATTTGCACCTCTTATCACACAAATTCAAAGTAGAGTGCATTGCTAAATGATGCATTTTCATTGACTTAGATGCAGTCAGTGCCTACCAGGAAGTACCACAGCTGGATGCTGACACAAGTCGCATCAGAAATACAACCCACACATAGCCTTATTGTATATTATATCACAACGCCTGGAGTACGGAAATACATTGAGGGCTAAATATCCTGGCACACTGCCCGATGTCCGAACGCTGAAAATATAACTCACTATTACAGATTAATACTATTTTTAGGTCTGATTTGACAGCACAAGTGACGCACGACCTATTGTTGGAAATTCTTTATACTATATAAAGAATTGGCTAGGCTTTTCTCAGAGGAGTACTTTTCTCTTACCTCATAGTATTGACTGCTGGGTGTATCATTCCTCCTCCTGCAGAGTGCTTGCATTAGAATGCATGAGGGACTATGTTACATCTCCAAATACATTATTTACCTTATACTTGCTTTGTTTTCTGCTGCAGGATTTTGTTAAAACCTTGAGGTAAGATTCATAATATAAGCCAGATCTGCTGGTTTTCCCAATAAGTGTTTGAACTTCTCAGTGTTTCTTCTATTTTATTTGCACATAGAGATTTATTCTAAAAAGACAGAAAGAAATGTACATCTTTCATAAAATGAGTGTGGTATGTCCTTATATATTATAGCAATATGTAGTACAATAATTTCCTGCTGGAATAAAAGGAAAAGAAATGTTTCATTGTAATTTTTAATCCTGCAGACAATTCAGAGTGGTAAATTCAGCAATCTCGACAAATTTTCATGGAAAGTCTTGGGGATTTTTGGAATTTCTCCAAAGATTGAAGGTTCGTGGCCTTAGACGAAAACTTAATGCTGGCCCTGTGCATGCTTTTGAAATTTTCACCAGGTGCAAACTGCAGCATGTATTTCGAAGTATTAAAAAATGTACTTAAGGGAAAGAGAAAACATGTCATCTGGAGACATATGGTGAGCTTGCCACAAACGCTGCCACATAATTAATGTTGACAGAATACTTGCATGTAATTATAAATATGTTCAATTAAAAAAACAGTTAAAAACTAAGGGGTATATTATCAAGGGCGGAGTTAAAAATTATCACCAATAGAAGCCCATGTTCTGGTATGAACATGGGCTTCTATTGGAATTCTCCAGGGCATATTATCAAGCCCATTATCGCCGCTTTAGTGGCAGTTTTCTGCCGCTAAACCAGCGATAATTTTAATGCCGTCCTTGATAATATGCCCCTGAATTATGATTATGATTCAAATGCATGATAGCACTGAAATTCACCATTTATGGTATAAAATTACCATAATGCATGCCATAACTCAGGCCCGGCCCTACACCCAACTCACTGCGGATAGCTAATCCCTCTTGCGCATGTTATGTTATGTTAATAGGAGCTTGTAAAGCGCACTGACATCATAAGTTTCCTGGAGTTGATTATGTATGATGTTGTTGCGGTGGACCAGGTTAGCAGGCTTGTACGAATAGCCAAGTTTTCAAGGCCTTTCTAAAGCTCAATAGGTTGCTGCATGTCTTAATTGTGAGGGGGAGGGAGTTCCAGAGCCTGGATGCAAGGAACGAGAACCTGCGGCCTCCCTGACTTTTCAACTTAATAGTGGGAGTGGTAAGTAAATGAAGATGGGCTGAGCGGAGATTTGGCCTTTGGCAGTGTGCTATGGAAGGTGGTCGCATGGTCTAGCCTGAGGTCAAGGCCATTGGCCAATCCTGTGCAGACGCCAAGGCCGTGTGTATCAGAAGTTGAGCTGCACTGTGGTCAGTCTTGCGCTCCGCCCACACTGCGATCAACCCCTACTGCACATGGCTCCCCCTCTCTGGAATATTCACTATCCCTTTCTCTATCTCTCTGTCCCACACGCCCTCTGTCTTACTAACTATTTTAAACGCTTTGAGAAAGTCACAAATCATATCCGAATCACAATTTATCTCAAAATGAGAAACAAAATCCACTACTTAAAATGGTACTTCTCGAAATTGCATTTTCACTCTAGAATCACTCTCTATTTTCTCTGTTTTCCCACATTGTTACTCAGGTGTTTTACTCTGGGTCCCCCACAGCGCTTCCGTGGGGGCAGACACCTCTCATGGCGCCCCCTCCCATTGCTGTAGGAGAAACAGAGGGCCTTTTAAAAATATATATTTTTATAAGCAATCAAGTTACATTAAATGTTAATTGTAGATTGAACAATTCACGAATATTTGCATACATAGAATAAATATACCGGGTACAGCACTTTATAGTAACATAATTTCATCATATCAAAAATGACTATAAAACCTCTTAATCTCTAAATGCAGTTGGGTAAAAATCAACTAATAGGGACAAAAAAATAGCTCATACAATACCTACAATAGAGTGATGGAGGAGGCCTGGGACAATTTAATAAATCCCTTTCATGTCGCTCTTACGTCCTCAGAATGAAAATAATGTCCCCAACGTTTCTCAAACTTCCTAACTCCTCCAAATCATATTGCATATAACCGTTCACTATTCCTTTTTCATCGCATTTTTTGTAACTAGGGGAATTATCTGGGTTCCCCAATTTTGAAGTAAGAGAGATCGAGCCACTGCTGTTGCAATATATACTAGTTTTACCCACCTATTGGACAAACCCAATGCTGGGTCATAACCAAAGAGTTAGAGTCAGATCGACCCTCCACGCACCTACAAAGAATTGAAATATTTCCGTCCATAATCCCTGTATAGCTGATCAATAGCTAAGAATATGCATCCAATTTGCTGGGGAGTGCCCTATACACCGGGGCAATTGCTTGGGAGGGCCGGGTTAATACCTGTTAAAATAGCCGGGGTTCTATATAGGAGCCCCCTCCCAAAATTGTACAAAGATGGGGTAAAGCAGGTTAATCGAAGGTTTCGGACTTCCTTATGGGGTATAGATGGCAAGACCTTCTGTCTCGTCCATAAATCTTCACACGGAAATGCCCCTACCTTCTTTAAGGAAAGGATAACTCATTATCTGTGTGCAGGACCATGGTGATCTACAGGATCCTATTTGTTCAACATTCCCAGATTTCAAGACGTTTGAGCAGGAGGGAGTTCCCTTTATGTGTGTGCACCTAAGCTTTACCTCTCCATCTACCCATCGAACTCTCCTTGATGAGTTTTAGATGGGGCATCAAAATGATTGCATCACTGAATATTGACACCAATAATATTGTTGTATAAGAATATCAAGGACAGAGGATTGAGTGGCAAAATATCGAAAGGTCAGTACATTGTGGAGAGGTGTGTCTCACTGGTTAGAGGCGGCAGACCTGTTAGTAGAGAACGGCCCGGGACCAGGGTTCAATTCCCGACGCGCCAGGGTCTTGGACCAGGGTCAACAGAATCGATAATTCTCGCCTCAGTGCCTACTCTAACCAGGGAACACACTCGGCAACTCTGGGCATTAAGCTTGCCTCATCTCTACAACGGCCCCCCACAGACGCCGGGGATGCCTGGTTTCACCCTGGAGATACCCAGAAAGGGACCATCTCACAGGGAAAACCAGGACAGGTTCCCCAGCGGTCTACAACGCCAGGACACTCGGGTAGAGTAACAGTGCGCTTTACAAGTATCCCACTTTTACATTTTACATTTAGGGAAGTATAGATTTATTATTCCTAACTCCACATCTACATAATTTAAAGATATATGTACACAATAGGTACAAATATGTGGATTTAGGTTTAGATAATCTAGACTTACTTGTCGATATTCCATTTTCGATTTTCTGTCCTCGATATTGTGTACCATCGATATTGTGGTTTTAATATTCAGGGGGCACACCCATCAAAACACGTTTCATTAAAGAGGCATATCAGTAAGCTGCTGTAGGGTAGTTATCTGTTTTCGCCATGCGAGCTCCTCTAAAGACCCATGGTGATTGCGCTCAATATGTAAATGTTAGAGAATTATTGGATCATTTAGTTCCATCTGAACAGGAACAAATGTTTTTCCACGACATAAAAATATGAAAAATTGGAATCAATTTATGATTTTCAAGGTGGCAAAGAAAATTCTAAATAGCCCTTCACTAGCCAATGATATTTGTCCCAAAAAATTAAATGTGATTGGCAGGAGTCATGAATCACTGAAGTGTGACTTTAAACAGCAGCAATATATAAAAGTGTTAACCTTTCAAGCCCACCGGCACCATTTTTTAACACCTGCATCTCAAAAACTACTAAATGGATATACAGTAAACCAACAAAGGCAAGGTTTTTGGAGTAAAGTTCTAGTTTCATGTAAAGTTTGACATAAATATGTTCAGATTTTTTGTAGTTGTGGCAAGCAAAACATCATATGGGAGTTATAATGGTGGACGCGGAGATGAGAGGGTTGCACGGTCTGCACCCACTAACTTGGGGCACGCTTGAACGCAGCATCTCCGCACCACCTGATGTGGCACAAAACCACATAACCACAAAACCACATAACTCTAGGTTGGACCTTGAAGCACACACAAAGTAGGTAGCACTCTAAGGGGTACCATATCTGTGTGGGGGAGTTTATCACTATATGTTTTGTTGTCCTGACGAAGCGCCACGAATCCTTAGGACCACTTGAAAGGCGCGAAACATGTTGACAAACTATTGAACAAGCGACTAGAGCTAGGTATCCCGCTCATGACTAAAGGGGCCTTTTCCACCATCCTAGTCTTCACACACAGACTACCCTGGTTCCTTAAAAAAACCTTGAGGGTAGCACCTGCCTGTTGTAGGCCCTTTTATCCCTGATGAGGCAGTTCTCTTATTAAAGGATACACTACGACCTCCCTGATCAGTTTTAATCCCCAACCACGTTCACTCCTCCATTCACACCTCACTTGCACTCATCATACGACATTTCTCTTAAAAAGATCTCGGCCTAAGTGACCCTTCGGGGGACCAATAGCAGGCGCGGTGCGTCTATTGGGGCGTAGGGGCGTAGTCCCACTAAGCCCCATGGACCCACCGCGTCGTCGATAAAATACAGATAAAAATATTAAAACAATCGCGCTACCCGCCGGCCGACTTTTCCGGAGTGCGGAGGGGGGGGGGGAGGATTGGCTTGCTGCGCAAGTAGATTTCTGGGCACAAACTAGCCCGCGCATGCGCAGATGGTTTCCCTGTGATTTTCCCCTTAGAGAGAGGACCAGGGGGCGGGCCGCAGCCCCCGGGGTTGCACAGGGCGACTGGGCGAGCAGTCATGGTGCCCCCCCAGCCAATCCTGGCGCCCGCTCGGCCAGGGAGACCCGTTTCGTTCACACTCGGGTAAACACACTGTCATTTTTAGGTCTCGCCTGTCGATGCGCATGCGCATCGAGCAAGCGAGAGTATTGGGACTTATCCACTCTTTATCCACACTGCAAGGAATCGTGGCGATTCCTTGCAGTGCCCGTGACTTTTAAGCTCAATGCGCATGCGCATTGAGCTTAAAAGCGCGTGCACGTCCGTCTTTGTTTACCCGCTCCGCCCCCTCCCCGCCGTCTCGCATTTCCCCTGCCGCATCAAAGGCTTTCACGGCCGGCCGGCCATGCTTTCAGTTTCACGACCGGCCGGCCGTGTCAATTACATTACAAAGCTCGCTCTCCCTGCTCCGCCCCCTGCTCCGGCCGAGACGCATTTCTCCTCCCTCCTCCCCCCATTCACGTTTATTCTACTTCTTATCTGGCCTGGAAAGCCTCGACAATGCTTTTTCTTTCTCTCTACTCAGTTCCTTCTTCTCCTCATTTAATTCCTCTTTCTTTTGCTTCATTTCAGCTCACCTTGTTTTACCTCCCCCTCCCCTCTGCCCTGCGCTTCCCCTCTCGCCTCTGCTTCATGTCTCCTTGGCTTCTCCTTTTCTCTATTATCCTTTTGCTTCCACCATATCTCTCCTGTGCTTCCTCCCTCTTCTTGCTTACCCCGTGCCTCGCGTCACAGGTTTTCCTTCTTTTTTCCCGCCTTTCTCCCTCTCCTCGCTCACTCCATAGATGATGCCGGCGCCTGTGCTCAGCACAGAAACAATTATATGGTCTAAGACTCAGTTTAATAGCGTGCCTCCCGCAAGTGCCCCCCCCTGCAGCAATCAGTGTCTAATCCGCCATCACTGCTGACAGACGCAGGCCCTCGTGCTCCGCTCCGGTGCTGGCTTCCCGAATCCTCTCAGCGGGTCCCAAATCCCGACATGCTCGGGTTGAGTTGCCTGCAGTGCAGTGCTCTGCTCCTGTACGGTGGAAATGATTTACCATTGTCTCTGTATAATCCGGATTTATTTGCTCTCGTGTTCCCTTCGAGGGTGCTGTGACATTTGGCGAGATCCCACGGGATTTCCCTCTCGACTTCGAAAGTTAAGTAAAAGGTATAGTTATTAAGATACTCCCCTGAAATGACAGAGCCAATGGTTGGAGCTACAGAGACTCTTTCGGGCTAAGAAGGCGCCTGGAAGCCCACGGCACAGAGACATGGCACAGCAGAGCTGCCGGCCAGTCCTTCAGGCTCACCGGGCATGTGAGTAAATGTAATATCGATTTATCATACAGAACACAGCAGACTAAAAGTGTCCAGCTCTTAAATAATAGGTGTTATTACTGCCCAAATCAATTGTACCCATTATATCGACCTCTGAAGCCTGGAAGGCTGAGTCAATCCCGCTGGGATGGGAACTGTAAATGCTCAGTGGACACAGATGTAGCATCTAGGCGCCCAAAACTACTGTAGTGCTTTAATAGTGGATACACTTTTTAATTAAGTGTACTGTGCTGAACCCAACCGTGGTAAATTGCTTAAAATCACGGTTCCTCTATTAGTATAAAGTGTTTTAATAATACACGCAAGGCCTGCCTATGAAACCATTTGTGCGGGGCAAAGTCCCTTTATCTTCAAGGGTCCATTCTAAATTATGTGTGGTTGTCAAGGGACCAGACTTACTTAAAGGCAAACATGGAGCTAAGAACCAAAAAATGAACAACATTGTGTACAACTCATCAAACTAAAAAGGCCTTAATGTGCTACTGGCTGCTAGCAGCAAACTTACTGAGAATTCGAGCAGAATGGGATTTTATTTGACTTCAATATAGGCGTGTTAGTTGTTGGCGCTGATTTGCCGGAGATCGGTCGTTTGATCAGGTTTGTGACAAATGCTTGTTAGTGGATAACTGGACTGTTCCCTCCGTTTTAAGATTGGTAAATGAAAGGATTCTTAGGACCAAGATGCCAGTACCCTCGGCAGCTGGTTAAGTGTGACTCGTTGATGTACTGTCACTATTATTTCTGATGATGTCCTTTGGTGTCAGTCTATGGACCCAGTAGGGAGGCAAGTAGGAATCTATTTAGTTGTCAGTTTTATTTTTTATTCAGGGTTGTTTTCTGGGCGATTTTGACCGGGGTTTTACAAAATTGTTACAGGGCATTAACTTTTCTAGATTTTGAAAGTTGGCCGTTTTCACCAATTGCCGGGTTTGTTCAGCATTGCATAGTGACTGTTGGTATGTAATGTTTAAGAGTGAGGTTTAGAATATGCCAATGGCAAAGTTTGGAACTTTCTGTTTGGGGACACCCCTCACCCTCAAACCCTCACCCTCACTCACCCACCCTCAACCCCTCACCCTCACTCACTCACCCTCAACCCCTCACCCTCACTCACTCACCCTCAACCCCTCCCCCTCGACCCCTCCCCCTCAACCCCTCACCCTCACCCTCACTCACCCTCAACCCCTCACTCACCCTCACCCTCAACCCCTCACCCTCAACCCCTCACTCACCCTCACCCTCCCTCACCCTCACTCACCCTCAACCCCTCACCCTCCCTCACCCTCACTCACCCTCAACCCCTCACCCTCACTCACTCACCCTCAACCCCTCACCCTCAACCCCTCACTAACCCTCACTCTCACTCTTCCTCACTCAACCACCCTCCACCTCACTCACCCTCAACCCCTCACCCTCAACCCCTCACCCTCACTCACTCACCCTCAACCCCTCACCCTCAAACCCTCACCCTCACTCACCCACCCTCAACCCCTCACCCTCACTCACTCACCCTCAACCCCTCACTCTCTCACCCTCACTCACCCTCAACCCCTCCCCCTCGACCCCTCCCCCTCAACCCCTCACTCACCCTCAACCCCTCACTCACCCTCAACCCCTCACCCTCAACCCTTCACCCACCCTCAACCCCTCCCCCTCAACCCCTCACCCTCACTCACCCTCAACCCCTCACTCACCCTCAACCCCTCACCCTCACTCACTCACCCTCAACTCCTCACCCTCAACTCCTCACCCTCAACCCCTCACCCTCAACCCCTCACCCTCACTCACTCACCCTCAACCCCTCACTCACCCTCACTCACCCTCACTCTCACTCACTCTCACTCACCCTCACTCACCCTCACTCACCCTCACTCACCCTCACTCACCCTCCCTCACTCACCCTCCCTCACTCACCCTCCCTCACTCACCCTCCCTCACTCACCCTCACTCACCCTCACTCACCCTCACTCACCCTCACTCACCCTCACTCACCCTCAACCCCTCACTCACCCTCACTCACCCTCAACCCCTCACCCTCACCCACCCTCAACCCCTCACCCTAACTCACACTCACCCTCACTCACCCTCACCCTCACTCACCCTCACTCTCACTCACCCTCAACCCCTCACTCACCCTCAACCCCTCACTCACCCTCACTCACCCTCACCCACCCTCACCCTCACTCACCCTCAACCCCTCACCCTCACACAGTGCAATAGGTCTCGGAGCATTTAAGTTAGAGCTTTTAGAATTGTTTATGGCTTTTTTTATTTGTAATTCTTTAGCATTGGCTACAGGAAACAAAAATGCTAAAGATTTACAAAAAAAACCCATAAACAATTCTAAAAGCACTAACTCTAATGCTGCGAGACCTATTGCATTTCCAATGCTTGTTATTCATTGTGGTTTCTCTAAACATTGGTGAGATTAAATAGTGTACTGGTAATTAAAGAGTTTGCTACTGTGCCATAATTTAGACTAACACTGTCTGCGCTGCTCAGACGTAATGTGTGTTCTTCTTTTCACGTCATCCGGTTTTCTGGTTCTTGATGCTGTTTATCACTGAAGCTCATTTTGCGCAGCTGGGCTGTTTTTGAGCAAATTTTAGGACTCCTCCGGGAGTTCCGCAGACTTGAGAAATGCATTTTTTGCTCGGTAGGCTCGGCAGAGGGTCCTGTAAAGAGTATTGCTGATGTGTTGTCTTAATCGCCGGCATTCCGAGAGTGGAATTCTCTCTTTTTGCAGTTGCAAACAGTGTTATGTTTGTAAAACGTTATGCCCCCTAATAGGCTGTTGGGGGCATAACGTGCTACAAGGTCATCTGAAAACAAATGCACTGATTAATTACCCCAGAGACGGCATATGGTGGGTGCATGAATGAATGATATATGGATGCAGGATGGTTGGGTGGATGGATGGATGGGTGGATGCATGAATGATGTATGGATGGATGCATGCATGATGGGTGGATGCATGATGGATGGATGGGTGGATGCATGAATGAATGATGTATGGATGCAGGGTGGGTGGATGGATGGGTGGATGCATGAAAGATGTATGGATGGATGGATGGATGCATGGATGCATGCATGATGGGTGGATGCATGATGGATGGATGGGTGGATGGATGCATGAATGATGTATGGATGGATGCATTCATGGATGCATGCATGATGGGTGGATGCATGATGGATGGATGGGTGGATGGATGCATGAATGATGTATGGATGGATGCATTCATGGATGCATGCATGATGGGTGGATGCATGATGGATGGATGGGTGGATGGATGGATGGGTGGATGGATGGATGGGTGGGTGCATGAATGAATGATGTATGGATGCAGGATGGGTGGGTGAATAGATGGGTGGATGCATGAATGATGTATGGATGGATGCAAGGTGGTTCGGGCTCGCTCGCTGCGCTCGATCGCTGCGGTGCAATATGCAAATTAGTTTACGCCCCACCCCTTTCAAATGTCACCAGCCGCCCCTGACCAATAGGGCATTGCAGCACAGACCCAATGAGGAGCACTGCCCTATGATGAAGCATGACACCCCCTTGGGGGTGTGTGAGGACAACATGAGGCAATCACACTGACTGTCTCTATTATCTTGGTCTGAATATACTTGTCTAGAAATTGTGTATGAAAGTTGGCATGTTGGACCTTAGCTGACTAAACTATGCCAAACTTTCTGCAGATCCACTCAGGGGGTCAGAAGTTATGGGGTAATCAAAAATATCTTTGAATGCAAAGTGCAGGGCTCTGGAAAGGGCGGGGGCTGGGGCCTAATGTAGTCAAGGAAGGCAGTCACTGTTTAATAGTCTTTGGTGGACCAGCAGATTGTGGAAATAAGTGAAACTCAGAGTAGAGATGTCTGTTACTGCACCCATGGGAGAGGAGTCTAAAGTGCTAATCAATATACTACTTCCATAATCGGAGTCCTGCATGATACATATTTGAGTATGTGGCTTCAGGCAGTGGTGCAACTAGACACAAACTTTGTGGGGAGCTATGATATTCAATAGTGGGGAAAACTTTAGAGCTTGACTCAAAAGTATTGCAGGCCTCCATTCACTGCTCTGGGCCAATCTGCATTAAGGGGCGGGGTCATTTATCTGGCAATATGTGTTGAATTGCATATTTTAAAACACCCTGGGCCGGTAAGGAAAATTTCAGCAAGAATGGACTTTATAACATCCAGGGGGTTCAGCCCCCCCTCAATGAAATTTAGCAAGGTGAATGGCAGGAACTGCATTTTAAAACACATTGGGCCAATAATCTTGCAGGATATGGAGTATGTGTTTCAAGACCTGGCTTTTCAACAGAGATACTGTATCCTCAGCACCGATACCCCTAGGGGTGACAGTGCAGCGTTCTACAAATACTGATTGGTTGATAGTATTTGGCATCATCTGTGGAAATTGCTGTATTCTAAAACACACTAGTCCAGTTACATTGGCCGTAGCCTTTCAAGACTTTAAAAGTGCTTAAAAAATATTTGAGCACCCTTTCCCCCAAAAGAAGTTTTGGAAAAGTGGCGGCAAATGGGACAGTTTAAGTACAAATTGTGTAGTTATTGTCCATTATATAGTGCATTTACCAGCATGTAATACCGTTACAATATTTGCACGATGGGAAGAGTCTCTAGCTGGTAGGGGGAAGGATGCCTCAGGTGCATGGACTATAGCAGATGGAGTGTGGTCTACATCCTCAATTATACCACATGTTCATCCTGAGTTCCAGCTTCCATCAAATACTCTTGATTTTGATCTGTCCTTCTAGCTTGAAATGCTATTCACATTAGAAATAATTTGGCCGGAAAAACAAAAATAAAGCAGAAAAACCATACCCAAAGGGCAGCATGCCTGCAGCTCCTTCAACTGAGAACCCGAACCCAAACGTACAACATACCCATGAACCCTGGTAAAAGCAGAATATTAAATAGTAATACGCTTTATAATACATGGGATTCCTGTAAAACGCCCATCTCTAATTTCTTAACAATTGGCATCTTGTGACACACCCAGTCGATGATTAGAAAGAAAAAACACCAAAAGTTAAATGTAAGAAGTTATTACAGTCAAGTTCTAACATCACAATGTCTGCTGCCAGAGCCGGCAGCCAGCTAAAAGACAGGTCAAGTCATGGAGCTGCTGTTTAAAGCAACAAAAATAAAAGGTTGCTTTTCTTTCTTCTGCTCTATGTTTTTTGGCTTACAGTGACAAGCAGAAAGAGCGTTTATTTTTGCACTCCTTAGATAAATATAGAAAAGTTAGAATCTTTTTGCATGCTTTAATTTTGCACTACAGATTCTATTTTTATTCTTCATTTAAAAAAAATCTTTTTATTAGAGCAAATCATAGAGTCATTCTTGCAGATCAAATACATATCAATTAGGTAGTACAGTATCTTAACACGCACCAGTTACAGTTCATAACCAACAAGAATTTCATTGGTCCGCCCGACTGTGCATTGTCATATCTTCTGTCGGTGATGTGCAAATCTCGCCCCTGAACGAGTACCACCCCTTCCATTTCCGATCCCATTTCTGAAGGCATCCCTGCATTTTATATACCTCCTTCTCCACTATCATGCAGTGATCCATTTCCGCCATCCAGCCAACCGTTAGGGGCCGCGTGGCGGATCCCCAGGACATTGCAATGGCTCTCTTTACTAATAAGTATTCCAGTGCCACCCACAGGTTGCTCTATTTCAGTCAAATCTGTGGCCTCCCATATGTTCAGGATCCCCAACTCTGGCGTCAGATCAATTTCTTTTCCTAACGTGTCCCTCATCTTTTTGGTTGCGCTGTCCCACAAGGGGCGTATCATGGGGCAGGTCCAGAGGACATGGTAGAAAGTGCCATCTGGACTCATTCTCTGAGACACAGTGCGTCTGTCCTGCATCCTATCTTAGCGAGGAGTACCCCGGAGAGATGGGAGCAATGTAAGATTTTTAATTTGATAAGACAAAAGCGATGATTTATCGCCGTCTCTCTAGGGGACATTAGTGCCGTCTGCCAATCTTCATCAGTTATCGGCCCTAAGTCGACCTGCCACTGGTTCCGGAGAGTCTGTAAGGAATCAGGCAAATTAATACAAAGCTTACGATATGTACAGGACACCGCCTTATTCAGGAGTGGTTCGGAAAGCAGGCGGTCCTCTAGAGGAGAAGAGTCTGGTATGGAGGACAGATCTGGGATAGTAGTGCGGAGGGCATGTCGTATTTGCACATATCGAAAAAATTTCGCCGGGAGCAAGGTTGTATTTAGTTTGCAGTTCCTTAAAAGTGATGAGCTTGCCCCTATGGATCAGGTCACCAATGTTTGTTATTCCGATAATGTCCCATTTATGGAAGCCTACCTGGTGGCAGAGCAGCCCCAGGTCCTGCGTGGACCAGAGCAGTGTAGATTTATCTGCCCATCCCAAACCCTTAGTTGCTTGGTGCCAGATCGCCATCGTCTGCGACATGGGTCCAAGGTATCGTCCCTTTCGGACCATACTATAGAGGACGCCTAAATAGCCCTCACTCCCCGTCTGATAATTTTCTAGGTGAAAGGCCGGATTCGATGGGGAGCCGTGAATCCAATGGTTTGTGGCTACCAATCGTGTGGCCCAGTAGTACAAGCGGAGGTCAGGAAGAGCGATCCCTCCATCATACCACACCCATGTTAGCTTGCGTAGGGCAATGCGAGGCACCCGCCATCCCACAACAGAGTCCGGATCTCTCCCTCTATGGCAGTGAAGTATGTGTAAGCAATAGGGAATGGGAAATTTTGGAGGACATACAAAAATCTAGGGAGTGCAAGCATTTTAAATAAGGCCGCTCTGCCTAGGAGGGACAAGGGCAGTGTTTTCCAATGTTGGACATCTTCTTGCAGTCTTCGGAGGGGGCCAAGAAGTTTCCGATCATGTAATATTTTGGGGTCAGAAGTAATATATCTATCCCTAAATATTTAAAACCGGTGGCATTTACCTCAATTTCATATCCATGCGGTAGTTTAGGTGGGGGGCCATGTAGGACATACAATACCGACTTCGATCAGTTAATGGGATATCCTGCAAGTTGGTGATGACATTAAATAGGCTGTTAAGGGAGGCTCGCGGAAATGCTAAATAAATCAAAATATCATCCGCGTACAGCGTTATTTTATCCACTATGTCCGCACTCCATCTCATGCCACATATGGAGACATCACGCCAAATCCAGTGCGCGAGTGGTTCCAGGGTCAATGCAAACAGGAGGGTGGACAGGGGGCATCCCTGTCTAGTCTCTCTCTGTAAATTGAATGTGCGGGATGTGCAGTTATTCACTCGAATTTTGGCCTCTAGAGCAGTATATAACAGTGCCACCCTTTGTCGAAACCAAGGGCCGAAGCCGAACCTCGTCAAGACCTCAAATATATAGGGCCACTCTATCGAATCAAACGCCATTGTGGCGTCTACCGACAGTATAACGGTATACTCTTGCAAATATGGTTGTCGGCTCAGGACGTTATAGACTCAACAAATATTTAAGGCCGTGTTACGGCTCGGTATAAAACCGGATGGGTCATCATGAACCAAGGAGGTAAGGACTGTAATCAAACATGATGCAAGGAGTTTAGCCAATACCTTGGCCTCCAAAGCTGATTAGAGATATGGGTCGACAATAGTTGCTAGCCTTTGATCCAGGGGAAGAACGCCCTGCTCCAGACTTTCGTAATACATATTTTTGAGATGAGGGAGCTATTTTGGGGGCTGTACCCTTTAGGAATTCAATTGGGATCCCGTTGGGCCCCATTGCTTTCCGGGAGTTAATAGCAAATACAGCTTTACAGATTTCTTCTGTGGTTATATCAGCCTTCAAGGCCTCTCTGTCGCTATCTGAGATTGTGGGGAGAGTAATTTCTTCCAGAGGTTGAAGGGAGTCGCTAGCGGAGGTGGTAGTTTTTGAGGAGAATACCGTCTCCAGATGATCTGCAAATGCATTTCCTACCTCCTGCGGGTCTGTAACTATACTCCCATCTTCGAGCAAGAATTCTGGGACCCAACTGGCCGCTTGATCCCGATGCTCCAACCACGCCAACGTCTTACCGGCTCGTTGCCCTAGTTCATATACACTGTGGCGTGTATGGAGGAGTCTAGCCTGAGCTTTTTCCCCGATCAAGAGCTTTATATTCTAATTGTTTATTGCGGAGAGCAAGGGCTCTGTGCTCAGAGGGCGAGGTGTTATGTACGGTTTCTAGATCTAGCAAGTCACTTTCTAATTGAGTCAGGTGTGCATTCTGATTCCTAATTTATCCTACTTTTAATGCCAGTGCACGTCCTTTGATCACTGTCTTATAAGCCTCCCAGATGGTGTTGGCGGAGTCAACAGAACCGACACTCTCATTAAAATAATACTCTGTGTGTTCGATCAAGTCGTCCCTAATATCTGGAATCGTAAGGAGCCATGGGTTAATAATTATAGGTTCCTGATCCTTGTGACGATGAAACGTAAGGTTAGTCACGAGGGGTAAATGATCAGAGATACCGCGTGGGAGGCCATGGGGTTGCCTAAATAGTTTGATGTCAACCAGGGAAGTAAAAAGATAGTCAATGCGAGACATGCTCTTATGAGGGGAAACATCCTTTACAACGCAACTTTTACCTCGCAGTGCCTTTACGACGCAACTTTTACAACGCAATCCATTACAACGCATTGCGCTGGGGGGCGCTCTAGGATAGGGAATAAGTTTAATTTACTATCCAACACCTTCCCTAGTGTCCACGGGGACTGGAGTTGGAATAGTAAATTAAACTATTCCCTATCCAGCACCCCAAAGCGCTATGCGTTGTAAAGGTTTGCGTTGTAAAAACTGCATTGTAAAGGCATGCGATGTAAAAGCATGCGTTGTAATGTCATACATCCTCTTATGAGCATTAGAGTAGTGAGTAAAATAGGCTGCACTGGGGTTCAATGTACTCCAGATGTCAGTGAGACCAAATGCATGAGCATAGTCGGCCATATACGTGGGCTGTCTGGCTGTCTGGGGGACTGCCTTTAGGGGTGTCTATCTAGTGTCTCATCCATTACCATGTTGAAATCCCCTCCCAGTATAAGAGTACCTTGGGGGAGATCTACAAGAATTTTGCTCAGGTCTTCCAATGCAGTCCTACCCAGTGAGGGCGGAAGATAGACTGATATTAAGTTAAGCGGTCTACCCTCCCTTAGCCCCTCGAGCACTGCATATCCACCCTGCGGATCACTCCACATCCGAGTAGGTGTAAGGGCGAGGTTTTTACGTATGAGTATACCGTTCCTCTAGATCCCGATGTAAATCCTGCGTGGACCAGAAGTGTGTATCCCCATCTATTAAGAGCCTTGCAGTTGTTCCCCACTAGTTGCGTTTCTTGAAGCAATACGAGATCTGGGAGTTGCCATTTGAGGCATTGCAGAATTATTTCCCTTTTTATCTTACTTCCTAACCCATTAACATTCCATGTCATAATGGATATCTTCGTAGTTCTCGTGTCTGTCATGGTGGGTGGTAGTGAAGAGCCAGGGGGTAAATGGGGCACGTGATAATGCCACAGATAGCGCCCTCTAGCTAAAGGGCCAATGTGACCCATCCTTATCGCCAACATTCCTCCCACCCCAGTCCCCGGGCCATATGGACAATGTGTGTGTGGCAGAATCAATTCCAATCACATATGTGTTCATCTGGATGCTCTGTTGAAAAATAACCATAACAGCGAACAACCCAACTGTCCACACCCCAACATGGCAGAGTGTCTGTCGCCCACCCCATCTTTGGAAGGGTGCCTGGCCAACCACTATCACCCCTCGCCCAATGCGAAATAGTGTAGTTCACAGCATATTAGAAACATTGCGTAATAGAACGATCAGCAGCCAGGTAAACTTTAGGAGAAAGGTAAAATACACTGAATCATGGCCCCACCACGGAACGCGGCGCTACATTAGTGTTATTAGTAGAGTCCTGGGTGGCTCTCACATCCAGGCCGTAGAGGACCAAGCAAATAGTGTAAGAGGGCCCCAATAGAGTCAGCGAGAATGAATAATAGGTCAGTGTGGTGGTTCAATGTCAACCAGCGGGGTCATCTTCCAAGCGATGGTCGTTTGATACCAGCGGAGCACGCTGGCTGCTAGGGAGATCCTTGGTGTCTTTACCCTCCGGCGATTTCCCAACTCGGCGCCATCCTTCAAGCCATTCCCAGGCGTCTTCTGGAGAGAGGAAAAAACACGATTTCCCCTCGGATTCTACTCGGAGTATTCCCGGGAATAGCATTGAGTACTTGATCTCTTTATCACATAGGGCTTTTTTGACCGCAGTGAAGCTGCGTCTCTGGGCTTGGACTTTGACTGTAAAGTCTGGGAAGAAGGTGACGTGTGCGTTATCAATCCTGACCGGCGGGCCCGCTCTTGCTGTTTGTAGGACGACATCCCTATCTCGGCAATTAAAGACCCTCGCAATTATAGGTCTAGGAGGGGCACCAGGTTTTGGGCGTCCGCCAGGGACTCTGTGGGCTCGTTCAATAGATAAATAACTAGAGAGGCGCTTCGGTTGGAGTTTATTGAGCACTAGGTCCTCCACAAAGAGATCTACAGCTGGTCCCTCTAATTTTTCCGTAACCATTAAGATACAGATGTTGTTCCGCCTTGCCCTCCCTTCATAGTCATCCAGGAGCTCTTCGATTTTCTTCTGCTGGTCTTGAAGCTGAGTTACTTGCCTCTGAAGAGTAGAGATGTCAGACACCAAGGTTTTTGTGGTGATTTCTACATCCTTCACTCTCAAATCCATTTTCTTTAGATCTGCACAAAGTAGTGTGACTTCTATATTCACAGAGTCAATTTGGGTTTCCAGAGATATTCGCACCCCAGCGATAGCTTCCATAACATCTTCGAGAGTGAGAGTCTTGGACGATGAGCGGGCTGTGAAGTCTTGGGGTCTTCTCCTGGAGTTGCCTTGGTGTCCTCCCCATGCCTAGACCAGGCAAATTTAGCCAGATGCTTTTGAGTCTGAGACTTGAGCCCCTTGTTGGTGGCCATGTTTGTAAATATGATGTGAGGAAGCCCAGAAATCGACAAGGATATGCAATGCAGTAAGAGGGACCCATCTGTATTACCCGCCGCCTGCAGGGAAGAAAGGTGAGCCTCAGTCGGCCTGTCGGAGTTCCAGGTGAGTCAACTAGAAAGGGGTGGCGTTTGCCGACCCCTCTGGTGAACAAAGATGAGTCAAACAATCTCTGTGTGATGCGTGGTCCTCGAGGGAGTGCGCTGTTGTTGCTAGCGTAGTGGGGGATACCGCGCAAAGCAGTCCTGCATGGGAGATCACCATTCTGTTTGCTGTCTATGCGCAATGATGGCTGAGAGTCTATAGCGGTACACAGCACCCCGGTACGCTGTCAAGTGGATTGAGAAACTGAGGGGAGTCCAAGTGGGAGTCGAGACAGCACAGCACACAGTTGGGGGGAGGCCTGGTGGGTTGGGATACAAATATCCACCAAGACGGCCGGAGTCGCTCCCAAACTGCACTATATGTAAGGCAATGATCTGCGTTTTGCGTACACACAATGGCCGCGATGGACTTGGGGCGTTACTTCCAACTATGATGATGATGTTGAGAGTTCAGGC
This sequence comes from Lissotriton helveticus, assembly GCF_964261635.1. Taxonomy (NCBI): domain Eukaryota; kingdom Metazoa; phylum Chordata; class Amphibia; order Caudata; family Salamandridae; genus Lissotriton; species Lissotriton helveticus. Next base: position 144,355,895 of record NC_136063.1, on the reverse strand, counting down.
CGTGCGTACATCTCCAAGGTGGCCCCTCTCTCGGATCACACACACAGTCGGCGTTGCAGAGTTCACTAGGCCCCAAAGCACCAGCATCAATTTCGGGATTGTACAATGTAAAAAGGTCAGGCTACCAACCAGAATAAAAGACCCTAAGTATTGCCCGGCGGTGTCGCCTCTTAAACCCACAAGATATAAATCAATGAAGAGGCAGGCGCTGGAGACTGGAAGGCAGGAAACAAGGGTTTTATTCTCTCCGGAGGAGAACACATCAGTTCGGACAGCCAGTATCGTCACGAGGTGCTCTAGCCGCATCTCTGAGGCCTGGCCTCTTATACACATTTTCATGATCTTTATTGCAGGTAACACATTCTTGTAATGCTTTGAACTATGAAAGGACATCCTCTGAATCTCCCCTTCAGGCCCGTTCCCACACACATTTACAGTTGAAGTCCCCACCCCGGTCACAACAGGTGATGATTATCGCGCAGCTGGACATCCCGCCGATTCACGGGATGTGGGGGGTTGATCGGATCTCATAGGGTGGGGGCTTTGATCAACTCGAGGGTCCTTTGATGAGGGAAGCTTCCTACTGTACGGGGGGGGGGCAATAAACAGTATCCGCAGAGCTAGGTGGCGGCCTGGGAACGAGGAAGACAAACGGGCACACAGGAAAGGGGTTTGTATCAAAGGGCCTGGGACCATGAAAGGAAGGGAGGGAGGTGTCGCGCTGGGAACAGGATGGGGTTCTGAGGCAGAGCTGTGCTGAAGAGGGGTTTATGACTCAGGGCATGTGAGAGCGGGGGGGGGAGGGGGGGGATGCCTGCAAGGTTGAGGGAGAGAGAGAGACGCGCTGGCTATCAGCGAGGGGCAGGGAGGCCATGGTGCTCAAAATGGCTGCCGCTTACGTGCACGAATGGGTTCAAGGAGAGCAAGATGGCGCCGATAATGTTGACGTTTGCAGCCTAACTTTTAACAGTCCTCCCTTTTCAACATATCTAGCCAACTTGCCTATTCAATGTCAATCTTCATCAAATTCCTAACCTCGACATCATATAATGCTCCCATGCGTTCGTTTCCAAAGTCCACAGTCTTAGGGCAAATACAGTTTGCACATAATGAACACAGGGGTGGCAGACATTGGATTCCTAAGCATAGACCGCATATTACAACTACAGGAATCAGGATAATGGTGAACAGTCTCCAGCCCCAGGTCTTAACAGTGTTCCAGAACCAACCACCAAGCGACCATTCTTCCTGATCCTGGTGGACTTCTGAAGAGAGTCTGTGAAGATGTTCGATGGCTTTGTACACTGAGGGCGAGTTGTCCGGTATGTATGTACAGCAGCTGGACCCAATAATGCGGCATGCTCCACCACGGTCCGCAAGAACCACATCTAGGACAAGGCGGTTCTGGAGGGCCACCAAGCGGACCGCTTGGAGTTCGGCGGTGTTGTTAGCAAAGATACCAGCTGTGATGTTCATCGTTGTCTCAACTGCCTGAGTCAGATGTCGGATGGCACGGCTGTTTGCCATCGGGCCCCAGAGAGGAACAAGTCCCTTCATAGCATCGAGGAACTGCGCTCCTGTTGAGTCGGCTTGCTCAATGTCCTTGGCTCGTTTATGTCTATGATGATTCGCTGGGGCCACATAAGTCGGAGGGAGGATGAAGGAGATGAAACAAGTGCCCCCCCAGCCTTTGGGGAGCCAGGTGTAGGCCTTTGTGCCGCAGACGAAATACATGTTTGGGGACGACACAAAGGAAGGTGGATCCGTGGAGTCCAAAGTTCTGGTAAACCGGCAAGTACTGCGGCCCACCAGCTGTGTCCCATGTCCTTCTATGCACATGTGGCCTGTGACGTTGATGACTGACAGGGCCACAGTCAGAGTGGCAGCCGTTCGTTTCCGCAGGTAGGAGAAGGTGGGTCTGGTTGGATTGTTGAACACCTGCATTTCAATTCGTTCTTTAGCAGGGATGTCCATGTGGATCGAGTCGTTGGAGGTCTGCGGGCAGAAGTGTGCCTTTGTTTTGTTCCGCCAGACCCCGTGGAAGAAATGCGTTACGGTTTTGCTGGAGGTGGCATTGTTCTTATAGCTTTCTTGCAGGAGGATCAGCCAAGCAAGGCAGGAGCCATGAACTGAGAAGGGTGAGGGGATGAATGGTATCGAGTGTCCAGTGGCGTGGGGTAGCAACCCACAGATCCAACAGTTGGTGGCATTGGTGGCGAGATTGTGCTGGTGAAGGAGCTGTACGAAAGAGTTATTCCAAAACTCCTTTCGCCTCTCTCTGAGTTGAGGAGAGAGCGAAATCAGATAATGTTCCTTCATGGTGGTAGGCTGAGCAGTGGTCAGGAATGTTTCGTGAGCAGGCGCATTTTCTTCCACAATCCAGAGTGTGGTCATGAGGAGAAAGCAGAAAAGGATTGCGATGAAGAGTGCAATTGTCTTTGAGCTATGGAGTCTGTCTGTCCTTGGGTTTCTGTAGTGGGTATTTCCTGTTGCCTCCATCATCTTCTTATTTGGCGCTTCCATCATCTTCTTATCTGGCGCTTCCATCATCTTCATTTTCAAGGTGCTCAGTAGTGGGCAGAACCACAGACTTAGTTTAGCTTCTCTCCAGGTAACCCTTGGTTGCTTTGGGTCACCGTTCTGAGATTTAACTTAGTTCGTGGTCTGCTTAGCCGAAGCTCCCTCCTTTCGACGCAGGAAATACCCTTCTCTGGATGGCACAGTGGGATCAGAGAATTTTGAAAGTTCAAGTGCTTCGGTATCGGGATAGCAGGTTAGCGACGGTCGGTCTTTGTTCAGGAGCTCTTCTTGGTTGTCGATGTTTTCCGTCGTGGCCAGGGTCGAGGAGACTTTCTTACAGTGGTGTGCGTGCAGCCAGTGCCGTTTCCCCTCCACACGAAGAGCCGTCTGGGTGGTGATCAACACTTGCCAGGGGCCCGTCCACCGGGGTTCCAAACTCTTCGACCGCTGAAAGTTCCGGATCAGCACGAAATCTCCAGGTTGGATGGTGTGACCCGGACCCCTGGAAGCATCGGGGATGGCCTGCTGCACCTGCTGATGAATGACAGACAGAGTTTCAGTCAATTTATACAGATAATCAGACATTAGGACGTCCGGGACGTCATGAATGGAAGTTGGTTTCGGTGCAGACCAGACACTCATGGGTCGACCGAAAACAACTTCATAAGGTGTCAAGTGATGTCGGGTGGGGGTGGAACGCATCGATAGCAATGCCAGTGGGAGGGCGTCTGGCCATTTCAGACCCGTGGTAGCCACTATCTTGGCCAGTTTAAGCTTTAGTGTGGCATTGTGTCGCTCAACAAGTCCAGCAGACTGGGGGTGGAAGACTGCGTGAAATTTCTGCTTGATGCCCAACCCCTTTAAGATGAACTGGATGACTTTGGCTATGAAGTGGGGGCCATTATCGCTCCATAAAATACGACAAAGGCCGTAACGGGGGAAAAACTCCTTTAACAGTACTTTTGCAGTGGCCATAGCAGTGTTGTCACGGGTTGGATATGCTTCCACCCATTTGCTAAATGCGCACACCACGACAAGTACATATTTCAGGCCTTGGCACCTGTCTAGCTGGATGTAGTCCATCTGCAGGACTTCAAATGGGTGATTTGGGACCCCAAATCCTCCCCGGGGTACTACAGTTCCTTTCCCGGGGTTGTGTTGCAGGCATATCAAGCATTGTTGGACCAGACGTTTGGCGGAATCTGTGATTTTATCATTGTGCCAAACTCTGGAGACAAGTTCAATCATGGGGGCTGATCCTATGTGGGCAGGGGAGTGTGCCATAGCCAGTATGGGAATCAGGTATGAGTCAGGTAGCAACCATTTGTTTGTGTCTCTTGTCCGCCAGCAGCCTTCATCATCCTTTAATCCCACCCGTGTCCATTCAGTCAGCTCGTGTTGTGTGCTAGCCGTTTGAATGTCTCTAATAGTGTCCCTAGCGTCAGTCCAATTTTCTGCTTGTGACCTGGTCACGTACATATGTGTTGTCGTCGTATTTTCAGCTGTCGTTCGGGCCGTGATGTCGGCTAGCGCATTTCCCTGCCCAATGATGTCTGTCACCTTTTTGTGTGCCTGGCATTTGACGACTGCAAGCTTTTTGGGGAGAAGGACAGCTTCGATCAAGGCGGAGACTAGATCCCCGTGTAAAATGGGGGTGCCGTGTGAGGTCAAGAATCCCCTTTCCCTCCAAAGGAGCCCAAAATGGTGGACCACCCCGAAGGCATACTGGCTGTCGGTGTAAATGTTCGCTGTGGTTCCTGCTGCCAGAATGCAAGCTCGTGTCAGGGCGATCAGTTCTGCTGCCTGGGCAGATCGTTGCGCGATGCGGGCTGTCTCGACTACAGTTCGAGCCGTGGTGACCGCATAGGCAGCGGAAGTGGTGCCATCGGGGAGTTTGATACAAGAACCGTCCACCCACAGCTCCCCGTCAGGGTCAGGGAAAGCCGTGTCTCTGAGGTCAACCCTACTTCTAGTCTGTTCGTCCGTAAGAGTCACGCAGTCATGTACAGGGTGCACATTGGGATCGTTCTCTGGCAAGGGTAACAGAGTTGCCGGGTTCAGTGTGGTGCATCTTTTCAGGGTGATATGGGGTGCAAACAAAGTCAGTTCGTATCCAGTCAGTCGTGCACTCGTCAGGTGTTGCGTCTCGGTTTGGTTCAGGAGGGTGTCAACTGCATGGGGTACCAGTACCGTGAGGGAATTCGAGAGTACGATCCCCTCACTCTGTCGGATAGAGATTGCAGCAGCAGCTACAGCTCGAAGGCAGGCAGGCAAGGCTCTGGCTACAGGGTCAAGAGTGGCAGAGAAGTAAGCGCACGGTCGTTGCTTTGGGCCAATGGCTTGGGTCAGGACAGATAAAGCGCACCCCTCCCTTTCGTGAGTGTAAAGGGAGAAGGGCTTTTTGTAATCGGGGGGTACCTAGGACAGGGGCCGAACAAAGGGCATCTCGTAGTTCCGTGAAGGAGGTTTGACACTCAGGGGTCCAAGGGAGTGGGAAGGGGACGTCTTTACCTAGCAGAGAAAGCAGCGGTTTCACAACGAGGCTAAAGTTCGGTAACCACTGTCGGCAGAAGGAGGTGAGGCCTAGTAGGGAGCGAACCTGTTTCTGGGTCTTAGGGACAGGAGTTTCGAGAATGGTTTGGATTCGATCAGGAGTGAGTTTCCTTCCCTCTTTGGACAAAAGGTGGCCGAGGTAAGTGACCTGGGGTTGGTAGAATTGCAACTTCTTCTTGGAGACCTTGTGGCCATTTTCCGCAAGGAAGCGCAGGAGTTGAATGGTGGCTGTAACTGCTAATGGAGTGGTGTCGGCTGCCAAGAGGATGTCATCGACATATTGCACTAACACCACTCCATCGGGTAACTGGACTTGATCCAGTTGTCTCTTGAGGGCCTGGCTGTAGATGCTAGGGCTTTCTGTGTAGCCCTGGGGTGCTCGACAGAACCTATATGAGCGGGCTTTTAGGGTGAAGCCAAAGAGATATCGGCTGTCTGGGTGGATGGGGATGGAAAAGAATGCGTTTTTGAGGTCAATGACAGTGAAGGTGGTGGCTGTAGAAGGAATCAAAGTCAGGATGGTGGTGATGTCTGAGACCACAGGGTACTGGGGTACCACCACTTTGTTGATCTCTCGAAGGTCAATGATAAAACGGTATGCTTTCTCATCTCCCTCTCCCTGTTTCTTGATGATGGGCAAGATAGGGCTGTTGCAAACGTTGCTTACCACTTCCTCTACCACCCCTGCATCTATTAGTGACTGAACAATCTTTACCAATGCCTTCTCGCCCTCGGGCGATATCCGATATTGTGGAAGTTTTGGGAGTGTTGCGTCTGGTCGGACAGTAATGTGCACTGGGTCAATCAACATGCGCCCTACGTCCGAATCCGCCTTGGCCCACAGATACGGAGGCAGAGTGTCAAGCAGGGATGTGTCAACGTCGGTGATGGAAAACATGCGTCGGGGAGGGCAATGTCTAAGCAGAACGGGGTTGTCGTAAAGGAAAACTCGAACTCCGTCTTGAGAACATCTGATCGTCGCTCGGAAGTGTTTCAATAAGTCAAGTCCCATAATGGCGTCAGGGCTATTGGAGGAAAGTAAAAACGTGGTGTCAGTGGTGTTGTTTTCTACGTCAAAGAGGATCGGGGCGGACAAAGGGTTAGTGGAGGGCGTTCCATCGAAACCTGTCGATGTTATAAGTGAGCCAGACAAGGGTGCCCTTGGAATCAGTCATTTAGATAACGCACTACGTGTTGCGCCAGTGTCTACCAGAAATGGAGACTTGGTACCCAGGACCTTAGCAGTGACGTAAGGGCCTTGCTGGTCAACATAGAGCTCGACTGGATCCCTCCCTTGCCCTTGGCTGTCCTATGCAAAGTTGTGGGCGTCATCGTAGTCAGATTGCTGGTATTGGTTCTGTCTGGGTCGATCAAACGTATTTGGTCTGCCTGATCTGTCGTTAGTCGTGTCATTTGGGGGCCCTCGCTGTTGTCCCTTATTTCTCGGTCCACTTGCTATGTCCTTGGGGTCTTTGTTCCTGATTATTTCCAGAAGAACTGGGCACTGGGATTTCCAATGGCCAGTTCCTTTGCAGAAAGCACACTGGTCCTCTCTAAGGTCTGTACGTCCACTGTGGGGAGTCAAAGTGCGGTCCTGGGGAAATGCAGCTTTAGGGGCGTTTGTCTGATAGTTTCGCCGGTATTGGTCTCGCCCTATAGTCACCCCTTGCAGTTGGGCCATCATCACCCTCTCTTTCAAGTCCTTCTTCTTTTTCTCTGTTGCCCTATCGTTTTCATTTTTCTGATGTTCATAATATTGGGCCATCTGGAGGATAGCCGTAGGTTTGGAGGCTGCCCAACTACTCTCGCTAGCCTGCAGTTTCTGGGAGACCTCCGATGACAGACCCTTAACATAATTCTGGACAAACAGATGGTGTCCGGTTGCAGTGGTCATGTCCTGGCCGCTGTAATCGGAGAACACCGTTTCAAACCGGGAGAAGTATTCCGATACATCCTCCTGGGGTTTCTGGCGACAGGCCGTTACTATCGACCAGTCCACTTTCTTTTCTGGGATCAGGGTTTTTAATTTCTGTACGATTTTATCTGGAAGGTCTAGAATGGATTTCAAAGGCTTTTGTCCAGGTCCTCGTTGTTTATCGATGTTATCGAGTTGTGACCAGGTATGTCCAAACAGCTCAAGGTGGTCGACTTTCCGGATTTGCTTCCACACATCAGCTGGTAGACATAACCCGAAAAACAAGTCGATGTCAGCCAGGGTCATGATCGTTGAACCTAGGGCTGTACCCAATTCAGTGTAGAAGGCCGTGGGGTTTTACGTAGGTCAGGCAGAGATTTCCGGAATGTCAGAATCTCTTGCCGGTCCCATGGCTGGTAGACCCAGTTGTACACTACCCTTCCCTTTGCATCTGGGTGGTTTGCATCATCGTTAGTCCCTGCACCTCATGGAGGAACCCAGTAAGGGGCAGCCTCTCGTATCGGCATCATGGTGTTAGATTGCTCAGTTTGTGGCTCGGTCGTTACGGAGGTCGTGGGTTTAGTTCCCGATTCTCGCTCAGTGAGGTGGCGGAAAACCTCAAGCGTACGCGTAAGGAGGTCCGTCACATCACACTCGCCCTCATCCCCGATATCGACCTTCCGGTACAGAGTCGTTAGGCTCTCGGGACCTTTGTCTCGATATCGGTCCTCGTATGCGTTCAAGACATGGTAACACAGTCGTACGGTAAAATGTCGTCTGTGACTCCCGGTATACGAGTTAAACATATCCGTGATGTACTCTTCATCTTCCTTCCTTTCTACCAGTGTCCTTGCTATCTTGTCGATCCCTGTTCGCTCATCTTTGCTTAGTCTGTTTGTTCTTTCAGAACCAGCCCTTCGGGTCTCGGGGTCGCCTAACGTTGTCGTTTGTGTAGTATTTAATACAAGGGGTTCGGCCGGCACAGAGGCCATGGGGGCCGAAGCTGTGGTGCTACCTTCGTTTGTACCTGGGGGTGGTGGGTGCTGTGCTAAGGGTTGGGAAGGGGCATATGGAGGGGGCATGTAGATGGTCGGAGGACCTAACAGCAGATCATCGTTGGCTCGTTGGCTCGAGGGTAAATCGGGGTAGAGCATGGAGGACGTTCTAACCGGACACTGACTTGATGTTTCCGTTTCTAGTTTCTGTTTGGCTTTCTCTCTTTCCTTTATCTCTCCTTCTAGTTTCTGAGCAGCTAGGTGGGCTGCTTTTCGCAGCTCTTTTCCCAACCTACTCTCAGTTTTCTTTTTACGTTGTTCAGTTTCTTTGAGCCACATGCCGAAACTATCAAGCATAGTGGGCGTTGTCTTGTTTTTACCAAGGGCTGTTTCTAGCGCATTTATTTTGTCATCATCGAAGGATCCTATCAGTGGCCACTGACTTTCTCGATCCTTTTTCGTATATTTATGCCACAGTTTGTTATAGGCTATAGCGATCAATCCATGCTTCATGAACATGTCCTTATTAGGGGTGCCTTCCAGTGGAGCCGGATGGTTCACCTCTAATAAGCGGTCCGGGCTAAACAGGCTACCAATCAGTGGGGAGAAGACAGACATGACGGAGCACAATGGGGACAAAAAGTCAGCACTGCCTATCTTATCACTGCGTGCAAAGACTAGACAGAATATTCCTATTCTACGTTGTTTGCAGGCAGTGAATACCTCATGAACCAATATCAAATAGTCAATGTTCGGTCAAAACAATTCAGTGGGGAGAATAAGTAGGCCCGCAAAGGTCTGCGTTACCTACCCTTTCACTATCTGTAAAAAGGGGGGGGGCTCTTTCCTGTTTGCAGACAGAGAATCTCCAGAAAACAGTCTGCGAACAATAGTTCAGTTTCAATAATTAATCAGTGGGGGAGAAAGATAGGCGCGACGGTTGCATTACCTATCCTCCACTGCTTGCAAAGAGAGAGCCTGTTGTTTCTCCGTTTGCAGACAGTGGATCTCCAAATAAATTAACAAAGAGTAATACTAGTATTTTCTAAACAATTCAAATAATCATTTCGCAATTCGTCGTGTTTACACGACCTTACCCGGACCGCATGGACAGTTTCTTGTCTTCCGAATCCAGCGCCCGATCGTCCTCTTTTCTTCGTAATCCTTGCGGCACTCCTGATGGTTCCCAGTCAGGACCGTAGATCACTCGAGAGAGGTCTGTTCGGAACCAGTGAAGTTCGGATGATCGGCTGTCAGACGAGGGTCTATCGGACAGGTGCACTCCCGATCGTTGCAGTCATTCACTCTGTCGTCAGGACCTCTCCCACTGGATCCACGAGTCACTGATGGGCCCCACGTTGGGCGCCAATTGTAAAAAGGTCAGGCTACCAACCAGAATAAAAGACCCTAAGTATTGCCCGGCGGTGTCGCCTCTTAAACCCACAAGATATAAATCAATGAAGAGGCAGGCGCTGGAGACTGGAAGGCAGGAAACAAGGGTTTTATTCTCTCCGGAGGAGAACACATCAGTTCGGACAGCCAGTATCGTCACGAGGTGCTCTAGCCGCATCTCTGAGGCCTGGCCTCTTATACACATTTTCATGATCTTTATTGCAGGTAACACATTCTTGTAATGCTTTGAACTATGAAAGGACATCCTCTGAATCTCCCCTTCAGGCCCGTTCCCACACACATTTACAGTTGAAGTCCCCACCCCGGTCACAACAGGTGATGATTATCGCGCAGCTGGACATCCCGCCGATTCACGGGATGTGGGGGGTTGATCGGATCTCATAGGGTGGGGGCTTTGATCAACTCGAGGGTCCTTTGATGAGGGAAGCTTCCTACTGTACTGGGGGGGGGGCAATAAACAGTATCCGCAGAGCTAGGTGGCGGCCTGGGAACGAGGAAGACAAACGGCACACAGGAAAGGGGTTTGTATCAAAGGGCCTGGGACCATGAAAGGAAGGGAGGGAGGTGTCGCGCTGGGAACAGGATGGGGTTCTGAGGCAGAGCTGTGCTGAAGAGGGGTTTATGACTCAGGGCATGTGAGAGCGGGGGGGGGGATGCCTGCGAGGTTGAGGGAGAGAGAGAGACGCGCTGGCTATCAGCGAGGGGCAGGGAGGCCATGGTGCTCAAAATGGCTGCCGCTTACGTGCACGAATGGGTTCAAGGAGAGCAAGATGGCGCCGATAATGTTGACGTTTGCAGCCTAACTTTTAACACAATGTCTGCGCTTCTCCTCCCCTCACCAGCCCCACGGTATATGGCTCCCCGACACAGTGTAGAATCCAATCGATCTGGTTGGAGCTCCCATGACAAGGAAAGGTGTCAGTTCAGATCCCTCCACGATGATTCCCATTCATTCATGGGTTCAGGCCTAGCACCCAGACGAGTAGGCCCGAAGCCGGGGACTCGATTTTGTGCTGGGTCGCTCCGCACTATGCAGGCACCATCTGGTGGTCGGGGCTTCCAGCGTGCACTTTCACCCACCTCAGGGTTCAAGTTGTGCAGTGTCTGGCTCGTGCCTACGGGCACCCATGGTGAGTCTTCACCTCAGGGGTGAGGCGGTGCTCCAGCGAGAAGGCCTCAAAGCCGGGACACTCACCTTACTGGGCAGCCGATTACCAGTCCATCTACACTGCTGGGCTGACCGTGCTCAGCGTCCCTTCCGACAATGCTCAATCAATGCCGCCTCACAGGGGGATCCTCGAGAGTCGATGTCCGCACATCAGCAGTGTGGTATCGCTGCGTCGGCCGCCAACAAGGGTCCTTCTTCATACGTCACTCCCCTGGCTCCGACCGCCATTTTGCAGGACTTCAGGCCGCTCACTTTGGGTCCGACGTATCCCAGCAACCACCAAGCTCGATCCTCGTGTAACGTCCGTCTGCTGGATCGGTATGAGGAGCGACTCCTGTGAGGTAGGAGGAATCGATCAGGCCGCAAACATATTATTGATGGACAATCAGGCAAGGGCTAGGGAGCCGCTTTAGGGAGCGACCATTCCCGTCGGCCGCTATCCACGCCCCCCTTTATTCTTCATTTTTGCAAACATGCTCTCTCTTTCATATGAAAGAGCTAAGCACCAAGGTTTTAAGTGGTTTGTGGGAAAGGTGATGGTGTGTCCATGTATCATATGGGATAAAGTACCCTCTGCTGTATAAGATAAGGATATTACAAGTCACTTTAGAGTTCCATAACTTTATACAGGAACTCAGCCTTCGGCCTCATTCCTCTTTATGGTCATGGGCCTCCTCAGTGACTTGCAATATCTTCATAATATATGGCAGGGGGTCCTTTATCCCTTACATGAACATAACTGGCCTCAGTGTATGAAGAATAATTTGACTGCCAGCTGCAAGTTTTGTGACATTTTTACATATATTTTCACACATGGCATTGTGAGAGACTTTCGGTAGAATTATTTTGTGAGGTAAAGAGATCATTAAACCTAACTTTGTGGGGGAAATGCTCAGAACAGAAGCAGCATAACAAGTGCCTCGCAGAAGTACAGATAGAGCAAATCAGAAACAGACCCAACAAAAAAAAGTTTTGGATACGCAAGAAAAATCAGACCGAGGAAAAGAGTGAGTTGTAGAGCTACCGGTGTATACTTTACGGCATTAGGATGGACAGGATATGCAATCCTACTCCCAGGAATCATTTGGGTTTCAGAGGTAGAGTTCGGAGCAGGAGGCATGTACCCTACAGCAGTGAATACATCAATTTGGTAGAATGCTTTTTAAGCACTGCTCTCCTACTACTCTCATCCTTTCCCTCCGAACACTGCAAAACCTGGTTAAAGATATGACTTCCCTACCCCTCAGAGTAGCTGTCTTCCATAAACCAAGGGGCCTCATTTATGAAAAGTGACGCATCGCTGCGTGAAAACAGCGATGCGTCACTTTTCATTGCGCCCTTCTTGCGACACCAATGATGCGTCATATTTACTGTATGACGCATCATTGCGCAAGGAGTTACAGATACGTCAGTATTTCTGACGTATCTGTATGGCGCAAAAGTGGCGCATTGCTGGAGTGTGTCACAAAAGTGAAGCAACTCCAGCAATGTATCCTTTCACATGGGTCGAGCCCCATGTGAAAGGGCCTGCGTCAGTCTTACGCCTGCTGTGAGGCAGGCGTAAGAAATTTACGCATTTGCATCCTAGAAGTGGCGCAGTGAAATCTTATAGATTTCACTGCGTCACTTCTATGACTTTTTCTTGCGTCAGAACGCCCTCCCTGCATACATTATACCTGGCGCAGGTATAATGTAGCGCAGGGGTTTACAAAGTGACGCATCTACCTAGATGCGTCACTTTGTAAATACGGTGCAACAAGGCACATTTTTTACGCTGCTGCTGCGTCACAAAAAGTGAAGCACCGGCGGCGTAAAAGTGACACACGGCCTCATAAATGAGGCCCAAGGTGTCTCTCCCTCAGCTGAATGTGTTTATTAGGAAGAGACTCGCCATGTGCACAAGGGGAACAGCCTGCCGCCTCTGAGTGGCTGGCACTAGCCTGCCTTGGTCTATCTTGAGCAGCTCATTAAAGTGTCTAACTCTCTGCCAAGCCCTGTTTCAGCTCACTCTCACCAAGTATATCTAGCTCCTTCCCCCTCTCAGGTTGTTCTCCATTAGCTGTTTCCCCCTTTGTTTCCTGTTGGTCAGGCCCTTAAATGTGGCTCCTTTCATATCTCCTGGTCCCTCTTCTCTGTCTTTCCTGCCTCCTCCCTTCTCCATCAGTGCTCGTTCACTTTTTAGGCTCCCATCTCTTACCGCCCCTCTGCCTCTATTTGTTGCCTTCCCCCCCACCCCCCCCCCCCCTCCATTTCTGTTTTGGCCTATCCCTCTCTCTGGGTCTCACTAGCCTTCTTTTGGGAAATGCTGAGAGGACAAGGATGGCTAAGGGAAGAGATGAGGAGAGATGGGTTGGGGAAATAAAGGTCTGAGGAATGGGTATTTGTTGGAGGATCAGGGGAAAGATCTGACAAGAGAAGGTTGGATGGAGGAAGGGGTGAGTGGAGCTTGATGAGAGAGAGAGAGGTAGTGCTGGGGAGAAAGTAGGCTTATGTGGTAGTTGGCTGGGTAGAGACCTCTTCCCTCCACACCCTACACCTCCATTGCCCCTCCGCCCCCTCATCCATCTTCCTTCAGCCCGCCTTCTTTGAGTATGGATGCCAAGGGACACTGGGGCATATTATCAAGGGAGTTATCTCCGCTTTTTTGGCTTTAAAAGCCAAGAAAGCGGAGATAAAATTATCTCCCTATCAGCAACAGGGTGCTAACACGCAAATACACATGTTAGCACCCTTTTTCTCTACGCTTCCCCTTGCATCTCTAATGAGATGCAAAGGGGGCGTTCCAGAGAAAAATATTAGGAGAAATGTTGTTAAGCGACATTTCTCCTATTATCAAGAATTTCGCTAACCCTGTTAGTGATAAAAAAAGCAGCGCTAACCACGGTTAGCGCTGCTTTTTTTACACCTGGTATTTTCCTGACTTAGCCATGATATCCTATGGAAGGTGGATATCATGGCTAAGTTTGTGAGCCCCTATCATCAAGCTAATGCCAAACTTCGAGAGATTATAGTTGGTTTTCCAGCGATAATCTCTCATTTGGCAGTTAGCGCGAGGATTTTTATCACTTCTGAGATAAACCTTGCTAATAGCAAGTTATCTCTGCGATAATTTCCGGCGATGCTTAGCGTTAAAAAATGTGTTGCTAAGCCTCGTTAGCGATAAATATTGCTAATCGTTGGTAATATGCCCCACTGTCATTTGTTTCCTTCTGCAGAGAGGTACACAGCTGTCCATTGCTAGGCTTGGAGAGAGGCCTGAATGAGAATATTTCTCATATGAATGCTGATGAGAGCAGGTGCTGTTGATGTGCCACCTCTTATCCTTTGGTGCCTGTCCGTGTGTGATTACCCCAGGGACTGTGCCTACTGTGTCCATTTATTAAGGGAAAGGTAAAAAGGTAATTTGTGGATTTCTTGCTGAGCTGGCAAGACAGGAATGCTATTGTGCTGTGTTGTGTTAGTGATGGAATGTGCTTTCAAAAAATGTGGGGCAGACTTTAGAACCTAAACATGTGAGTTTGGGTTTACAGTCCAAGGAAATGACTCAAATGAGAGCACAAAATTGTTCCTTTAAAAGTAATTTGGCCAGAGATACTGATCTAACAATCATAACGTAAGATCTTTGAAAAAACACAAAAAGGATTAGAAAACCTTACCCAAACAAAATGATATTTTGTACAAAATACTTCGTTTGACTGTGCATGTGGTCTACTTCACTGGTGAACGTCTGATAGAGCTTTAAGATACTTTCCTTTTACATGCGAAATTGCCCCATTGTAGGTCCACTTATATGTAGTTTGGGATTCCTCCAGGAAGACAGTGAAGCCCTTCCTCGTCAGGGGGACAGACTATGGGCGTGAATCAGAGTTTGGTGGATGGATACCCCATAGTTGTGACAGAGATTCCTTCTGGAGTATTATAGGTGCCAGAGGATATGATGCACTTGAAATATGACAGACCAGATATCCATCACATTTGTGTTACGTCATCCACCACCTCTACATTGATATCTCATTCATGTTATCGCTTTCTTCGCTTTCTCCCTTCCCTTAATTGTCCTATTCTCGACACCTGCTTCTCTCGCTCTTTCTTGTCTGTGTCTCTTCTCTTCATCATCTTTCTGGCTTTTTCTCTCTCTATTGCTTTGCCTTCTCTATCCAGTCTTTTCGGATACTATTGTTTCTGTATCACGGCTTTAATACATTCCTTCATTTTATCCCTCCCTTTTATTTACCACCTGGTTTCATTTTTCCCTTTCTCTTGCTTTCTCCTCCCTTTTGCTTCTCCTATCTTTTTCTGATTCTCTTACTCTCGGCTCCTTTTTTCATCACTTTTCTCCTTCTTGCCTGTAGTTATATATTTTTTCCTTTCTCTCTCCCTTTGTGTGCCGACTTTTTCACTCCCCTTTTCTTCCTCTTTTATACTTTCTGTATGGCATGCCCTCCATATTTCTCTCCCTTTGTTCCTGTATCCCAGTTTCTCGTCTTTCTGTTTTCACCCTCCTTTCCTCTCTCTCAAGTATTCTGTGTTCTCTCCATTTCTGCTCTTTTCTGCATGCCTTCAATGATTTCTTACGCTCACTCTCCTCCTTTATTCCTTCCCCTCATTCTTTTTTCACCTTTCCCTGCCTCATTCTATCTTTCCTTTCTATGGATCTTTAATTCTCTCTTGTGTCACCCTCTTCTGTCTCTTCCTACCTATATGTTTCCTTTCTCCTTCATCCCGTCTCACCCTATTTTCTTTCATTCTCCACAATTGGCCAGTTTATTCTCTTGTTGTGCCCTCAAACCACTTCTAGCATGTTCTGCTGTACTTTTCAAAACCATTACCAACACAGGTTCTGAAGGGTCTGTTACTGCTCAGTTAATATGACATCGATTCACTTTACAGAGGGTGGAGATTACTCCACTTGACTATAAAAGTTAAAACCCACATTAAATTGAGTCTAACAAAGGAATATTTGCTCTCCTTTGAACATCCAGACAAAGAAATGCTTCCTAATTCTAACCAGTGACAAATGAACCTACAAATGTAACCCGCAAAACAGAATGCAAGGTTAGAAGAATGAGTGTGCATTCACACACAAATGTATGAAATAACAAGGACCCCCTGACAAAGTATGGAACTTCTAGGACAGGGTAGAACACAATGTGGATATCTTCCTAGACAGTCAAAATTGCTAAACGTCTATGATTAATTTGTCATTCAAAAGCAGGGAAAATGCAATGCCAAGCAAGTGAGAGTTGTGTACAAAAGATCTATTTTATTAAAAATGAGAAAGTAAAAACACAATAAGTTCAACAATTGATTTTTGACACAAATAGTACAATATATCAAAATCACAATTTAAAATGAGGGGCTGTCTTTATCTAATCTAATCAGTAGTGACGTGGCGAGATTGGGATTAATTCCGACGCGCGTTTCGGCACTATAACAGCGCCTTCTTCTGGGAATCAAGCCACAGATTCCTGTGTCTATAAAGACCGGCGGTCTACAAAAATGTAAAACTGGTGCTTCTTATCTATATGGAATTCTTTTTCAATACTTGTTATTTAGGCCGATTATAGACTGTACGTGTCGATATGTTTTCAGTGTTCTTGATATATAGATCCGGTAAATAAGGGTCTACAATGCTATTATTTACTAATACAGGAACAGTTCACGGAGATGAAGGTCTTGATAACTCTTATATAATATTTGTGATGATTCAGTACTAGATAATCCTTCTATGGCTTAATGGATTCCAGAGGCCCAATTATGCGAGTAATAATCAAAGATGACGCTCCTTTAGCAGCTAGGAGCAGCACCTTTGCACGGAGATCGGACGCGTCTTTATTCTTTCATTAGGAGCGTCATCTTTGATTATTCCTCACATAATTTGGCCTCTGGAATCTATTAAGCCATAGAAGGATTATCTAGTACTGAATCATCACAAATATTATATAAGAGTTATCAAGACCTTCATCTCCGTGAACTGTTCCTGTATTAGTAAATAATAGCATTGTAGACCCTTATTTACCGGATCTATATATCAAGAAGACTGAAAACATATCGACACGTACAGTCTATAATCGGCCTAAATAACAAGTATTGAAAAAGAATTCCATATAGATAAGAAGCACCAGTTCTACATTTTTGTAGACCGCCAGTCTTTATAGACACAGGAATCTGTGGCTCGATTCCCAGAAGAAGGCGCTGTTACAGCGCCGATACGCGCGTCGGAATTAATCCCAATCTCGCCACGTCACTACTGATTGGATTAGATAAAGACAGCCCATCATTTTAAATTGTAATTTTGATATATTGTACTATTTGTGTCAAAAATCAATTGTTGAACTTATTGTGTTTTTACTTTCTCATTTTTAATAAAATAGATCTTTTTAACACAACTCTCACTTGCTTGGCATTGCATTTTCCCTGCTTTTGAATGACAATGACTGTCTAGGAAGATATCCACATTGCATTCACACACAAATACAAGTTTGGATAGGCTCTACAAAACCACATGTATCAGTAGTGTTGTGAACCCCACGCTTAAGAAGCTAAAGTGGAGGGTTGCTACTAGAGGAGATGTCCTTCTAAAAGGGCATTACGGGACTACTAGGTCAAGAGTGAGATGGGGTCAAGGGCTGCCAGGTGAGCCAAGTTCATCTAAGAGACAGAGAAAGAAATGGCGAACACATCGAAAATAGGGAGGCAGCAAACAGAACAAAAAGAGAGAAGGGTAAGAGAGAAAAATAAGATTAAAAAAAGAAAGATTGGAGGTAGAAGGCGGAAAGGATTCAGAGGAAAAGATTTTTTCAAAAAGGAGGAAGGAAAGAAGGCAGGCAGGAAGAAAGGAAGGGTGGGTGGGTGGGTATTGGATAAAATGGTGGATGGATAGGTGAAAGGATGGATACTTGTGTGAACTGATGCATAGAATGGCTGAATGGAAAGGTGAAAGGATGCATGAATGGAGAGTGGATGGGTCGCTTTTCTCACTCTGTGTCATTAGAGGTTTATTTATAAATGGGGTGTATTTATATTTTCTGGCTACTCCCTTGTATGTAGTAGTCGACTAAATAAGTAAGAGGTGAACAGACTATAAAAGAAGCTGTGTTTATTCAGGAACACCAAAGTATTGCAGGTAAAGGCCCTCTGTGAAATTTGACATGAACAGTACACCTGTTCTGATTACAGAACTCCATACTGTGCACTACCTACCGCTAGTAGTCACTGGAGATGACATGATGCCATGTTTTGAGTGGGAGATGTGCTACACATAGTAATTCCTATTCCTTTTATACAATGTTTTGAAAGCAAGTCAAGTGTATAATCGGTGCAGAGAGGAAAGGTGCCAGGATTATTGGTTCTGCCTTGATGCTGCTCTTTTGCCCTTCTCCCCCAACACTTCCCCAGCGAAAGGGCTCTAAATTCAGATCCCAGAGGCAATATAACACTCTTTAGTGCCCAGTCCTAGTGGTGCCATGGCTGTCTTTATGATCAGACTGGCCACAGGACAACCAGGCAGTGCCTGACAGGCTTCCCTGACGAGTCGTCAGATCGTGACCTGTTTTGGCCGTTTGTGGGCCTGTTTTATGGTCTCTGGGCTGATTTTTACTGTTAATTTCCCTGATATTAAAGCAAACATTGCCTTCAGCAAGTACAAATACATGCAGTCTTCTATACATCGTCAAACACTTCTACAGAGTGTCTTTGTAAGTTCAAACCTACCCCAGTTTATAAACATGGGCCACTTTTTTAGATCTATAACTCAGCAATGAGGCCACTTTTATTTTGGTGCCTGGGACTATTTTCTGTGCCGGTCTGACCTTGGCTGTCTCACCTGGAAGGGCGAGATTTTGATCGATACCTTATCACTATTGATCTAAACCTCGATCTGGTCGACTGAACCTTTGTTGCCTGTCATTGAGGGAAGAAAGTGCATCTCTTACCAAGTTAGTTCACCCAATAAAGGACCCCGCTCCAAAAGATCACAAACAACTTCTAGCTTTCAAAAGTTTATTGTAAGGTTAGGATAAGCTGCAAATACAGGCATCTCAGAATGAGGTTCACGAGATACACAGGTCCAACTACATACATGTGCTCTCTGAAAGCCCTCAGACGAGCAACGGAAATTACCAGCACAAGTTCTAAGAATAATAAAGCTATCAGCATTGACGCATATTGAGATCTCTCCTTCATTTAAGTTGGAGGAAAAACACACAGGTTAGGCTGTCCCTACCCTGCTCTAGATGGTATCCCTACTTAACCAAGTCTCAACCTAACAAAAGGTGTCAGCAGTGAATGACCCCCAAGGGAAGTCACTCACTCTTAGTCTCTTGGTGAAAACCTATAGTTCTCCAGTCATGACCCCTCTCTGCCTACCCATCCGCTCTCTAAAGGGTCCTCAGGCATCTGCTCTAACTCCACCCAGGGGTGCTGTCCCTAATACAAAACAGTCAACAACATTTGAGACGCCCCTCGTGAGACGCCCCTCACGTGGTGTAGCTTCTGGCTTTTTCCATGCTGCTTTGTGTTGGGCCTCATACGTTGGAGTTGACCTTGCTTCTCAGACTCTTCTCCGGCCCGCTGATACCCCTTAAAACATTCCGGAACCCTCCTCCATGTCTGGGCCGTCTTCTGAACAGACCTCTATTCATATCATTTATAATTGGATCCCCCCTTTTCTCTTGCAGACAGACATCGGCAGCCAAGATCCCAACTCTCATAGACTTCCAAAAAGTTTCGCAACATTTCTCGGCCCAGACCAGTACGTGTAAATCAATGTTAAAACATTTCAGGCCTACAGCATTTCTCATAATAATTATAGCATTCAACTTCTTCATTAATTAAAGCATGTTAATACTTTTATTCTATTATTCAGTAAACACATCTATAAATCATGGCCCATTAATGCAATGACCAAAACATTAGTGCAATCTATGTCGTGAAAAGAAACACCTTCCCCTTCCCTTCTAGCTCTGGCCCTGAGGCCTACCACATTCTGCGTTTAACCACATGCCATCTTACATTTTAACAGCTACACGACATGGATTCAGGAATAATCACATCTAATAAAATCATATAGTGTCACACATTTCTGTATTAGTTCCACTTCTACTTAAATCTCTACATTAGCTATACATTCAGAATATAATTGCAGATACTACTAGCACTCATGGCATTTCTCCTCATGATTTGTGCTTACTACGGGTAAGTGTGATGCACTCATACATTTAGGTCAGTTTGCGCTCTCTCAGTTCCCCCCTTTGATGACCTCTCGGGGTCATCACTAACATTTAAACTGCAGTTATTGCTAGCATAACTTGTCTCTGCGTTTCCAGAGCCCTCAGACTCCTGTACTGATTATCTTGTATGGCAGCCAATCTCTGCAGCTGCTCTCTTTGGGCCCTTTCTGACCTTTTTGCTCTGTACCATTTGAATACCCTCACCAATCCCCACAATATGATCCCACAGATCAATATTATGATGATTGGTTTTAGTATATACCACACAAAGCTTTTGCCTAGGGTGGAGATCCACCCTCCAACTTCACTCATTCCGTGGCCCACCTTTTCCCAGACATTTTCTCTACTCAAGTCTTCGATCTCCTTGTGAATATCAGTTATGTTCCTAATAACTTTCTCAAGGGGCTTTGAATTGTCTGGAATGTAAGTACAACATTCCTGGACCTTCAAAGCCTTACAGACTCCGCCCTCTTTTGCTAGTAGGACGTCTAACGCAAGACGGTTCTGAAGAACCATAGCCCTTATCGATTGCATCTCTCCTTCTACCAGCATTAAGGACTGAGCAGTGCTGGCAGACAACCTGTCGACGACTGTTGCCAGTCGTCTAATTTTAACATCATTAAGGATTAGTCCCAAAAGAGGGAACACAGCTCCAAAGACATCTCCAACCATTTCTGCATCTCCTATATCTCTCCTTCCCCTCGATGATGTCTTGCCCTCGATGATCTCTAAGTCTTGTGCATGATATATTTTGGGAAAGACAATTGCTAGGTAACATGATCCATACCAGTTGTCAGGTAGTCTCACGTAGGCATTTCTTCCACATACAAAATACACATTTGGAATCACTTGCATTCCCTTCAGGAAATCTTTAGTATAGTACTCTATATTGAAAGCATGTTCACAGCTGACTTCTCCCACGTATACATTTTCGTAATACGTTTTGGCTCGGTGAAGACATAGCTTCCCTCTCTGCGTCTTATCTAAAGCTATTGGACCACTACTACCCTTTCTCTTGTGTGCCTTCTCTTCCTCGGTCCAATCTGTTTTCCATTGTCCTGATTTTTTCAAAATCTTTTGTCTCCTGTAACGATCATCCACCTGCCCTATGAACTTCTTCTCGACTTCTGACACTTTGCATGTCAGGTTATTTCTACGGGCATGTGAAGTATCTAAGGTAATCCAAGGAATGAAGAACTTGGCCAATCTGTCTTCACTCTTCCAGTAGTCCCATTTGTTCATCTGCTTATAATTTGGGACTTCTGGCAACACTGAATCATAGTTGGAGAAATAGTATTCAAAACTATCTCTCCCATAAAATATACTAAGCAATAAGCTACATGTAATGCCATATGTCAGCGGGAGGTGATGATATCTAATGCCTTCATCTACAGACGCCGGCAACTGCATGCAGACGTAACAGTCCTTAACCTCCATGGCATCCACGTATTCATATAAGAGTTTAGCATAAGCATTTGACCTAAAGTCTCCTTGGGACTCATCTACGTGTAACCTGCGGGCTTCCGCAGCTAATAACGCTTTCTCTTGAGTGTTTTCCCTTTTCTCACCAGCAACAGTGGGTGTAAGCGTTTCTACAGATTTCACATCAGTTACCTTCGCCTCTTCCTCATGTCCCTTTACATAAGAAATTGTTACCACTAAAGCTATTAATATTATCACTCCTACTATTAGTGTACCTATTATACATTTAGCTCTGCGGTTCTGGGTGCCGGCTTCCATTTCGTCAGACAATATGGCTCTCTCTTATCTTGGCACAAAGTTCTTTTCTTCTCGTTCCTTTACAGTCTCTTTTTACTCTTTTTGTCTTTAGAATCCACACAACTGGAAGCTGACAACCTTCTTCGCAAAGGTCCTTTAACAGTTCAATAAAGACAACCCTAGCCCTTCTCCATCAACTCAAGGGAAGGTCCCTAATATTCTCTGCTTCCTGGGCGCTAGGTAATCTTCTTTTTCTGCTCGCTTTATTTACAAAGTCCTTTAAGCATCTACTATCAGGTTTGTGCCTGCAGCTTCGATAGCAAAGTTCAGTATTTCCAAACGAAGATTGTGCTCTTCATGGGCTGTTATCGTTGTACCAAAGTCGGGGAATTGCAATTCTGAGAGAAACATGTGTTTTAACTTGCTGAGGCGGGGAGGTCTGGGGAGCATGAATGTTAGTGACCCTTCTTGTTCGACTCCGGGTACCAACAGTCGTATTTCCACGGTGACGATGGGCTCAGAACTGGACACCACCACCGCTCGAATCCTCCCTGTCTCCTGTTTCAAAGACATTTGTCGCCAGATATGTCCACTCAGGGGTGGAGTATCTTCTGCTAGGCACACGCACTCTTCTTGACCTTCTTCGGTCCGGTGCTTCAGCGCCCTGAGCACCTTCTTCCGGGTCTGAGTCTTCTGATATCGGAGGAAGGGTTATCTCTGGAGTTGACCTCAGGCTAGAGCTCCTTCTTTGCGGCCAATTAGCTTCTCCACGTGCCCTTCTACTCCTTCTCCTTCTTGTCTGTTCTCGCTCTCTGTCAGACCTGTCAGTGTCTGACTCGTACTCCCAGCTACTTTCTCTTTCTGTAGCGTCGTCTGTTTCGCTGTTGTACTGACCGTCCTCAGCTTGGTCAGACTCGTTCCCTGCTTCCGCTGGCACCTCTACAGCTTGGCTAGCCCCCTCTATGGCTTCTCGGTCCTCTGCTGGACGTCTATCCGAGAGAGGAGCTGTTTCTTCCTGAGGTGCTGGAACCCTTCGCGTATGTGACGCGTGGATCCAATTGGGCAGGCCTCCCACCTTCACAGCCGTGTTCGCGATCAGGATGATCTGGAAGGGCCCACGCCAACGAACATCCAGGCAGCTTCTTCTCACATGTTTTTTCACCAGGACCCAGTCCCCAGGATACAGGTCATGGCACGGGCCCTGGCACGATGGAACCTCGGCAGCCTGCACCTGAAGGGACACAGAATGAATGGCGTCAGACAGCCCCTTACAATAGTCCAGGATCATATCATCTGTGATATTTAACAGTGCAGTAGTTGGGACAGATGGCAGCCTCATTGCTCTCCCCATTAACACCTCATGTGGTGACAACCCCGTTCTTCTGTCTGGGGTACTACGAAGGCTCATGAGGACCAATGGCAGGGCGTCAGGCCAACTCAGGGTCGTTGAGGAACACACTTTTGCAATTCTGGCTTTGATCGTGCCATTGATCTGCTCCACAATTCCTGAGGCTTCTGGTCGGTAACTGCAATGCAATTTCTGATCTATGTTCAGAGCCGCACAAATCATCTTCACAAGCTCGCTGTTGAAATGCGTTCCCCTATCTGATTCCAAAGAGGCCGGCACCCCGAAGCGCGGAATGAGTTCCCTAAGCAGTAACTTGGCCACTGTGAGGGTGTCGCACCTACGTGTAGGGTATGCCTCAACCCATCTGGAGAATACACAAACAACCACCAGGACATAGCGGAGGCGGTTGCACCTCGGCATTTCAATGAAATCTATCTGCATTCGATTGAATGGACCTCCAGACCTTCCTATGTGGCTTAGTGCAACTGGTGTTCTTTTCCCTACGTTCAGCTGCTGACAGGTCACACAACGCTGGCACACTGCTTCTGCTGCTATTCTAAACTTAGGATTGTACCAAGTCTGTCTAAACACTCTCAGCATAGCGTCTCTCCCTAGGTGTACGGGACCATGTATGTGTCTGGCCATTGGGCTCACCATCTCATTGGGCAACACTGCTCTGCCATCTGCTGAGACCCAAAAATGGGACTCACCCACTACACATCCTGCCTTTTCCCATGTTTCTTTTTCAAAATCAGGAGCATTTTCTTGCATGTTTGCCAGTTCGTCCCAAGTATCAACAGTTTCCAATATCATGGCTAATTCAGTCCTTACATTTATTCCACCCACTTCCACCTCTGTGAAAGAGTACCCTTGTTCCGCGCAATACCGCGCGACTTCGTCGGCATATCTATTGCCTTTCGAGACGAAGTCCACATTTCTGGTATGTGCGGTGCACTTTACAACTGCGATACCTGCTGGACATTGCAACGCCTCTAACAACAGGCGCACAAACTCTCCATCGCGAATGGGAGAGCCTGAAGAGGTCATGAACCCTCTTTGAGACCATAACTGCCCGTAATCATGAACCACCCCATAACCATATTGGCTGTCGGTGTATATGGTGACTCGAATTTGATTGCTTGCCAAGCAAGCACGTGTCAAGGCAATAATCTCGGCTACCTGAGCGGAGTGTACTCCTTCCAGGCACCCAGCTTCTACAACTCCAGTAATTGTACAAACAGCGTAAGCTGCTCTCAACTGCCCAACTTCGTCTCTTACACATGAGCCATCGACAAAGAAAATTTCATCTGGGTCGGTCAGTGGCTCATCTACGATGTCGGGTCTGGGTTTGGTGCATAGTTCAGTCACATCGAGGCAGTCATGGTCTGTACATTCATCATCATCCTCGATATCATTTGGGAGTGGCATCAAGGTGGCAGGATTCAAAACAGAGCATCTCTTGAGGGTCACATTCTCTGCAGCAAGAATAACTTGCTCATAGCGCGTGAGCCTGCTGTTGGTCAGATGCTGTGTTTTGGTCCTGGTCATCAACAGTTCAACAGAATGGGGCACGTACACCTCTAACGGGTGCCCCATGACGATATTTTCACATCTCTCAATGCTGACACCCGTTGCAGCAACGGATTTGAGACATCCGGGCAACGCTGCGGCTACTGGGTCTAAAGTAGCCGAGAAATAAGCAACTGGTCTACGGGCATTCCCATGGATTTGGACTAACACAGACAACGCGCAACCTTCTCTCTCACAACAGTAAAGCAAAAATGGTTTATTGTAATCAGGCATTCCCAATGCCGGAGCACGACACAGGTCCTCTCGCAGCTGTAGGAATGCCATCAAACAGTCTTTGTCCCATGGTACCGGATCGCTCACCTCCTTATGCGTCAGTTTTTGCAAGGGCTTTGCTTTCAGTGAAAAGTTCGCGATCCACTGTCGGCAATAACCCACCATCCCTAGGAACATCCTGACCTCTCTCTGTGTCCTAGGCGCATTCATTTTCATGATCGCCTCTATCCTATCTGGTGACACCTTTCGTTTGCCTTTCTCTATTCTGTGTCCCAAGTACTGCACTTCTGTCAGGCAGTACTGCAACTTTCCCGGGGACACCTTGTGCCCATTGGCAGCTAGGTGATTTAACAAAGCAATGGAGTCCTCCCTGCAAGCTTCTTCTGTTTCTGACGCCACGAGGAGGTCGTCTATGTACTGGACCAGAACTGACTTCTGGGGCAGCACTAGACTTTCAAGATTTTTCTTCAAAAGCTGGTTGAAGATCGATGGGCTTTCTGTATACCCCTGAGGAATACGACACCATGTTAGGACGCGACCTTCCAGCTTAAATGCGAAAAGAAAATGGCTTTCTTCGTCCAGAGGGATCGAAAAGAAAGCCTGACAAAGATCAATCACAGTGAACCACTCAGCTTGGAATGGAATCTGAAACAGTATCACTGATGGATTCGGTACCACTGGACAACACGAAACGACTATGTTATTAATCTTTCGGAGGTCCTGCACTATCCGAAATTTCCCATTTGGTTTCTGCAGACCCATAATCGGGGAGTTGCATGGACTACCCACGATTTCTTTCAGTATTCCCTGTTTAATCATGGACTCGATCACGGGTTTTATGCCTGCAATCGTTTCTGGAGTCAATTTATATTGGGGTGTTCTTGGGAACTCAGCATGCGGTTTCACTACAATTTTCACTGGGTCCACCCCTTTGACCAATCCAATCTCTTCCCCAGTGAAGTCCCATACTTCTGGTGCCACTGTCTCTCTCAAGTCCCAGGGGAGCTCATCTACTGTCAAAGTAGGGTACAGCTCCACGCATATTCTTGAGTTTGCAACTTTGAAGTCTGCATCATCATCATTGGTCAATACCTCCACTCCCTGAGGTGTACAGTATATTGTACAATTCAATTTACACAACAGGTCTCTGCCTAGCAGACACACAGGACTTGAATCGCAAACCACAAACTGGTGCTCATCGCTGTACTTCCCTATTTTCACCTGTACCGGTTCTGTCAATTGGCTGGTTATTCTCCTGTTTGCGACCCCCACCACTTGTATGGTCTCTCCAGACATGGGCAGGTCTGGAACTGCAGCTGATCTGATCGTGGATCTAGTGGCTCCTGTGTCCACCAGAAATGTCGTGGGGCACCCTGCTACTTCTGCTTCGACATAGGGTCCCCTCTGGTCCACCTCCAAGGCTGCCCCGAGGGTGCAGTCTTCTCTTTCCACTCTCTGTCCGGTTAATGGGTCCACATAATAGCACTCTTCTCCTTCTACAAACAGGGGCATCTGTCTATAGGTCTTACCCATAGTCCCTACTCGGGGAGGAGCCCCCCCCCCTTTGAGCACCTTTCCCTGGTATGGCGTCACCCCTCTTGTAGGCGCGCTCTGGACCTCTTCCTCCTCTATCTCTTGTTCTCCTATCTCTACATTGTAGGGACACTCGCGTTTCCAATGTCCCACCTC
Organism: Lissotriton helveticus; assembly: GCF_964261635.1. Classification (NCBI taxonomy): domain Eukaryota; kingdom Metazoa; phylum Chordata; class Amphibia; order Caudata; family Salamandridae; genus Lissotriton; species Lissotriton helveticus. The sequence continues at coordinate 144,329,542 of NC_136063.1, read as the reverse complement.
GTTACACTGGTGGCACCTAGTCGTTTTCTTCAAGGCAGCTACGTCTATTCTGGGTCTAAAGGTGGAACTCTCCTCATTGCCCTTGTTCTGACTGTACTGCTTCTTTCCTCCTGTACCTGTTCCTTGCTGCTGTTGCTGCTGTCCCCCCTTCCCTGCTGCCTGCATCTGTACCACCATCAATTTTTCTTTTAGTTTCTTAGCCTTGGAGTCTATCTCATCACAGCAGTACCTGGCATATCTCAGTATTTCGTCTAGGGGTTTATTTTGCCAACAAATCAAGTGTTGCTGAATCATTAAACTAATATCCGGTCTCAGTCCCAGGACGAACTTGGACACAAATTGCCCTATGTCTTTTGGATCCATTACATCCAGACCGCTATACTGTTTAAACGCTTTCAGCAATCTCTCATAATATTCGTGGACTGTCTCTTTGGGTTCCTGTCTAGTTCGGTCTATTCTGACCCAATCTATGTCTTGCATTGGCACTTTCTCTTTCAGCCAAGTCATCACTCTCTCGAATTTTGCCATCACAATCTCGGACGGCCCATTAGTCTTAGCATCTCTCTCCGGCTCCGTTGTGGGCCACTCAGCGCTAACCTTGCATGCTGTCCACAGATCTCCTGGTACTACAATGTCAAACAGCGTGTTCAGATCTATCCATAGGACCTTTGAGATTTTTACAAATCTCTCAACTTGCTTGTACCACTCCACTGGGTTTTCCCGCAATTTGGGGAAGGAGGTGGTAAAAGCAGCTAAATCTCCCCTATTCCAAGGGACATGCACATAATTCCCATTTGCGACTTCACGCAAAGGGTATGCTTCTATTCCCTGCAGCCTTCCTGGTGTCGTACCAAGCGTGCTTCTCCTGACGGTCCCTTTCTTGGACCACCTCTCTTCCCACTTATCTAGTGCCCTCCATGTCCTTATTCCAGTGATCAGTTCCCTTATGTGCGTTTTCAGCCCGATCGTTCTCCTCTCATCTAGGTCTCGATCTGTGTAATGTAGCCTGTGGTTACCCTGTAATGCTTTGGTTCTTGACAGGTCCACCATATATTTGCCTGCTAATTCGACTAACTTCTCATGGATTGCTCTCGCCTTTCGAGTGATGTCCTTTGCCATATACAGTATTTCATCCTGCTCATACATTTCCATTCTCTCTAAAGGCAGGGTACCATCTACCATGTCATCCAGGTCTGACCTTAAGCTGGCGACATCGAGTCTCTTGGCTTTTATCTCAGCTCGCAATATGTCTTTCGAAGGGGGCTCACTGGTCTCCCTACCATCCCAACTCCGAGCTCTACGTTTGGGCTCGGGAGAGTTAATGAGTGCTCTCCCTTGCTCCCATCTCTCCAGGTCCCATGCTCGGCCATCCGATCTTGGAAGGTGATGGAACACGGGCCTGTTACCCCCACTCTTGCTCTGCCCACTCTCTCCTTCTTCTCTCCTTTCACCGTACGCCTCTCTGTTATTTTCCCTCTGGTCGCTACTCTCCCTTTGCCTAGTATCGCTCAGTATCCGATACGATCCTTCCTGGTTCCCCATATTCCCTGGGCTGCGCTCGTGTCCGTCATCACAGGGACTATGGTGCGACCTCTCACAACTCCCATTCAGTTCTCTGGTGCCGGGCACACAGTGGGTACACTTAAAGCTGTTTCTGTACTCTTGCGTTCTCCTCTCCCCTTCACTGAGTATTGGGCGCGCCACCCCTCCACTCCCGGGGCCCCCGTTTTCCAGGTCCGTTCTATCTCCACTCCGGGCCCAATGGGTGACTCCCCTACTATCTCTCTCTCTCCAGTCCCACTCCGGGCTGCTCTCCCCAGCCCCGCAGTGAGTCCGAGCTCTGCTGTCCTGACTTTCCCTTTCAGCTTCTGCAGCTATGATGCTCTTGTGAGCCTCCACTGCCTCATCCCACTTCTTCATGTACTCATTTAGCTCTTGAAAGGATTTTCGTCCAGATCCCCTCATATCCACTGGCCATCTAGGGCCCCCAGGATCCCCTCCTGGATCCCCTGCTGTGTGCACCGGGGTGCTCCACTCCCTTGGTATCGGCATCTGACTTGGGAAATTGATCGTATCGTTCCTCCTTGCCGTCTCTGCTCTTTCTCTGTCCTTCCGTACCCGTTCTTCCCCTCTTGCTCTCTCTGGGTCATATATCGATATTATAGGCCCTATGGTAACAGGTACCTGTAGTGCATCTGGTAATGCGTAGGATGTGGCGCACTCCGTTTCCGGCGCTCTTTGTACCACAAACCTCCCGACTACCTGTTGCACCTGACTAGGCTGGGACAGCTCTTTCTTTGCCTCAGGATCCCACTCTGAACTGGGAAGCGGTCCATGCTCTCCTGCATTGCCCCCCTTTTCTCTTTCACTATGCTCGACCTCTCCCCCTGCTCTATTATACGGGGGTGGCCTGTCTGTCAATAATCTGTTTATCAGGCTGTCCTCTGTTTCGCTCTCATCATCTTCTTCTAGGGGGCTTTTATTTCCGGGCACCTCTAACACTGGGTACAGTTTATTGACTTCCATGTTATGCACTCTCCATCTTTTAGCATCCGCATCCCATCTGGCATCCTGCACTGCCCTTACCGATCGTTTCACCCTTTCTTGTCGTCTGTTCATATTCTTTACATGCGCTGCCCTAATCCATGCATCAAGGGCTTCAAACTGGGTCGGTCTAGGCAAGGGTCTCATTGAGGTCATGACTGATTTTAATCGATGTAACACCTCTAATCTGAACGTCCCGTACTTCGGGAACGTCAGTTCCTCATTTCCTTCCGTAATCTTACTCCACTCTGTTATCCAAAGGATCGTATGCAGCCCAACATTTACTGCCATGTAACGAGCCGGCGTACCTTCCGGCGGGGCTTCTTCCCCTTCATCCGATCCCCGCTTCTCTTTTTTAAACGCCGCTCTCAGCCATTTAAAACACTTCATAATTATACGCACAATATCCAGCCTCGCTACTCTGTTTACTTCCTGATGACAATCCACCAATCCTGGCGCGGCTTTGCTAACTTGGCCTATCGCAGCGCGGTCTTTCTCCGGTCGGCCAATCCCAGCTCGCCACTTTCTGACGTCTTTGCTAGCTGGCCTATCACAGCGCGGTCTTTCTCCGGTCGGCCAATCACAGCGCGACACTTCCTGACGTCACTTTTCTCCGCTTCGCAGCAGCACCCCTCCTTTCTCAACTCGTCTCCCGGTCATGCATGCGTCCCATTCATACACCGAAAAATGACTACTTCCGACCAAGCGGTCACTTCCCTCGACTGTACGTCCACAGTCTATATGTAATTGTCAACACAACTGACGAAATGTCTATCGTCTCTCTGATAGGTTGCTTACACACACAGTAACCTCCGACCAGCGTCCGTTACTCACGCACTCACTCTTACGTTCCCCCTATCTCGGTCTTTCGGGTGATCAATGGTACCTCATGACCCCCTTCACACTAGTTGACAATTACTCTGGGTGTCCGATACACCCGAACCACTTAAGCTCTCCTTGAACTTAAGATTTCCACCGGTTGTGCGCGCTCACAACCTGTTCCACAGTCACTCTACAGACATTCAACTCCGCCAGACATTACAACATAAATACAATACAAAAACACCGCAATCTAACACGCATGACCCTTTATACTCACTCTCGACCGATACTGCTGCTTTTTCTGTCTCACGTCATCCGGATCTTCTTCGGCGGGCGGTTCTTCCGATCATCGATCTCTAGGGGCCTTGGGGTAAGCTAACCTGGCCTAGGTCACCGTCCTCAAGAAGGCAACCATCCTCTATAGCTACCAACTGGAAGGGCGAGATTTTGATCGATACCTTATCACTATTGATCTAAACCTCGATCTGGTCGACTGAACCTTTGTTGCCTGTCATTGAGGGAAGAAAGTGCATCTCTTACCAAGTTAGTTCACCCAATAAAGGACCCCGCTCCAAAAGATCACAAACAACTTCTAGCTTTCAAAAGTTTATTGTAAGGTTAGGATAAGCTGCAAATACAGGCATCTCAGAATGAGGTTCACGAGATACACAGGTCCAACTACATACATGTGCTCTCTGAAAGCCCTCAGACGAGCAACGGAAATTACCAGCACAAGTTCTAAGAATAATAAAGCTATCAGCATTGACGCATATTGAGATCTCTCCTTCATTTAAGTTGGAGGAAAAACACACAGGTTAGGCTGTCCCTACCCTGCTCTAGATGGTATCCCTACTTAACCAAGTCTCAACCTAACAAAAGGTGTCAGCAGTGAATGACCCCCAAGGGAAGTCACTCACTCTTAGTCTCTTGGTGAAAACCTATAGTTCTCCAGTCATGACCCCTCTCTGCCTACCCATCCGCTCTCTAAAGGGTCCTCAGGCATCTGCTCTAACTCCACCCAGGGGTGCTGTCCCTAATACAAAACAGTCAACAACATTTGAGACGCCCCTCGTGAGACGCCCCTCACGTGGTGTAGCTTCTGGCTTTTTCCATGCTGCTTTGTGTTGGGCCTCATACGTTGGAGTTGACCTTGCTTCTCAGACTCTTCTCCGGCCCGCTGATACCCCTTAAAACATTCCGGAACCCTCCTCCATGTCTGGGCCGTCTTCTGAACAGACCTCTATTCATATCATTTATAATTGGATCCCCCCTTTTCTCTTGCAGACAGACATCTGCAGCCAAGATCCCAACTCTCATAGACTTCCAAAAAGTTTCGCAACATTTCTCGGCCCAGACCAGTACGTGTAAATCAATGTTAAAACATTTCAGGCCTACAGCATTTCTCATAATAATTATAGCATTCAACTTCTTCATTAATTAAAGCATGTTAATACTTTTATTCTATTATTCAGTAAACACATCTATAAATCATGGCCCATTAATGCAATGACCAAAACATTAGTGCAATCTATGTCGTGAAAAGAAACACCTTCCCCTTCCCTTCTAGCTCTGGCCCTGAGGCCTACCACATTCTGCGTTTAACCACATGCCATCTTACATTTTAACAGCTACACGACATGGATTCAGGAATAATCACATCTAATAAAATCATATAGTGTCACACATTTCTGTATTAGTTCCACTTCTACTTAAATCTCTACATTAGCTATACATTCAGAATATAATTGCAGATACTACTAGCACTCATGGCATTTCTCCTCATGATTTGTGCTTACTACGGGTAAGTGTGATGCACTCATACATTTAGGTCAGTTTGCGCTCTCTCACACCTGTGAACGTCGGAGCCCTGCATGCAGACTTCAACACTTGGAAAATATCCATTATGTTATGTTATTAATACAGCATGTTTGCTAATTACTTGGCCTCTTATAACTTTGGTGCACAATCTTTCTACACTAGTGGGTTTGCCGATAGCACGGGGTACTCCATGGGAGAGAGTACAAGGTCAAGCCCTGGCCCTAGTGTATATGTGTTTTGTCAGTTGGGTTTCACTGCAGAAAGGTTCTGTAGTGACCTGTCTTGACATCTGCCATCCAAACCCTAGAGTAGCCTCCAGTTGGTATCACTGCAGGCTCTGTGTTTTGTTTTACTCCCTGCTTAGCTCAAGTCAGTACAAAGGTGTTAAAATACATCATGTGAGCTGCTTTGGAATAGATTGGGCCTGGGTGGAGTTTGCGGAGTTCCCCGTGAAGTTATCAAAAACCCCTGTCTCGCTTTGTGGAGTTCTCCAAGCAGGGGAGTGCTTTTAGACACACCTTGCACGCTGATTTTTAGTGCCGGGTGTTTGTCCCGCACTGGAAAATCAGAGCGAACAGCACCATGCGCAGTGCAAGAGGGCGCTGCTATTTTCTGACACTCGAGTAGATGTTCTACTCGAGCGTCAACCTCCTCAACTCAAATGTAAGGTTTCTCAAAGCGAGCAGTAGCGAGCAGTAGTGACCATCTGCGCCCGCCCGCGTTGAGCATTCTCGCCGGGAGATGGCCTGGAGTAAGATTTTACCCCATTCTACTCAAGTGGCAGCCTCCTCAACGTGAACGTAAGGTTTCTCAGTGCGAGCGGAAGTAGCTGGCCCCCACTGCCCGCGTTCAGAAATCTCGCCGGGAGGTGGTCTGGAGTAAGATTTTACTCGCTCGCGCTTGCCAACTTAACGTTGGCACGGCGAGAGAGGAAAAAACTCCACTATGCGGAGCAGAATTTTTCAGAACTCCTGCTCTAAGCGGATCCTGAAGTGGGCAAAACTCTGCAAACTCTGCGAGTGGAGCGGAATTTCACGCTCAGGCATAGAATGGATCTCATAATAGTGCATTACAAAGCCCTAATGCTCATCGTTCACCAATACTTGAGAAAATATGACCATGCATTATTTTAAAAGTTTATTTGTAAATTCTTGTGACACATTTTGGTTTTTAGGTCTGGTGTTAGTCAAGACCTTTCGATTTTCCTGAAAATGATACATAATAACCTTACTTAAAGGGGCTTTCAGCCGGCCCTCTTCATCCATTGGTCTGTTGTGTCATTCACATTTCTTCTGCTCACAGCAGCCTACAGCACGGGGCAGTGAGTCGGCCCACTTTAGCCACTGCATGGTTTTAATTTGAGTGACACCAGTCTGTTCTTTCACAAGACGCACATCTGCGCCCAAAGTAATTCTCTGTAATGCTAATGAGTTTATGGCTTAGTGTGATTTTTTAATGCAAAAATATGTTTACTGCTAGCAATTTGTTTCCTATTGGTGATGGCCCAGTAGCTCCCAATACAAATGTTTAAATGAAAAGGATGCCAAAACATCAAGCACTGACAAAGTCAAAAAGATGGGGTGCCAACACTAGAGCTATTGGTGTTGCCAGTACTTATTATGTGTTCTACTTTCTTCCTGTTGTAACCTTGGTGTCCACTGAAAGCTGTTTCTTGATTGCACAAACATAAGTGATTTTTGCTTTATGTGCCACTTCCTATAGGTGATTTGTGCAGTCGACTAATTGACCACCATTTTATAACTCTAAGGAGGATGAAAGGCAGGTATTCTCTAGCAGGAGTTCATCCTTGTGCCCTGTAGGTTAAACACAGATTTTTGCAAAAGTCACAGTAGTGGCTCATATACCCACTTTATGCCTGGGCAAAACGTTCATTACAGAGACGAGATTTTGTGAAAGTCACATTCTCTCAGGTCCAATTTTCATGTAAGCTAACGACCTAGTATATGCAAACATTATGCGTATTTGGAAAAGAAATTGCACTTTTGACCACCGCAGCCCACATTTATCTGCCATGCATAACATGTGTAGTAAATAAAATCCTAAACCAGAATGTAAAATGTATTTTGTATATTTGAAGTTGAATTAGTGCCACATATTATGAATGCTCTCACGGAACTAAAAAAACCATGAAGGGGCAGATTTACAAGCCCCATACGGCACATTTGCGCCGACGCTGCCTTCACTTTTGTGACGCAGCGGCGGCGAAAGCCAGCGCCATGCTCCGGGTATTTACAACGTGACGCATCTGGGTGATGCGTCACGTTGTAAAGTCCTGCAAAGTTTCTGGCACGGGGGGTGGAGGGGTTGTTCTGGCGAAGGAACGCCTCGGAAAAATGGCTGAGTGATATCTACAAGATTTCACTCAGCCACTTTTACGGCCATGCTGCGTCAAAACCCTGCGCCTGCTTGAAGCAGGCGTAAGGATTATCGCAGCATGTTAGGCATAGGGGCAACCAGAGCCTTGCTGGAGCTGCGTCGCACTGGCGACACAACTCCAGCAATGCGCCGCCTTTCCGCCGGGGGATGCGACACGCTTCTGCCCATCCATGCGCCACGCATCAGTGGTGGTGCACAGGTGGTTTGGCGTTTCCTAACTGTTCTGGCGCATCCCTGCTGATTAGCAGAGATGCGCCAGCTCCGGGTATTTACAACGTGACGCATCTGGGTGATGCGTCACGTTGTAAAGTCCTGCAAAGTTTCTGGCACGGGGGGTGGAGGGGTTGTTCTGGCGAAGGAACGCCTCGGAAAAATGGCTGAGTGATATCTACAAGATTTCACTCAGCCACTTTTACGGCCATGCTGCGTCAAAACCCTGCGCCTGCTTGAAGCAGGCGTAAGGATTATCGCAGCATGTTAGGCATAGGGGCAACCAGAGCCTTGCTGGAGCTGCGTCGCACTGGCGACACAACTCCAGCAATGCGCCGCCTTTCCGCCGGGGGATGCGACACGCTTCTGCCCATCCATGCGCCACGCATCAGTGGTGGTGCACAGGTGGTTTGGCGTTTCCTAACTGTTCTGGCGCATCCCTGCTGATTAGCAGAGATGCGCCAGCAGTTGTAAATCTGCTGCTACCAAGATTTTTTTTCTAAAGTCACTTACACTTTTCTTTGTCTTTGCAAAGCATGCCTCTTCTTACACATATTTAAATATTACACTTGCTCGCTTTACCATAACTCCATAGTCACAGTAGATTACCTGTTCTGCATTTTGTTGTGCGTAACGATGCACCATATTTGCGTAATTTAATTTTCAATATTTATTCAAAATTCGTCAAAATGACACTAACTTACAAAAAATACAAAACCAGCATCTATTGCTACATTTTAGCGTAAAATGCATTCTAGTGTCCAGTTTGGACCTAAGGATGCATTTTGCGCCCAAAAATATAGCTTAAAAACACAAGCGCTGCAAACCGCAGCCACTTGCTTTTGTATTGTTCCTCTGATCTCACCCTAAATTTTTGCTCCGAACGGTAATTACAGAAGCTGGTGTAATAGCGTGTAATTTCGAGTGTAACTCGAAACTACTCGAGATTACGACCCTGTGAAGGAAATTTCAACAAAGCCTAGTTGTAATGGGAGCGTGGCACCACTATACTGCTGCTGTTTAAATGGCAATTGGGTACCTGCTACTCTACCCCGGGCAAAGAAATTAATATATGTTTTTTTTTAAAGCGCAACATCACCCTACAACAGTTTCGCTGCACACCACAGGCTCTGAAGGCATGTCATTGCTTGAATCTCAAAATAGAAAGCCGTTTCTGATTGATACAGATGGGCTGTCTCGAGTGATGAGAGGGTGGGGAGAGGTAAAGTGAGTGCGGAGCGACATCATGGGCTCGCAGGTGCTGTGCCCCCTGAATGACCCAGGAAGAGAAAACGAGGATTACTTTGCGAGATAGAACATGTTTACTTTAGGTTTTCTCTCTGGAAAGCAGCTGCTAAACAGCCTTAGTTTGATAAAGGGCGCGATCTATCCATGGCCGTCCCGTTTCCTAACACAACTTTACGCTAAAGTTTGTCCATGGATGACAAGCTGGTATTGGACGAACATCGATGTCATCCGGCCCGTAGTGACGCACGAAGGTGACGTCATCCAGTCTTATTTATTTATTTTACAGATTGGGGGCTCATTAGGATCGCGGATTTCCCGCATCCTCCGGGCCGGCGGAAGCCACCGCCGCCCGGAGGATGCGGGAAAACCGCCGCGGATGCTTTAAAGACCCACCGCCAAATTAGGATGGCTGGTGGGTCTTTCAATCTGTCCGCCACTTTTCCGCCGCGGTCGCCTTCCGACCGCGGCGGAAAAGCATTAACATGGCTCGCGGTGTCTATCAGACACCGCCAGCCATATTATGATGGAGTAGAAAGTATGCTTTTCCACGGCGGCTTTTCCGCCGTGAAAAAGCATACGACCTTCACTTCCGGGGCCCGTTGGGGCCCCCTGGGTGAAGGGGGGTGCACATGGGGGGTACCTATGGTACCCCCCTGCATTTGCGTGAAAAAGCGCCAGGCACCGCACGGTGCCTGCCACTTTGTGCACGCAAATGAAGTGCATACATTTTTAACATTGCGGCGGGTGCAGCTTGAAGCTGCACCCGCCGCAATATTAAAAATAGAGGATGTGACCGCCACCCTGGCGGTCACATCCTAATCTGCATGGAGGGACCGCTGCTGCCCCTGCGGACGGTTCCTCCTACTCTATGGTGGCGGACGGACTCAGGTCCGTCCGCCATCATAATCGGCCCCTTGGAAAGCGCATGGCTGCCCTTGAGCGTCCCAGCGCTAGTGATAGATCAGAGGAGATTGAGGGAAATGGATTTAAGGAAACAACCAATTCTTAAGTGCCTTACGAAATGGAAGAAGGTTGGCCTGAGCTCGGATGTCTGGGGGGAGTGCGTTCCACAATTTGGAGGCATTGTACGAGAAAAGTCGGCCTCCAGAGCGAGCTTTCCTAATTCTGGGCACTGCTGCCAAATTTGCAAGTGAAGAACGAAGGGTTCTGCTAGTTTTGTGTGGGGCGATAAGGTCCTTTAATATGGGTGGGGCCTTTCTGTGCAGAATTTTATGGGTGGTACAAAGGGCTTTAAAATGCACCCTTTCTTGGATGGGCAGCCAATGCAGTGATTTGAGGGCTGGTTTGGCTGAGAAGCGACTGTGTGTCCCCGTGAGAAGACGGGCGGCGGTGTTTTGCACAGTCTGGAGTTTTGCCAGCACCTTGTTAGGGGCCCCTAGATACAGGGCGTTACCATAGTCCAATCGGGACATCACATGGCCCTGAATCAATAATTTTTGGGATTTTGCTGGGAGCAGAGGGAGGATTTTTCTGGAGGTCCGTAGAAGACCATAGCAAGTTCCAGCTGTTTTCCTCACTTGGATGGAAAAGTTGAGACCCTCGTCCAGCCAGATCCCTAAGCTCTTGATTTCATGCTTAGGGATTGGGGGCGTGCCCATACAGGGAGGCCACAGGGACTCTGGGCGAAAGTGTGACTGGTTGCCCAGGACCATGATCTCTGTCTTTTCACTATTGAGCTTAAGGTATGACCTGTCCATCCATTTTGTTATGTCACTAAGACAAGTGTAAAGGTCAGTGGGAGAATGGTCTTGATGATTAAGGGATACCACCAACTGGGTGTCGTCCGCATAGTTTAAAAACTCAATCCCAAATGGGGCGACAATCCTTTAGAGGGGGGACAGGTACACATTAAAAAGGGTCGGGCTGAGTGACGAGCCCTGAGGGACCCCACAGTGTATAGATGTTGACTTGGAGGTGAAATTTCCATCCGTAACCTGAAAGGAACGGTCCCTCAAAAAGGATTCCAGCCAGGATAGGGCAGGCCCTGAGATACTCAACTCCTTGAGCCTATGGACCAGTGTGGAGTGGTTGACGGTGTCTAAGGCCGCACTGAGGTCCAGGAGGATCACTGCCACTGATCCTCCTGAATCGATGATCTTTCTTGCCTCTTCAACCACCGCCAACATTGCCGTCTCCGTGCTCTGGCCTGGTCTAAAGCCGGTCTGTGAGGGTTTAGAAGGCCATTGCTTTCCAAGTAGTCGTAAAGTTGGCGATTTACGTATTTTTCTGCGATCTTACTGACACCAGGTAGGAGGGAGATCGGTCGAAAATTACTTAGGTCAAGGGGATCTAGGTGTAGTTTTTTAATCAGGGCCTTAATAATTGCCTTTTTCCAGCTAAGTGGAACAGTGCCATGGGAAAGCGAGGAGTTAATCAGATTTACCATGAAAGGCAGGATGGTTGGGGCAACTGATTTTAAGATGTTAAAGGGTGCGGGGTCAAATGGGGATCCACTTTTTATTGATTGTAATATTGGGGATAGTGTCTCTACTGTCGTGGGAGGGAACCGATTCAGCTGGGGCTCCAGAGCTTGGGGTGTTGGTCTGGGTAGGTCGTGAGGGGGTGATTTGTCCGGTGATTGTGAGGGGAGGGAGTTAAGAATTTTTTTAACCTTAGAGTAAAAAAACTCGGCTAATTCGTTACACTGGCTAACAGAGGGTTCCACGGAGGAAGGAGGATCGGGGTTTTTTAGGAATTGTTTTGCAATTTGGAAGGTCTCCCTAGAAGAATTAGCAGATAGCCTAATTTTTGCTTCGAAGTAATTGGATTGTGCCGCTTTAAGGGCTTTTTTGTATTTGAGGATCATGAGTTTATATTTTAGCTTTTTGATGGGGTCAAAAAATGTTCTCCATTCTCTTTCAGTTTTTTTACAAAGTTTTTTTACGAGACGCACTTCCTCAGTGAACCAGGGCGTGGTTTGCAGGTGGATTGTTTTGGGAGGGTTTTTATCTAGCGTCTCTCCAATCCATTTAGAGAAATCGGCATAAGCTAATGCAGGATCCGAGGCTAAGGGTGGGGTGGATAGCTCCAAGTTATACTTCAATTTTTCTGGGTCTAATTTAGCCCAGGAGCGTGTGAGTTTACTGGATGGTGGTCTGGGGCGGGCGGGGATGGAAAATCGCCAGTTCAGTGTTATTAGGAAGTGGTCAGACCATGGTATCGGGGTAGGATCTAAGATTGTAAGGTTGGTGATGTTGGAAAATATAGGGTCCAAGAGGTGCCCTAACATATGGGTGGGGCATCGACTTTCCAGTTTGAGCTGGTGAGTTTCAAGGTCTAGGAGCAGATCAGAGGCTAGTTTATCGTCGCCCTTATCAAAGTGGATGTTAAGATCCCCTAAAATCATAAAGCTAGAGTGGGTGGCGGCCAATATGCCTGGCTGTTCTAGGAGTGAACCACAGAATTGTCCTATTTTGCCCGGCGGGCGATAAATAAGAAGTCCCAAAAGAGATTTGCATGGGGAGACTTGAATCATAAATAGAACATTTTCACAGTCAGAGAGTGGGCTGCCCTGAAAACGGCAGGAGAGATGGTCCCTGTAAATAATGGCGATTCCCCCTCCTTTCCCTTTTGATCGATCTAAATGCTGAATGAGATAGCCTGGAGGGAGAGATTTACTGATGTCAGGATCTGAGTCGGGTCCTAACCAAGTTTCTGTTAGGAAGAGGATTTCCAACTGGAGGTCGTCTAGGATATGGTAAATTTCTTCGGCGTGTTTAGGAAGCGATCTGCAGTTGACTAGGGCCATGCGAAATGAGACAGAGATATCTCGACAAGGTCCATCTAGCTTGAACCTGTAGGGGCAGTGGAGGCAGTGGGTAGAGGGACTTCCCCTGACATAGAGTGTAGGCAGTGGATAGCTGCATTCGGTTTCATGTGTATCAGGGCGTCTCTAGAGTATTTGAGTGGGGCCTGATTTAATCCTCTCATAGTCTCGAGCTCTGAGGTCTGCCTAGCGTGGACGAGCGCAGACGGGCTTACCTCTGGCGCACCTCCAGCGCACCATCGTCGCGCCCGCTGCGCTCATCCGCTGCGTGGCCGAGGTGGGAGGGGCATTTTGTAGTGCTGGGCCTAATCGCCCTAAACACTAGCCCGCTGAGCCTACGGTACGCCCAATATGGCGCCTGAAGAGAATTAGATTGCTCGTGCCTAGTCCCGCGTTCCAGAGGCCCTTGATCGGCTACTGAGAACAGCGTGGACTGTCTGGGCGTGCAAAAAATGAGGTATGGGCAGAGCGTTATTTTTTTAAATCCCACCGTAACAGCACAGCGTTCAGTGGATGTGTATTAAAAACGCCACAGAGTGAAAGTTTAAAAGCCACACAGATTAGATTTACGATCGACTAATGGTGCAAAATAAATGAAGGAGACGATTATTTGACACACAACTAGAATTACGATCTACTAAATGGTGGAAGTAAAATAAAATAAAATGCAACAAGTAAACAGAAATGTGTTCCCTGACTCCCGGCTTCCGCCTCAAGAGTCTACTCACTATCACCGTCACTATCACTATCTTGCATCTCATAAAGAGCACTGAGCAAGCTGGGGCTTGTAGGCAAATACTTACATCAGAAATAGTGAAACGTTAGCTCCCAGCATGCTTTGAGCGGTTGGCCAAAATGGGCAGGTTGTCCAATCCTTGGTTTCACTTTGTCGTGATTACTAGCATCATGTTTACCTATACTATGCACATCTGGTTAACCTGGAGCAAGACATAGCCCACAGAGAGCATTTTTAAACATTTAAAATATGTCACTGCTTGTTTATGGAGGGCAGGGTTTCTAGGGTCGTGTGTGATTAGCTCATAAAGTCCTGTTTTTTGTTTGTATTCTGGTTCTTGTTGTCATGTGTTTATAATAGGATGCATGTACTACACGCCCCAATATATATATATGCACTGTTATTGACTGGATCAGATATTGCACATATCTGCAGCATCCTAAAGCTATTTAAACTTTGCACAATGTATTTAATTATATCTGATCGGCAGGGCATGCCAGTTACGAAACTCAGCCAGGTAAAACAAATCTATTGGTCTTGTTACAATAATACAATGGCTTGTCCTAAGATAAGAGTTAATAGCGAGGTGTGTCATTTGCCTTGTGGTTACCATGGCAGTTTCCACATCCAGGGCGGAGTCAGCGGGCGATTCTCTGCAGCACATATGCAGGGCCGTCACTTGGCCCACTCCTGTGACCTTCGTGGCACATTATAGGTTAGAAGTAAATAAGGATGGTTCCTTCAGCTTTGGTGGGCGGGGCTGGTGCTGTCAAAAGCTGCAAGGAAGTAATTGTTGGCATTCGCTTTTTAGGTCTCGCCTGTCGATGCGCATGCGCATCGAGCTTGCGAGACTATTGGGGCTTAAACAGTCTTTAACCAAGTTGCAAGGAATCGTGGCGATTCCTTGCAGTGCCCGTGAAATACAAGCTTAATGCGCATGTGCATTGAGCTTAAAAGCGCGTGCACATGCCCCCAGCCGCCTGCTTGCATGTATTTTCCCTCAGCCGCACTCCTCCCACACCCCCGCTCCGCCCCCTCCCCTGCCTGCCGTGTCGCGTTTCTTCAGTTATCTTAGCCGCACTCCAGGACCCTGCTGCTTTCACACCCTCATGCCGCTCACCCCCTCCCCTGCCCGCCGTTTCGCATTCATCCCCCCTCCCCTTCTCTGCCTTCCCTCCATTCACCCCAGCGCGACTTCTCCTCCCCCCTAATTACATGCCTGCTGTTTACTTTTTTCACTAGCAGCTCTCTCGCACATCAAAGGCTGCCCCCCACGCCTCGCAACAGACTTCGTTGGCCCCGAGGCAACCAGTTCTGACACACACCAACTTAGAGCTTGACTTGTATTGACCCTGCACCCCAGCAGACATGCAAGCATCAGAATTCCACAAGCATCAGACATATATATTCACCCACTCTGCTTCAGTCACCCACTTACACAAATCGCGCCGATACCCCGAGCAGCAGTGCCCGCAATACCGCACTACCAAGCCTTCTGTTATGCCACATCTCTCAGCTTACATATTCCTTCGCTCTTCCTTTTACTCTCCACGTTTCTGCCTCTTTCACTCTCTCTTCCAACTCTCTCCACCCTCTCCATTTACTTACACAAATCTCGCAGATACCCCAAGCAGCAGTGCCCGCACTACCAAGCCTTCTGTTATGCCACATCTCTCAGCTTACAGATTCCTTCGCTCTTTCTTTTACTCTCCACGTTTCTGCCTCTTTCACTCTCTCTTCCAACTCTCTCCCTCCATCTCCATTTACTTACACAAATCTTGGTGAGGCACAGGCAGCAACAGTGCAAGCTTCCCTCACACACAGAGCAGGTACAGCACAGGCAGCAACAGTGCAAGCTTCCATCACACACGGAGCAGGTACAGCACAGGCAACAGCAATGCAAGCTTCCCTCAAACACGGAGCAGGTACAGCACACCTCTCCATTTACTTAAACAAATCTCGCAGATACCCCAAGCAGCAGTGCCCGCACTACCAAGCGTTCTGTTATGCCACATCTCTCAGCTTACAGATCCCTTCGCTCTTTCTTTTCCTCTCCACGTTTCTGCAAATCGTTCTGTTATGCCACATCTCTCAGCTTACAGATCCCTTCGCTCTTTCTTTTCCTCTCAACGTTTCTGCCTCTTTCACTCTCTCTTACAACTCTCTCCCCCCTCTCCATTTACTTACACAAATCTCGCAGATACCACAAGCAGCAGTGCCCGCACTACCAAGCCTTCTGTTATGCCACATCTCTCAGCTTACATATTCCTTCGCTCTTTCTTTTACTCTCCACATTTCTGCCTCTTTCACTCTCTCTTCCAACTCTCTCCCCCTCTCCATTTACTTACACAAATCTCGCAGATACCCCAAGCAGCAGTGCCCGCACTACCAAGCCTTCTGTTATGCCACATCTCTCAGCTTACAGATCCCTTCCCTCTTTCTATTCCTCTCCACATTTCTGCAAATCGTTCTGTTATGCCACATCTCTCAGCTTACAGATCCCTTCGCTCTTTCTTTTCCTCTCAACGTTTCTGCCTCTTTCACTCTCTCTTACAACTCTCTCCCCCCTCTCCATTTACTTACACAAATCTCGCAGATACCACAAGCAGCAGTGCCCGCACTACCAAGCCTTCTGTTATGCCACATCTCTCAGCTTACATATTCCTTCGCTCTTTCTTTTCCTCTCCACGTTTCTGCAAATCGTTCTGTTATGCCACATCTCTCAGCTTACAGATCCCTTCGCTCTTTCTTTTCCTCTCAACGTTTCTGCCTCTTTCACTCTCTCTTCCAACTCTCTCCCCCCTCTCCATTTACTTACACAAATCTCGCAGATACCACAAGCAGCGGTGCCCGCACTACCAAGCCTTCTGTTATGCCACATCTCTCAGCTTACATATTCCTTCGCTCTTTCTTTTACTCTCCACGTTTCTGCCTCTTTCACTCTCTCTTCCAACTCTCTCCCCCCTCTCCATTTACTTACACAAATCTTGCAGATACCCCAAGCAGCAGTGCCCGCACTACCAAGCCTTCTGTTATGCCACATCTCTCAGCTTACATATTCCTTCGCTCTTTCTTTTACTCTCCACGTTTCTGCCTCTTTCACTCTCTCTTCCAACTCTCTCCCCCCTCTCCATTTACTTACACAAATCTCGCAGATACCCCAAGCAGCAGTGCCCGCACTACCAAGCCTTCTGTTATGCCACATCTCTCAGCTTACAGATCCCTTCGCTCTTTCTTTTCCTCTCCACGTTTCTGCAAATCGTTCTGTTATGCCACATCTCTCAGCTTACAGATCCCTTCGCTCTTTCTTTTCCTCTCAACGTTTCTGCCTCTTTCACTCTCTCTTACAACTCTCTCCCCCCTCTCCATTTACTTACACAAATCTCGCAGATACCACAAGCAGCAGTGCCCGCACTACCAAGCCTTCTGTTATGCCACATCTCTCAGCTTACATATTCCTTCGCTCTTTCTTTTACTCTCCACGTTTCTGCCTCTTTCACTCTCTCTTCCAACTCTCTCCCTCCATCTCCATTTACTTACACAAATCTTGGTGAGGCACAGGCAGCAACAGTGCAAGCATCCCTCACACACAGAGCAGGTACAGCACAGGCAGCAACAGTGCAAGCTTCCATCACACACGGAGCAGGTACAGCACAGGCAACAGCAATGCAAGCTTCCCTCAAACACGGAGCAGGTACAGCACACCTCTCCATTTACTTAAACAAATCTCGCAGATACCCCAAGCAGCAGTGCCCGCACTACCAAGCGTTCTGTTATGCCACATCTCTCAGCTTACAGATCCCTTCGCTCTTTCTTTTCCTCTCCACGTTTCTGCAAATCGTTCTGTTATGCCACATCTCTCAGCTTACAGATCCCTTCGCTCTTTCTTTTCCTCTCAACGTTTCTGCCTCTTTCACTCTCTCTTACAACTCTCTCCCCCTCTCCATTTACTTACACAAATCTTGGTGAGGCACAGGCAGCAACAGTGCAAGCTCACTCACCCTCAGCCTCACTCACCCTCACCCACACTCACCCTCACTCACCCTCACTCACCCTCACTCACCCTCACCCTCACTCACCCTCACCCACACTCACCCTCACCCTCACTCACCCTCAACACCTCACCCTCACTCACCTTCACTCACCCTCAGCCTCACTCACCCTCAACCCCTCACCCTCACTCACCCTCACCCTCCCTCAACCCCTCACCCTCACTCACCCTCATCCCCTCAGCCTCACCCTCACTCACCCTCACTCACCCTCGCCCTCACTCACCCTCACTCACCTCACCCTCACTCACCCTCACCCTCACTCACACTCACTCACCCTCACTCACCCCCACCCTCACTCACACTCACTCACCCTCACTCACCCTCACCCTCACTCACCCTCACCCACACTCACCCTCACCCTCACTCACCCTCAACACCTCACCCTCACTCACCCTCAACCCCTCACCCTCACTCAGCCTCAACCCCTTACCCTCAATCACCCTCACCCTCACTCAGCCTCAACCCCTCACCCTCACTCACCCTCAACCCCTCATCCTCACTCACCCTCAACCCCTCACCCTCACTCACCCTCAACCCCTCACCCTCACTCACCCTCACTCAGCCTCACCCTCACTCACCCTCACTCACCCTCACCCTCACTCACCCTCACTCACCCTCACTCACCCTCACCCACACTCACCCTCACCCTCACTCACCCTCAACGCCTCACCCTCACTCACTCTCAACCCCTCACCCTCACTCACCCTCAACACCTCACCCTCACCCTCACTCACCCTCAACCGTTCACCCTCAACCCCTCACTCACCCTCACTCTCACTCACCCTCACTTACCCTCAACCCCTCAGCCTCACCCTCACTCACCCTCACTTACCCTCAACCCCTCAGCCTCACCCTCACTCACCCTCACCCTCACTCACCCTCAACCCCTCACCCTCACTCACCCTCACCCTCACTCACCCTCAACCCCTCACACTCACTCACCCTCACCCTCACTCACCCTCAACTCCTCACCCTCACTCACCCTCAACACCTCACCCTTACCCTCACTCACCCTCCCCCTCCCTCAACCCCTCACCCTCACTCACCCTCATCCCCTCAGCCTCACCCTCACTCACCCTCACTCACCCTCGCCCTCACTCACCCTCACTCACCCTCACCCTCACTCACCCTCACCCTCACTCACACTCACTCACCCTCACTCACCCCCACCCTCACTCAAACTCACTCACCCTCACTCACCCTCACTCACCCTCACCCTCACTCACCCTCACCCACACTCACCCTCACCCTCACTCACCCTCAACACCTCACCCTCACTCACCCTCAACCCCTCACCCTCACCCTCACCCTCACTCAGCCTCAACCCCTTACCCTCAATCACCCTCACCCTCACTCAGCCTCAACCCCTCACCCTCACTCACCCTCAACCCCTCATCCTCACTCACCCTCAACCCCTCACCCTCACTCACCCTCAACCCCTCACCCTCACTCACCCTCACTCAGCCTCACCCTCACTCACCCTCACTCACCCTCACCCTCACTCACCCTCACTCACCCTCACTCACCCTCACCCA
This sequence comes from Lissotriton helveticus, assembly GCF_964261635.1. Classification (NCBI taxonomy): domain Eukaryota; kingdom Metazoa; phylum Chordata; class Amphibia; order Caudata; family Salamandridae; genus Lissotriton; species Lissotriton helveticus. The sequence continues at coordinate 144,310,393 of NC_136063.1, read as the reverse complement.
CACTCACCCTCACCCTCACTCACCCTCAACGCCTCACCCTCACTCACTCTCAACCCCTCACCCTCACTCACCCTCAACACCTCACCCTCACCCTCACTCACCCTCAACCGTTCACCCTCAACCCCTCACTCACCCTCACTCTCACTCACCCTCACTTACCCTCAACCCCTCAGCCTCACCTTCACTCACCCTCACTTACCCTCAACCCCTCAGCCTCACCCTCACTCACCCTCACCCTCACCCTCACTCACCCTCAACCCCTCACCCTCACTCATCCTCACCCTCACTCACCCTCAACCCCTCACACTCACTCACCCTCACCCTCACTCACCCTCAACTCCTCACCCTCACTCACCCTCAACACCTCAGCCTCACCCTCACTCACCCTCAACGCCTCACCCTCAACACCTCACCCTCACTCACCCTCACCCACCCTCAACCCCTCACCCTCAACACCTCACCCTCAACCCCTCACCCTCACTCACCCTCACAACACATATTGTGTTACAATAGGTGTCACATTTGCGGAAGATAAAACTATCTAGAGCTGTAGCATACTGACCAGAGCTGCCATATAAGTCACGTAAATACTAAACATGTTGCATTCAAAATGCTATAGGTGTCACATTTGCAAACGTTATAACTATTGGCATTGTAAATAACAAAGCCATCAATATAGCAATTTTAACATCGCAAAAAAAAAAAAAATTATGTCATTTACAAGACCAATAACTACAACTTTTCTAATGCGATACTTATTGCATTCCAACCCCACTCATCCACGCAACGCCACTCACACACGCAACGCCACTCACACACGCAACGCCACTCACACACGCAACGCCACTCACACACGCTACGCCACTCACATACGCAACGCCACTCACACACGCAACGCCACTCACACACGCAACGCCACTCACACACGCCACTCATCCACGCAACGCCACTCATCCACGCAACGCCACTCATCCACGCAACGCCACTCTTCCATTTGCAAAAAGAAAAATGTCTAACTATTCTATTGCGAGACCTATTGCATTTCCAATGCTTGTTTCTATTGGAGTGGATGCATTTGGCAAACACACTATTTGTGGAAGTGTGGAAAAGTAAATTTTGCCATGTTCTGTGTCCCTACGTGTCCTCCATCTTATGTTATGTGTGCATGATTAATATGCATATGTATTCCCCATGTTCGATTAAAGACACAATTACAGTTGTGTCCATCTCTAATATGCCAGTTTCCAGTTCTCGTGAAAGCTACGAGTATTAGGCCTATGTAAAGCTACGTTGCCACGTTTCTCAGTGTGCACGTTATTTCATTGTAAAGTCCCCGTTTCTAGGCCTCAAAAGGGCCCGGACACCAGATTCAGTTTCTGTCTCCTGAGCCCTCGCTGAGGAGCGATACAGCCCCCACCTGTGTTCCTGACCCTTCACTTACTTCCTGCCTCGCAGTGCCCGGTTCAGCCTGGCTCTGCCTCCGAGTCTGCCAAGAGTATGTTATGATTCTAGTTATCAGTCCAGCCCTCCTTCTCTGCATTCCTAAGCTACTGAATCGCATCAATAGTTTCCGTCATTGTCTAGCCTTTACGTCTCCTTGTAAGAGGAATACTGTATTAATGATCATTTAATATTCTTCATAATGCACTACATGTAGAATAATGCATGCTCCAGTCTTAGAGTCTGTTAGCCTTTTCCCTCCTGACTCTTAGTTTATATCAACATGTTCTCTAAACATCAGATACTAGATAGGGCTTAGGTACATGTCGCCCTGACTCTCCAGACTTCAGTCTCTGCTCCTAGCACAGAGTTCATAGCCCCCAGCTTCTCCCTAGTAACACGTCATTGTCAGTTTGCGCGCACCATTAGGTTAGAGGTCCCGGCTCCTTAGGTAGCCCCCTCCATGTTTCCGCCCCATTTATGACATACCCTGTTACGTTTACATCACATGTCTATGTATACGCCTTTTGTTACACCCACTTTCACCCTTATCTTTCGCGACTGCTATTGACCACACCCACTGCTCCGCCTACTGTATTCACTGTAAAGCAACTGTTTTAGTATATATGCCTGTGTATTGTTATTAAAGTTAGCGCGCTCATTCCAGATCCTGCCCCAGGCTAGCTAGCCATCCCAGATCTTGTCCGTGCAGGTTGTCCTGTTCCTGTCCTTTATGCTGTATTAAACCTGCAAACTCCTACTACCTCGAATCTTGACTCTTATTTATTGAGCTATCTGTTATTGCTATGTCCAGTAAAACCTAGATCCGGTATTATTTATTTATATACCACATAATGGCGCCCGAATAGGGACTTGCCCTTTCCCCACGCGCCGGTGAAGCCACGCCGGCCCCCTGACCCTCTGCAGCCGTGACGGAACCATACCGTGCACGTGCAGATATTTCTGCTTCAAGTATCCCTCAGGCCCATGGAGGAGACGGAGGTGGCGGTCCAGCATCCAGACGAGGCGGTGGAGGAACGCGGCGAGTCCCGACCAGAGCCCAAGCCGAGAGTCCAAGGTCCGAGGTATCCGGAGGCCCACCCGTAACAGAAGTCCGAAGTTCGTCCGTCCGGCGTCGAAGCAGTCCAGTCCAGTCCGAGGCCTTCCGTTCTTGCTGCCCGGTGAGTACCGTTGCTGGGGTAGTATCTAGACAGGGTCAATCTAATTGTCTCTGGTCCGTGGGTTTTGGTGGTACACAGACCCAAAACGAAGTGTCCACTTCGGTGGATGCGGGTCCTGACGTGTCTCTTTATGAGACCGGTAAGTTTCGTACTGTTTTAGCAGTGCATCTAGTTTCTGTTCTAGTCAGTTCTGTTCTCGAGAAGATTCATGTATTCTGTTTTCAGTATTCCAGGTAGTATTCTGTTCGAACTGTTATTTTAAATGTTCTTCATGTATTTTAATGTCGTGGTATGAATGTGGAGTAATTATCGTGTTCATTGTGTATTGTATTGTGTCTAGATTACAGTTCAGTCATGCCCCTATTTTCTAAACTACGTCAGTTGAAAACTAGAAAAGGTCTGCTAGAAGCAGCAGTTCCTGTCCCGCCTAGGGACAGTCCAGGTCATTTTATGTATCAGAAACATGGCATAAGTGCCATATTATATCTAGATTTATGGGTAGAGTATACCAAAGAGTTAGAAGAAAAGTATAGATGGCCCGTATCAGGTACGTGGGATGCCGAGTGCATCATGAGAGTAGAAGAAGCATTATGGAAAAAGAAAGCCAGACAGTCACAGAAAGATGCCATCGAGTTATGGCGCAAAGAATCTCATAAAAGAACCGAAAAGGAAATCAGAAAGTCAGAACTAAGTAGAGAATCCTTAGAACGAGCCCAAGAAAGGGAATTAATCGAGATAGGTGAACGAGTTAAAACCGAACAGTCAGACAGACAGAGGAATGCCCTTATTAAGGGTATGTACCCTCTTCTTGCCGAGGGCTTGCCAAAAGCAACCCCGGAGGCATCCAGTAATTTCCCGCCACCATTAGTTCCGACCAAGCTACGTCACAAACCGACCGCAGCTGATATATTCATTTCGTCCTATTTGGACGACACAGTCCCGGAATATGCAAATCCTGTTCCGCCAGCTCCTGTAAATAATGTAAATCCTGTTCCTCCAGACACCGGGGCACCTTTTGCAGTACCTGCTACGGTACCCCCGGTCCAGCCTACATTACAATTTCCCACTCTGCCAGCACGAAGAGCATCAGTAGACGATTCCAGTTTAGGGGCCGCAGGAGGAGGTCCTCCTGGTACCCCGCCGCCACACCAACGTAGAACGTTGGCCGAGTTACATGAATGTGCGTTACAGCGTACGCCCAAATATAAGTCCGTTGCAGATATCCGACGAGCTCTCACTGAATGCCGCTATGATCCAGTTGCAGGTGATGATAGTACAGTAATATATTCCATCCGTGTAAGACGGGTGACCGGGTACTTAGACACCCTACCGGATATGAAAGGAGATCTAGACAGAATATATCGTTTCATCCGTACAGGGGATGATCCAGAAAGTATTGGCGAAGCCATGTCTCAAAGAAAAGCTGAGATCCAGCTCATGATATTAAAGTTTTTGATTAATTGTTTAATAAGAGAACAAGATTACCCGACCAAAGATCCGGCCGAAATGAGAATCCTGACAAGGTGGAGTGATAATATAGCCGAGGGTAAGCACAAGACTATCAGTAGTATAGAGAGTATATACAAGAAAATTCGTAAGGAAATACTAAAGTTACACGAACAACGTAAAGCAGCACTAGTAAGCGAGAAAGAAAATGACTCTTCTACTGAAGAGGTAGACGACGAGAATCCCACTAGAATAGCGTATGTAGGTAGAACTAGACTTTCCGACCGACATTCACGTCTAGATTACAAGAAAACTGTTCCTCATCCAGCACCAGAACAAGGTTCTCTAGAACAAGTATTTCAAGCTACCGATCACATTCTGAAATCACGAATCGGTTATAGTGAGTTAAGTACAATGCATGAACAAGAACTAGCCCGATCAGCAGTCCGATGGATTACTGATTCTACCACTTTTCCAGACGAAATAGTGGCACAAATGTTTCTGAAACTGCCCCCAGCCGAGCAACGACTGGTGGGTATGTATATGATCCAGCACCTCATTACTCTGTATGAGGGTCAGCATTCTGATCCAGGTCCGTTACATGATGTCCTGAACGAGTTACTCCAGCATAGATGGAAAGGTCTAGGTACCGATTTAATTAGTGTCATTCTAGAACAGCGCCACAAATATAGAACGTTTTTGAACCCGCATTTTGTTCATGTCTCACCCCCAGAAAGTAAACCCTTTTACATAGACAGACAGAATCCGTTACGAGAAGTGCACCCAGTCAGGACAGCAGATGGTGAAATGCAACGAGTGTTTGTTTACACTCCGATTACAAAGATGGAACTCTTAGAGATGAAGAAATTAATTCCCTGTCATGATAAAGATCCAGCAGGGTTCCACCGAGAATTAAAAGACATGCTCCGTATGGGAGAATACACGTATCCAGATATTATTAAAATGTTAAAAGTCCTGTTGCCCGCAGGGGTATATGAAAAACTCAAGGAAAAAGAATGGGAGGTGGGAGAGAAAAAGATCGATTGGGCAGTTCTAGAAGCTGAAGATAAGATACGAGTACCAGGTACCGGTCTTGGAGAGAAATGTAAAGAATTACCAGAACTGTTAATACAAGTTTTGCCAAGATTATTATTATAGCCACTAAAAAGGAAGACTGGGATGCAATCTCAGCCTGTAAACAGAAACAAGATGAAGACACTAGTGATTTTTATTCTAGATTTGAGAAATGCTTTAGTATCAACAGTGGCCTCAAGACAAGTAGCGAGTCATACCCTCATCTTTTTGTTACTAAATTAGTCGAGAATTCAAGTCCACAAGTTAAGAACCGAGTTTTGAAAGTCGAAAGTACTTGGCAAGCTAATACCCCGTCCCAGATGTTGCAGATGCTCCAGTACCACCAGAATAGGATCAGAGAAGAGCAAGATCACGAGAGAAAACGTATGAAAGACACGAAAATGAAAGTACTAGTTGCACAATCTGTTCCTCAAGACAGTCAGAAGAGGGGTCCGAATCAAGCCAGTCATCCTGCAGCTCCCGTTAAAGGGACATGCAATTATTGTAAACAGTCAGGTCATTTCATAAACGAGTGTGCAGTTCTGAAACATAACATAGCTACCGGTAAGACTAAAGAAAGACCACGTCCGCCTAGACAAGAACAAGTTTCACAGACTTCCCAGCCACAGAATGCACAACAGACAGTTACAGCACCGCAGCCTATTGCTGCAACACAGCATGTTACACAGCAGATGTACCAGTATGCACAGTCCGAGTATCCAGAGTATCAGCCATATTCATGAAACAGCCTAGAGAGGGAGGCAGGCTTGCCTCTCATCGAGATACCTGTAGATCAAGAGGGTCCCTATGTTCACAGTCAAGTATTAGGGAAAGACCGAAAGTTTCTGATTGATACAGGGGCAAGTAGGACGACCATCAGTCACGCCGAAGTTCCAGGGGCTCCGCTCTCAGGCTCTAGAAATGTTTCCCTTGGATTTTCAGGAAAGCCTATTGTAAACGAGATATCGAAGCCAGTTACTCTAGAAGTAGGTCCATTGTCCCGCACTACTGATCTGTTACTTACGAAGTCATGTCCAGAAAATCTGTTAGGCATTAAAACACTGAAAGAATTAGATGCAGTTATTTGCTGCTCCCCAGAGGGAATACGATTGTTCCTACGTGACTTCAAGGGTCACTATGTATTACGAGATTTTGATCCGAGATTGTCTAATGTTCCGCAGCATTTATGGGCGCAAGGTCCAACTGATGTTGGTTATATGCACATCACACCCCATCGTGTGACTCTCAAGCCAGGTGTAGTCCTGCCACGAATCAGACAGTACAGATTGCCACCTGAGGCTGTAGCAGCATTATCCAAAATTATTGACGAGCTCATCGCTCAAGGAGTAGTTGTAGAAACTGACTCCAATGTATGTAACTCTCCGATCATTCCCGTCATGAAACGTACTGATCCAAATGCACCTCCAGTATATCGATTAGTGATTGACCTTCGAGAACTCAATAAATGTATTATTCCCCAGTATCCAGTTGTCCCAGATATCTCTTCCCTATTGACAGCCATTGATTCTGAAGCCACATTTTTTACAGTCATAGACCTCAAGAACGCATTTTTCAGTGTCCCCATTCATCCAGATAGCCAGTTTCTTTTCGGATTTTGTTTAAATGGAAGGAGCTATATGTTCACACGAGCTCCTCAAGGTTTCACAGAAAGTCCTAGTATTTACAGTCAAGCACTTAAGAGACAACTAGACAACATTCACATGCCAACTGACACTGCCCTGCTCCAGTATGTCGATGATCTACTGATCACAGCCCGTTCTGAACGTGCTTGCGAGCGAGCATCCCTTACAGTCTTGTATTTCCTTGCCGAGATGGGGCACAAGGTGTCCCCTTCGAAGCTTCAATTCTGTGTCCAGCAAGTGATCTATTTAGGCCACTTACTGTCCAAGAGGGGTAGGCAGTTGACACCTGACCGTATCCAGTTAATAGCGAGTCTTCCTCAGCCCAAGACCCAGAAGGAGGTACGTGCTTTTATCGGCCTCACTTCTTATTGCAGACAATGGATTCCTCAGTATGCATTTCTAGCCAAGCCACTGATACAGTTAACGACACAGGAGGCAGCCGTATCGACTGTCCTCCCTTGGACATCTGAACATACACTTAGTTTCAATGAGTTAAAGAAAGCTCTATGTCAAGCTCCAGTTCTAGCTACACCGAACTACAGTAAGCCTTTTACACTTTTCGTCACTGAACGTGAAGGTACAGCATTATCTGTTCTCACACAAGATCAAGCAGGACAATACAAGCCTTGTGCTTATTTTTCGAGCACATTAGATCCTGTAGCCCAGGCTCTGCCTGCGTGCCTCAAGTCAGTTGCAGCCACAGCACTAGCTATCAGACAAAGTGATTCCATAGTATTAGGACATTCCTTGACAGTACAAGTTCCACACTCCGTGGAAGTTCTTTTAAACCGAACACAAACTCAGCACTTGACAATTGCACGTTTAACAGGTTATGAACTGACACTGTTCCAGCCACACATAGAAATCAGACGCTGCAACGTTCTAAATCCTGCTACACTGTTACCGTCAGTTACTTCAAATCCTGCCACACATGACTGTGTGGAAGTAGTTAATACTATGACAAAGCCAAGACAAGATCTGACAGATATTCCATTACCAGACCCCGACCTGACACTTTATGTGGATGGTTCATGTATGAGAACAAGTACAGGAGAACTAGTAGCCACGTATGCAGTGACTACAGACACTGAAGTTATAGAGACACACCGTATTGACACTCTGTCCGCTCAAGCAGCAGAGCTAGTTGCTCTGACCCAAGCCTGTATACACGCTAAGAACCTGAAAGTTAATGTTTACACAGATTCACGCTACGCATTCGGAGTCGTACACGACTTTGGAGTGCTCTGGCAGGAGAGAGGTTTCATGACTTCTCATGGAACCAAGATTCAGCATGGTCTCCTCATTCAAGCTCTGTTAGATGCCATACATTTACCGACATCTATTGCTATCATGAAATGCAAAGCACATACGAAAGTTACTGACACTATTTCTCAAGGTAATGATCTAGCAGATCGCACAGCCAAGCTCACAGCTCAGACACCAGACATTCCAGTTAATAAGACACCGACACACACTCCAGATCTAACTACCTGTATGACAGTTAAGGACCCCACTCAAGATGTCATAGATATCCAGTTACATGCTACTCCCGATGAAATCAAGAAATGGTCCGAACAAGGAGGGGTCCAGACAGATCAGGGATGGGTGACGAAGGGAAAAGCCACATGGTTTCTCCCCGACTCTATGGTTCAAGTCATTATCAATACTGCACATAGTCCAGCACATTTAGGAGAAAAAGCTATGTTAGATAGTATCCAGAACATTTGGTTCAACAAGCATTTACGAGCTGCAGCCAAGCAGAAAGTCCGTACCTGTATGATATGTTGTCAGTTCAATCCAGGTAAAAGTGTCCCGGTGGAACAAGGTGGATTCCAGCCCCCTGACCACCCTTTTGAAGTCCTCCAGATGGATTATATTCAGATGGAGCGATGTCGAGGTTTCAAGTATGTCCTTGTAATCGTATGCGCTTTGTCCAGGTGGACAGAAGCATATCCAGTCCCAGATTACACAGCCGCGACCACTGCCAAGCAGTTGGTTCGTGAATTCTTCCCCCGTTATGGACTCCCTAGGGTCGTGTATTCTGACAACGGCCAGCCATTCTCATCTGAGCTCATGAAACACATCTCCCTTTTGTTAGGGTACCAGTGGAAGTTCCATTGCGTACGCCATCCTGAAGCAGCCGGTCTCGTAGAGAGACATAATCAGACCCTGAAAATTCGAATTGCAAAAGTATGTAAAGAGAAAGGTGTGGACTGGCTAGTAGCTCTGCCAGTCGCTTTGTTTTATATGCGCATGGTCGCACATTCCAGATCAGGTCTGTCCCCGTACGAGGTCGTATTCGGCCGCCCCCCTAATATGTGGGGTACACCTAGACCCCGAAGTATTACCGATGTTTCAAGTAATATGCTGACAGATTACCTAGCTTCCTTGATGTCTGCCCTACACTCTTGTCGTTCACAGGTTGCCACCGCATTTCCAGACAATACCGAGGTGGCACCGCATGAAATCGTTCCCGGATGCATGGTTCTTGTGAGAAATTTTGATCGTTCAAGTCCGCTGGAGCCCCGCTGGAAGGAACCCAAACAGGTCCTCCTAACCACCCGTACAGCCGTGAAGTTGGAGGGGAGAAAAGGCTGGGTGCATCTGTCGCATATAAAGAAGTTTTATGGACTGAAACCTGTTTCAAAGAACATTTCCGAGGATTTCAAACACTGCCAAAGTACTATTCTTAAGGACTGTCCCGCAAAAGACTCTGAGACGAACCCTTCCCTGTTAGAGAAAACTCCGCAGCAGGAGTATAAGCTTAAACTAAGGTCTAGTAAAATAAGTCAGCCAGTTTGATTGTCTAAGTCCTCCCCTAGGTGAAACGGTTAGACCGGTTTCTGACATGTATATAATAGACCCCCACAGAGAGAGAGTTAGTGAGAATTCTAAAAGTTGCATTATTATTTTATGTTTTCTGCTATATTTCAGCATTATGATTTCCTGCACCAGTTATGCATTTTATCTGTGTTTTCCAGTTTCTCATGTAAATAAGTCTGCTAATGTTACAGTAGAGCACACGTTTAGTGATCTGCCTCCTCATGAACTCTCTTATCGTCTTGCTATGCGTAATAATTCCTTTATCCGCATGTTACATTATTCACACCAGACCAGCAATGCCACTAATTGTTGGGTGTGTGGTCGACTCCCCCCTTTCCAGACACCGAAGGGAGTTCTGCCACTTTTTCCTTATCCATTTTCACATAATGGTTCGTGTGGAGCATGGTCCACGTTAACATCATCCTCAACAGATATGTCTTTTCTTAACAGTACATGTTTTCCAGACAAGCAAGGTCTTCCCCACAGAACAGGGTTAGATCTAGAAAATGAAGTTTATAATCTGGGTAATTATTCTTCGAATTTCATGGTCCTGAATGTCCAGTCTGATACTACTCCAGACTTACCTGCTATTTCAGTACTACCAGTCAAAGGCGAATTATGTGTCCGAAATAATGGTTCCATACATGTAGGCCATAGTGATTGTACTACTATTGTCAAGTATAGTGACAGTGGGAAATCTGTTTTCAAAGCTTCACGTCATTCTTATTTTGTTTGTGGTCAGACCGCATATGTTCGTCTGCCCCTTGATTGGGATGGTACATGTTACATTGCCTTCCTACTGCCACCAGTTTTTCTAGCCCCACCTGACTACCATAGGAATTCCCACCTAGTACATACTAGACACAAGAGAGACCTCCCGATTGTCGATTATACTGAAACTGCTCTAGAGCAATACATAGATATCAATAAAGGTGTCTTCCCCTACTTAGGTACTGTTGTAAATAGTAAACTGATACGTAGATTAACCAGAACACTTGAAGCAGTAGTGATTGAGACTACTTCTGCTCTAGGTAACTTAACCGAAGAGCAATCCTTTATGAGAATTGTCGTGCTCCAGAATCGTCTCGTCCTTGACGTCATACTGGCCGATAGGGGCGGGGCATGTAGAGTCATCGGATCTAGTTGCTGCATTTTCATTCCTAATAACGCACCGTCTGTTTATTCAGCTATTACCAGACTCCATAATATTGCCCATATGTTACACCAAAATCCAGGCACCTGGACATGGTCCGGTTGGTTCTGGAATACAATTTCCGCCTGGGGATGGAAAGTATTGTCATTTCTGGGTATTGCAGTAGCGATCATATTCAGTTGCTGCCTCTGTATACAATGTGGCCCTGCGATTTGCGGCATTTGTGCTACCTCTTGTATTCCTAGTCCCAAGTCCCGTTCTAAACCCAGTTCCAAGAAAATTCGAGACGAGCAAATGATACTGTATGAAATGATAGATGGTATCATGAATATTGATGTTTCCTGATGGAAACGTAGTGACAAGGAGGGAATGTGGAAAAGTAAATTTTGCCATGTTCTGTGTCCCTACGTGTCCTCCATCTTATGTTATGTGTGCATGATTAATATGCATATGTATTCCCCATGTTCGATTAAAGACACAATTACAGTTGTGTCCATCTCTAATATGCCAGTTTCCAGTTCTCGTGAAAGCTACGAGTATTAGGCCTATGTAAAGCTACGTTGCCACGTTTCTCAGTGTGCACGTTATTTCATTGTAAAGTCCCCGTTTCTAGGCCTCAAAAGGGCCCGGACACCAGATTCAGTTTCTGTCTCCTGAGCCCTCGCTGAGGAGCGATACAGCCCCCACCTGTGTTCCTGACCCTTCACTTACTTCCTGCCTCGCAGTGCCTGGTTCAGCCTGGCTCTGCCTCCGAGTCTGCCAAGAGTATGTTATGATTCTAGTTATCAGTCCAGCCCTCCTTCTCTGCATTCCTAAGCTACTGAATCGCATCAATAGTTTCCGTCATTGTCTAGCCTTTACGTCTCCTTGTAAGAGGAATACTGTATTAATGATCATTTAATATTACTCATAATGCACTACATGTAGAATAATGCATGCTCCAGTCTTAGAGTCTGTTAGCCTTTTCCCTCCTGACTCTTAGTTTATATCAACATGTTCTCTAAACATCAGATACTAGATAGGGCTTAGGTACATGTCGCCCTGACTCTCCAGACTTCAGTCTCTGCTCCTAGCACAGAGTTCATAGCCCCCAGCTTCTCCCTAGTAACACGTCATTGTCAGTTTGCGCGCACCATTAGGTTAGAGGTCCCGGCTCCTTAGGTAGCCCCCTCCATGTTTCCGCCCCATTTATGACATACCCTGTTACGTTTACATCACATGTCTATGTATACGCCTCTTGTTACACCCACTTTCACCCTTATCTTTCGCGACTGCTATTGACCACACCCACTGCTCCGCCTACTGTATTCACTGTAAAGCAACTGTTTTAGTATATATGCCTGTGTATTGTTATTAAAGTTAGCGCGCTCATTCCAGATCCTGCCCCAGGCTAGCTAGCCATCCCAGATCTTGTCCGTGCAGGTTGTCCTGTTCCTGTCCTTTATGCTGTATTAAACCTGCAAACTCCTACTACCTCGAATCTTGACTCTTATTTATTGAGCTATCTGTTATTGCTATGTCCAGTAAAACCTAGATCCGGTATTATTTATTTATATACCACATAAGGTTATCAGTGCCTGAGTGGCTTGTTCATATCCTCAATTATTAGGACTGAGCCTTGGGGCGAGGATGAGGAGGTAATAAAATGTATACATGTCCCACATTCCTTCACACTTTACAGGTTCTAAATGCAAGTCTTTCACCATTATTTAAGGGTGCTCAATGAGTCATCGTATGGACCTTGGAAGGATGTAAGGCTGTGTGGGCCAGGGTCGCCTTTAGGGCACTGCGACAGGTGCGGCCGCACTTGGTGCTGATCTGGAGGGGGCACTGATCTCAGGTAGGGGGCGCTGTGTTTAGCAATAACTTATGATTGGAGAGATGAGGGGCACTTTTGACCGGTGGCAGTGCGGGTATTCGAGGGGTGTAGGGGCACCAAAAATGATTGTGGCACTGGGCGCCCCCAGCGTTAAAGCCGGCCCTGTGGGCCATGACAAATACGGACTCATGAACGGTGGTCTACACCCAGGTGCCAGCAACGACCCCTTCACTCACTCAACCACCTTCCTGGCTTTATGCATCTTTCCTGCAATTCCACTCATACCCACCTCTCTCATCACACCTTCCCTGCAGTTGTGGAAAAGTAAATTTTGCCATGTTCTGTGTCCCTACGCCTCATCCATCATATGTTATGTGTGCATGACCAATATGCATATGTTATTCCCCATTTCTGATTAAAGACGCAATTACAGTTGTGTCCACCTCTAGTATGTTAGTTTCCAGTCCTCGTGAATACTACGAATATCAGACCTATGTAAGTAATGTTGCCACGTTTCTCAGTGTGCACGTTATTCAATTATAAAGTCTCCGTTTCCAGGCCTCAAAAGGGCCCGGACCACAGATTCAGCTCCTGTCTCCTGAAAGCCTCGCTGAGGAGCGATACAGCCCCCACCTGTATCCTCGACCCTTCACTTACTTCCTGCCTTGCAGTGCCCGGTGCACCCCGGCTCTGCCTCTGAGTCTGCCAAAAGTATGTTATAGTTCCTGCTATCAGTTCAGTCCTCCTCCTCTGCATTCCTAAGCTACTGAACTGCATCAATAGTTTCCGTCATTGTCTAGCCTTCTCGTCTCCACGTTAGAGAAATACTGTATTTAATGGTCATTTAATATTCTTCACGCACTACATGTAGAATAATGCATGGTCCAGTCTTAGAATCAAGTTAGCTTTTCCCCTCATGACTTCTAGTTTATATCAACATGTTCCCTAAACATTAGATACCAGATAGGGTTCAGGTACATGTCGCTCCGACCCTCCAGACTCTAGTCTCTGCTCCTAGCACAGAGTTCGTAGCCCCCAGCTTCTCCTAGTAATACGTCATTGCTAGTTTTCGCGCACCATTAGGTTAGAGGTCCCGGCTCCTTAGGTAGCCCCCTCCAATGTTTCCGCCCATTCATGACATATTCTGTTACGTTTTGCATCACATGTCTAAGTAAACTCCCAGTTACACCTCTTATTTCTCTTATCTCTCGCGACTGCTACGCGTCACGCCTTCTACTCCACCCACTGTTACGCCTATTGCAATGTAATGCTATGTGTTTGCGCTATGTATATAAGTCAATGTCTTGTTATTAAATGTTAGCGCGCTCATCCCAGACCAAGCCCCAGCAGCTGCTGGGCCTCTTTTCCCCTGCTGGGATCCTTTTGTTCTGCTGGGTCACCCTATGCAGGTTGTCCTGATCCTGTCCTTATGCTGTAATAAACCTGCAGAAACTCCTACTACCTCGAATCTTGACTCTTATTTATTGAGCTATCTGTTATGCTATAAGTCTAGTCAAAAATAGGGTATTATTTATTTATTTACCACACAGTGCCTGGGTTGGATTCAGGTTTACCCTCTCACAATGTGTTTTTCTTTCTGTTCTTCTGGACCAGGGTTCTCCAAAATTGGTCCTGGAGGGGCGGAGCCATGCCAGATATTTAGCATATCCCTATTTAGGGCGATCCAGAGGAGAGGCTAGCAGTGTGCTCCTATCGTGTTTTCCTGTTAAAGGGCCCCCGTGAGCCCCCAAGCTGACGAGCTTTTGGAGATGCACCTGCGCGCCTAAGAGGCATCGAGGCCTGTGACGGTTGTTTGGCGGCCTTCTCAACCACCCCAGAACTTTTCTCTACTGATGAGGGATACTATCCCGAAACACGAGCCATGTCTCGTGTCTAGAGATGCTGAAAATTCGAGTACTTACTTGCACCAACCTTGATGAATCACACACAAACTTTTTTCGACACTCTTCAAGTTGGACGTACTGCATATACCATAATGCAGAGGGGCGATCCGGAGGAGAGGCTAGCAGTGTGCTCCCATCGTGTTTTCCCATTTAGATAGATGTATTAATCTTAAAACTCTGGCATGGATTCGGCCCTTCAGGGCCGTCTCTGCAGAACCCTATAATCTGGGCAATCATGCAGTGCCAGCCACTGGCAGCTGTCCTATTCTCTCATATTAGAGGTGGGCTAGCCAACAAATGAACAAGAACAGCCGAGCCAGCGGTATGGCTTGGCTCTACGAGCCCATGGATGAGCCGAGCCCTGAACATGTTTGGCATGTAATTCTTGCAACAAACATCACCTAAAAATATTTTCACGTCAGTACATCAGACTGTATCACTGCATTGAGAGACATTTATTTAAAGTGACAGTTTTTAAAGATGAACTTAGAAACATTCATGCCTCTCCGCCCTGGCAACAATGCCATTAGTGAGCTAAGAGACAAGTCAGTTGTCATGTACACCCTGTGTGTGGCCTACTTTCGTATTTTATATGCAACAAGATTATAGTCTATTAAATCAGTCATATGAGAGGTTGTCTAGGATCCAACACCAAACAAGCAGGGAAGCCTTCAGTGGCTCGCCCACCTTTACCTCATGGATGGGAGAGCTCCTGCTGTGATTAACAGGTTTACTAAGCCTTGTAGGCGTGTATCAACCACATAGGCTGCCCAGGATGAAGTGATCGCTGTACCTGAGGAGCTATGGATTTGTTTTGCCTGCCTGTGTTTGAGGGTCAAGAGCAGTCTGTGTGATTGGCGACACAATATTTCTTCTGAGCTGGTTTGCATGTTGACCAGAATTACAAAGGGAGTGAGTGGTAGGGGTGACTACTTCAATACAAAACAATGAAAACTAAGTTGTAGGGCGTGGGGCCGTTGGAAAAGGCTGAGTGGATTCTTGCCTCCGTCCGAGCAGGAACCTGTTCAGCAGGCACCAGAATACACAGGCAGGAGACTTAACCACATCCAGGAGAGGTGAGGCAGGCCCTGGGATACAGACATGCATCTGAACTGTGCCGCTCCAGACATGGCCCCTGAAGGCAGCAGCTTGGTATCCATACCCTGAAGATACCGTATGCCATCTCCACAGTAATAACTTGCACCTAGCAGCATTACGCCTGCACAGTACTGGACAGGAAGCATGATCTCCGTGTATGCGTTACTGTTGAGGTAACTGCCCTAAGGACACCAATGCAGCAGCTCCACAGTACTGCTCAGGACAATAACTTGCACCTAGCAGCATAGCGGCTGCATATCTCTGCTCAGGAAGCATGATCTCCGTGTATGCGTTACTGTTGAGGTAACTGCCCTAAGGACACCAATGCAGCATCTCCACAGTACTGCTCAGGACAATAACTTGCACCTAGCAGCATAGCGGCTGCATATCACTGCTCAGGAAGCATGATCTCCGTGTATGCGTTACTGCTGAGGAAACTGCCCTGAGGACACCAGCCCATCATCTCCACAGTACTGCTCAGGACAATAACTTGCACCTAGCAGCATAGCGGCTGCACAGTACTGGACAGGAAGCATGATCTCCGTGTATGCTGTTATGTTAATGTTATGTTAATTTATTTCTTCTATAGCGCTCGGCGACTCCGAGGAGCATCCCAGCGCTTTGGTGAAGAAAGAGCAGCTAGTAAACAACAACACAACAACTTAAAAGCAGACACAAGAAAGGGATCACATTTGTTTCGTGAACAGCCACGTTTTTAGCTCTCTTCTAAAAGTAAGAAGATTGGGAGTCTGTCTGAGAGAGAGTGGTAGTTCATTCCACTCCTTCGGGGCTAAATAGCGAAAGGATCGACCACCAATCCTTGCACGCCTGATTACTGGGACTGTCATTTTAGATATGCAAGATGATCTCAGAGATCGACTAGGTACATAGCGGGAGAGGCGTTTCCCTATGTACTTAGGACAAGTTCCATGTAGAGCTTTAAAAGCAAAAGTCAGACACTTGAAAAGAATTCTTTTGGCGATCGGTAGCCAATGTAAAGAATTCAGTAAAACCGTAGCTCCTGCTCTTCTCGGCAGTCCATAGATAGCACGAGCTGCGGAGTTCTGGACTACTTGCAAACGGTTCAGAAGATATTTTGGTAAACCCAAGAAAAGAACGTTTGCGTAGTCCAGTCGAGATCCGATCAAGGCCTGAACAATAATCTTCCTGTGCTGGTGAGACACCAGAGGAAGAAACTTCCTCAGCATTCGCAAAATGCCAAAGCATTTGCCTGAGAGACACGAGATATGTGGCCCAAAGGACAGTTCACTGTCCACGATCACTCCCAAATTTTTTGCCTTGAGAGACACATTGTCAGGAGGGAACAGATCTTGTGGCCACCAAGCCTTCCAATCTGGTTCACAGGTGCATCCAAAGAAGAGCAGCTCCGACTTGTCGGAGTTGCACTTTAAACCATTGCACCTGAACCACTCAAAGACCGCACTAAGGCAGTCCCTGATCTTTACGCCGTCGAATGCCCCACCCCTATCACAAGTGAAAAGGAGCTGGGTGTCGTCGGCGTAGGATACGATCTGGGCGCCAAAGGATTCCGCGACTCCCGCCAGAGGTGCCATAAAGATGTTAAATAGCATGGGGCTAAGAATGGAACCTTGCGGAACCCCTACCTCTAGCGGAGCCATATCTGCGGAAAATGGTGGCGCCCAGATCGTTTGCCGGCGCTCGGCCAGAAAGGATTTAAGCCATTTCCACACCGTTCCCCGAATGCCGCTCTCCCAGAGTCTTATGAGGAGGCGATCATGAGGAACGGTGTCGAAAGCCACCGACAGATCCAACATGACCAACATGGCCCTTCCCCCAGAGTCGAGTCTTTCCCTGATGGCATCTGTGACCTCGAGAAGAGCCGACTCCGTGCTAAAGTTTGCACGAAACCCAGATTGCGTATCATGCAACAGGTCATTTCCTTCGATGAAATTGGAAATCGTTCGATATGCAAATCTCTCGGCCACTTTCGCCAGAGCAGGGAGAAGGGAAATAGGCCTGTAGTTGGCATGGATAAGGGGGTCCAAGGTGGGCTTTTTAATCAATGGCAGGATCAAGGCATGTTTCCATGCCACCGGAACCACTCCAGTTGACAATGAAGAATTTAGAAGAGGGTTCAACAAAGCATTTAGGGCAGGTGCCACCTTCCCCAGATGTTTAGCCGGGCACGGGTCAAGTGGAGAGCCTGATTTCAGGCCTGACAAAAGCTCTAAGGATGTGTCAAGGCATAGGTATGGAAACTGTAAAAGAGAAGGGCCAGGATCCTCCCTAAACGGGGGGGGGGGATGAAGGATCAACAACCGACCGAGAGCTAGGATGGAAAAGAGAGGCTTGGATGGTAGTGATTTTATTTACAAAAAAATTTGCAAGCTGTTTTATCCATACTTCTGAATGAGTATGAGCTGGTGTACAAGTGGCTGGAGAGGTGAAATCCAGAACAACTTTAAAAATGTCCTTGCATCCATTTTCTGCCTCATCGATACGACGCTCGAAATAAGCCTTTTTTTCACTCCAGATTGACTGGTGATAGGCTTTAGTTATTACTCGAAGCTTCATTTTCTCGGTCGGGTCATAGGCCCGTCTCCAGACTCTCTCAGCCCTTTTACAGCCCTGCCGCTGCTCTCTTAATTGGGGGGTGAACCAAGGGGCCGACGCTCTACGTTCACCTGATTTAAGCTTTTTTTCGGGGATTAAGATCTCAAGTCTGGCTACCAGCCAATCGTGAAAGAGGCTAAGGTTATCTTCCAAGTTGCCCAAAAGAGGACATGGACAGATGGTAAGGGCCTCTGATAACATATCCACCGAAAGCAGATGGAAAGGGCGTGAGGTTCGCGTGGTCTCAATTAATTCTCTCCCCCGAATCGGAGCAATGGCAGGTACGGAAAAAGTGATCAAAAAATGATCAGACCAATAATACTGGTTCAATAGCCGTTATCGTAATAGATTTTGTTGAAAAAATCTGGTCTAAAATGTGGCCTTTATTGTGCGTCGGTGTCTGCAAAAATGGAGACAATCCTAGTGTAGCAGTAATGTCACTAAGTTTCATTGCAGCGGGGTCCAATGTATTATCCATATGGACATTGAGATCCCCAAGAAGCATGCAATGCTCAGATCTGAGACAAGGGACTGAGAGTGCTACTTGTAGTTCATCAAAGAACGGCCCTACAGGCCCCGGGGCTCTGTACAAGAGAATCCCAGTACAAGCCTGGAGAGGGGAGAGCTGAAGGGTGAAGCCCAAAGCTTCACATCCCTGGATATTCTCTACCGGAAAGGTTGCGCAGGGTATGTTTTTATTTACCACCAGAGCTACACCTCCCCCTCTGCCCGATGTTCTATCCCTCCTAAAGATGTTGTATTCCGGAGGGATGGCATTGGCTAGGTCAGGAGTGGAGCAGTCACTCAGCCAGGTCTCAGTAAGGAATAAACATGGCATATTGGAATTATATAATACATTCCAGATGTCAAGGGAGTGACAGGTCAAGGATCTAGTATTCAGAAGAAGACATTGATATGGGGCCAGGGTATTGTCCTGCGTGGATATAGTAGTCTTTAAAAAATGCCAGCCGCAAATCGGACAGCCTTTTCTAAAGGCTCGGCAGCCCGGAAAAAAAGAGTGGCATAAGTTACGGGGAGGGCGAATAGCAAGTAAATCTGCTGAATTATAGCAAATCATATCCAATAAAATAAGACAAAGATCTAGTAATGAAATACTAAATTCAACAGCCCACCGTCCAGCTCCGTCCGCTGCCGAGACGCAGACGGGCAGGACTCTAGCAAGACTCCGGCAAAGCGGAGGCCGACCCGCTGCGCGATCCCTCTGCGCTCGGAGGACTGGTTTAAATAGTCCCTCCAGGTGGGGAGCTCAAACGACCCTCCGGTACACCCAAGATGGCGCTGGAAGAGCGCCAAAGCCCTTCACAAGATGGCGCCCGGTAGGAAGATTTACAAAAAACCCTCACCAACCCCAGAACCGGACCCGCACAAGCGGCGGTGTGCATAGACAATTAAAATGCAGGTAAGGGGTGAGCCCCAGGAATACTGCCAATAAAAATAAAGAGATAAGAAAAAAAACGAACAAAATGAAAAAACGAGCATTTAAAATCACAATGCGCTCACCACGCTGCGCAAAGCTGTTAGAGCTGCCTATGCTTGCCCAGTCATTTCTATAAGGCTGTTCAGGGCCCCAAGGACCGCCTTAAATAGTCCCTCCAGGTGGGGAGCTCAAACGACCCTCCGGTACACCCAAGATGGCGCTGGAAGAGCGCCAAAGCCCTTCACAAGATGGCGCCCGGTAGGAAGATTTACAAAAACCCCTCACCAACCCCAGAACCGGACCCGCACAAGCGGCGGTGTGCATAGACAATTAAAATGCAGGTAAGGGGTGAGCCCCAGGAATACTGCCAATAAAAATAAAGAGATAAGAAAAAAAACGAACAAAATGAAAAAACGAGCATTTAAAATCACAATGCGCTCACCACGCTGCGCACAGCTGTTAGAGCTGCCTATGCTTGCCCAGTCATTCATGTCATCCAGTCATTTCATGCGTTACTGTCGAGGTAACTGCCCTAAGGACACCAATGCAGCATCTCCACAGTACTGCTCAGGACAATAACTTGCACCTAGCAGCATTGCGCCTGCACAGTACTGCTCAGGAAGCATTCCCTGAACTTTGTGCATGCGTTACTTATGAGGAAACTGCCCTAAGGACACCAGCGCAGCATCTCCACAGTACTGCTCAGGACAATACCTTGCACCTAGCAGCATCGCGCCTGCACAGTACTGGACAGGAAGCATGATCTCCGTATATGCGTTACTGTTGAGGTAACTGCCCTAAGGACACCAATGCAGCATCTCCACAGTACTGCTCAGGACAATAACTTGCACCTAGCAGCATAGCGGCTGCATATCACTGCTCAGGAAGCATGAACTTCGTGTATGCGTTACTGTTGAGGTAACTGCCCTAAGGACACCAATGCAGCATCTCCACAGTACTGCTCAGGACAATAACTTGCACCTAGCAGCATAGCGGCTGCATATCACTGCTCAGGAAGCATGATCTCCGTGTATGCGTTACTGCTGAGGAAACTGCCCTGAGGACACCAGCCCATCATCTCCACAGTACTGCTCAGGACAATAACTTGCACCTAGCAGCATAGCGGCTGCACAGTACTGGACAGGAAGCATGATCTCCGTGTATGCGTTACTGCTGAGGAAACTGCCCTAAGGACACCAATGCAGCATCTCCACAGTACTGCTCAGGACAATAACTTGCACCTAGCAGCATTGCGCCTGCACAGTACTGCTCAGGAAGCATTCCCTGAACTTTGTGCATGCGTTACTTATGAGGAAACTGCCCTAAGGACACCAGCGCAGCATCTCCACAGTACTGCTCAGGACAATACCTTGCACCTAGCAGCATCGCGCCTGCACAGTACTGGACAGGAAGCATGAACTCCGTGTATGCGTTACTGTTGAGGTAACTGCCCTAAGGACACCAATGCAGCATCTCCACAGTACTGCTCAGGACAATAACTTGCACCTAGCAGCATAGCGGCTGCATATCACTGCTCAAGAAGCATGATCTCCGTGTATGCGTTACTGTTGACGTAACTGCCCTAAGGACACCAATGCAGCATCTCCACAGTACTGCTCAGGACAATAACTTGCACCTAGCAGCATAGCGGCTGCAAATCACTGCTCAGGAAGCATGATCTCCGTGTATGCGTTACTGCTGAGGAAACTGCCCTGAGGACACCAGCCCATCATCTCCACAGTACTGCTCAGGACAATAACTTGCCCCTAGCAGCATAGCGGCTGCACAGTACTGGACAGGAAGCAGGATCTCCGTGTATGCGTTACTGCTGAGGAAACTGCCCTAAGGACACCAATGCAGCATCTCCACAGTACTGCTCAGGACAATAACTTGTACCTAGCAGCATTGCGGCTGCACAGTTCTGCTCAGGAAGCATTCCCTGAACTTTGTACATGCATTACTGCTGAGGAAACTGCCCTAAGGACACCAGCGCAGCATCTCCACAGTACTGCTCAGGACAATAACTTGCACCTAGCAGCATAGCAGCTCCACATCACCGCTCAGGAAGCATGAACTTTGTGTATGCATTACTGCTGAGGAAACTGCCCTAAGGACACCAATGCAGCATCTCCACAGTACTGCTCAGGACAATAACTTGTACCTAGCAGCATTGCGGCTGCACAGTTCTGCCCAGGAAGCATTCCCTGAACTTTGTGCATGCATTACTGCTGAGGAAACTGCCCTAAGGACACCAGCGCAGCATCTCCACAGTACTGCTCAGGACAATAACTTGCACCTAGCAGCATAGCAGCTGCACATCACTGCTCAGGAAGCATGATCTTTGTGTATGCATTACTGCTGAGGAAACTTCCCTAAGGACACCAGCGCAGCATCTTCACAGTACTGCTCAGGACAATAACTTGCACCTAGCAGCATTGCGGCTGCACAGTTCTGCTCAGGAAGCATTCCCTGAACTTTGTGCATGCATTACTGCTGAGGAAACTGCCCTAAGGACACCAGCGCATCATCTCCACAGTACTGCTCAGGACAATAACTTGCACCCAGCAGCATAGCGGCTGCACAGTACTGCTCAGGAAGCATGATCTTTGTGTATGCGTTACTGCTGAGGAAACTGCCCTAAGGACACCAGCGCAGCATCTCCACAGTACTGCTCAGGGCAATAACTTGCACCTAGCAGCATTGCGGCTGCACAGTTCTGCTCAGGAAGCATTCCCTGAACTTTGCGCATGCATTACTGCTGAGGAAACTGCCCTAAGGACACCAGCGCAGCATCTCCACAGTACTGCTCAGGACAATAACTTGCACCCAGCAGCATAGCGGCTGCACAGTACTGCTCAGGAAGCATGATCTTTGTGTATGCGTTACTGCTGAGGAAACTGCCCTAAGGACACTAGCGCAGCATCTCCACAGTACTGCTCAGGACAATAACTTGCACCTAGCAGCATAGCGCTGCACAGTACTGGACAGGAAGCAGGATCTCCGTGTATGCGTTACTGCTGAGGAAACTGCCCTAAGGACACCAATGCAGCATCTCCACAGTACTGCTCAGGACAATAACTTGCACCTAGCAGCATTGCGGCTGCACAGTTCTGCTCAGGAAGCATTCCCTGAACTTTGTACATGCATTACTGCTGAGGAAACTGCCCTAAGGACACCAATGCAGCATCTCCACAGTACTGCTCAGGACAATAACTTGCACCTAGCAGCATAGCGGCTGCATATCACTGCTCAGGAAGCATGAACTTCGTGTATGCGTTACTGTTGAGGTAACTGCCCTAAGGACACCAATGCAGCATCTCCACAGTACTGCTCAGGACAATAACTTGCACCTAGCAGCATAGCGGCTGCATATCACTGCTCAGGAAGCATGATCTCCGTGTATGCGTTACTGCTGAGGAAACTGCCCTGAGGACACCAGCCCATCATCTCCACAGTACTGCTCAGGACAATAACTTGCACCTAGCAGCATAGCGGCTGCACAGTACTGGACAGGAAGCATGATCTCCGTGTATGCGTTACTGCTGAGGAAACTGCCCTAAGGACACCAATGCAGCATCTCCACAGTACTGCTCAGGACAATAACTTGCACCTAGCAGCATTGCGCCTGCACAGTACTGCTCAGGAAGCATTCCCAGAACTTTGTGCATGCGTTACTTATGAGGAAACTGCCCTAAGGACACCAGCGCAGCATCTCCACAGTACTGCTCAGGACAATACCTTGCACCTAGCAGCATCGCGCCTGCACAGTACTGGACAGGAAGCATGAACTCCGTGTATGCGTTACTGTTGAGGTAACTGCCCTAAGGACACCAATGCAGCATCTCCACAGTACTGCTCAGGACAATAACTTGCACCTAGCAGCATAGCGGCTGCATATCACTGCTCAAGAAGCATGATCTCCGTGTATGCGTTACTGTTGACGTAACTGCCCTAAGGACACCAATGCAGCATCTCCACAGTACTGCTCAGGACAATAACTTGCACCTAGCAGCATAGCGGCTGCAAATCACTGCTCAGGAAGCATGATCTCCGTGTATGCGTTACTGCTGAGGAAACTGCCCTGAGGACACCAGCCCATCATCTCCACAGTACTGCTCAGGACAATAACTTGCACCTAGCAGCATAGCGGCTGCACAGTACTGGACAGGAAGCAGGATCTCCGTGTATGCGTTACTGCTGAGGAAACTGCCCTAAGGACACCAATGCAGCATCTCCACAGTACTGCTCAGGACAATAACTTGTACCTAGCAGCATTGCGGCTGCACAGTTCTGCTCAGGAAGCATTCCCTGAACTTTGTACATGCATTACTGCTGAGGAAACTGCCCTAAGGACACCAGCGCAGCATCTCCACAGTACTGCTCAGGACAATAACTTGCACCTAGCAGCATAGCAGCTCCACATCACCGCTCAGGAAGCATGAACTTTGTGTATGCATTACTGCTGAGGAAACTGCCCTAAGGACACCAATGCAGCATCTCCACAGTACTGCTCAGGACAATAACTTGTACCTAGCAGCATTGCGGCTGCACAGTTCTGCCCAGGAAGCATTCCCTGAACTTTGTGCATGCATTACTGCTGAGGAAACTGCCCTAAGGACACCAGCGCAGCATCTCCACAGTACTGCTCAGGACAATAACTTGCACCTAGCAGCATAGCAGCTGCACATCACTGCTCAGGAAGCATGATCTTTGTGTATGCATTACTGCTGAGGAAACTTCCCTAAGGACACCAGCGCAGCATCTTCACAGTACTGCTCAGGACAATAACTTGCACCTAGCAGCATTGCGGCTGCACAGTTCTGCTCAGGAAGCATTCCCTGAACTTTGTGCATGCATTACTGCTGAGGAAACTGCCCTAAGGACACCAGCGCATCATCTCCACAGTACTGCTCAGGACAATAACTTGCACCCAGCAGCATAGCGGCTGCACAGTACTGCTCAGGAAGCATGATCTTTGTGTATGCGTTACTGCTGAGGAAACTGCCCTAAGGACACCAGCGCAGCATCTCCACAGTACTGCTCAGGGCAATAACTTGCACCTAGCAGCATTGCGGCTGCACAGTTCTGCTCAGGAAGCATTCCCTGAACTTTGCGCATGCATTACTGCTGAGGAAACTGCCCTAAGGACACCAGCGCAGCATCTCCACAGTACTGCTCAGGACAATAACTTGCACCCAGCAGCATAGCGGCTGCACAGTACTGCTCAGGAAGCATGATCTTTGTGTATGCGTTACTGCTGAGGAAACTGCCCTAAGGACACCAGCGCAGCATCTCCACAGTACTGCTCAGGACAATAACTTGCACCTAGCAGCATAGCGCTGCACAGTACTGGACAGGAAGCAGGATCTCCGTGTATGCGTTACTGCTGAGGAAACTGCCCTAAGGACACCAATGCAGCATCTCCACAGTACTGCTCAGGACAATAACTTGTACCTAGCAGCATTGCGGCTGCACAGTTCTGCTCAGGAAGCATTCCCTGAACTTTGTACATGCATTACTGCTGAGGAAACTGCCCTAAGGACACCAGCGCAGCATCTCCACAGTACTGCTCAGGACAATAACTTGCACCTAGCAGCATAGCAGCTCCACATCACCGCTCAGGAAGCATGAACTTTGTGTATGCATTACTGCTGAGGAAACTGCCCTAAGGACACCAATGCAGCATCTCCACAGTACTGCTCAGGACAATAACTTGTACCTAGCAGCATTGCGGCTGCACAGTTCTGCCCAGGAAGCATTCCCTGAACTTTGTGCATGCATTACTGCTGAGGAAACTGCCCTAAGGACACCAGCGCAGCATCTCCATAGTACTGCTCAGGACAATAACTTGCACCTAGCAGCATAGCAGCTGCACATCACTGCTCAGGAAGCATGAACTTTGTGTATGCATTACTGCTGAGGAAACTGCCCTAAGGACACCAATGCAGCATCTCCACAGTACTGCTCAGGACAATAACTTTCACCTAGCAGCATTGCGGCTGCACAGATCTGCTCAGGAAGCATTCCCTGAACTTTGTGCATACAGTACTGCTGAGGAAACTGCCCTAAGGACACCAGCGCAGCATCTCCACAGTACTGCTCAGAACAATAACTTGCACCTAGTTTCATTGCGCCTGCACAGTACTGGACAGGAAGCATGATCTCCGTGTATGCGTTACTTATGGATAAACTGCCGTAAGGACACCAGTGTAGCATCTCCACAGTACTGCTCAGGACAATAACTTGCACCTAGCAGCATAGCGCTGCACATCACCGCTCAGGAAGCATTCCCTGAACTTTGTGCATGCATTACTGCTGAGGAAACTGCCCTAAGGACCCCAGCGCAGCATCTCCACAGTACTGCTCAGGACAATAACTTGCACCTAGCCAACATTGTGTCTGCACAGTACTGCTCAGGAAGCATCAGCTTTGTGCATGCATTACTGCTGAGGAAACTGCCCTGTCGATACCCGCCGTGCATATTCCCAGTTCTGCTCAGGATGCATAGACTGAGGTTTTTGCATGCGCATTACTGCTGAGGAAACTGCCTTAGGGGTACCCGCACTGTATCTACATGGTACTGCTGAGAACGGTCCCTTGTTGGCATCAGCTTGGTATCGAGTCCTTACACATTGAACACGGCACTTACCTGACGGGGTCACATGCAAAGGGCCTTGATAACCACTTGACAGTGAGCATCCTTCTCAACCCCCCGCTGGGAGCTGTGAGAGCGCTCCTTTCACACCCTGGGATACGAGGAAGAGATCAAGAGGATCCAGTGATGTGATCATGCAGGTGGATCCCCGATCACCCTGTGTGCAGATCGGCGCCCCAAGATCCAGTGCCAGCCCTGCCTGCCCTACACAACCTGGCACTGGGGAGGTATGTGTGGCATGCCCCTGTCCTGCCCCCAGTCCTGGTTAACTGTTAACCTTCCTTCGGAGTCTCACTCATCCCATTGGCAACACTAGTCTGTAGAGTCTTCTATGTGTGACTAACTTCTCTCCTCCATGCCCCCCTCCTCTCCCTTCCCTGTCTCCAGCGTTTTAAATGGGCTGGTACTGTCCGGTATGGCACGGGGACACATGCAGATCATATGTACCCTGGGCATTGACAGTCACATACATTATGCTCTTCCATCCTTCTGTCGCCAAGGTGTCTCCCACCTGGGACCAACAGCGCAGCGAGGATGCCACGGCCCCGGTGCAAGTAAGGTAAATACCCCCCCCCCCCCCTCGCTAGGGTCGATGTATACAACAATTGTTAGGGCCGAACGAGCCCCGGTGCCACTGCACCTGTTGCACCAATGGAAATTATGCCTCTTCCAGGGACCCATACGCTTCTCCATTTCCCCTGTAATTTGCCTTGCGACTTCCCTGTTTCCCGTGTCTGCCTCTCAGCCTCCATCCCTGTCTCTCCAGTTACACTACAGGAACTAAAGAAAGCAGAGTCGATGTGAATGCTGCTGCACTCGGACACACATGACTCGTATGACGAGAGGGGTGTACTGCTGTGTACCTGTTCTGTGAGCGAGGGAAGCTTCCACTGTTGCTATCAGAGCTGGCTTTCTTCTGTCACTACTGCTGGCAAACCCTACAGCCTGTGGATGGTACCGGCACCCAAACCGCCTGGCAGGCATCCTCCAGTCTTACCAACAAATAATGATTACTCTACTAGCCCCTGATCCAAGGCCAGTCCAGCCATAGTATCTACTAGGGCATAAACTCAGAACAATGGACTGCCTTGTAGACAATAGCTCAATCTCGGGTGGGCTTCGTGCACCGTGCACCACAACCCTCATCCTTTTTGGACTACAGAGCGATAGAACAACAAAACAAAGCGCGCCCTTCTCTCCCCACACCCTGAAACTCTGATAGAACCTCCCTTGCTGCTCAGACTTTCACCAGCTCTCACAGCTGAGAAGGGATGCAGAACCCAGAATTTCATCCAATTACTGGCACCCCCCAACAGACCCCTTCTGTGTCTGCTCTGACCAACTATTAACCACTGACTTTATCCTCAACCTGAAGCCAACACATTGACTGATGTATATGTGTATCAGTTGAGCTATAAGACACATCCATGCACATTCACTGGCTCATATCCACCGGCTTCGGAGTGAAGCACTCAGGGGTGCAGTATCCAAGCACCCCAAGAATAACAGTACGATGAATCAAGAGTAATAGAGATCGGGTAGAGTCTATGGTACCAGCCAACCTTTAGTCTCTCTGCCAGTGCAGGGGTTAGTAAGTTGGCTACAACTGTATGTGAAGACAATTGTCTCATTATCAGTTCACCATCATCATCGTCACCATCATCATCATTCTTGTCAGAATGAAGAGACCCTAGCCAGGGACATTGGAATTAGTGGCATTGCATCCTCACACTCCCCTGCCTCCACCTAGCAGATCCCAGCTCAAGTGACTCAGGTGATCAACGAGGACCCAGGTTGCAGTGCCTACCAGGATCCACCCATTAGAATGAACAAAGCATGCAATAGGACATCCACACATTGTCAGCTAAATACACTGTTTTTCTTACTAGTCTCTCAAAGGTATTGTCAAGGGTGACGCTTCCCTTTTCTTTCTTTCACTATCATCACACCAAACTTCACACACCCACCTAGACACCATTGACATTACTGACACCTTTCTCTTGTTCTATACCTTTCCGTTTTCCAACACCACCAAAAATTCTCGAACTTCACACACCCGCATAGGGGCGGAAAAGCTGCTGACCTGCTTTTACCACAGCCAACACTATGCTTAACTCTTGAGCAGCCCCCTCAGATGCCACTCTTCCATCACCTCCACTGTGCAGATCTTGCACCACACCCCACACATTGCACACAACCTTTAACTTAATTTCGTCCACCTCTACCCTCTCCATCCATTCCCTGTTGAACAAACTTACTGAAACTCTTCCCTGCAGCAGCCTAAAATGACTCACCCAAGTGCTAGAGTGTGGTCTGGTGTGCATAGCCTAAACCACCTCTCTAAGACACTCTTTTTATTCCAAACTATTCACTATTCGTAATCAGAAATGTTCCATAATTACTCCATTAAACTGTTGGAGCGAGGGAGCTATAAGGATGTTTTAATATGCTTAGTACCTTCAATGTCCAAATAAGTCCTCATCTCATAACTCTCAAATTGAGGCCCATTGCTCTTCTGGGTACTCTTCCCTATTAAAGACATTAGACAAGGAATCTATAACAATGTCGATGGTAACATTGTTTACAAATCACATCTCGCCCGTTCGATATAAAAAAGCATCATCACCAATGCTTTTTTTGGTGAAGACCCCTTGACTTGGTACAACCCGATATGTCCATGGCAAACTTTCGCCACATTTGCTTTCACATCTCTATGGGTTTCACTGATAATTACACTTTCATTTGGGATTTGTCACCCACTGTGCACTCAAAGTACACCTGTCTGTAATGTTCCAGAGATCTGTCCTGCAAGGACCACTAAAAGTCTTCACAAATCCCTCTTATCAATGTTTCAATCCCCCATGACCCTTGTGTGCCAACACTGAAACTCTCTCTCTCTCAATCCTACTAGCATAACTATCAAACCTTGCTGTCTGACATCCCCTTCATTGTAGTAAACTCAAAAGCCACATGTTGGTGTTATTCCTTCCACATCCAAAGCTTTCCTGACAAGCCAACTCACCACAATTTATTCCTTGACCCTACTTAACACGGGGTCCCGACTTATCCATTGTCTGTCAGAGGACGACACGGGAGAAACAAAAAAAAAAAGGACCGATCATATATTCACTTAACACTTTCTTCCTCATCTGCCACTTCTTCACATCTTCTTATCCACCACTGGCAAACTTGGTACAAAATCAGCTGCAAAATCTCTGAATCAAGGAACATATTCCATTTTATACTTATATTCCTGTAAATCACAGCTTCATTCGGCACTGTGTTGAGTACCCTGAGGGGCCCCTTTGGTGCTAAACAGATCTACGGGTGACTTCAACTCTGGGGCAGTGTAATTTAGGCTCTACACTTTATATGTCATGAATTCCCTTTTTTTAATCATAGATTACATTATATTCACTGTGTGCCTTAACTTCATTAATATGTGTGAAGCATTTAAATGTATTACTGAAATGTGATCATCTTAGGGACTAGAGATTTATACACAAGTGTACTAATGTTCAGTTGAAACATGTAATCATGTATTCACGTTTTACATTTATTCTTCAAGTTATATGTGTGTAAGTATAGCCATGCATTCAAAGTTCATATTAACTGCTGAGTTAGTGCAGCCTGTCTACCGACCTCAACTGTAATGCATTTAGCCTTGCCAGCACATTCTTCCTTTCTTTCTTTTTCTTTTCACAGGTGCAATATCATGATTCTTGTTAGTTAGAGAAAGGCTTTTTGTTTGGTTTAGACTGTCAATAATGACGCCTGGAGTAAAGAACTTGGCAGTGAATGTGGAAAATGAATGGTCGAAAGAGGGCTTCTGTTCATCACATACCAGGAAGGCGGGATGTTCAAGGTTGTAGATTACAGTCTAAGTTTCGATGTTATGGGAAACTTAATGGGGCGTTGCAGATGCACTTCTTCGGTAACAATTTGATTGGTTCTTGGTGGTGTGAAAGGAGATAAGGGTGTTTTTGAAACTCTTGATGTTTTAATTGGTGTTCTCACAGTTAGAAAGGCAGATTCCCTTTAGACTTGGAGAGGTACAGACCTTTTTTGTGCAAGAGTGAAGCTTTAGGCTAAATATATTCCTAATTGCTTGATAGTCTGTAATAATAACCATTTAATCATATTTGACAATACCTTGTCCTTATTGTGGAGTCAGATTGGCTTCGCAAACTAGAAATATATTGTTGATGTCTTCTCCCTTTCAGTACTTTAAGTCAACCAACAAATGTCCATACGACTAGTGGTGAAAAATCTTTTATTACTTTTCTAAAATATTGTGTTGTAACCACCAGCACACTGTCACATCCATGCAAAGTACATACTCTGCTCGCTACACTTACATTCTGACATGCATCTCCTCTGAAAGCCCTTGAAAGAAAAGTACAACTTCCTCACATCCATCTCTCGCTTGAATTAGCACTTCACCCAACCCACAATGGTTCACATCAGTCATTATTAATATTTTACGTGTGGTATCAAATGTTTTCAGAGGCTTAGCATTCACAATTCACTCTTTCACCGTTCAGAATGCCAAGTAATGCTCTTTACTCCACCCACATGTTTTGTACGTTTTCAACAAGAATTGCATGGAAGCAGTAATTCCAGCTAAACTGAGTAAAAATCCTGCATACAATTAATTATCCCATACCCATGAATGATTAAAACTGATCCTTGCTTGTGGTGTTTGATAAATCTGCAATAGCTCTCATCAAATTTTCCTTCGGCTCAACTTCTACACCTGACACACTATAACTGCACAGTCCACACACTCACACACCACTCCACCCCAATCTCACATTTCTTTATTATTACCTTCACACCCTTCTCCCTTAAAACATCCAAAACCTTCCACAGCTTCTCATTATGAAATTCTTTGCCAAAGCCTAAAATGTTATCCTGGAAATATTTGACTCAAGCCATCCCCTTAAAACAAAACATGCATAGCCCTCTTAAATACATCTGACGCTGGCACCAGCCCAAAGGGCATCCTCTTGAAACAGAATGCTCCTTCTGGTGTTGGGAAGGATGTTAAATGTTGGGAGTTAAGGTGAAGTTCTACTTAATGACATGGTGCTAACATGTCCAATGTACAGAAAATGTTCACTCTGTTAAACACAGCTACATTTCCTTATTGTTAGGGATGTCTGTGCACCCAAATGTTCATGTTGAGGTCACAAATGTCTATACACATCCTTACCTTGTCATTGGACTGGCATTCCAGAACAATAGGAGCCAAACATTCTGAGCTCTAAATTACCTCAATAATAACCAAGGATGGTAACTTGCTTCACTCTTTTCTTGGACTTTCTCTGAACCCCATAGGAGAATCTTCTTGCCTTGTGCACATAAAGAGATATTTCATCCTTGAGGCATATTCTGTGAATAAAGCCTTCCATCTTACCCACTTCTTTGAAAATACTTTGGGTAGAGATCTTCCCATTTTTTCCACGCAAGCTTATTTTAGTACATTAATACAAATAATTTAATCAGGGTAGTTTGGGTAAAAAAACATAAGCAAATTCCCATCCCAGCGATTCTTCACCACATATACAGTGGTATTATCAGCTAAATTTCCTTAGAGTACTAATCATTCCATGAATTTATCTATATAGCCTCAATAAGTTTTCTCCTATATGCGAACATATTTACCCTCCACTAACTCAAGGTTGCACTAGAACCATTTCTCAAATCTTTATTCCCCATACAACGTATAAGGAGACCCTGAGCCCAACATCAGGTGAACTACCACATCACCTTTAGTCGCGTTAGAATATGAGACTTTCCAATTCATATCTTTGATAGCAAGGATGTACCCCGTGCATTCTTCACTGTCACCCTCTGATTTAAACTCATCTAGGACTTTGCTCGATACCACATACACAACACTCTTTTTGTTGTGCACACCCAGGTGAAGCAATTCTTCTTGTTGCACACCTTTCCCACTCCTGGACTACCCTCATTGTTTTTGGCTGAATGTGATTGCTAGGGACACCAAATGGTCATTACTTTAATAGAAACCATTAAAGGAACAGTCTGTTCTTGTCCCTAATAATTTTTTTGTTGCTGTAAAGTATTTTCAGTGAAAAACTAATAAAAAGTGTTGTTTTTTAAATGCAGTGAATGGATGAGATATATAATTTAATTAATGAGTTTTCAGATGTAAACCAGCCCTCGTGTATGCTATGGAACCCCTTCCTAGGAGGCAAATTGGTACACCAAACACTCTCACGGTCACCGCGGCGGAACACTCTTGAGTATCTGTGTGCGTTATAAGTGTATTATAACATAACATAACAGAGATGTCTCCTCCTCTTGGCTGTTGACCCAAGATGCCATTGACAATCTCTCAAAGCAATGGCTAGAGGGGCTGACCCAGATCCCATTCTATGTACATTGTGAATAGTAGATCGGACAGATTGCTTCACTGTCAAGCCAGACCCATAAACTCACTAACAAGGACTACACCAAATTTACAGGAGCACAGCATCACTGCTCCCCATTAAAAAAATGCAATTAATTTAAATATTTAAAGGTTAGAATTAGCCTTAAAATGAGGAGGTCATAGTTTCAGTAATGTCTAAGTAGTGGTAAGTCAAAGGGATTTATTGGGAATTTTGGTAAGTCACAGTTGTTGATGAAGTATTAGATGTGTAACACTGAACCCAGAGTTAATACAATTATTCTCCTTTGTAGGGTCCATAAAAGTTGGTTCTGTGCATATGTGGAAGTAATATGGGCAAAAAATAATCTGTGTCTAACAGAAAAAAAAATCGAATTCTAAAAATCCACTAATGCTGTGTTATCATTGTAGTCGAGAACATATTTTGATCATAGTTTATTTTGTAGTTTATACAGCGAAAACCAAAAATAAGGGTGTAAGGGCACTATGCAAAATATTGAAAGAAAAAATGACCCAATTGCTTTATGTACCTTAGGAAAGTGGCCAGAAAGGAGAAAGAGGGCATTTAAATAAAGAAAGAGGTAATAAGTGTTAGACTCGTGAAGCAATTTAGCGAGTCAAAGCAAACAGTTGCAAGAAAGGAACAGCAGGAGACATTCCATAAGAGAATAAACAGCAAGCCATCTGAAGAAGGGGCAAGAGCCAGCCATGACTGAGAACTTTCCAGAGGGTATTTAAAGGTATTACTAAGGTAGGTTAGAATTAAGGTGATGTATTTCTAAAGTCAAGTCTTGGTTCAGAAAGTGCAGTCTTTCTTGGTGCAGACTTCAGGGCACATGCATAAAGAAATGCTTTTGCGAGTCCTTGATTGCGATTATTAAGGAATCGCAATTAGGGACTCTCAAAAGCCTCTGCATGTAGAAATCACTATTAAAATAGCGATTTCTAAATATTCCTTAATTGCGACTCACAATTAACCCTTTTGCTGCGGCGGCAATTCCGCCGCAGCGGAAAGGGGGTGGGGCGGGGGTGGGGCGGCCGTGCGGCGCTCCGACGCTTATGACGGAACCACTTCGTCACGGCCCTCGGGTGGGCTGTGCTTGTGACGGCGTGGCTCCGTCATGGCCCTGCCCGCTCAATGGAACGCGCCGCGCAGGCGCGAAATCAGCCCCGCGCAGGTGAGGCGAGCGGGCCATGGCGGAACCTCCCAAATATTTTTTCCTTCACCCCTCCTGATTTCTGAATTTCATTTTGGTTGGCGCCCTTGCTGATTGAACTGAATTAAATGAGGCAGCAGGAAGTCTCTTTTGTATTCACTGGACAGTCCCTGGATGAGCAGGGAATGCCCCTGAACACAAATCTCCCCGGACCTCCCCCAGCTCAACTCATTCGCCCTAGCTGAGCAGCCTCTCGCAGATGATGGCTTTGTTTGTGCCAGCCGAGGTCAGAGGGTGAAGGGGGGGGGGGGCAAGGAAGGGGGCTAAAGGATGTGAAAAACATTGCCCGCCGTGTGATAATGAAGGACAAAAACTACTTTAAACTGGCATATCAGACAGAAACGGGCAGGCAAAGCAGGGGCAGGGTGAGAAGGACCCTGCTGTTGGCATAACCTTTATGCACACAGCTCTATGCAGCCCTAAAAAGATTGGTGCCCTGGGTCCAGTTCGCCCATGCTAAAGGCCGGCCCTGGACTTGGTCAGTCTATACATTTGACCAAGAGATTGTGCTGTCATTCAAGTATGGTTGCTGAACAGAAACTCGTGGTCCCTTGTCAGATCATATATATTCTGCAATTAAACATAGTTTAAAAGACACCTGAAGCTAAATAAACTGCCAATACAGTACCTTCAGGGCATTTCAAAACCAAGAAAAATGTTGCAGATTGACCAGCCAGGGCTTAAGGTGTGCTTTTTATTGGCTTACTTTATTTATTTTATTTTAAGAGTTTTGTATAGCGCTGCTAGACCCGGAGGTATCAGAGCGCTTTATATGAGGAATTTAGCATTTAGCATATTACAAACGTTACAAAATTTACATGAAAGATCGTTGCGAGGAAGAGGAAAAACAAGGTTATACAAATACATCTAATGATTAGATCATTACAAAAACAGAAGATATTAAGGAGCAATGGGGGCGAGGGAAAAGAGGGAGCAGGGAAACACGGGAATGAGTGGGAGCGAGCTGCTCTTAAGGCTTCAAAAGCAAGTGTTTATGGATGGAAATGCCACAGAGCGTGCTCAAAGCAACACATTTTTTCGTATAGGAGGCCCACTTGACACCATCCAAATGTTTACATTTGTGGTGTAAAACAATTACTGAACCCGTTAAGTCATTTCTTCATAAATGGCCTGGACATAAAGAAGCTGGTTGCACCAGCCTACAATCAAATGCTGGGAACATGATTGCATGCGTTTCTGGCTGCCTTAACCCCTTGCATGGGCCGCGATTCTGCGCCTGTGCGGCAAAATCGCAAGTGGGCGGTTTTATGATGTCCCCCAGCTGTCATCAGCACACGAGTGCCGTATTGCATGGCGGCTGGGGGCCGTCATCAGCATGCTAGGGGTTAAGGGCTATAAATGTTTCTGCTTCATGGTCAGACCACGGAAGGTAAGGAAGCAGTTTCTGCCCACTTTAGTGAAGTATTCAAAGATCAGCCTCTCTCTGCAGGCAAAATCCAGCATAGTGGTGGTCTTGAAGTAAGCCTTGCATCTCTGTTGGCGAGAGTGGATCCGAAGACCTCAGTCATGAAAAGTAAAGACCTGTATTGGACATTCGAACACTTTGAGATTGAGCCTCTATAAAGCTCGGTCGTGTCCATATCTTCACTTTATAAGAGCATGTCTTGCTCTCTTGTTGAGAGGCAAAGAGGAAGTAGTTAACTCTGGTTGCCACTGTAGAACAAGACCCGAACAATCCATATTCGTTACAGGGCAATTTTGAGGAGCTTGTGAAGTTTAGCAGCATTTCCACATGTAATTTGAGTCTAAGCAAAATTTCTGCATTAACTTTGACTTGGAGACCAGTTGAGTGTATAACTACTGCTCACTGTATAGCATGTTTTGATTGCAATGCTATGTCGACAGGCTGAAGTGGCAGACAGAATGCTACAAACACAGCCCATATCAAGACTTGTGACTGGAGTCTTCCTGTAGTTAGCTAATGACCCACCAACTTTGCACTGTAGATACAAAGCAATGAACGGTGGGTGCAGCAGTGAGGTCATGAGCCCAGGAGTAATGAGCGAAGCTAACCGTCTGTAAAATGGCAGGCCCCCAGGGTGGAGGGTGGAGAGGTGGCGTGAGGAATCAGCAGTGCCGGTGATTAGCAGGTGAAGAATGGCCGCATGGATGTCAGACCCGCCGTGTGCGCTGCAGCCGATGGCAGAGCCGCGGGGGTAAAGACAGCGGGGAGACCCGGGGTCATGCAGCCCTCGTCGCAGGGCCAGTGCAGTAAGGCCGCCCAAGAGAGGCAGAGCAGGAGAGCCCCTTCTGCGAGAGAGGTATACCCAGCCCCCGCGGTGCAGCGTGCATGCACCCAACCCCGCCGCAGAAGCCCCCATGGCAGCACCACTCACCGGGGGTCAGGCAGCAGGCTGGCCCCAGCAGGTCACTGTAATTCTAGTGAGGCGGCCGGTGGGAGGAGTGGGGGGTAACGGCTCCACGGCATCGTGACGCTAGCTCCGGCCGCGCGTCCTCAAATAGACCCAGTAGGCCCGGCAGCCACCAGCGGGAGGAAGGCACCTATGCGGCCTCCATCTCGGTGGGGGAGAAGTGTGTACTGCATGTCGTGAACGGCGCTGTCATGTAAGAGATTGACAGTGTTGTGAAGGCTTGCAGTGAATTCCTTGTCGGGCAGCTGGACCCCTGCAACGCCATTCTCGTTGGAGAAGCCTGGTGTTAACACTCTCCAGGGTTCACCCCTGACTCCAGAATCTGAAGCACAAGACCCTGTCCTACCTCCACCATGGTTCAACACAATCTCCGGTTTCTCCTCTCACTCCACGGTATTTAACACAATCCCCTGTTGTACAATCAAAATATAGCCTTATAGCCCGCCGTAGAGCGCTATACCGGCTATTAAAGGCCCTCTCCAGCGTTGCGAGGGCCTTTAACAAGGGAGAGGGACTTTATTTATTTATTTATTTTTAAGGGTTTTTATTGAAGAAAAAACAAGAGAATATACATACATCGGGTGTCATACTCCTAGAACGATACATCAATAGGTGAGCAAGGACACAATGCGTAGAAAACAATTTTACCGACGGATGCAATTGTGGCAACGATATGTACTTCAGGGGCAAATTAACAGCAATCCGACAAAACAGTATTCCACAAAGCCAGCCCACCCATGATACAGGATATTAAAAACCAAGTTAGACACCCGACAAATAGGAAAATCGACAGAGGATAATCGACCCGTCTCTTGTGAAAGAAGAAAGGAAGAAGAAAAAAAGGCCATAGAACTAAACTAATATAAAATAATAAACCCCTCCCCGTTCCCCCACCCTACACCTCTGCAATGGCTACGGCCCATCCCCACTAGCAGCGTGCCTGTCGCCCCAGAACTTGTACCTAAAAGAAGGAAAGAAGAAAGGGGAGGAGGGAATATCGAACATGCCCCCCAGTCCACCTTGCCCCCGCCAGCCGCAACCCACCCCATAAGTCTCCAGGATAAGAAAACGCAACAAGTAAAATCCAACAGGGGGGAAGCGTGTAAAAAAACCACCCCCCTCCCGTGCAATCATGAGGTACAATCCCGTGTCAAATAAAGCCGTTCTCCAAACCCATACGGTAAAAGTCAACCCTGGCCACTACGATTCTTCATGCAAGCCCTGTCCATTCGAACCGCCATCACAGAAAGGATATCCAGAAATAGAAAAGTTTCAAAGTCAACACGAAAGGAGTGATACCTGGATAGACGTTTACAAAGTCCAAAAGTCAAACAAAGTTCACTGCCCACCAGCGATAAGTCAGCAAGCGTTTTTGATCACTCTGAGAGAAAAGGGGCGAGGTATTGATCCAACATTCATTGGAGAACTCACACTGAAGAACAGGAATAGTCACATCCATCTCGGGCGATATCGACATAGGACAAAACACACATCCGATAGTTTCGGGCTCGCTGGCTGCCATCTGGGGGTCGCAAAAAATTTCAAAGTCCGATTTCCGCACAGGGTCCTCGGTAACAATCGGAGCTTGCTCCGCGGGTAAGGCATCTTGGTTCACAACCAACAAAGGGTCGGAGTCCGGTCTCCGGCAGATGTTATCAACCGTAACAACCATCCTCTGGACGGTGGCGGTGACTCGTATGTGGAGCTCCCAAATGGCGGCCATTGTAGTGTGCAGCGACGGTGTACTTTCAGCCCGCCCCATCGCCCCTCAGTGAGCGACCGGGCAGGTATCTGAACCCCGGAGGTCGACTTCTCCGGGGCACCAGGCAGAGGCAATGCAGATGACAACTGTGGGCACTTCAAAAGCACGATCTCAGCACCGTCGCCGCCAGTGAGGAACCAAGCCCATCGACCCCGGTAGCTCAGCGGGGCCTCCGGGCAGCGGATCCCCGACCAAAGCAGACGATACGTCAAGCCGCCGCATTTGTGGGATAAAGCTGCCACCGGATCACCATCCAAAACGGAAAAGAAAGACACCACTTCGGGAGAGCAGAACCACCCACGTCCCGCGGCCGATGTTGTTCAACTCCAACCCGGCTGGGTTAGAACTCGAAGCCCCGGCTTCAACTCCGGGTTAGGCCGAGAATGGCTCACGGCGTATCTTCATCATTTGAGCAGCTAGAAATTCCGGGATTACACCTTTAGAGTCAGGCGCACTTCAGCTGCACGGGAGTCCGGTGGGAAAGCAGGATGGTAGTCAGGATTTATGAGCATCCGGCGGAGGTCGGCGGAGCCGGGAGCTTATGTGGCCATCTTGGTTGCTAGCGTAGCTCCTCCCCGACTTTAATAGCGGTATAGCCCAGCTACGAAGGGCTATAAGGCTATTAGAACATTCTGCCACTAGAGGGTAGAATGTTCTAACAAAAAAGAACAAAGCCTATTGGGAGCGTGAGTGAATTGGAATCCCCTCAGGCTCCTTGAAGCCTTTGTTCACATCCAGAGCTGTGAACAAAGAAACATTGGAATGTCGGAGCTCCAGGCTTATACCAGCCATTATAAACCCGGAGCCCTCCATTGTTTTCAATGGAGCTCCCAACATTCCAATGTTCTAATCCATAATATAATACACCCTCCCCTGCTGCAGCACCTTGCATCTCACTCCACAGTATAAAGCACTGTCTCCTCCTGGCCCACCAACCATGTTACTCCGCAGTATTAAACACCATCTCCTCCTGTACAACCTGAATCTACTGTACAAAACACCATCCCCTGCTGCGCCACCTCCTACTTCCCTCCACTGTGTAAAACACAGTTTACTGCTTTCCCATCCCACTTCAGAGTATTAAACACCACCACCTGCTGTACACCTTGAATCCACGGTGTGAAACACCCTCCTCTGCTGCACCAC
Source organism: Lissotriton helveticus (assembly GCF_964261635.1). Taxonomy (NCBI): domain Eukaryota; kingdom Metazoa; phylum Chordata; class Amphibia; order Caudata; family Salamandridae; genus Lissotriton; species Lissotriton helveticus. Next base: position 144,271,188 of record NC_136063.1, on the reverse strand, counting down.
CTCCCTCCGCAGTCTAAACACCATGTCCAGGTTTTCCATCTCACTGCACAGTAAACTAGTGCAACCTGCGCACAACCAACCGGTGTGTTCATTTCTAAGTCATCAGGTGGTACACTCAGTGCCCACTCTCAAGGCACCAAGAGGCGCCGGTGTTCCCGGGTGTCAACACCCAGCACATGAGAAGACAGCTGGGTGAGGAGGACCCGATGCCAGCTCAGCGGGTCCGAGAGGCATTGTCTACCCTGGCACCGGCGCATGCGGTGCAGCTTAACACTCCTGCGCGCAGGCTCCGAGCCCTCATCATTAGATTTAAATCTGGCCGTCGCCAGCACTTGAGTAGCGACTGTGCTGTCAGCGCCCTGGTACGGGCACAGGTGGCAGCAGTAAACAAGAAATCTGCCCTCGCCCTGGGGCTCGGGATGAGAGCAAGGGCGCTGTCCAAATTACTCTGCCCGTAAACACACGTGGGAAAAGGAAAAACAACTACGCAAGATGTATAATACTATCTACCAGAAACAGATATACAGCGCTGTGTCTGATAATATTGGCCGCAGGCGCTAGTGCTCGGCTGTGGCAGCAGTCTCAGAGTACATATGAACTGTCACCATGATGCAGAGGGGGTGGGGGAGTAATGACCTCACTAACTAGCGACTTTTGGACATCTTTAAAGAACCTACTGCGTGCAAAAGAAGATTAAAGAACCTACAGCGTGCAAAAGAAAATTAAAATATATCTACAGCGTACTCAAGGATAAATAAGAAATAAAATAAGGAACCTAAAGGATACAGAAATCAATTATTCAAAAAGAAAAGAAACTGGAACTACAGAAACGAACTCACAGCCTAAAGTAAGTCCTTGTCTGAAACTATTAATTTTCAAAAGACTATATGCTTTATTCAAGATAGTTACAGGTCCAGATATCAAGATGGTAAATAAAAGAGACCCCACCAGGAGTGACCTCCTTGTCACTCAGCCTGCCTCCAACTGTCAGTAGGCTTAGGCAGTTACTACAACATTCTATGATGTCATCAGGTAAATATACAGTGACATCAAGAGAGTATCAAGGAAATATAAACCTGGGGAAAAGAGACAAAGGCCATGTACAACAGAAACTAAGAAAAGTTTCCAAATCCAGGTTTCCAGCTAGTCTGCTTTGTGTGATCCTGGCCGAATCGCAATAGTTCTCTTTTTACCTGCCATGTTTGGGAGTGTGTAGAAAGGATGGATGCCTCCAGAGAGCAGCTTTGGAAACCTGGACATTTATAACAAGCATTTACAATGCAATAGGTCTCGCATTATTAAAGTTTGAGCTATTGGCCTTGTAAATGACAATGCCTTTTATTCATTTGCAACATGAGTGAGTGCCTTCTGTGAATACCAAAATGGTATTAAGTTTAGGATTTTGTCTTAAGTTAGTTCTGTGAATCGGGCCCCAAGAGCGGCACCTTCTGCCTAAAACCTTAAAATTGCATATCTCTGAGTCTACTGATTGGATTTTTGTTATTCTGGTCTCAGTCGTTTTATAAAAATGTTCTCAGTACACAACATGGCACTTGCATACCTCAATCACCAGCTTCAATTCCACCAACCCACAAGACACCTTTACTCAGCATTACTCTCACCCACACATACAACCTGCATATACAGAAGCAGAACGATAGGTCGATCATTCTGCTACCCTAGAACGACCTCTCCCAACACATCAGGGCCTCCTCCTAACTTCTCGAATTCCGCAAGAAGATGAAGACCTTGTTATTCAACTAGCCTTCTTGTGGGACCATCAAGACTGCCTGTACTCAAGCGCAGCCTCACCACACACCTACTTTGCACCTACTCAGCACCTGTATGCCCTCATGGGTGACAAGCATCATTCTACAAATCCACCTTACATTTTTTTAATTGGTTTGTCATTTTCTTGTGTTGTGTTTTTACTTTAATACTGTTTGTGTGCTAAGTAACATTGTACAAATATGTAGGTATCCGTTTGGCTGCCACCAATGAATTCTCAACACATTTGGAATGTCCGAGCCGTATATCAGCGCCTAAATGGAATCTTCCAGAAACTTATTTTTGATACTTTGAATGTTAGGAAGCGTAGATTTTGGGTGTTCTGCCTTATTACAGATGTGGGGGACCCCATTGAGATGAGACACAATGGTAGGCATGGAACGTTTGCAATCTCGTAGAGGGAAGAGGTCACTGTGATAAAGGGGTCACACTCTGGCCACTTAGCTGTTGACTTTGGGCTTCTCCCCTTCAAGTTAGGTATTCAGGACTGAAAACCTTTCTTATTATGCCTCGTGTTTCCGATACACAAAACGGAATAGGTGTTTTTTTTGGTTAGCGTGGACCTACTGTTGGGAAAGGCCTGCACTTGAGAGCAATTCCTAGCGCACAACAGCGACCGGTTGCTAAATATCCATCAAGATGGACACCACAGAAGGCAGGTCAGATCAGGGGTGTAAACAATGCAGAATGAAACCAGAACCTTCTGGGCATCATCACCTTGCAATAACACTTGGCCTGGATAATCCTTTCTTGCCATATACAGTAGCAACTGCTGGAAGAGCATCTGTTAAGAATCTGGGCATGGAGACAATGTTGGCTCCTTCTTCTGTTCCTCTCAACTCACTGACTACAAACCTCAGGATATTTCCTTGTGGTTGGTGGTTGCTCTTTGATGCAGCTTCTGTCTCAGATTTAATTGCTGTCTCTTGGGTGGAATCCATCTTGTACTGCTCACGGTTTCTTCCATTCTGCGGCCAGCACATATAAAACTTGAGGTTTCGATTGAACATCTTCATCGAAGGATGGCATGGAAAGAAGTTCTGGAATGTAATTTCTTCATCAGCTTGTAGATTCTGAGATATCTTTTTCTGCAAGACTGTGTTGAATGCCTGCTCTGCTGCTGGTATGGAACAGAGGCTCTTTGTATGACCTGGTGCTCACTGATACAGATCTCTACAGCACATGAAGGTGACACCTGTGAAATTGCCAATCCCCTCCTCTTCCTCAAAGTTTCTCTTTCTCATGCCCTGCAGGAACCTCACCCACCTCATTCCATTCTACTAACATCCTTCCAAGGAAGGATATTGTGTGACAACAGAGTACTGAAGATTGGTACATAAAAGCTCTTTTAAAAAGCCCCAGTGGCAGCACATAGTGTTCTCTGACACAGACACCATGGTGCAAGTTTTTATGGATGTGGTCAAGTGGAGTCATGTACAGTAAATGGAGTTATTACTTTTCTTTCATCTCCTGTATTTTCCCCGCTATTTTGATGTTTTAACATGTTTAAAGGAACATGTTTGGTGTCAGTAAAAGCAATATCCACCTTACAGTTTTCCTCCCTTTGAGTCTGCGACGTCCTTATTATTATTATTATTTATTATTTATTAAGCTTATTAAGCGTGACAGCTACCCAAAAGGGATTCCCGGCGCTGGACAGGCAAAAGTGCTAGGTAGCCCAACGTTTCAACAGTAAACAGCGTTATTGATTAAAAAGCCAGGTCTTAATGGCTCTGCGAAAGCGAACATAGCTGGTTTCTAAGCGGATATTCAGGGGGAGAGAATTCCAAAGTGTGGGACCTAGGTATGCAAAAGATCTGCCACTCATTCTCTCGAGTCTAATTCTAGGAACAATGAAGTTGCCTTGGGATAAGGACCGAAGGTGGCGAGACGGAGAGTAGGGACAAACAAGGGATTGTAGGTACAGTGGAGCTGCGCCCAATTTAATTCACGTCCTTGATAACAACTTGATGGCATTGTGTTTTCTGACCTTTGTTGAGGACATCCATCTGCAATTCCATGTGCTGTTTACGGATAAATAAATCCTCCACGTCTTTGCTATGTTATGTTATATTGATTTGTATAGCGCACTAATCACCTGAGCGGGTATCCAGGTGCTAGGGCAGGTGCGTAGGTGTGTGGTACCAAGTTCCTTTTATGGAGAGCCCGATCTTCAGCTTCTTGCGGAGCTCAAGAAAGAAGGAGGAGGCTCTGATGTGTTGAGGGAGGGCGTTCACGTCTTGGGAGCGATGTAGGAGTATGAGTGACTTCCAGTTTTGCTTTTCCAGATGCGAGGAGTGTGTGCGAGTAAAAGGGAGGCAGAATGTAGGTGTCTGGTGGGATGGTGAAAGTTTATGCACCTGTTCAGTGTTATGGTTTTGTGTTGTGTGGGGGCTTTGTATGTGTGCGTGAGAAATTTGAATTGGCCTCGCTTGTGAATGTGAATGCATTTAGTAGCAGTCTCTTCTGAGACGTGGATGCAATATTGCAAATTTTTCCTACCTCTACAATTGTTTTTCAAAAGGATTTCACCAATTGTGTGTAGAGTGGCTCAACCTTACAATGACATCCCACACAACTACTACAGTAAAAATCTTGCCCACAGTAGTCCTGCTGCCTTCTCAACCCATTTAGCCAACACAAGAGCAACTCTGTGACCCCTCATGTCAAGATCCAGCGCGCGAATGGGCCCTTAGCCATGCACATAAGTTCTGCGCATGCGCACATCTGCAAAAGCACACCCCAAACAAGAGGAGCTCGGCATAGGATGTGGAAAAGTGGAGGAATCTGTGTCAAAATGCACAGAAATTGACTTACTACTACAAACTACAAATTGAAATGCAGCTGATGGTGAGACATGCAAAATAAAGAAAATGACATTGTAGCGACTCTGGACCAATAACTTGAACAGCTCCATCAAAGTACGTTGCTGGTGGTAAATGCAAATCTGGAGGGAGCAGAATTCCTAAATATTCAATGAAAATACAACTGTATCAAAATCAGCAGCTGCGTATCATGCATAGACAGAAGTGCCTCCTGTGATACACCCCTACATAGAGAAAGAACACCAAATAGAATTCCTCCATGCAGAGCCAGGGAGCCTTCCTTGCAATCCTCAGGGACATAGACTGCTAGCGCCTGGTAGAACCTAACCGTACATAGCTCCTGAAGGTCGGGTATAAGTACCCAACCCCCATCACACCACTTCTGAACACCCTATAGCCTTCTTCCCTACTAGCATATGAATGTTCTGTCGTATAACATGCGTGCTGCATGCCTTAATGATCTCCAGAACTCTTGTTGGTCATATAGCAGAGCCGTAATGCAGGTCCATACTGCCCCTATGGCACAAGGTGGTCTCAACTCAGAAAGGGCACAAACCTTTCATAGGGCCCCTTTCAGCCCTATGTTGATACATTTTTCTAGGATAGAGGAGACTCAGGAGCCCCTATTCACATTTTCAAGGGCCTCAGCATTTTACGTTAAGCTACTGCCATATAGACGTCACCCCTATTAAACATCTGAGCATCAGACTGAATCCTCAAATAAGCATCATCTCAGTATGCGAATGACCCCCCTACATACGCTGTGAGCTTACCTCTAGCCCTCACCTTTATCGTTCAAAGGCATCAGGTAGGGTCCTCTCGCTCACCTACATAGCCTCTGAACACTACTTACACAATTCTGTGATATCTACTCTCTGAGCTACTGGTTGACCTCCATTCCAAAGCCCATGAGCATGGATCACAGGTGGATAAAGAATTGTTTGAAGAGAATGGTCTTCAGCTCAGGGTGCTTACCCATCATGTGTGGTTAGGGAGTTTCAGATCCCAGGAACGATGAAGAGAAGACTTGGCCTTGCATCTTTATATCCTAGGAGCAATGGAGGCAAGGCTTGGAATCACACCTTCAGATCCTAGGGGGTTGAAGAGGAGGCTTGCTACTGCACCTTCATATCATAGGAGGAATGACAACAAGGCTTGGTACCGCACCTTCAAGTCCTAGGAACGATGAAGGCTAGGCTTGGTGTTGCACCTCAAAACCAAGAGGATGGGGGACCAGGAGCCGATAAAGGTCCAGTACCTAGGCTCTGAGAACAATCATTAAATCAACCAAAGAGGTAAATGCAAAAGGGAACAGAAAATAGGGAGGAGGACGAATCTCAAAACAGGGAGAAAGAAACAGAAATCCTATGGACTATTTCTTGTTGTCCTCACACACAACAAGAGGTTAAATGCTTCATCATTGGGCATTGCTCCTCGTTGGAGCGGCGCTGCATTGACCTACGGGTCCAACAAAGGGTCGCTTTTGAAGAGATCTTTTGTTGTTTATGCCATATGATAAAGGGTGTAAGTTTGAAGGTGTCCTATAAGTGTGGGGTGGTAATGTTTAGAAGCGTGAGGTAAAACGGTCTAGGAGATTTCCAAATAGATATTTTAATATGATGGTTCTTCTGACAGTATAAAAAAACAAAAGAATAGATGGGGCTATTGTAGGGACTTAATGTGTCTAGGTAGCTGTGAATTTATCAGTGCGGTGTTACCAGGATCTGCTTCTGTGGACGCGTCAGACATGTGATAGTTAGTAGGGGTGGGCTGAATTTGCGAAGTTTGATTCAGTGGAATTATGCAGTGGAATTTCGCGATGGGGCGGAGGGAGCATTTGACGCAATTTTCTTAGTCTGTAGATGGATGCGGGGATGCATTTTGCCTAACAAAATAGCATTGCCAAATACCACTCGGCTCCCTTGCATACGCTGCAGTGATTAAGGCTCTCAATCTCTGCAGAGAATGTAAGGGCACCAAGTCATATGCAGTGGTTTCTAAACTTGAAAAAAAAGACGAAAGAGAATGGGAAAGGAAGGAAGGCGATGAGGAATGCAGAGAGGAACTGAAATACCTGTAACCACGGAGGTGCGTTAGGTGCACTTGGGCTCAGAGGAATGGGGGTCACACTAATCAAATTATGGCTGTCTGCAGGACAAACCTCAGCTGCAGGTGGACTGACCTTTATGGAAATCCAGAGGTTTTCCACAATGTGCTGGAATCTCTGAAATGCTTGTAGGGTTAGAGCTGAGTCAGTCAAGTCTAGTAGACCCTTCCTGCTATTAAAATATTCTGTTCCAGCCCTACCAGCATTTTAGAGACACCAAGACAGCCAGTGTCCTTAACTGTAAAGCCACCAGTAGAGCTACAAAACAGTGCAGAGTACATGTGCAAACAACATTCATACCTCCAAACTTCGAGATATGCCAGACCTCTTCATCAACTCAGTTGGTATAGTCACACTCATTCTTCTATAACTTAAGGGAAAGTGACCACAAGACCTAACATTTTCTGCATTGTTACTCCAGATCCACAGAAAGCTAGTAATGCAACTCCACTCTACACCTCTCCACTCTACTTTACGACAAGCCACTCCACTGTACCCACTCCACTCTATGCCACTCTACTCTATGACACACTATGACATGGCCTTCTACTCTACACATCTCCAATCCACGTCCCTCCGCTCTAATCCCCTCCACTCCAAGCCACACCACTCTCTGCCACTCCACTCCATGCTACTCCACTCTATGACACTTTACTCCATTCTGCGCTATACCACTCTACTCCATACCACTCCACCCTACAACACTCTACACCACTCCACTCTATGCCACTTTATAGCCCCTCCGCTCTATAACACTCTGTTCTACCACTCTCTATGCCACTCTACTACACTCTACGACACTCTATACAACTCTATGCCACTATTTTCAACTTTACTCCACTCTATTGTGACTCACTACTCCACTTTACTCAACTACCCCACTCTATGCCATTCCACTCTATGCCACTTAGCTCTACAACACTGTACTCCACTCAACCGCAACACTTTATGACACTCTGCTCTTCACCACTCCACTCTTCGTCACTCCACTCTACATTAATCTACTCCACTCTATGCAACTCCCTCAACACCTCTCCATGCCACTTTACTCCACTCAGTTTCAGTTCAGTTCAAATAACTTTATTCGATTGTAGTCGTTACAATCATAAAAGTACATAACATCAACATACAATTAAAAACGATCCAGAGATTCATTTGACATGTGAGGGATCCAATGCACAGTATAAGTTAAAAAGTAGAAAGCAGCGGGCAACATAAACATATACATTATAAAAATTACGTTAAAAACATAAATAATTTCATTATAGTTTCATTGTAAAATTTAAAAGTGCCTAAGGCTTCTTTAACAGCATAATTATCCATCCATGCTTTTCCTAAAGGTGATAGCTGATTTAAAAAAGTTACAGACAAATAAAGTGCAGTCACATTTCAGCAATTGTAGATAATAAAGTGCGGGTTTGATTTGTGCAAAGTTCAGTTTTTTGAGGCACGGCTTTAGATATAGTTTTCGTGGTAGAAAGTAATAAGGGCAAATAAATAAAAAGTGTGCCAGATCTTGCGGAGACTTCCCGTCGCAGCCGCAAGCTGGCAACACCTCACCCCGATGGGCCCCACTTGGGACCGCCAATAGAAGATGGAACAGGTCAAAGCGGAACCTTGTTAGCAAAAAACGTTCATAGCCAGTCATATGCCATGACAAGTAAGGTTCCATTTGGGGACAGGTTTTAAGAAGCAAATGTTTCCTGACACTGTCCTTCTGTAGCTCAACCTCTTCTCTATCTGAACATCTTAATATTAGCAAAGCATTTTTACTCCACTCATTCCTCTCCACTCCACTCCACTCTATGACACTCTACTCCACCACACTCTATGCCACTCCACAACACTGCACTGCACTCTATGCCCCTCCACTCTACTCCCTGCAGGACACTCTATGCAACTCCCCTCTACTCTACGAAACTCTACTCCACTCTCTACCACTCCACTCTAGGACACTCTGTGTCACCCCACAACATTTCGTTTCACTCTACGCCACAACAACACTCCACAACACTCTATGCCACTCCATTCTATGATACTATACTCCACTCTATGCCATTCCATTATGTGACACTCTACTGCATTCTATGCCATGATACTCTACTCCACTGTATGCAACTCCCTCCATGCCACTCCACATCTCTTTACTACACTCTACAGCACTCCACTCCAAGACACACTCACCCCTCCACTCTATGGCACTCTATGACACTCTACATACTCCACTCTCTGACACTCTACTTCACTCTATGCCCCTCTACTTTATGCCCTTCCACTTTACTCCACTACACTCTACTCCCTCCACGAAAATCTACACCACTATCCGCCACTCTATATCACTCCACTCCACTCCATGACACTCTGTGCCAGAACACTCTGCCACGCCATGACACTCCACGAAATTCCACTCTACGCCACTCCGGTCTATGACACTCCACTCCTCTCCACTCTCCTCTACACCATTACCTTTTAGCCATGCTGAACAGCAGCCATGCTGGTGTAGACCATGGCTAAACACATTGGCAAAGCCAATAGCTCATGCATAGGCGAGAGTGAGTTGCTTTGCCAATGCTTGTTTCTCTTTGCTGCTAAATGTATCACATAATCTACTGTTGATGTCATGTGGATGCAGGCACCACAGATTAAGTACTTCTACAGAGTAGTTGGTGCCTGAGAAGGTATGGGCTTTATGCCTGGTGCCCTTTCCATTTCTTGCAGGCGGGGCCCCCAAAGGTTGTGTTACACCACTGTGTATAGCTGGGGACCTCTCTGTCGGTCCAACCCTAAATGACGCTTTGGGTCATCAGTTCAAGGGGGCTCCCTCTGTGCCGTGTATACAGGACCGGACTGGCGTAACGGGGACCAGGCATTTTCTCAGTGGCCTGGAAAGGTGGGAACTGGTTTTGCAGAGGGGGGGCTTTTTTTAGGTCTCGCCTGAGCCAATGCGCTTGCGCATTGCTCCGGCGAGATTATAATAAGCGGAAAAGGAAAGTCTACCAAAACGGCTGCGGATCGCATACAGTTCATGTAATCTATGCGCGTGCACACCATCGACAGCCACATAACACAAAAACCTTTTGTCTGTGCCTCGGCATCAGACTTCAAAGGCTGCCGCTCCCCCGCCCCCCGCATCAGACTTCAAAGGAATGCGCTCCCGCTTCCCCATCACCCGCCACAGCAATGCCGAGAGCGTGTTTCTGGACGAAAGTGAAAGCCTACCGTGCTTGTTTACAGTAGCCTTGCTCCTCAAATGCTGTTGCTATGTTGCCATCTCTCTAGGGACACTTAGCTTGAAAACACTTGACTTTCTAGCTGCAATGCTACATCCGCTATGCTTTGCCTCTAGACACGTTGATCTCTCGCAGACTGTGCTGACTCGGCCCCTCCTGATTCTGAAACTGACCAACGCAGTCACCACGCCGTCTCTTCTCTCTGTCTTATGAAGTCTGCCCTGCCACCATTTACTTCGGACCCTCACACACCCTCACCCTCACCCCATCACCCTCACCCCGTCACCCTCACCCTCACACCCCCTCACACCCCCTCACTCACCCTCACCCACCCTCACTCACCCTCACTCACCATCACAACCTCACACCCTCACACCCTCACAACCCTCTCACACTCACTCACCCTCACCCCCTCACACCCCCACACACCCTCACCCTCACACACATCACTCAGGAACACCACCACATCACTCAGGGACACCACCACATCACTCAGGGGCACCACTCAGGGGCACCACCACATCACTCAGGGACACCACCACATCACTCAGGGACCACCACCACATCATTCAGGAACACTACCACATCACTCAGGAACACCACCACATCACTCAGGAACACCACCACATCACTCAGGGACACCACCACACCACCACATCACTCGGGGACACCACCACATCACTCGGGGACACCACCACATCACTCGGGGACACCACCACATCACTCAGGGACACCACCACATCACTCAGGGGCACCACTCAGGGGCACCACCACATCACTCAGGGACACCACCAAATCACTCAGGAACACCACCACGTCACTCAGGGACACCACCACATCACTCAGGGACACCACCACATCACTCGGAGACACAACCACATCACTCAGAGACACCACCACATCACTCAGGGACACCACCACATCATTCGGGGACACCACCACATCACTCAGGGGCACCACCACATCACTCAGGGGCACCACTCAGGGGCACCACCACATCTCTCCGGGGCACCACTCAGGGGCACCACCACATCACTCAGGGACACCACCACATCACTCGGGGACACCACCACATCACTCAGGGACACCACCACATCACTCAGGGACACCACCACATCACTCAGGAACACCACCACATCACTCAGGGACACCACCACATCACTCAGGGACACCACCACATCATTCGGAGACAACACCACATCACTCAGAGACACCACCACATCACTTGGGGACAACACCACATCACTCGGGGACACCACCACATCACTCAGGGGACACCACCACATCACTCAGGGACACCACCACATCACTCAGGGACACCACATCATCACTCGGGGACACCACCACATCACTCAGGGGCACCACCACATCACTCAGGGGCACCACTCAGGGGCACCACCACATCACTTAGGGACACCACCACATCACTCAGGGACACCACCACGTCACTCAGAGACACCACCACATCACTCGGGGACACCACCACAACACACGGGGACACCAGCACATCACTCAGGGACACCACCACATCACTCGGGTACACCACCACATCACTCTGGGACACCACCACATCCCTCTGGGACACCATCACATCACTCGGGGACACCAGCACATCACTCAGGGATACCACCACATCACTCTGGGACACCACTACATCACTCTGGGACACCACCACATCACTCAGCTCACTCACATCATCAATCCGCCCCACAACAGCACTGCCCTTGCTTGCTACCAACAAGCATTTCCATAGCCAATAGGACTCACATTAGGAAAGTGTAAGCTATTGGCTTTGTGAATGACAATGCTTTTAATTTATATATTTTCAAAGCCAACACATATTAAAAAAAAATGTCATTTACAATACCAATAGCTCACACTTTCCTAATGCGAGACCTATTGCATTGCAAATGCTTGTTGTTACTGGGGCCCAGTTTTACAGCAATGCTGTAATATCGGCCCCCTGCAACAAAAGCAGCAGCAGTGTTTCTCACCACCTCCCCTCCCCCATCCCAGGCACGTTTAGCTTCAACCACAGTCAGTGTATGCAGGAGAGTCACTAACAAGTGAATTATTCACTCTACATTTCCGTTTCTGTTTCACTTACACCAGCAATGAAATATTTTTCGTGAGAAACTCGGTTCGAGCAGAGAATCTCTCGAGGGCACTTTGAAACCAGGTGTGTACCGCAGAGTCGGGTGCCGCGCTAATTAAACCGTCTCGCGTGTCTATAAAAACTTGACATAGTTTGGGGCTGGCCTCTCAGAAGCATGTTAAATTGCACGCAAATGTCGACCGTGCCTAGGATTTGAGGTGCCGGTCCTCCCACACATAATGCATGAGTACAACTCGTCATTCTCTTGAGAACTGGGTGTGTCCCTGGCCTTGACGAGAAACGGGCACAATTCCTTCCATGCATAGTTCAACAAAATGCTACCCTTCAGCTTCAGAATTTGTTGAGGCCTGGTGAATATATGGATTCCATCACCACCCCGGTTGGTGGAAATGTCTCATTTAGTAGCCATGTCACACAAACAGTGAGCTGTACTCGCAGTTTCGTAGTAAGTAAACTACAGCTTGGGCGAAACATCAGCCAAGATGACTTGCATCTCTTACCATCTAGAGTTGGATCTTTAATAATTGGTGTTATTGTTACTTAATCAAAAGCAATTGTTGTAATGATTTTATAGGTATAAATAGCTCAGCCCCATAGTCTCCAGCCCTTAATGTTCAGGTTACATCCAGATAACTGCATCAGATGCATTAACTTAATGAGCTATCTTAGTGGGGTTTCAGCTCGTGATTCGCCAACCATGCACAAAACACTGTAGCAGGCATGTTTACAAAGGAGCTGTGTGGATGGGAGAAGAACCTAAGTGGTGTGCTTCAGATGAGGAGAGAAAGAGAAAAATATTACCCTGAAGAAGATGGACGTTGAATGCTGTATCCAGGGCCGGTATGTTTAGCGCTGGGGGTATTTTGTCCTCACCTAGAATATAGTCCAGCACTCCCAGGATCACTGCTTCAATTTACTATGATGGCTGACGCGTTTCGACCTTGCGATCTTTGTCACCGCAACCTGGGGCGAGATCGGACGTCGGGAGCCTGAGCTATCCTCATCGCAGTCCTGGGGCCTACCATGCCGGAGAAGCCGGGACCTCGAGTTGCTGACCCTGCTGCCTGGGGTGCTGCGGGTGCCAGCGTGCCCCCTCCCCCACCCCCGGTGCATAATCCAGCGGCCTTGTTCCTGCTTGCTTAGTGGCCGGCACTCAAGTGTTTGTCTATGGGGCCTGTGCTGGGCCCCGATCATCAAGCCTGGGACATCGGTGCGGCGGAAGACTTGCCCGGAGCTGCGGCGGTGCCGTGAGGGTCCCCGTCCCCTTTGAGTGCGAAGTGCCGCCTCTGACCGGAGAGCTGCCCCGACGCCGGCCCGGGTGTGGGCGACCCCTGGGGAGCGGACTTTGCGGCCTGTGGTCCGGTGGCCCTCCGAGCCTTCGCCCCCCGTGTCTGGGGCTGCGGCTTCAACGAGGAGCGCTGGAACCCTCGGGACTGCCCTCGCTGAAGTGAGCGGTTTGGGCACCCCCCTCCATCGTATAAAGCTTTATTTGTTCCTGCTGCTGGGGGCCCCTCACACTGCCTCCCTCTAGAACTGGCCTCCACTGGCCTACCCACCCCCCTCATTAGCGATGCGTGGAAGGAGGGGAGCCTGTGTACCACATGCATTCCTAACCAAGGCCACTCGGCCGCCCATGCCTGACAAGCCTCCTGTGAATGGAGGAGACACCGCGACACTTGCGGAGAGGGGTGCTGCAACGAGAGGCAACATAGGGGAGCCCGATTGCGGTTAGATTGTACTCGGCGTGCTTGACACTCTCTCCGTAGCGACTTCTCAATCATTGCCTTGCACCAACTTCGGTGTGGCCCCTACCGGACACGCTTGCCGACCAGTGCATTTCTTATCTGCCCTGTGCGTAAACTCAGTCCTTAACATGTCCAACGTGAGGGACCCGAGGACCTCTCAGCAGAGCAAGTTGGATTGTTACAACTGTTTAAAGGCCGACATGCCTAACAGGAAAGAATCTAGTGACAAACAGCCTGGCGGCACAGAACAAGACCCCTCTGAGCCTACAATGAAAGACCTTTTGGCGGCGATAATCGGGGTTCGCACTTCCATCGATGCCCTCTCAACTGAAGTGACGCTGATCAGGGCGGATCTCGCCAAAAACCGAGAAAAGGTAAAACAGTTGGAACTAACCACCACCAGTCTAACGGAAGACGCATCGCAATTGCAGAACGACGTAAGGGAGCTCCAGGCATTCCGGAGATTCGCTGAAGACAAGTTGGACAACTATGAGGGGCGCCTACGACGCAACAACATCCGCGTTCTCGGAGTGCCGTAAAATGCGGAGGGGTCTGCCGTCGACCTGTTCATCGAAAACGTGATTGCGACAAAACTGCAGCCGAAGGGTCTGTCCACGTTAGTGGTCGAGAGGGCGCACATGGTCCAGGGGGCCGTCCAAAGCCGGGTGCCCCACCTCGTCCGACCTTGGCTAGATTGCTGAACTACAGTACAGAGACCGGGACACCATTCTTCAGGCGGCCAGGGTCGCCACGCCGGTCCAGCTGGACAACTCCGACATCACCTTTTTCCCGACTTCACTCGAGCTGTACAGATGTGCCGACGCTCCTTCTTGGATGTTAAGAGATTGCGGGAAAAGGGTCTCAAATATGCTATGCTCTTCCCTGCCCGGTTGCGCGTGGATGTTGAGGGCAAAACCAGATTTTTCGACTTGCCGGAGGTCGCATCTGACTGGCTGGACACCCTGAAACCATCATCGGATTGAAGTCCTTATATCCATCGAAGCGCAAGTATCCTTTGCCTAGCCTATTTTTGGTCGGTCCAGACCTCCTTTTCACTTTTTGTCCACGATCTCGCTCACAGAACTTTGACATTTGATAGCATTGAACTGGGCACACGCCTGCTTTTATATGCTAATGTTCTTTTCTAGGGTATGTTAATGTCGTTATGCACCCAGAATCCACAGCGGTGGGAGGGGGGACTTTTGGGGAATTAAGGCCTCCCCCCATTTTCTTCTTTTAGACACGTTGTTGGGCGACAGGCACTCTGCATTTTTATAAATGGGCAGTTCCAAGCCCAGAGTGCAAGGAAGCAGGGTGGGGAGTTGTTGGGAAGGGTTGTTGTTGTTTGTTTTTGTTTATTGTATTTTTTTATCTCGTTGGTACAGCTTTTGTTCACAATGTAACCTTCTACACCACATGCACGAATACATGGGGACACAGCGGAACAAGGAATTCAAGTTCCTAAATTGGAATGTTAACGGGCTGGGGGACAGAATCAAAAGAGCGGTGGTACTACAACATATCAAGAGACTCTCGGCAGACATTGTATTGCTCCAAGAAACTCATCTGATAGGGAATGTATGCAAGGCAATGCACAGATATGGGTACCAAATGGTGGCACATGCGGGCTTCACATCTAGCTCAAGAGGGGCGGTTGTGCTACTGAGGAAGTCATTCCCCTTATCTATTGCATCCACACACCTCGACAAACGTGGGAGATATGCAGGGGTCACAGGCACCTGGGAGGGCGCAACTTTTACATTCATGTCCATTTATGCGCCACCGGGGCTACAAGTCGTGACCTTCACAGACCTCAGCGCTATTTTGCTAACACTGCCTGAGGGGCACATAGTTTTGGGCGTCGATTTCAATTCAGTACTGTCGGTAGACTCGTCCCGGAACTGAGAGACGGCGACGGACCCCCTATCTCGGACCCTCAGTCCATAGTTGACCTCTTTGCAGCACACTTTCACTCAGTCTACAGCTCGGTTGCATCCTACACAGAGTCGGACTCCGCGGACTTAATCAGAGATATCTCCCCCCCAATGCTCTCTGACACTGACCGAAAATTCATGGACAGCACCCTCACCACGGACGAAATTGCACTGGCAATACAAACACTCCACCCGGGTAAGGCCCTTGCCCCAAATGGGATCCCAATCGAACTCTAATAGCTCCGCCCTGACAAATTAGCCCCTTATCTGAAACGCATGTATGAAGACAGTCTCGAAAAGGGAGCGCTGCCCCTTGACCAGAGAATTGCCACTATAGTCACAATCCACAAAGACGGAAAACCAAAAACAGACTGTGCCTCCTGCCGCCCGATATCCCTTCTGAACGCAGAACCCAAAATCCTAGCCAAAATACTCGCTAATAGATTAATTAAAGTAATTGGGGACTTAGTGCACCCTGATCAATCAGGCTTTATGCTATGAAGGAACACGGCCCTTAATCTGCGCAGACTACATGGAGTGCTGGGTAGGGCTTCTACAATACGTGAGGATGCAGTCATAGCCTCCGTAGATGCCACTATAGCATTTGACACACTCGAGTGGCCTTATCTCTTCGCAGTGCTTGGAAAAATTGGTTTCAGCCCGGGCTTCTGTCGATGGGTGCGTTTGCTGTATAGTGGGCCAATGGCACAAGTAGTTGTCAGTAACAGAAAATCTGAGCCATTCCAGCTCAGCTGGGGAAATCGTCAGGGGTGCCCCCTCTCCCCGTGTTGCAGGGATTCTGCTCCTACACAGAACTGTGCACAGAGACTTAGGACCTTAGTGAATTAGGGTGTGCCAAAACTCACCTTAGTATCCAACATCCCCTACCAGACTAGCATCAGTGTCTCATTGGCTATTCGTCCTATAGCAAAAATACCAATGATTAGACAGCCCAGAACAGGTGACTTAGGGTACCTCAGGCAATGTGGAAAACAAGAACGCTCTTTCGGTATACTCTCATACCAGTCCAAAACAGGGAGTAAAAGGAGACACAAGCAAGTATTTATTTCTAACGCCGTGACCTCATATGCAGCACTTTAGCTAATACAAGCAGACATATTATTAGAAACAAGATTGTCAGCATAGTTACTATTCCATAAAATACAAAGACAGAAAGCATGTTAGAATGCTAAATGGAAACAGGTTTAAATATACCTATATTTCACCCTCCCTTGCTAGTAGGTTATTTTATAACTAAAGAAGGTCTCCCAGGGTTACATAGGCGGCCCCATACCTCTGTTACTTAGCAGAAGTGGATCACATCAGATTCTGCACAAGCTCTCAGCATACAAATGTTCTCCAAGTGTGTGTGATCATGCCTACGCAGTGCATTATTAAACGCGTCAATCTCAGAGGTTGCCACAGCTGCATATGTGTTATGTCTAGAACGTGCGCTGATCAGTTAGAACAACAGCCACAGTGTCTAAGATAGCCTTGACGGTCTCGGCTCACACTGTACAGACTAAACTAGCGAAGCAGCTTAGAAATGCAGCAAAACAAGTTATTCTCATGTGAAGCAAAATACTCAGTGTTCTCTTGTGGTAAATAAATTATTTACACTATCATCATTTCTATAAATATCAAAAGGGTCAAGCATAAAAGAGGAGCAGAGTCCGTGGTGTTAGAGTCAATGGGCTTTATTTCATTAACTCGAGTTAAAGGAGAGCTCCTTTACCAAGCAGGTTCAGGAGGGTTCTGAGCTATATTCACAGAGTACAATATTTATACATTCTTTGCATACATAGGGAGGAGCCCTCCAAGCAGAAGGAAAGAAAAAGATATGAGCATGTAGGCGTTCACTGTAATGAGTCATAGGTGGGTGGGTGCATAGAGGGGGCAGCAAGGTCAGCCCTTTTCTGCACAGACTTTAGCTAATTTTGTTTTGAGGGTCTGGTTATGTCTCTCTACTAGACCTGCTGCTTGGGGATGCCTTACACAATGGAACTTCCAGGTATATCCCAACAGAAGGGACACCTGTTTCATGAGCTCAGAGGAGAAGGGCTGGCCATTGTCTGAGTAAATGACACGTGGCAACCCGTATCTAGGGAAGAACTCCCTCACTAACTGTTTGGCTGTTGTAACTGCAGTATAATCTGGGACTGGGTAAGCTTCTGTCCATCTGGTTAGGGCACACACCACTACCAGGACGTACTTGTGACCCCTACATCTGTCCATTTGGATATAATCCATTTGGAGAACCTCAAAAGGGTGATCAGGGGGATGAAATCCACCCTGTTCCACTGAGATGCCTTTTCCAGGGTTGAATTGGCAACAAATCATGCAAGTCTTCACTTTCTGTTTTGCTGCCGCTCGCAAGTGTTTGTTAAACCAGATATTCTGCAGGCCATCCAACATTCCCTTCTCTCCCAAGTGTGCCGGGCTATGTGCTGTCTCTATTATCACCTGTACCATAGAGTCTGGGAGGAACCATGTCTTTTTGTTTTTAGTCATCCAACCCTGGTCAGTCTGGACCCCTCCTTGTTCAGTCCATTTCTTTATTTCATCTGGAGTGGCATGGGTCTGTATATCTTGTACATCTTTGGAGGGATCCCTGACTGTCATAGTCCTTGTCAGTGGTAATACCTGTGAGTTTGTTATGTCAATTGGAGTCTGAGCTGTCTGTTTAGCAGTTCGGTCTGCCAGGTCATTACCTTGGGAAATGACATCTGTGGCCTTGGTGTGTGCTTTGCATTTCAGGATCGCTACGGCTGTAGGTAGGTGTATTGCTTCTAACAAGGCCTGTATGAGAGGGCCATGCTGTATCTTGGCCCCGTGTGAGGTCAGAAAACCTCTCTCCCTCCATAGTACCCCAAAGTCATGAACTACCCCAAACGCATATTGTGAATCAGTGTAGATGTTAACCCTTAACTGTTTTGCTCGTTTACAGGCTTGCGTCAAAGCAATGAGCTCTGCTGCTTGCGCTGACAGGATATCTATTCTTTGTGTCTCTATGATCTCATGGTCAGTAGTTACGGCGTATGCTGCCACTAATTCTCCTGCCCCTGTTCTCATGCATGATCCATCTACATAAAACGTTATGTCAGGGTCTGGGAGTGCAACATCTGTCAAGTCTTGTCATGGCTTCGTCACTACATTTATTACTTCCACACAGTCATGGGGTGTGGTGTCATCTGTGCTTGAGGGTAAAAGAGTGGCAGGGTTGAGTATGTTACATCTTCTAATCTCTATGTGGGGTTGAAATAGTGTCAGCTCGTATCCTGTCAATCTTGATACAGTCAGGTGTTGCGTCTGTGTCCTATTCAGGAGAACTTCCACTGCGTGTGGTACTTGTACTGTCAGAGAGTGTCCCAGCACTATCGAGTCACTTTGTCTTATGGCCAAAGCTGTGGCCGCAACAGATTTCAAGCATGCTGGCAGAGCCTGTGCTACAGGGTCCAGTGTACTAGAAAAATAAGCACATGGCTTGTGTTTCCCTGCTTGGTCTTGTGTGAGAACAGATAGTGCTGTTCCATCCCGCTCTGTCACGAACAGGGTGAAGTGTTTCTTGTAATCAGGGGTGGCTAAAACTGGCGCTTGACATAAGGCCCGTTTTAGTTCCTCAAATGCTAGGGTGTGCTCTGATGTCCAAGGGAGGACGTTAGAGATGGCCGCCTCCAAAGTAGTCAATTGTATGAGTGGCTTGACTATGTGGGCATACTGGGGAATCCATTGTCTGCAATAGGAAGTAAGGCCAATGAATGCACGTACTTCTTTCTGTGTTTTGGGTTGTGAAATGTTGGAAATCAATTTAATTTGTTCTTGTGTCAGCTGCCTACCCTCATTGGACAGCAAGTGCCCTAAGTAAGCCACTTGCTGTTCACAGAACTGTAACTTCGAAGGGGACAACTTGTGCCCCTTGTCCGCCAGAAAATGAAGGACCGTGAGGGAAGCCTTTTCACAGTCAGTTTCTGATCATGCTGTGATGAGAATGTCATCCACGTACTGTATTAATGCTGTGTCAGTAGGCATATTAATACTGTCAAGTTGTCTCTTTAATGCCTGACTGTAAACACTTGGGCTTTCTGTAAAGCCTTGGGGAGCTCTTGTAAATTTAAAGCTGCTACCTTTTAAACTGAATCCGAAAAGATATTGACTGTCAGGATGTATTGGAATACTGAAAAATGCATTCTTCAGGTCAATGACCGTGAAAAATGTTGCCTCAGAATCAATGGCAGTAAATAATGAGGAAATGTCTGGGACCACTGGGTATTGTGGGACCACGCATTTGTTCAGTTCTCGAAGGTCAACTACTAGTCTGTAAACTGGGGGTGCTTGAGGGTCTGTGCGTTTAAGAACAGGGAGGACGGGGGAGTTACACACATTCGAGTCTGTCTCCACCACCACCCCCTGTTTAATGAGTTCTTGAATTATTTTTAATAAGGCTGTTTCAGCCTCAGGTGGAATCCTGTACTGTCGTATTCGGGGTAGGACTACTCCTTCCTTAAGAGTGACCTCGTGTGGTGTTATATCCATGTAACCTACGTCAGTCGAACCTTGTGCCCATAGATACTGTGGGACATCCTGAAGTCTGGGATCAAAATCTCTAACCGTGAAATGCCCTTTGAAATCACGCAAAAACAGTCTTACTCCTTCTGGTGAACAACAGATAACTGCTCCCAGTTCTTTTAGGGTCTTTATACCTAGTACATTTTCTGGACATGTTTTAGTGAGTAATAGGTCTGTGGTGCGTGTCAGTGGACCCACCCCTAAAGAGACTGGTTCTGATATTTTGTTGACAATTGGCTTTCCAGAAAATCCCAGGGATATATTCTGTGAGCCCGAGAGAGGTGCCCCTGGGACCTCGTCATGACTGATGGTAGTCCTGCTTGCCCCTGTGTCAATCAGAAACTTTCTATCTTGCCCCAGCAAACGAGTATGTACATAAGGACCCTCTTGGTCCACAGGAACTGGGATAAGGGGCAAGCAATCTTCCCTCTCTAGGCTGTTTCATGAAAAAGATTGGTATTCTGGGTAGTCTGACTGCGTGTACTGATACATTTGAGGTGCAGCGGCAGCGGGCGTCTGGACCTGCTGCGGGGTGGGGGCTTGGGTCTGTTGAGTGTTGTACTGTCTGGGTGTATAGGGCAGTTCCTTTGTTTTACCTGTGGCTATATTGTGCTTTAGGACAGGGCATTCCCTTACAAAGTAACCCTGTTGTTTACAATAATTGCAGGTCCCTTTAGTGGGTGCGGTACCATTCTTGCACGTGTTTGCAGGTACTGTTTGGGCATCTAGCACCTTCATTTTTGTATCCTTCATGCGCTTCTTTTCTTGTTCTTGCTCTTCCCTTATTCTATTTTGGTGGTATTGCAACATCTGTAACATTTGTGAGGGGCTATTTGCTTGCCAAGTACTCTCAACCTTCAGCACTCTATTCCTAATCTGAGGAAGGGTGTTATCTACCAGTTTGGTCACAAAAAGGTGGGGATAGGCCTCACTACTGTGTTTTAAACCACTGTTGACAGCGAAGCATTTCTCCAACCTAGTGTAGTAATCGCTCGTGTCTTCCTCTGGTTTCTGTTTACAGGCTGAAATTGCATCCCAGTCTTCCTTTTTGGTCGTCAATAGTCTTGGTAAAATTTGTATAAGGAGTTCGGGGAGCCCCTTAATTTTTTCACCAAGGCCATCCCCCGGGGCTCTACCTGCATCTTCAGCTTACAACTCTGCCCATTTCAACATTTTATCTCCCACATCCCAGTCTTTCTCTTTAAGTTTCTCGTAAATGCCTGCTGGTAACAAGACCTTTAGTAACCTTAGGATATCAGGGTAAGTATAGTCTCCTATACGGAGTATATCTTTTATTTCTCTGTGAAACCCCCCCGGGTCTTTATCATGGGAAGGTAACAACCTCTTCATTTCCAGTATTTCTAGCTTGGTGAGAGGGGTATAGACATATACCCGCTGGACAGTGCCATCTGTTTTTCTTATGGGGTGGACCTCTCGCAGAGGGTACTGTCCTCTGGGGCGAGGGTCGGGTGTCATTGAGGCAGACAGGAATTGTTCATATTGGAGACGCAAGTCTAAAATGGTGTTAATCAGTTCTGGGCCCTGTTCCATCCATCTATCTAGTATTACCTTTTCCAGTATTTTATATAATTTGCCAGGGTGGTGATATTGGCTCTCATACAACGTGATCAAGTGTTGGACCATATAGATGCTGGCCAGGCGTTGTTCGAATGGTGGGAGGCTCAGGAACATCTGGGCCACTATGTCGGGATTATATACATGATGTTGGGACACCCACTGGGTGGCCGACCAAGCCAACTCCCTCTCATGTGGCGTGAGGGGTGGCTCGTCGTCCATCCAATGGTCTAGGGCCTTTTCAGTTGTTTGAAACAAATCCTCAGGAGAGATGTTTGTTTCCTTGTTAACCCTTGTTTTCTGAGGTCGATGGTGTTTGGCGCCATTACAGTGCCGTGCTATGCCCAGAAAATTCATTTTGTCTGCCGGCTCGTTGTTATCCCCTTCCTCTGACACATTATCCCTGCCTTCCTTCTCGGCGTTGCGTATTGCTAGTATTTTCTTTTTAATCTTGTTCGTCATTGCTTCTGTCTGCGCTGCCTTATCATGTTTACCGTCATTGATGCTGTCGCTCCACTCTATTAAACTAGCCTCCACGTCCCCATCACCCCCATCAAGTTCCCTGATCAGACAGTTGATAATAAAACGGAAGATGTTGTTCTTAGCTTTTACTTTTCTATTTTCCATAGCTTGAGCTACGCATTCATGGTTCCGTCCTGTTCTGATGAACTCATACAAGGCATCTAAATGTGTATTCATATCAGGCAGTCCATCTAGCTCTGCGATGGCTTGCCTTACTCGTATTGATTTGGCGCGCATTGGACCAGTAATACCTGGCTGCAAATCATATATACATCTAGGGAGTTCGACGTCATCCTTTATTTCCTTATCCCCCCCCCTTTCCGCACCCCCAGAAGCCTGTTGTTGGTCCTGGACTGGCTGGGGCACGGCCTCTGGTGGGAGCGGGGGAAATGGTGCGTCTATGTAGGCTGGGGGTGGCTCTGCTAGGTAGGCGGAAAGGAACGCCTCTGGTGCCGTTGGTTTAATTTTAAGGGGTACATCTTGTGAAACTTCCTCCTTGATCTCCTCTGAAAGTACAGGGTAGATACCAGTAACAAGAGCTTTTCTCTCCCTGTCTATTTGTTCCGCTCGAACCTGTTCACCCTCTTCTAGTAACTCTTTTTCTTTTGCCTGTTCTGACATTTGCCTTCTTTTCTCGTCTTTGTTAAGTTCTTTCAGGGCCCTCCTATTAGCCTCTTTGCGCCATAATTCAATGGCCTCTTTCTGCGAGGGCCTCGACTTCCTTTTCCATAGTTGTTCCTCTACTCTCATAATACATTCTGAATCCCATGTGCCGGTAGCAGGCCATCTATGCACCGTCTCTAGATCCTTTGTGTAATCTACCCAGAGGTCTAAATAGAGAATAGCGCTGATACCATGTTTGTTATACATAAAATGGCCGGGAGTATCTCTTGGCGGAACATTAACTGCCTCTTCTAATATTCCCTTTTTAGTGCCTATTTTACGCAATTTTGAAAACAGCGGCATGCTTAAAACCCAATTAAAACAATTTCAAACCTAAAACATATATAACATATTCCTATGCACTGAAATACAGTACAACCATACCGGTCTCGTGAAGGAGACACGTCTTTACCGGGTTCATTAAATGAACCCGTCTTTATGCGTTCTCAGTGGTACTCACCGGGAAGCAGAACTTGAAGGCCTGGTCATCGTACGCTTGACGCTTGCGCAGGAATGGCGGACCTCTGAAGACCTCGGACTCGGCTCTCTCACGGGTTGGGCTCTGGGTCGGGACGCTCCGCAATCTTCCTCACCGCCTCGTGTGGATGTCTGGTCGCAGTCCGCCTCCTCCTTGGGCCTGAGGGAGTTGGCGGGAAGTCCCGCTGGCGTGTACACTTGAAGTCAGTCTAGGCTGTAGAAGGGGGCAGGGGGCGGACCTACATCGCCGGTGCATGGGGAAGGGGATGCGTTCCTGTTCGGGCGCCAGTTAATGTGGTAAATAAATTATTTACACTATCATAATTTCTATAAATATCAAAAGGGTCAAGCATAAATGAGGAGCAGAGTCCGTGGTGTTAGAGTCAATGGGCTTTATTTCATTAACTCGAGTTAAAGGGGAGCTCCTTTACCAAGCAGGTTCAGGAGGGTTCTGAGCTTTATTCACAGAGTACAATATTTATACATTCTTTGCATACATAGGGAGGAGCCCTCCAAGCAGAAGGAAAGAAAAAGATATGAGCATGTAGGCGTTCACTGTAATGAGTCATAGGTGGGTGGGTGCATAGAGGGGGCAGCAAGGTCAGCTAAAACTCTCACTGCCTGTTTGCGTAACTTTATCAGACTTTCCACGAGGGCTGTTTCCTTTCTGTTGGTTAGGGAGGGCCCTGTGTGTCAGAGTGACTAGCATGTCTGGTCTTATCTCTAGCTCGGGGCAGCATGCAGATTGCTCTCATCTGTAGAAGTGTTGCTGCTTCATACTAGCAGTTGGTTTGGCCCTTCCTGTCCACCCCTTGTGTAACTGTCTTGGAGGTTTCCCTTGACATGGGCCCCACTTATCTCTGAGAGCCGACAGCAAAACTGGGCCTTATCTCTGCAGAGGGGCTTCTGCTCGCCTCCTGCTCGGGGCCGGAATGCAGCTTTATCAGGTCGACCCTTGTTTGACACTGTTAAGACACCCCGGGCTGGGCCTCTTCTCCGTGACTGTTCAAAAAATATCTAATGTGCTGCAGAGAAATGTAACGTGTGCCTTTTTCAGGGTCTGGCATGGAGGGGCCTGTTGACAGAGAAATAAGGCCTCTGAATGTGAAGTAATGCAGGGGTTTTTATTCAACATGGCAGATGGTGAGAGGGTAGCGCGTGGGGGCACAAATACATATGAATATGTAATTTTCTTCATTCTAAACAATAGCGCAAGTGCGTGTCATGTGCAAAGCAGAGCAGGAAAGTAAAATGGCGTTTAAACTCCTAATAAGCCCATGCTAACTTAACACTGTGTAAATGTACCAGCGATACCCACGACACCCATTGCTATTTGCTCTGTACCTCACTTCCCCCAAGAGATCCCTTATCGCAGTTTTTGACATCTTGGCCACTTTCGGCAGGTATTCCGGATTCCGCGTGAACTGGCAGAAATCTCTCTTCTATGTTCTACACGGGGACTCTCCTCCGTTACCCCGGAGCTGCCCCTTACCCATAGTCTCGGACGGCTTCAAATATCTAGGCATACATATCTCGCTCGACCCGCTGATCAGGCATGCCCGTAACCTTGCCCCCCCTCTGCAAAGACTCAGAAGTGACGTCACGCATTGGAAGACATTCCCGCTCTCACTATTGGGCAAGGTGGCCCTTTTTAAAATGATGTCCCTACCCCTCTTTCTGAATGCCCTGCAAAACCCTGCTGCCCCTGTCCCGAATACGTATTTTAAAGAGATCGAGGGGCTCCAGCGAGACCTTCTGTGGTGCGGACAACCGCGCATTGCCATGCACAAACTTACGCTCGGTTGGTATGACGGTGGTATTGGGCTACCTAACATCAGGAGGTACTACTGGGCTGCACATCTTACGGCTATTAATCATTGCACATATGGCCGCCAAGACGATCCAGGTTTCAATATGGACCGCTGGCTCCTCCAAATCGGGTCTTTTACCCGTGCACTATACTCCAAACCGAACAGGTACCCATTCACCGGCCCTACACAACACACATTTAAAATTTGGCACGCTGCAACTAAATCCCTTGGCTGGAGCAATAGATTGACTCTCGCCACTCCATTATGGGACTCGCAAAAACTAGGTTATCTGCGCAGCTCGAAGGGCTTCGATAAATGGGACCTCATTGGTATCTCCCACATCAGAGATCTATGGAATTCTGAGGGCATGAAACTCTTCGCCACGCTCCAAACCCAATACTCCCTCTCAGACTCGGAGCGCTTTCGCTACCTCCAAGTCCGCCACACACTCCAGACAACGCTACCCTTGTCATTACTCCCCCTGAAAGCTCCCCATTAGAGGACAGACTGCTGGACGGACACCTACCTGAGAGGGCCATCTCCCTTACCTATCGGAAGCTGATTAACAATATAGGCGACCCCCTACTGGCACTGCGTGATAAGTGGACTAGGGATGGGTTCGAACTAGATGATGAGGACTGGCAGATGGCAGTCTCCTCCCCCAGGACTGTTGCTATCCCGGCGCGGCTCCGCCTAGTACAACTCAAAATCCTCACAGAGTGTATTTGAGTGGGCCCCAGTTAGCACACATGGGTGGATTGGCAAACGAATCATGTAGAGGGGGAGATGCATACAGACAGGCACATTTATGCATATTCTCTGGCACTGTGACTTAATCCAAGAATACTGGCGGTCAATCCATGCAGGCATGAGTGAAACACTGGGGGTCGAAATCAAGCCAACAGCACCAAGGTGCCTCCTTAATATCTGGGAACCAACTGACCTCACCACACACGCAACACATTGGGTCACTGTTGCTTGCACGATCGCCAAGAGAAATATACCGCAGCTCTGGGGGGCCACCCGCGCACCCAAGGTTACTGAATGGGAAAGAGACCTTGATTGGAGTATGCTACGAGAAAAGACAGTTTATGTGGCCCGGGCTGCCCCCGGAAGTGGTCTAGGATATGGGCCCCTTGGAATGCATATCGTGGAGACATTTGTACTCCCCCCCGCGATTTGGACAACGAAGATCCACCCTCCCAGTGATTTCCACTGATATGTGCCATTGTACTCATATGCTCCCTCTCTTGTAACCAGCTGTATCCTACCCAATAATCATTGTGACAATGTACCTTGATGTCGAGATTGATTAATAAAAGGATTTATTTAAAAAAATCACTAAAAATTTGCAATCAGACTTTCAAAACTAATAATTCTTCCTTTTATGCCCAAATTGCAAACATTCCTGTCAGCAACCACTGACTCAAAAACTGCCTATGTTCCAAAATTACATTATAAGAGAGTTTCTTTCATAGACACATCCTACTTGATTAATTATCCTCAAAAACACGAAATACAGCAGTTAAAGAAGAGGGCAAAAAGGGGGTTTTAAGAGGGAGCGGAGAAACGTCAATGGTGAATAAGAGAAAAGCACATGGAAAAATGATTATACATATATTACACAAAAGCAATTTAGATATGAATTGAAAGGTCCAATGCAGTTCAGAGCGAGCACATGTATTCTGTCCAAAATCACTTGCCATTCTAGATGTTTGTACATCTCCTCATCTTGGTACAATCCCGTAGGATGAAGGCTGTTCAGCAAGATGATGTATTTAGATTCCAGTTTTCTTAGGATTCTTTCTCTGTCTCCACCTCGCTTAGTCACTGTTGCCCTGTCAATGCCAAAAAATGAGATTCCATCAGTTTCTTTTGAGTAAAATGTTTGCCAGTGTCTTGCAAAGGGTACCTCTGATCATTGTTCCTGACAGCGCGCAGGTGCTCAAGAATACTTTTCTTCACTGGGAAGATTGTGCTTCCCACATATTGCAAGCCACACACACAGACAAGCACATATACTATGAAGTCACTGTTACAGTTAATACAGTTGTTTATTTTGACCTCTCTGCCCATGTGTAAGGTATATGTCTTCTTGTTCCTACTGTATGTGCATGCTCTGCAGTTCCCACATTTAAAGAATCCAAGTTGCTCCCTCAACCAGAATCCCGTATTGTTCGAATGGTTTTGAGGATAGCTGTGTACCAAGATATCCTTGACTGAGCTGCTCTTCTGTAAGTAATTTGTGGGTGGGGACTCACTGGGGATCCAATACCCTTGTCAGATCTCACTAAGTTCCAATGTTTGCCATTGAGGTGTCTAACTACTGATGATTCACTGTTATAGGTGGCGATCAATCTTACAACTCCTGTGCTCTGTCTTTTAATTTTAGGAGCTAGAAGGCTCTCTCTGTTTTTTTCTGATACTTTTTCTACCGCTGCTTTGATATCCCTAGTGGGATAACCTCTCTCCTTGAAACGACTACACATGATGCCTTGCTTCTTTAAAACGGAATTGTGACTGCTGTTGTTTCGTTTGGCCCGAAGTAACTCACCATTAGGGATACTCCATTTTAACCTGGTGGGATATTGTCTGTGACTATGGAGAATGTTATTCCCTGCTGTTTTCTGTGCCTACCTCTACCCTGGCCATGATGTCAAAGGACTCCATCTCTTCACAATGGATCTTCCAGGTAAATTTAAGGTTTAAATAATTTATATTCATCCAATTTGTTATTTGGTTCATCCCAGATGACAAAAAGGTCATCAATTATATCTAATCCAAAGCTCTAGGTGTTGTGTCCAGTTGACATTTGTATCTGTCCAGATGTATTGGGCTCCCACCACCCCATGAAGATTCCAGCAAAGCTTGGAGCAAAGCAACTCCCCATCGCGGTACCAGTGAGTTGTCAGTGCCACACATCTCCAAATAGACAGATGTTGTTTTTCAGGCAAAACCTTGGCATTTCCAATAACATAATGGGGTGGTCATACTGCGCAATAGGCTTGTCACTAAAAAAATATTAGCATGCCCTGATCCCCAACTCATGATCAATACATGTGTACAACGAGACAACAACTATTGTCACTAATGTATTTGTTTCCTTCCAGGGAATGTTTTGTATTTTAGTGAGAAAGTCTGTCCCGTCCCAGCAATAAGCCAGTAAATTGAGAACATAGGGACACAAAAAGAAGTCCAAATATATGGATTTATTCTCCAAAAGGCTACCATTGGCCGAAATTATCGGTCTACTTGGTGGGTCAATCTTATGTTTGTGTACTTTGGGCAGTAGATAAAAACATGGTGCCAGAGGGAACTTGATCATAAGGAATTGATGTTTGTCCTGACTTAGATGTCCCTTCTCCTGCCAACTCTTTATTAGCAAGTGATATTGCATCATGGTTTGCTTATATGTCTCAGAGGACGATTTCTCATAGCAGCCTGACCAGAATATCTGTTTTTTGGCCTCCTGATTGTATTCATTAATGTCCTATAGGACTGCATTCCCACCCGTGTCTGATGGCTTGAGGACAAAGGATGTCGCCTCCTTCAATGTTTTTAGGGCCAATCTCTGACCCGATGTCAAATTCTGCGCATCTGTGTTTTTACTCTCCTTCCAAAGCTTCAAAAGGTTGTGTGTCAGTACCTCATGGAAGGTGTCGAGATTGTCATGGGGTGTGACTGGGCTGAATCCAAATTTTGGACGGAAGTCATTCCTACTAACCCTGGCTGTTTATAGACCCAACCTGCACAGCAAATCCCTGTCAGTGTCCCAGGTACGACCGACCTCCGCAATATCATGTAAGATGGTAGGCACATACCCAAAATGTCAAAAGTTGCATCCCGAGTGCTCTCACTCAGGGCCGTTCTTCTTCTTGGCAATCTTTTCTCTTGTTGTGTGTGAAATTTTAATAATTTCAATTGCCTTATAAATAAAAACACGTCAATGCGAGTCTCTACATAATTAAAATTTGAGATGGGACAAAAGGATAGACTCAATTCAAGTAGGGAACGTTCATCATCTGACAGTTTATGGGTTGACAAATTAATGACAGTAAGATTTTTCTCACCCATTCTTTGTTTTTCTTGTTCTCCCGTGTATTCCTCCCATGCGGCACATTGCTGTTTTGCGCTGACACCTCCTCCTTTGGTTTTCCTCATGTTTCTTTGTTGCCTCTTCTTCCTCTTGGTGTGTTTTTTTCCTGGGCAGCTGGTTTAACTGTAAAGAATGATACTCTTCCAAAGTCGAGAACGTTACGTTAAGGCTTTTTGGTTAGCGTTACTCTCATCCATGTCAGAGAGCGCATCTGAGCTTGATTCTGATGTAGCTGCTTCCTACTGTCTCAAGGCATTCATGGGCCTGAACTCCTTCTTTGCTGCATCGAATTTTGGTTGTATGGCATTACAACGCGGGCTTTTAACCTGCGTGCCATTACAACGCTGTATTTACAAAGCAAGTGGTTACAACGACTTGCGCTGTAAGCGCTGGATAGTGGAATAGTTTAATTTTCTATTCCAACTCCAGCCCACGTTATAGTAGGGAAGGTGTTGGAATTGAAAATTTAACTATTCCCTATCCAACAGCGCCCTCCAGCGCAAGTCGTTGTAACGACTTGCGTTGTAAAAGCAGCGTTGTAATAGCAGCGCGGGGTAATGCCCGCGTTGATGTGGCTGTTTACCTCGAATTTTCTACCAAAAGTAAGAACTCTCCCAGTGGAATAATTAATCTAGTCTCTGAAGATCTTCCGCTTTTTCTTGGCCTTAATTTCATCCTCATATTTAGTTACCTTGCTGGTAAGGTTTCCATGAATGCCTTGATTTCATTCTGTGCTGGTTGTTTCAGAAGAACTTCTTGAACTTTCTTTAAGTCCTCAGTTACTTGTTCCAGTTCCATCGCCGCATATTTGGACAAGAGACCCAACGTCGTTTTACATGTGCTGGCCATGAGGGTGGACCATTCCTCTAATAATTTGGGATGAGGGTTTTGGTATGTTGGAGTGATCATAATGCGCAAACCTTGTGCCACCCTCCCTACTTCGATACAGTTGTCAAGTGATATTACTTTCCAACTACGGGTTATTTCTGTTCTAGTTAGTTTTTCATCTTGTGCCAGTTTCTGCTGCAAGGCGCCTGCTCGGTGTGCTTCAATAATCCTTCCTACCCCTGCTCTGAAGGTGTGTCTATAGTGTTTTCATTAAAAAGGTCTTGTGCCTCTCCCAGCCTTCTTCTTCCTGCCTCCCCCATTTCTGTTCTTGATGGTCCGGCAGCTAAAACGTGAGATCGCCTGTGCTCAAATATGATGAACACCTTGTTAATTCAATCTGATTTCCCCACCTTCTGTCGATCTGCCAGCAAGTTCTGATTCTGTTTTCAAAATGCATGGGTTCATAGTATGCCATTCCGCCCACAGTTCACAAGGGCCTATTACCAACGATTAGCGATATTTATCGCTAACGAGGCTTAGCAACGAATTCTTTAACGCTAAGCATCGCCGGAAATTATCGCAGAGATAACTTGCTATTAGCAAGGTTTATCTCAGAAGTGATAAAAATCCTCGCGCTAACTGCCAAATGAGAGATTCTCGCTGGAAAACCAACGATAATCTCTCGAAGTTTGGCGTTAGCTTGATGATAGGGGCTCAGAAACTTAGCCATGATATCCACCTTCCATAGGATATCATGGCTAAGTCATGAAAATACCAGGTGTAAAAAAAGCAGCGCTAACCGCGGTTAGCGCTGCTTTTTTTATCACTAACAGGGTTAGCGAAATCCTTGATAATAGGAGAAATGTTGCTTAACAACATTTCTCCTATTATTGTTCTCTGGAACGCCCCCTTTGCATCTCATCAGAGATGCAAGGGGAAGCGCAGAGAAAAAGGGTGCTAACATGCAAATTTGCGTGTTAGCACCCTGTTGCTGATAGGGAGATCATTTTATCTACGCTTTCTTGGCTTTTAAAGCCAAAAAAGCGGAGATAAATCCTTTGATAATATGCCCCACAATCTTTAATTTATTAGCAGCGCGTCAGCTGCTAAAAATACTTAATTGTACTTATTCGCCACTTACATATATATATATTCCAACTATGCCAATCGCTGTTACCCGCGTCTCTTGAGACGGTGAGCTCGCCGCGGGGTCGCGAACCCCTTACCAATCCAAATAGTGTATAGAACTTCGGTGAAAAAAATACTACAGAACTTGAAAAAACAACACACCGCGGCCCTAATGCTTTTCCACGCGTGTTTATTGATTTAGTGCAATAACGACAACAACAGACGCACACACACACATGTTTGTGCCAAAGCAATAATAAAAGTTGCTATACTGCATTGGAATGCTGGAGGTTTCTTATATTATGCGTTGAGAAGCCGTTTGTTGAGAAGCTGTTTTTGACAATTTCACAAGTCACCAGAACTTGGAGGACAATTAGAGGCATATTACCAAGGGTGGCGATAGGCAATTATCGCCGATTTAGTGGCCGTTTTCGGCCGCTAAGCGGCGATAATTCTATCGCTCTATTAGCAAGCTGTCGCTAACTGATATTAGCGACAGCTTTTAGGCGATAGCGAGCAGTTTGGGGCCCGCTTTGCATGTCAGCGATATTTATCGCTACTGACATGCAAAGTGGGCGTACCCAACCTGTTAGCGACTGAAAGCAGTCGCTAACGTCGCTATTGCCTATTAGCAAGGCAGGCGTAGCGATGGAAATATTCCCACTATCGCCAAAAACCAACGCCTGCTCAGACCAGTTCTTAGCCATGTTATCCAATGGGAGGTGGATAACATGGCTAAGAGCATTTCGTCGCTAATGCGTGAATATCGCTGTATTCCCAGCGATATTCACGCATTTCGCCTGAATTTTATCGCTTTTTAGATAAACCTTGCTAATAGCAAGTTATCTCAGCGATAAAAACCGTTGATGCGCGGCGATAAAAATATTGCCGCTAACCCTACTTAGCGATAAATATCTCTATTTGTTGGTAATATGACCCTTAATTTGTTTCGCCAACCTGCCACGCAGCAACTTGTGGAGTTTTGACCAAGCGCGAGGGTGTGAGAGAGGAACTTGGGGCCATATTATCAAGAAAGGGCGATACATTATCGCCGCTTTTATTGGCAGAAAACTGCCGCTAAAGCGGCGATAATGGGCTTGATAATATGCCCTTGTGAATTCCCATAGAAGCCCAGGTTAACACCAGAACCTGGGCTTCTATGGGAATTCACAAAGCCATATTATCAAGCCCATTATCGCCGCTTTAGCGGCAGTTTCCTGCCGATAAAAGCGGCGATAATGTATCGCCCTTTCTTGATAATATGGCCCTTGGAGTGAGTACTCCATTTCCCAGACTCCATGGGCTCATCATAAACGCTGCTGCGCCGGAGGCACATAAATTACTGCCACTGCTCCCTCAGCGCAGGACGCATGCGGGCGGCGCCAGGGCAAAGCCCGGGCCAAGGGCGGGCCTGTCCTGCGACAGGAGTAGGCGGGGCCACCCCCCTTGGTTTCTGAACAAGACTTTGGGGTTCCATCAAGGTAGTCTATCCCCTCTTCCTAATTTAAACAAAGAGCTCGCAGGGAGATTAAGCACCAGTGGCTATACGGGCAGGGCTGAGTTCCTTAAATTATATTACTCTTATTACTTTTACTAACTCTGGATTGTGTGACCCCGCAAGATAAGTCATTGTATCAGTTATTATATAAATCAAATCGATTGGACCCATAGAGATTGTTCACGAGTTATATAGCTGCTGCTGAAGAAGTGAGGGGGGACAAGGCTAGGTATATAACCATAGCTAGACAGGTGGATGGACGTGTCATTGGCAAATACTGTGATTTTTTAAATAATTGTATGATTCTTCGACCAATGTGCAAGCACTAATTGGGTTTATTATCTTGACCTTACCCCTGTAACAAAAGTATAACTGACGTATCTGAGCCAAACATTGACAAATATGGGTAAAAGAAAACACTTGGCCATTCCTGGAAAAATACTCTCCCCAGCCAAGTCTCAAATGTTCCTATTAAAATACATCACTGGAGCAATGAGAGCCATAGAGAAACAGATTTCTATTGTTGAGTAATCTTTGTCAGCGGACGGGTTAATAGGCGGGGTAAGTGGAATGGCCATAGAAACGACTGCCCACGTTCCTGTAAATGACCCACAAATTTCTGGATGTATAACAACGAGGAAGGGCATTGATGGGGAGATGGATGGGGCAGGGGCCTGTGGGCCAATTAAAACAAATTATTGTATTCACACCAATGATTGCGTTATCTTGGGAGAAACAGCAGCGTGGAAGGAAATAGGGAGGGTGAACAAAGGGAGAACAAAGGGGTGAGGGCCAACAAAGTAAATGGTTGTATACAATACCAAGAAGAGGATCGTGTTTTCCGCGCTAAATATAATTCCCCCCACTTAAACAAGCTAAAAAACCTTGAGCAAGAGGTGCAGAGAATCCCCCCAGCAAAAACCAAGTCACACTCAAGAAGGGCAAAACCCAGTTCCAGGGACAACCCCAGACAAAACTGAGTGTAATGGAAACCTCCTCAGATCCCAATTATAACATAATTATTGGAAAATTAGACGCCTTAAATGGGGCATTTAAAACTCTTCATAACCACATGAGCGACATAATGGGAAGAATCCAATCTAGATTGGCGAAAGTCGAAAGAAGAACTGATTTTTGTTTGGAACTTTTGACGATCGTGTCTACAGGCCAAAAGGCAACGGCCCTCCCAATATCGGAAGTACTTACCGAACCCGCGAGTAGAGACCATACTGTGTCACACCACAGCTAAAGAACTTACTACTCACCCCTGTAGCAATATAGGCAGCAAAACTATAAGAGGGCGGGAGGCTGACAGACCCCTAGCAGTGACAACACCCACTAATAATCATCTTGAGCACCAACCTGAATGTATATACAATCGTCTGGATCTCTCGCCAGCAGCCGCTCCATATGTAGTAGTTCTGACTAATGCCCCCCCACTTCCTACAAATAGCAGGGATAACTGGATCTCGCTGAGGAATAAGGCATAGATTCATCAAGGTAAAATCCGCTCGCAAAGGGGCAGATTCTCAGAATCTGCCCCTTTGCGACTGGTATTTTTGCATTTGGGATGCATCATCCCAAATGCAAAAATCGCAAATTAAGAAATCGCAAAATTGCGATTACTTGCATTTAAGGAATCTCAAATTGAGATTCCTTAAATGCAATGCATTAAAGTTTAAAAAATAGCGATTTCGCTAATAGGGCTCGCAAATTACCATGAAGTTGGACTTCATGGTAATTTGCAAAACCTTTGAAAAATGCACTAAAGTGCATTTTCCAAAGTTTCATGTTGCGCACACACATACCCTAAGGGAATGTGTGTACGCAATATATGTGCACAGATCAATTTCAGGGGTGCAACAGGGTGTCCTTTTGACACCCCTGCACCCTTGAAAACGCATTCTCAATTTGCGATTCGCTAATTGCGATTCGCAAATTGAGAATGTCTTCCCATTCATTCCTACGGGCCTCTAGGGAGGTATTCCTTAATTGCGACTCGCAATTTGCGAGTCGCAATTAAGGAATTTTAAGACATAGCTATTTTTTTAGTGATTTCTTCATGCATTGCATTTTGCTATTCCTTAATAGCGAATCGTTATTTTTCGCTATTAAGGAATAGCAAAATGGGTTCTTGATGTATCCGGGGGTGAATCCCTAAGTTGATTGGGTGGCAGAACGGGATTAACAGATAACCTATTCTATGACTTTAAAATGGTCAGAAGAGTCAAGTGGGGAGGGAGAGGGAACAAAAATCACGTGGCGATTGTGTGGTCCTGACTTTTAGAAATTATCAGCTGGTGAATGAAGTCTTGAGTAAGCAGGGACTCTGGGCAGTTATGGTAGAAGCATCACCACTCGACCTCTGGGCTATTTTTACTACCCCCCATATTTAGGAAAGACAATGCGCCCACACCCAAGTTTTCAGCGGAGACTGAGGCTCCCAAATTTTATAATCCCAACTTTCAACAGGTTTCAATGCTTATCATCGCTGGACGGTCTCGACTGACTCGAGACAGGCTACACCTAATAGTAAAGGAGAATGAGCAGAAAAGACTTGGCACTGAAAACTCGGTGGGCGATGCCACAAGCTCTATCGTCAAAACATTCCACAAGGAGACTTTACAGAAACAACAATGAAATCCCCATCTGGTTAATAGGAATGTGAGACCCCTCTCCACAAACATTTATACACAAAAATCTGTTCAACAAGAAACTAGATCATTTGGATGCTTGTTTTGGAACGTGGCGGGCTTATCAGGTAAAATACAGACCACAGAATGGCTAGAGTTTTTAGACAGATATCAAAATATTTTTCTCTAAGAGATATGGCTCACAGAGAATGTCCATCTAAATGGGTTTAGGACATACTTTACATCAGCCATTCCTTCGAATTATGGTAGAGCGAAAAGGGGACTGTGTACCTACGTAACTAATACTTTACAATTTACCAATATTATTTCTGCCACTGACAACCCATACTATCAATTATTGGTTTACAATTGAAAAGGACAAGCCGTATTAGTTATAATTAACTTTAATAATAACACCACTATGATAGGGATAACGGGTCGTACAAGAAATAAACAATGACCTAGAGCATGGGTACTTACAAACTTTCTCTCGGGGCCAAATTTACATTGTTGTTTGTGTCCGAGGGCCGCACCAGTGGGGGCGGAGTCAGTGGGGGAGGGGGCGGGGCTAGAGCAACAAAAAAAACTGACCATGAGGTTGATCACTGGTCCCTGCAGCGGACGCCTTCGTACACTAAGCCACTAGAACTGGCATACACACATCTCTTTCTCGCTCTCTTTCTTTCTTTCTATCTCTCTCTCTCTCTCTCCCTCTCCCTCACTCTGTCTCCCTCACTCTGTCTCCTCACTCTGTCTCCCTCACTCTGTTTCCCTCACTCTGTCTCCCTTTCCGTCCCTCACTCTGTCTCCCTTTCCCTCCCTTTCCCTCCCTCTCTCTCCCTCTGTCATCTCACCCTCTGTCTCCCTCTCCCTCCCTCACTCTCCCTCTGTCTCCTTCTCCCTACCTCCCTCTCCCTCCCTTTTCCTCCCTCCCCCCTGTCTCCCTCCCTCTCCCTCTGTCTCCCTTTTCCTCCCTCCCTCTCCCTCCCTTTCCCTTCCTCTGTCTCTCTGTCTCCCTTCCTTCCCTTTCCCTCCCTCACTCTATCTCCCTTTCCCTCTCCCTCACTCTGTCTCTGTCTCCCTTTCCCACTCTCACTCTCCCTCTGTCTCTTTCCCTCCCTCACTCTGCCTCCCTTTCCCTCCCTCCCTCTTCCTCACTTTCCCCCCCTCCCTCCCCTCTGTCTCCCTCCCCCTCTCCCTCCCTTTCCCTCCCTCCCTCTCCCTCTGTCTCCATTTCCCTCCCTCACTCTCCTTCCCTCTGTCTCCCTTTCCTCCCTCCCTCTCCCTCTGTCTCCCTTTCCCTCCATCCCTCTCCCTCTGTCTCCCTTTCCCTCCCTCTCCCTCTGTCTCCCTTTCCATCCCTCCTCTCTCTCCCTCCCTTTCTCTCCCTCACTCTCCCTCTGTCTCCCTTTCCCTCCCTTTCCCTCCCTCACTCTGCCTCCCTTTCCACCCCTCCCTCTCCCTCTCTCTCCCTTCTCTCCCACCCTCTCCCTCTGTCTCTCTTTCCCTCCCTCCCTCTCTCTCTCCCCCCTTTCCCTCCCTCCTCTCCCTCTGTCTCCCTCCATTTCCCTCCCTCCCTCTCCATCATCTCAGCCTGCCTGTGTGTGCCCGTACTGAGACAGCTTCCGGGCACACACACCTACAGAGCCGCACCTGAGCACTACACAGGTCTTTAAAAGACCATTCGCATGTTAATGAGGCTGTGCTGTATTTCACCTTTTAGTGCCGCAGCTGCACTTTGACTATGGCTGGCCCCCACAGAGCAGCAGAGTCTCTGAGTCACACTGGTAGATGTCTGCAAAGTCCGCGGGCCACCAGGGAAGGCTTGCCAGGCCGCTGGCAGCCCACAGGCCGTACTATGAGTCCCCGTGACCTAGAGCATATTGCGGTGGGTAATGAAAAATATATGACGATCTTATGGGGGGGATTTTAATAAGCGTTTGTGTAACGTCCATTTGGGTAACACGTGCGGAGTGACAAACAATGAGTATGTAGAGCAGCCTCATTTTATACAGAGTCCATATGGCAACAAGTTAAATTAGGTAATATGTGAATACAATCTGTCCTTCCTTAATGAAATTTCAACACCTTATGTGAACCGTAAGACCTTTAACGGAACAACTAACAACAGTATCATTGACCATGTTTTACTGTCGAACAACTGCATGGGCTTTATTTTTAATTTTCAGGCTCATTCAATATCCTTAAGTGATCACTTCCCGCTGAGTTTGCAATTATCGATGGTGCCATTTTTTAATCAAGTGAAGGCTAAAGTTATCCCACAGGTAGAGGGGATTGAACTTGCCCGACACAATGGATACACTTTCCCTTGGACTCAGATAAACCCAAAAAATCTTCTTAATCAGTTAATATCTAATAAGAAAAAACAATTTAATTTATGTTTAACTGAAAATACACCTCCGAAAGAAATTATAAATTATCAGTATTTTATTATTTGACCTTCACTTACTTCCTCTGTTGTTAGTAAATCGATTTTTTTATCTTAAAGTAGCCCTGAATCAAAATCAGTTAAACATACCTGCTACCTTAACCTAATTCTAGTGCTAAGCAGTTTAATATATTATTTTTATTTCAATTAAGTACATAAAAGCTAACCTTAACCTGACCATTAAGCCAACTCTAATCCTTTATTAATTTAAATGACTTCAATAAGTAAACTTGATGTCACACTGATATTATTCCAAACCATAACCCTACTGTATTTTTTCGATTAAATTAGAATATTACAAACCTCAGCCTAACTTTAATGCCAACGCTAACCTTTACTCCTGTTTAATTAAAATTTTGTTAATCTAACCTTAATTCTGGTCATACATTAAATCACTGAAAGTTTAATTAGTTGTGGCTAAGCAGCCTGTATTCCATTGTGTGGCCTTCCTCAGTAGAGGAAATTACGATGATGTGACTTCAATGTAGTAGGCCTGTGGTATTGAGGGTGTCACCTGTAGAAATGTGCATGCCATTGAAATGTGCATCGTCCATTTATCCAGAGGTAGGTATGCAGGACCCTGCGGAAATACCAATACATATTTGCTATTTGCTGCTATTGAGAAGCGATCAACCTTTATGCCGCAACGGATAGACTGTGAGTTGGTCTGTGTTCACTGTGAGCCACTTGTTTGTTTTTATTCCTTTACATTCTGCTAAAAGTAAACTATAGGTTACAGAATTCAATGGAAAAATAATTACTGAATTGGTTAACTATAAACAATGATTCAACTTGAGAGGTTCTAGTTGTTATGGCTGGAGTACTAAATGTTGATCTTTTCAGGTCAACAGCGGTCACACATTGGTGGATGGTGTTTTGGGAGTCACATAGGAAGAACAATGTTGGTCTGGGCCACTCTACAAAAAACAACAAATGATGGATGTGATAGAGGGCTTATAGCACTCTAAATTGTATGGGTGCGCTATTCTCGTGGCTTAAACGCACTCACATGTATTTTATCATATGCAGTGTGTTATGATTATTAAGATGCATTTATTCAAAGTAATATTAGCATCAAAATGTATTGTGCACATTTAAGTGGGAAACATCCTTTACAACGCAACTTTTACCACGCAGGGCCTTTACGACGCAACTTTTACAACGCAAACCATTACAACGCATTGCACTGGGGGGCGCTCTAGGATAGGGAATAGATTTAATTTACTATCCAACACCTTCCCTACTATCCACGGGGACTGGAGTTGGAATAGTAAATTAAACTATTCACTATCCAGCACCCCAAAGCGCTATGCGTTGTAAAGGCTTGCGTTGTAAATACCGCGTTGTAAAGGCATGCATGGTAAAAGCATGCGTTGTAATGTCATACATCCCATTTAAGTAGGTCTTTGTATGTATTAAAGAAATGTATACTTCCTGTAAGTATAATGTGCTGGATGAAATATTATTTGTGTAAATGTAATTCGTGTTTAGTTGAGTTGCCTGAATTATAGGCCCAAACAGTAGGTTGTTTTGAGTTTCGTTTCTCCTAGGTTTCTCAAGAATTATCATTAAATTAATCCTTTTTGTCCTCGAAGACAGTATGTTCTCATCCTACTGCAGGTGTTGGAACTCAACCTCGTTATTCTTATATTTAAGGAGATACCCAGAATGTCTTTGAAGAAGTCTGGAAGGCAAAAAGGGAGGACGTCTTTCTTGTCTGGCCTATCTGAGAACCAAGGCCACTGGAAGAAAAAACAATTTAATTAAAACTTCTATGGAAATGTATTAAAAAATGTTGCAAATGGAAAAGTGTATCATGTGACGTATTGTGGGTTGAACATTGTCTTTTGTATGATGTGCAGGGACAGATTCGAGAGACTTCTGCTTATTTTCAGAGGAGAAGGAGCATCCTAGAACGCGCCTCATAGCTTGAAGCTATCAGACCCATTTGATGTCAGTACTTCTTAGGAAGTTAACACATACTTACACCTTTAGGATAGGATATCAGGGAATTAGGTAGGACGTTCACATAGAGCAGAGTAGGGAAAGATATCTTTGTTTTCTTCTCTAATAATAAGAGAATTGGACTCAGCTTCTATTCTTTGTTGCATTTTGATTTTGGAGTTCATCATATTATGCCTTTTGTGCCAAATGAATTATATTCGTAGATTCAGCTCTGTATTGATTTTCATGTATCTATATGCTCTTATATTGAGATGTGCTTATATTACATTATTTTTGGCCTTATAATACTACAATTTGGAATCTGTGATCCTTTGACGAGTGACTAAATTGAAAGTATAATACTGAATTATTTTACTCCCCTCAACCACTTATAGCAGACTATAAAAGACCATCTGAACTGAATTTAGTAGGGAAAAGAAGGAGTAAACCTTAGCGTAATCAAATTATTATTATTATTATTATTATTATTATTATTATTATTATTATTATTATTATTATTATTATTAGCGAATTTTATATAGCGCCCGGTTACCCTTGGGCATCCCCGCGCTGATCCAAAGGAAGACACTGCCACTGAAACACAAGATCTAGACAGTAAATAAATGGGTTTTTAAAAGCTTACGGAAGCGAAGAAGACTCGTTTCCGAGCGTAGGTACAAAGGCAGAGAATTCCATAACGTGGCCACATTCACAGAGAATCTTCTACCCCCAGTTCTTGCCTTCTTCACCCTCGCAACCTGCAGCAGGCATTGATGGTCTGAACGAAGGGAACGAGAGGCCTTATACGGCTGCACCATGTCCCCCAAAATAGGTGGACCTTTCCCCTGCAGGATTTTATGGGCCACACAAAGTGACTTAAATTTCACCCTGTCTCTGACCGGGAGCCAGTGTAGCGCCTTCAAAGCAGGGCGGGCCGATTGACGCTTAGGAAGGCCCATCAAGAGCCTAGCGGCCGCGTTCTGAACCTGTTGCAGTTTGTTCAGGGTGGACTCTGGAGCACCCAAGAACAACGCGTTGCTAAAGTCCAGCCGCGAGATAATAAGCCCCTGAATGAGCAGCCTCCTAGAGGCCACTGGAAGGAGGGGTAAGATCTTCCGGGCTGATCGAAGCAGGCCAAAGCACACGCCAGCAGTCTTCTTAGCATGTGTTTTAAAGGAAAGGTCCTGCTCGAGCCATACCCCCAGGCTCTTGATCTCCTGCTTGGGGATGGGTGCTGGACCCAGACAGATGGGCCAGCTGCTGGGAGAAAGAGATGACAAAGAATTCCCCAGCAGCATCAGTTCCGTTTTGGAGCCGTTAAGCTTGAGGGCTGAGCTGCACATCCACTTGAAGATCTTATCCAGGCACGTGTGCAGCCGGTCGGGATGGTAAGCCGACTGGGAAAGGCCTACCACCAACTGGGTATCATCAGCATAGCTGATTATCTTGATCCCCAGAGGCAGTACAACACTCTCCAGGGGGGCCATATAAACGTTGAAAAGGGTAGGGCTCAACGATGAGCCCTGTGGCACTCCACACTGGAGAGGTAACGAAGATGATTTCTCGTGGCCTTCCCACACCTCAAACGACCGGCCTTCCAAAAAGGAAGCAAACCACTTAAGGGCCAACCCGGATACCCCCACCCCTGACAGCCGTTGGAGAAGCACTTGATGGTCTACAGTATCAAATGCAGCACTAAGGTCCAGGAGGATCACTGCCACCGATCCCCCTGAATCCAAAATGCTTCTCGCATTCTCCACGACTGCCAAAAGGGCGGTATCGGTCCCCTGACCAGGACGAAAACCTGTCTGGGAATCGCCCAAAAGGGAGTTGGCCTCCAAGAAGCCCGATAGGCGACTATTCACCAGTTTCTCCGCCACCTTACTGATGCCGGGGAGCAGGGATATAGGCCTGAAGTTGGAGAGATCTGCTGGGTCCAGATTAGGCTTCTTTAAAAGAGCCTTGACTACCGCTCCTTTCCAACCAGGGGGTACCACACCCTGGGAAAGAGACAGGTTTATGAGATCCGTCACTGGGCCACCGATGGTGTGGGCTACCTGCTTCAGGTATTTCATAGGAGCAGGATCTTTTGGAGAGCCACTTTTCATAGTTGACATAATTGACACAACTTCCTCCACAGTGACAGGGCCAAAAGAGACCAACTCTGCTGTTCGCACCCTAGGCTGAGGGCTTGTAGTGCGACCAGAGAAAACATCCTCAGATGACTGGGGGAGAGATGCCAAGATGTTGTCAATTTTGGTTTTAAAAAAGGTGGCCAGCTCTGAA
This sequence comes from Lissotriton helveticus, assembly GCF_964261635.1. Classification (NCBI taxonomy): domain Eukaryota; kingdom Metazoa; phylum Chordata; class Amphibia; order Caudata; family Salamandridae; genus Lissotriton; species Lissotriton helveticus. The sequence goes on along the minus strand of NC_136063.1, from coordinate 144,228,967 downwards.
CACTTCTCCCGAGGATCCTCATAATTGACCGGAGGTTCGGGAATTTTCAAGAGTTCTTTGATGACTCTGAACGATTCTTTCGAGGAGTTGGCCGCCATGCCTATTCTCTCCTCAAAGAAACCGGATTTTGCTACCCGAATAGCAGACTTGTAGGTGCTTAGAGCCGTCCGATAATTTTTGCGGTTCGTTTCGCTCCAGTCCTTCCTCCAGGTCCGCTCAAACCTCTTACAACCTTTCCTCAACGCCCTTAACTCAGAAGTATACCACGGCGCCGATCCCACTCTCTTCCCTCTAGTAAGTTGTTTCTTTTTGGGGAGGAGAGCGTCCAGCGAACTAGTGAGCCAGGAGTTTAACTTCTCATCTGCGACCAACGGATTGGACCCTAACGGGGGCCGCGATGCCTCCAGGTGAGCCGCCCAAATGTCCACTGGGAGTCTGGACCAAGCTCTTTCTACGGTGTGTACTCTGGGGGCCGGCGCAGCTGGGATGTCAAACTGCCACCGTGCAGACCCCATAAAATGATCTGTCCAGGGCAGAGCCAGCGCAGGACCTGACTTCAGGTTATCCGAGTTCGAAAATATAGGGTCTAAAAGGTGGCCCTTCACATGAGTAGCACCCGAATTAGCCAGGTTAATCCTGTAGGCTTTAAGATCGCCTAGCAGATCAATTCCCAGGATGTTAGAGGGATCCTCAAGGTGGATGTTAAAATCGCCAAGCGTAACAAAGTTACTTGTGGAGGAAGCGAGAAGTGCGATAGTTTCCAAAAGAGAGTTAGAGAAATTACCCATAGTTCCTGGTGGGCGATAGATCAACAGTCCCTTCAGAGATGAAGTAGGGGATATGCGAATAGAAAACTGACAGCTCTCACAGTCGCTCACCCCCCCATCCTGAGCCTTGCAAACGAGCGAGTCCCTATATAGGATGGCAATTCCTCCTCCCCTCCCCACAGGTCTATCAAGATGAAAAATTAGATAGCCTGGAGGGAGTGCTCTTACCATGTCGGGGCCCGAACTGGCAGAAATCCAGGTTTCGGTGAGGAATAACATATCCAAATCGTAGTCCATAATAAGGGAGTTAATTTCAGTCGCATGACTAGGTAGGGACCGACAGTTCAGCAGTGCTATTGAAAGCCCTGGTTTCCCCGGAGTCGAGTCCCTAGCCACAATACAAGCCCTACAGGGGATGAACGGGGGCGCACCCTCCTGAGAGAATGTGCAAGTGGTAGAATGCAACCTCCGCCCAGCCATGAGTTCCTCCCTCCCGTACCTAATACAGGTGCGAAATGGTAGCAGAGGATGGTTAGCCACTTAAGTGAGGGGAGAAAAGGGAAATTAGGAGTAGAATTGGAAAAATAATAGAGCTTTGGACACGGAGAAGATGACGGCAAAGACGGATGGAAGTCGGCGGACATTGATGGTGCGGCGGAAACAGTGGTAGCGTGAGTATGAAACTGTGTGGTGTGTTAGATTGCGGTGATGAATTAATTGTGAGTTGTCTTGCGAAGAATGAATGCAAGTTGAGTGAGTGTGAGTTTAGTGGTTTACTGGTCAATACATGTGCGGATCAGGAAGTTTGGTGAACGGACTCAAGAGAAGTCCAAGATCCTGGGATAGTTTTGTATATGTTATTGTCCGATCAATACTGTGGGTGTCGTGAAGCGCTATCGACGATTCACTTATGACAGGGAATTTGTGTGAATGTAGGAGTATGTCACAGGTAGAAAGCCTCAGGTACTGGGGGTGGACTACAGTGATTGAGTGACCAACGCAGGTCGGGGTTCTCTGTGGATGAATGTTCTTCTAAAAGTATTCTATCGATCTTTTAGCGGACAGACAATGACTTGTTTTGTGTAACTGTAAGTTATTGTGACTGTGTTAGGAGCAGTTACTTGGTTTAATAGCTTTTGGATATACAGTTACTTGTTAGTACGAATGTGTGAGCGAGTGTACGGAGTGAAATTGTAAAGGAGGTTGAGCCGCTGCAAAGAGGGAGCAGTGACGTCAGTGCGTGCCGCGCTGGGATAGGTCGGTTGGTGTAACGCCGCAATGGGATTGGTGGAAGTTCGTCTGAAGTCGAATAGTGAAATTTTGGTTGCAAATAATTGATTTTAACAATGAGATGCTTTAGGGTGTTGCTAGATTTGTGTAGAGGTGACACAGGTGTGGTGACTCAGGTACGAGAAGAAGCTCCGCCAGAGGATACCATGGCACATTATATGGCAACGAATGTAGGACTCCATACCATTTGTGGCTGCAAAAAATGGCATAAAATTACAGAGAACAAGGGCGAATTGGCTTTCCCTCGCTATGGGTTATTTCGTATTGAGGTGCTGTATCAGCTGAGAGGAGTGATGTCTTCTCTAAAACCTCTGCCCAGACCAACACAATTTGAGGCATTAGATGCATGGATGAGAGCAGCAATTGCGAAGAAAAGAGAAGCTTCACAGGGAAGAATGAAGAAAGCAATGAAGGCATGCCAGGATGCCAGGTGGGATGCACAGTTGAAGAGATGGAGAGTAGACACTATAGAGGGAAAATGATTTTATCCCTTTCGGTTGTTGGTAGGAGGGTCTGGGGGAAAGAGTAAGACAGAAAAGGACAGTGATATAGAGGACAGTCCTTGTGACTCTAGGTTGGAGACTGAGAAGATGCAGCAAAAAGAAGAAACTTTAGGACTGGGACGGACGGGTACAGAGGAGCAGACAACAGGAGTAAAAGGGAGGATGTCAGTGGGAATAAGAATTCCAGGAGGGTCTGGAGGGCCAGGTTATGCAGACCCTCAGCCAGGAGAAATTGCATATACTATTCGGTTACCAGAATCTCTTACGGGACCAGTTACCATTAGACCTGTGGTTTCGATATATAACCCTAGGGAAAGAACAGGTGGAAGTCAACAGCAAACAGGAGAAGGGGAAGAGACTATATCAAGAGGAACTCTTACAATGAGTGGAATGGGTATGGCTCAGATACCAGTAGAAGCTAGTACTCCACTGCCAGCTACAGCTGATCCTTCAAGAATGGATAGAGGGTTGGAACCACGACAAACAGGAGGTTTGGCAAACTCTAGGTCAGACATCAGAATGTGGGTTCCACCAGTGAGGGAGTCAATGATACGGAGAGAGTAATTGGGGATGAGACGGGAAGCACCTAGGGTACTGTTCGAACCACATAATTTGTGTGCGGGTAATCGTTGGAGAAGTCGAAGTTGTGAGAGAGAAAGTCGTCCAGTTTTGAGAATGGAAGAGAGTGAAGGTCACAGGAGGACACAAAGTTGTGATAGGGAGAAATTAGGGAGTGAAAGGGGTCAGAGAATTTTACAAGTTGCAATAAAGGCACCATTGTTAGATGTGGTATGATTAAAAGCAGAAATGGACGACGTGATTAAAGGGAATCTGCCATTGGACAGAATTGAAACATATGACCCATGCGAGTTGCTATTTGTAGCCAAGGATGTTACTAGAAATGCCAACCGAGTTCATGAAGCATTGTCATAGTTGGCACAAAGGTATGAGGTGGATTTGACAAAGACAAAAATGATGCAGGAAATCTGCAGATTGAACTACAGTAATAAAGAATTGGAAGAAAAGCTAACAACAGGATTAAAGGCACAAATTAGAGAATTGGTGATAGGGATGCGTCCTTGGAGAGAACTAGACAGATCAGAAGAGAGGTGGGCCAAAAAGAAATGGGCCAAGAAAGGAATAGGAGATACTCCGCCTCCGGGGTGGAGAGACAGGACAAGTAGGAAATTTCCCTATGAGAGCAGTACAAAATGGGGGGTATGTACATGTGCCATGGAGAAGGGGTGATTTGGCAGCATTTACTAATGATTTTCCTCGGCTCAGGGAAAAACCTGCTGAGTGGTGTAAACAATTGGATCGGTTTGTCAAGATCTCGAAGGTATTATGGATTGATTTGAATACCTTGTTTGATATAGTGGTGCCAGGGGATCGGTGGGCAGCATGTAAAATTGAAATTGATTGGCCTGCTGCAGAACCAACTAGAGATCTGGTGAATCATGGTCCTTCACCCGAGGTAATGAAGAAATATGAGCAAGTAATTACATGGTTAAAATCCAAAGTAGCTCTCACACTGTTGATTGGCTTAAAATAGATTGTACTACTCAAGATCCTAATGAGTTGGTACATGACTTTTATGAGAGACTTTTAGTGGCCTCTAAACAGCCCAGTGGATTGGACACTATTAAGCAAAAGGATATGGGACAGTTTGTTTCAAAGTTTGTGCTAGAGTTGAGATCTGATATTAGTTTGATGATACAGTATCACTTAATATGTTGGCAGAATAAGTCGGTGGACCAAATTCTGCATTATGCAAAATATTGTAGTGAGCAAGTGGAAAAAATGAAAGACAAGTTGATGTTGGTGCAGTTGAGGAATGCCGAAAGGCCTGATCTGATGCAAGGGGTGGGTGGAGCGATGGGTCGAGGAAGAGGAAGTGGCAGGGTAATGGGTCAACATATGGTAACCCAACCAGGACAGGCAAGAGGAAGGGGAATGGATGTAGGTACAGGAGGTGAATGGATGGCAAATCAAGAGAAGGTCACTGCTTGTCATTATTGTCACAAAATCGGGCATTGGAATTGCGAGTGTCGATTAAATCCGGCAAATAAAATGCAATATGAAAGAGAGGGACAGATGTCCGAGGGTTTGAACATCGTGCCTAGACCTAGGTTCATGTATGGGGGAGGTTGCGAGTCACAATTACCGATACCGCAGCCTCCGAGAATACCAATGAGTAATCAGGTGTATCATGAGATGCTCTATTTTGAAATACAAGACACATTTGACCAAGCTCAAGAACCTCACGAGTATCAGAGGGGGGTGCAGGAGGAATGCACTTTGGGTGTGGCCCTAGAAGTAGATCAGAGTGGACCGTTTGTAGATGCAGAGGTGAATGAACATCCTGTTACCTTTTTGTTAGACACTGGAGCTGCGCGCTCTACTTCCACCCTCCGCAAACAACTCAAAAGAGCTCGTAGGAAGTACAACAATCACATCAAGAACAAGAAATCCACTTTTTTTCCACTCTGTGCTGGACAGCGCAAAACATAGACCCAAAGAGCTACATAAGCTCACCAGGCAACAAACCTCCAAGCCCGCTACTTCCTCAATACAGGTGTCCAAAGAACTCTGCAACAACTTTGCCAACTTCTTTAATGACAAGATCACTAAGATCGAACTCTCACTGGACACTAACAATACTTGCCCCACAAAGAGTAGCACATCCGGGGCGTATGACATCGCTCCTTGTCCCTCTTCCAAATCTTTGGCTAAGCTTCCGCCCCATTCAGGAAACTGAGATAATCAATCTGATTTCCACCTCCAAACCCTCATCCCATGTCCTAGACCCCATTCCACCCCTACTGACCAAAAAGCTGAAGCGCTCCCTAGCACCGCTCTGGTGCACGATCATAAACTGCTCCATGAAAAATTGAGTTGTTCCAGACTGCCTTAAAGTGGGACAAGTCACACCTTTGCTGAAAAAACCTGGCCTTGACATAAAGGATTTGAATAACTTTAGACCTGTCTCTAACCTTCCCCTTCTGTCCAAAATCCTAGAAAGATGCGTACTCCAACAACGAACCCAACACCTGGACAACACCAATCTCCTGGACTTCCATCAGTCTGGCTTCAGAAAAGGCTGTAGCACCGAAACCGCGACCCTCAACATCATCGACGATGTCCACAAATCACTAGACTCTGACCATTGCTGTCTCCTCATTCTCCTAGACCTATCTTCAGCATTCGATACGGTAGACCACAAACTCCTCATTAGGGCTCTCCAAGAAAGAGCCTGTCTTGGCGAGGTGGTCCTCCAATGGTTCTCTTCATTCCTGCACAACTTTGCATCCAACCTTCACCCAGTCAACAAGGGAGTCCCTCAAGGCTCAGTGCTCTCCCGGCAACTCTTTAACATCTACATGGAACCTCTCACCAAACTACTCAAAAAAGCCAACATCCGCTTCCATATCTATGCTGACGGTACCCAGATATACTTGGAAACCACCTCCATCAGAGACATTCAAAGACTCAATGACATACTGAGAGATGTTCAACACTGGCTGTCATGCAATCACCTTACACCTTAAACTAAACCCCGACAAAACTGAGATACTCCTCATCTCGAACAAAGAGGATAACCCCCAAATTGCTGAATGGCTACAAGCCAATGATGCGCTCAACGGGAACCTCACACTAGCCGACTCTGTCAAATCTCTAGGCATCACGCTAGACCCGAAACTGGACATGACCAGACACATCAAGAATTTGCCCATGAGCCCTTTCCTTAACCTAAAACTATTGAACCAATAAAACCTTTCATTCCACCCAGTGATCTTAAACAGGCCACTCAAGCACTGTCAAGACTGGACTATGGGAACTCAGTCCTCTCAGGAATAGCAAAATCACATCTGGCTCCCATCAAAATAACTCTGAATGCGGCAGCCAGAATCGTCACCGGAATCAAGAAATTCGACCATGTTTCTCCTGCACTCAGAGAAATTAAGTGGCTCCCAGTCAAAATTCGGGTTAGCTTCAGAACAGCATGCCTCACACATAAGGCCCTACACACCGACAACCCTGAATATTTGGTGCCCAAACTCCAAAAAGCTGGTCAGGCCAGGAACCTCAGAAGCTCAAACTACTTCCTACTCATCCCGCTAAAAACTCGAAAACAAAAAACTGCGGCACGATCCTTTGCCGGGAGCGCGCCTAAAATCTGGAACTCTATTCCCCCTCACATCAGAACCATTCCCTCTTTTGTAAAATTCAAAAGCGAACTCAAAATCATGTTCCTCGACCGCTCCCTAGGGAACCAATAGGATCAATCGGAGGGGAGAAGCCAACACCTTTTACTGCTTCGACTCCTAGTCCCCAAGACTGCAAAGCAGATCTCCCAATCATCGTCCTGCACTGTAATGTGTTTTTCTTTTTTGTTTTGTTTTTTGTGAATCTCTGCAATGTATCTGTTGTAAAGCACTCCGATACCCTCAGGTCAGGCCAGTGCTATATAAAATTTCCTAAAATAATACATAAATAAATAAATAAAACAAGTGTTCCCGAATTTATCTCTTTCAGGACAATCAATTCAAGTGGTAGGAGTTACCAATCAGAGAATGACTAACCCATTAATAGATGAGTTACCAGGACCAGTCCTGAGACAGACATCAGTTTGTTGTGTGCGATTCGATCCTAGTCTGTTTATTGGAACGAGACCTTTTGTGTAAGCTAAATTGTACTATATCTTGCACTCCAAGGGGTGTGGAGTTGCAAACCTGTGATGACGATTTTAAAATGGCCAATATGAGCTTGTGCGCAGAAATGTTTGTGGTTCTCATGATAGAGGATGTGCCACATGATTTCAGGGTGTCTGTTTTTTCGAAAGCGTGGGATTTCACAGGTGAGGAAAGGCACAGGCCATACCAAATGCTGCATTTCCACGAACACCGCAGTATAAATTGACTCCAGAAACTGTGGCTTGAATAAGACCTGTAATTGAGTCTATGATTGCACAAGGTATTCTGAAGGAAATAAGAGGAAGTCCCTGCAATTCACCTATTATGGGACTGCAGAAGCCTAGCGGCAAGTACAGAATAGAACAGGATTTACGGAGGGTTAATGAAATTGTGATTCCATGTTGTCCTGTGGTACCAAATCCAGCTGTTATATTATTTCAGATACCATGTGAGGCAGAATGGTTTACAGTCATAGATCTCTGTCAGGCATTTTTCTCCATACTGTTGCACGAAGATAGCCAGTTTATTTTTGCATTTAGGATGGACGACCATATGTTAACATGGTGTTATATCCTACAAGGGTATACTGAAAGCCCCTCTATCTTTAGTCAGAGTTTGAAAAAGAATCTTGAAGGGCTGGTGATGCCCCAGAGCTCAGTTCTGGTTCAGTATATTGATGATCTTTTGGTTGCTTCAGAAACTAAGGATGCTTGCAGGATCAACACTGTGGCTTTGCTGAATCATTTGGGAGAGAATGGACACAAAGTGTCCCCAAACAAACTTCAGTATTGTCAGACTGAAGTTCAGTATATAGGTACCGGATTGAGAAGGGAAAACGAAGAGTGTCACCAGATCGCACAGAGGCGATTCTGCAAATGGGAACTCCGAAAACACAGAAAGAAGTCCGCATTCTTGGGAATAGTCGGCTATTGTTGACAATGGATACCAAATTTTTTCCTGCATGCAAAACCTTTATTGAAGTTGACTCGAAAGGATATTAGTGATCCGGTACCATAGGATAACGACTGTATGAGAGCATTCCACGAGCTGAGAGAGATTCGATGTCGCGCTACAGCAATTGGAATGCCGGACTATACCAAAGCTTTTTCGCTTTTCTGCTGTGAGAAGGAGGGATGTGCATTAGCGGTCCTTGTACAGACACATGGAGGTGCCTGTAGACCAGTGGATTATTTTTTGGCTACATTAGATCCAGTAGCTTCGGTGTTGCCTGGATGTCTCAAATCCCTTGCTGCAACAGGTGTCAGCATTGAGAGATGTGAAAGCATAGTGATGGGTCATCCACTTATTGTTTATGTGCCACATTCAGTAGAACTGTTAATGACAAGAACCAAGACACTGTATTTAACGAATAACAGACTTAGAAAGTATGAGCAGGTTATATTGGCTTCTGAAAATGTCACTTTGAAACAATGTACCACCTTGAATCCTGCCACATTATTACCCCTTCCGCAAGAAGGAGAACAGTGTGAAGAGCATGACTGTCTGGATGTTACTGAGCTATATACCAAACCCAGACCTGACATTGTCGATGAACCAATGCTTGAATCTGATTTGGTCCTTTTGTTGATGGTTCATGCCTAAGAGACAACAAAGGGTGTTTGAGAGCAGCGTATGCTGTATGCACCATGTTAGGGGTGGTGGAAGCTGCCTGTTTCAAAAGAGTATATTCTGCTCAAGTGGCCGAGATTATTGCCCTGATATGTGCTTGTACCATCGCAGATGGAGTCCGAGTGACTATCTACAAACAATATGGGTTTGGAATGGTTCATGATTTCAGGCAGTTATGGTCACAGTGGGGATTTTTGACATCCTCAGGTTCTCCAATCCGTAATGGAGAATATGTGCACCAATTATTGGATGCCTTGCAGAAACCCAAGGAGATAGCAGCGGTAAAATGTGTAGCTCATGGAAAGGGAGAAGACTTTGTTACAAAAGGAAATAACTATGCTAATGAAGTGGCTCATTTTTGTGCTATACATGCTTGTGTTTTCAATGGAGATTATGTAGGAGAGAGCACAGAAGAGACCGAGCTCAGCATGATGTTAGCTGTAGCTGATACTTGGGATGAGGTGAAGCGGCTGCAAGATGAGGTCCCAGAGGAGGAAGCTGCATCATGGGTTAGAGCAGGCTGGGAAAAGAGAGAAGATGGCATTTGGGTGTCGACAGGCAGTGTTACCTAACTGTTGATTGAGCCCAATGGGAAGGCAGATTCATGGAGCAGTTCATCTTAGATGAAGGAACATACCAGGTGATTTTGGTTACGAGTACAGCGCTGAAGTGTGGAGGATTTCCAAACTGGATCCATGCTTCACATACCCATCCAGTTCCAGAACCTGTGGAGGAAACAACTCCCCTTGTTCTGAGTTCAACTGAAAATGAAACAGAAGCAGAAGGAACAGGTCAAGTCGTAAGAACCCTTGGTGAGGCTGAACAATCAACTGAGCAAGGAACAAGAGATCAAGCCGCTCCAGAGTTTTTTTTCCCCCAAAAACCTTTATTCAATACCGCACATGTGACACTGCTCTGCGCCTACAACCCTGGGGCCGGCAGCATTTTAAGTGAACCACTTTCTCTGTACTAACACAGCCATGTAGCCGACAACCCGGGGAGCCGACGGCAAGTCTGGAGTGTATATACTAAGGATGTTAAGCTTGCAGAAAACATAAATAATAGAAATTATCCAGTGCGCTATAAGATTCATTTGTATAAACTTAAAAAAATGAACCCCTCCCACCCTGCCACATCTCACATTTAACATAACGAGATTGCATTTGTGAACATAGTAGCTGAAAATTGCCCGACACAAGTCCCCATTGGCAAAGCCTCGACAAGACCCCCACTGTAAAGGAAGAATGTAATTAATACATACAAGTCAAGTTAGAACATGCGCCACATCAGAACCGTCAAACCGACTGCTGAACTTTGTGCAACATGACCAATCGCACAGAGATCAAACCCTACCTGCTCCAACCAGGTCACGAAAGGTTGCCATATATCTGATGGTCTAGAGTTGCTAGGTAACAGATCCCAATAGTTCATCAATTGATCCCTACAATATATGACCGTATGCAGCCAACCTGCCACCGTTTGGGGATTCAACTTTTTCCAATGCAATGCCACTTGACGTTTGGCCAATAGTAATAGCATTGACGTCAGTTTACGATAAGCACTGGGTACATCCAGGACCAATCCCAGGAGCGCTACAAGTGGGTCAACCCGCAGTTCCATGTCTATGATGTGCCCTATGTGCCGCATAATTTCCGACCAGTAGTATGCTATCGGATTGCACAGCCATGCCAGATGGAGAAACTAAGCTTCTGGCTCTCCACATCTCCAACAGTTAGCGTCCTGTTGCAGTCCCATACGGTGTAATTGGGTGGGTGTACGGTATGTTCTATGTAGATAGTTGAAGTGTATAAGCCTTAACCTATATTTGGGCGATAGGTTTTCCAGTTGAGAACAGCAGAATTGCCACTGTTTGTCTGTAATTTTGATGTCTGCCTCCTTTTCCCATGCAGCCCTTGAGGTGTTGAGAACAATTGGGGATGTTTCTTGTGTTATGCTATAGATACGTGTAATCAGTTTCCGGGGGGAGTTATTTGCCTAAATATTTTCTAGAGCTGGCAGCGAAGCCGGAGCCTGTGGGAAGTCTGGATATCTAGCTCTGCACTCTGCCCGTAGTCGGTAGTATAACAGCATGTCAGAAGCCGAAGGCACCTCTGCCCCACACATCCTCTGAATGGACAAGAATTCGTGATCTGGATATAGGTCGCTACCTACTGTGAGGCCACGCTTCTTGGCTCATTCAGTCACCGCCCTATCCGTTAATGGACCAATTAGTGGATTACCACCCAGCGGCATGGACGGAGCGTATAATTCTTTGTGTCCTGCTCGCTTTGCAATATTCCTCCACGCCCAGCGTGTCGTTTCGACCGTGTTTATGTCCATGTGGGAACGTCTATATGGGTGATAGACCCCTGCATTGAGTGGAGTGGCGCTACTATATCTAATTCGATAGCAACATGTGGCTGGTATGGAGTAGGATGCTGCCAGTAATGCAAATACTGTGCTTGCGCACTGTATGCATACAGTTCAAAATCAGGGGCCCCCAAACCTCCCTGTGAGAATGGGAGAGTCAAAAGTTTCCAGGAAACTCGAAGCTGAAGTCCGGCCCAGACCAACTCGAGGATCCCGGTCTGGAGTCGTTTGAAGAAATGGGTGTTTAACGGCATGGGGATATTAACAAATAAATACAATAGCTTCGGTAGGATGACCATTTTTGTGATAGCTATTCGCCCTGTTAGTGAAAGCGGCAATCGTTTCCACCGCTGAATCTTACCTTCCATCCAATCAATTACCCTTCCATAATTTGCTAACCATATTTCCTGTATGGATCTGCTAATCCATATACCCAGATATTTCACATCATCGCTCGTCCACTGGATAGGGAACTCAGTCTCCCACCGTTCAGTATCGTCAGTCCTGATTGAGTCCAATTAATTTGTATGCCAGTTAATCCTTCATATCTAATGAAATCTCTCATAACTATATCAAAATTGTCTTTGGGGTTGGTCACATAAATTGTCATATCGTCCGCATACATGGATATCAGCAATCCTCTGGAGGTAAAGCCAATACTACGTTGTGCGTGGTGTTGTCGTAATCTTGCCGCTAATGGCTCAGTAGCAATCGCAAACAACAGCGGCGAAAGAGAGAAACCTTGCCTCGTGCCCCTCGTAACTTCAAATGCATCCGATACATGACCCTTCACCTTAACCGTTGCTTTCGGACTTGTGTATTTTATTTGAATTTGTTTTAGGAAAATAGGACTAAACCCCATTCTAGTCAGGAGGGCGAATAGAAATTGCCTTTCCAGTGAATCGAACACTTTTGTTGCATCAAGAAGCGCCGCCACCGCCTGGACATGAAGGGCCAGGTAGTGAAGGAGCCCAAATATCACTCTGAGATTGTGGGACGTGGACCTGCCCGGTGTAAATCCTGATTGGTCAGACAGTGCAATTTGCGGGAGCATGGCTTTTAATTTATCAGCTAGGAGCTTAGCATAAAATCTTGGCATCTAAATTGATTAATGAAATAGGACGATACGAGTCTGGTTTAGTAGGGTCTTTGTCAGGTTTCAATAAGGTAATTATCACAGCTTCTCTGAGAGTAGGGGGAAGCATACTGGTGTCCATCGCCTCCAAGTATACCTGGAGTAATCTAGCTGCCACTATGTCTATGTATTCCGTATAGAAGGCTGCAGTGAGCCCGTCCGCCCCAGGTGCCTTATCAGCCGGCATTCCAGAACTTACTTGTTTTACGTCTTCCAACGTAATGGGAAGCTCCATGTACTTCTTAGCTCCTTTATTAACCCAAGCTAGCGCTATAGTGTCCAAATAATCTGTGATGTCTGAATGAGTTGGGTTGGTGTGGAATGTATAAAGTGACTGATAGAAGTTAGTCATGGTCTGAAGGATGCCTTGCGGTGTCCTTATCACCTCCCCAGTCTCCGCCCGTAATTCAGTTATATAGTCTGCTCCCCTCGTAGCGCGCAGTAGGTTAGCTAACATTTTCCCCGCCCGATCTCCCTCCCCATATCGTTTAGCCTGTGCATATTTGTGCAGATAAGCTGTTTCCCTTTCGGACACCTCCTGAAATTCAGTCAGCTTAGCGCGTAGTTGAGCCTGAGTGACTGGTGAAGGGTGCTCTCTATTTTCCTTTTCCAAAGCAGCAATGTCTCGTTCCAACTTACACAATGTGTCTTGTATGGCTCTAAGCACTCCCACCCTCAGCGCCATGCAGTGTCCCCTGGCTACCACCGAAAAGGCCTCCCAGAGTGTCCCCGGTGAGTCCACCGACCCCTTATTTGTCTCGAAGTATTCCGTCAGTTTCTCCCTGAGTTCTTCGCGGAACACCTGATCTAGGAGTGCCCGTGACGGGAACCTCCAACTAAATTGCTGCACATACTGTGGGGGGATTTGTAGAGTAATCTGAGTAGGTGCATGATCTGAAAATGTACCTGGAAGGTGTGTGGCCCCCACCACAAGGGAGTGTAAGTCCTTTGAAGTCAACTAATAATCCAACCTTGACCGGGCGTTCCTATGTGCAGCACACAAGTACCTTCCCTGACCGCTGGGTGTAGGGTTCTCCATGTGTCCATCAAGTGGCCCTCTTCCAATATATCTTGTGGGACTGCAGCAGCCTTAGGATGGTGTTTGCGGGCCGCCCCCTGCCTATCAGCTGTAGGGGACAAGACTACATTTAAATTCCCCACCACACCCCCCCACAATATCGCCATCTGTCCAAACTATTGGATCTTGTGCCAAATGTGTTGAAAAATGACGGGCTATCTACATTAGGACCGTATGTGTTTACTATTACCACTGGAGTGTTGAACAGCGCTCCCTGAAGCATAATGTATCTCCCTTCAGTGTCGGAGATTGTGGTGTGTGTTTTCCAATGCGATCCCCTACGAATTAATATGGCTACACCTCTGGAATAGTTCGAGTATGGAGCCTCCACGATCTCTCCCCATCTATTGTGTCTTAGCAGATTAGTGTGTGTAGGGCTCAAATGCGTTTCTTGTAGTAAACAGATATCCATTCCATGGCGAGCCAAATAAGAGTGGACCAGACGTACCTTCCATCGATCATTCAAGCCCCTAACGTTCCATGAGTGACACGTAACGATCTTCACAGTCGCAATGAGTAACGTATATGACCATAAGCATTCTTACTCACGTTTGTGTCTAGTGACAACGGTACTTGATGAGGTGTGAGGACTAGTTCTAGTATAGTGCAAGTGAATCTCTCAACAGGTCTGTGTCTCTTGACATTGCCAATTAGGTAAAAACAATTCTTAATCTCAGACATAAGACATGGCAGGTAATAGGACCTAAAGAAGTGCCCCCTCCACCCACACCAACCCCCCAATCAGGTTGTGAATCTCCCACCCTCGCTCCCAGATATAGGAAACATAAACTTAAGGGAATCATCCCATGAGGGAACATGAGGATGCAGGCAAACCTCCCCCACACTCTTGGTGGGGTGGCCGAGACTGCAACAGACCGCCAACATCCAAGCGTACCACGGTTGCCCCCCCCCTTCCCCCGGGACAACCATTTAAACAATCAGGGCCAATAATACAGGATTAGGACCACTTTCCCTTCTCCCCAGATCGCCCACACATGGCAATATATGATGCACAACCCCTGGACTGACATCACCTGTGATACACTTATCTGCACATCCAGCGATCATGTCAGAGCTCTCAATCAGTGTCACTCATGCCGCCTTCAAGCAGTTTATCATTCGATGCTGCCAGTTGCTTATGTTCCTTTGCCAACTGCTTCGCGTAGGGAAGGGCAGCCTTAGCGTCCGTAAAAAAGGCAGGCTTCCCGTGACCTTGTACTCGCAGCTTTGCAGGATAGATCAAAGCATACATGGTCCCAATCTGTTGAAAAATCTTCTTTGCAGGGATAAATTCCCTACGAGCTGCCTGAACCTGTAGCGTGAATTCTGGATACAGAGCAATATGATTACCCTTATACTGGATCTCGCCTTTCTCTCGCGCAAGCCTGAGGATGGTATCTCTGTCCCTGTAGTTGAGGACTCTTGCTATTATCGGTCTTGCCGGCGCTCCTGGTTTTGGCCTGGGCGCCAACGAGCGATGGGCTCTTTCAATCAGGAACATAGCTGAGAGTTCGGAGCCAAACAGTTCTCTCAACATCTCCTCCACATACTTCTCCATGTTTTGAATGTCAGACGATTCCGCTACGCCTGTGATCCGTACGGTGTTGCGTCTAGACCTAGCTTCCAAGTCCTCATTCTTCTGCCTGATCACCTGTAGCACTCCGCCATCCCGCGCAGTTTCTTGTCCATGTCCGTTTGTCCCTCCTCTGTCTCCGTTACCCTTGCTTTGAACACCGCCACACGTCCCTCCTGCTTCTCGACTCAGTGTGTTATCCTGTCCATCCTTTCTGCCAAGGAGTCCATCTTGGAGTCTATACCCTGTAGGCTAGACTTAAGCTCTTTAAACACTTCCCTTATGTCTTCTCCAGGAGGGTTATCCACACCGCCTCCTGGTAGCTCCTGCTGCCCCACTTCACTATCCGCCGACTTACTGGATTTTATTATCAAAATTTATATTCGTCTGTCTTGTCTCAGGCTTCTCCATGCTGATATATTACACTTGAGAAGAGTAGTGTCGCTATGTGGAAAACACCAGTTTGTACAGGATATATCTACTTTCCCCTCCTCACCTTGATCCCGCAGAGCCGGTGATAGCACAGCGACCACCCCAATAGGCACGACTTTTGGGTTCCCAACGTCAGCACAGAGTCGCCCACTGTCTCTTACCCAGCTCGCTGGTGAGCCTCAGCAACCTCCACTATCTGTGAGAGACATCAACTCCAATCCAGGCAGCCCCCAATTAGTAGCGGTCAGCGTAGGCCACAGGGGACCTCAAGCGGAGGCGGGTGTCCATCAACCCCTCACGCTCACCCAAGCCAAGCAGTGCGACCACCAGCGCACCAGAGCCTCCACTCCCGGATGCCAACAATGGGTACAGTCACAGCAACACGCTGAGGAGCATGTGTAGAATATACTGGAGGGGAGCACACCCCACTAATTGCCAAGTATGTCTTTTACATTTAGAAAAGGTGGAGGGGAGACACTCGACCGTCCTGCTCCTTCTGCAGTCTCCTCAAAAAATGGCCGCTCACCCGGAAGGATTCTCACATCCAGCAAACACAGGGGGAGAATGACCCATATCCATGTCCGCAGCACTCCACCTCCATAAGTGATCTGCAGTCATGCCCGGAGCTCCAAAGATCCTGTCCCCAGTCGCCTCCCTGCAACCCGGAGCACACACTGCACGTTTCTGCGAGCCCCCGCGTTGCCCCATAAAATGGCGACCGCGCGACCTTCACTCTCAGCATCACCGCGGCGTCCCCCTCCAGCCTCCGCCAGGTGTCCACAATTCACAGCGGGGGGTTTTACTTCCAGTCGGCACAGCCGTAGTCAATCCGCGGACACCAGTGTCGGTGCCGCCACCCCCGACCCGAGGCCCCGCTGTACTCCGACTCGCACTACACAGCTCCAAGCCTTCAATCAATCAATCAATCAATCATAACATTTGTATAGCGCACTATTCACCCGGAAGGGTCTCAAGGCGCTTTGGGGAAGGGGTCCGCTATTGCTCGAACAGCCAGGTCTTGAGTAGTCTCCTGAAGGCGAGATGGTCCTGGGTCAGCCGAAGGTGGGTGGGGAGAGAGTTCCATGTCTTGGCCGCCAAGTAGGAGAAGGATCTTCCTCCGGCGGTGGCTCTTCGGATGCGTGGTACGGCGGCGAGGGCGAGGCTTGTAGAGCGAAGCTGGCGGGTGGGCGTGTAGAAGGTCAGGCGGTCGTTGAGGTACTTGGGGCCCAGGTCGTGGAGAGACTTGTGTGCGTGGGTGAGGAGTCTGAATGTGATTCTCTTGCTGACAGGGAGCCAGTGCAGGTCCCTCAGGTGGCCGGAGAAGTGGCTGCGTTGGGGGATGTCCAGGATGAGTCGGGCGGAGGCGTTCTGGATGCGTTGGAGTCTTTTCTGTAGCTTGGCTGTGGTTCCGGCGTAGAGGGTGTTTCCGTAGTCCAGTCGGCTTGTGACGAGTGCCTGGGTGACCGTCTTCCTGGTTTCGGTCGGGATCCAACGGAAGATGTTGCGGAGCATGCGTAGGGTGTTGAAGCATGATGAGGAGACGGCGTTGACTTGTCTGGTCATCGAGAGGGAGGAGTCCAGGATGAAACCCAGGTTGCGCGCGTAATCTGTTGGCTTGGGAGTGGTGCCCAGGGCGGGGGGCCACCAGGAGTCGTCCCAGGCGGAGGGCGATGGTCCCAGGATGAGGACTTCCGTCTTGTCTGAGTTCAGTTTCAGGCGGCTGTTCATCATCCACTCGGCGACGTCTTTCATCCCTTCGTGCAGGTTGGTTCTGGCGGTGGCGGGGTCTCTGGTGAGGGAGAGGATCAGTTGGGTGTCGTCGGCGTAGGAGATGATGTTGAGGTTGTGTTGGCGTGTGATGGCTGCAAGGGGTCTCATGTAGACGTTGAAGAGGGTGGGGCTGAGTGATGATCCTTGCGGTACGCTGCAGATGACTTTGGTGGCCTCGGATCGAAACGGGGGGAGGCGTACTCTCTGTGTTCTTCCGGCGAGGAACGAGGTGATCCACTCCAGTGCCTTCTCTTGGATACCTGTGTTGCTGAGGCGCTGAACTAGGGTGCGGTGGCAGACAGTGTCGAACGCTGAAGAGAGGTCTAGGAGGATGAGGGCCGCTGTTTCCCCGTTGTCGAGCAGGGTTCTGATGTCGTCGGTGGCTGCGATGAGGGCGGTCTCGGTGCTGTGGTTGGCTTGGAAACCGGACTGCGAGGGGTCGAGGGATCCGTTCGTCTCGAGGAAGGCGGCAAGCTGTCTGTTGACGGTCTTCTCAATGACTTTGGCAGGAAAAGGGTGGAGCGAGATGGGGCGGAAGTTCTTGAGGTCGGTGGGGTCCGCTGTTGGTTTCTTCAGTAGGGCGCTGAGCTCGGCATGCTTCCAGCTCTCCGGGAAGGTGGCAGTGTTGAAGGAGACGATGATGATGTCCCGGAGTTGGGGTGCGATGATGGAGTCGGCCTTGTTGAAGACGTGGTGGGGGCAGGGGTCGGTTGGGGATACGGAGTGGATGGTGTTCATCGTGCGGGCTGTGTCATCGGTGGTCACTGTGGTCCAGGTGCCGAGGGTGGCGGTTGGGTGCGCTGGTTCCGTGGTTGGGTGCATGGATGGTGCGCCGAAGCTGTTGTGGATGTCGGCGATCTTGCGGTGGAAGAACGAGGTGAGAGAGTTGCAGAGGTCTTGTGAAGGAGTGATGTTGTTGTTGCCGGTGCTGGGGTTGGAGAACTCCTTGACGATGCTGAAGAGTTCCTTGCTGTCGTGGGCGTTGTTGTCCAGTCGTTCCTTCAGGTATTTTTTCTTCAACAAACAAAGGTAGTAGTGTCCAAAATGGAAAAGTCAGCAACATTCAAAAAGGAAAATATGTTTCATAATCCCAAAATGTAATTATGCGTTGTAAATAAACACAATCAAATAGTATACAATGGGTGCTTAAGAAACTCAAAGCACCTACTACCTAAAGGTGCTATATCGGTGCACAAGAATGTACAACCAGAAATAATGCTTGAGAGGTGAGATTCTAATTACAGCACACCAAAAAGTGTTTTGAATTATTTCAGTCTTTATATGCGTATTGCACAGATAAGAGATTAAACTATTGTCACCAGTAAAGTTTATGGAGCAACACAAGAATCACACAGTATAAGGATAAACAGTGGTCCAATGTAGAGTCAAAAAGAGGTCCTCTTCAAAATAGCGTTAGTTTTGTTATTCTTCTTTATTCAAAGTTCATAAAAAACAGGTTTTTCCAGCATACAAATCGCCAACACGTGTTTCGTCTCCCACAGAGACTTCATCAAGGCATAGATAGTAGTAGGAAGGTTTTTAATGATCCATTCATGAAGTGAGGACACAACATTATGTGTTTTAATAGTGGAATACCACAAAATAAAGAGTGAGAGTTATACAAAGGATATCGTAGCACGAGTCACACAGTAATTTTGACATAGTGCTATTGCAGGCGACGAGGCGGGATACTAGCGCTGCTGCCACTTGGCGGACTGCAACTTATCAGGGTTGCGAATTCGGACTTCTTTAACCTTCTAGGGAGTCCGATCAAAATTACTGTGTGACTCGTGCTACGATATCCTTTGTATAACTCTGGATTCTGACAGCCTTTATTCTTATCCATTTCTTCGCCTATGATACATCTTCGTATCAATAATGATGATGCGATTGTCAAGATAAATATACTCATTCTCCTGTTGGAGTGAATCCAGTTACCTGTTTACCTCACTCTTTATTGTGTGGTATCCCACTATTAAAACACATAATGTTGTGTCCTCACTTCATGAATGGATCATTAAAAACCTTCCTACTACTATCTATGCCTTGATGAAGTCTCTGTGGGAGACAAAACACGTGTTGGCGATTTGTATGCTGGAAAAACCTGTTTTTTATGAACTTTGAATAAAGAAGAATAACAAAACTAATGCTATTTTGAAGAGGACCTCTTTTTGACTCTACATTGGACCACTGTTTATCCTTATACTGTGTGATTCTTGTGTTGCTCCATAAACTTTACTGGTGACAATAGTTTAATCTCTTATCTGTGCAATACGCATATAAAGACTGAAATAATTCAAAACACTTTTTGGTGTGCTGTAATTAGAATCTCACCTCTCAAGAGTTATTTTTTCTTGGTGGTGCGGATGAGCTGGTGGTGCTTGCGGGTGGCTTGTTTGAGGGTGGTCATGTTGTCTGTGGACTGGTCGAGGAGCCAGGCAGTCTCGCGGGCCCGACCCTCGCCAATCGCAGGGCCCGCCAGCCATCTCTCAGGCAAGGGGGGGGTCTGACCTCTTGTTCGTGCTGCCACGCCTCTCCAGCCCCGCTGTTGCAGGGAGCTCCCCTCTGTCAGCCACTGCGCTACGACCCCGGAAGTCGCACACACCAGGTCCCGGCTTCTCGTTGTGATCTGCAAGCAGGCCTCGGGTCCGGATTTTACAGCCCACTTAATTTATGTTTGTACTGCCGCTAAACTCCACTCATGACGTCCCGGGGATGTCTCGGCAGCACAGCAGAGACAGTTTTGGCACGTCTTTGCCGGATTATTGTCGGATTTTACAAGCTCGGCCGACGGAGCCGATCTAGAACACGACCATTACGCTGATCAGCGTGGCCACGCCCCCCAAGCTGCTTCAGAGTTGAATTCAGATGCTGAAATAGATGAGATTGCAGAAGTGAACTTTGAATCAGATCAGAGCAAACAGCTTATTGAATAAGGATCGGATTGAGCTGAAGAGAGGAGAGCAGGTGCAGAAGCAGAGGTTCGGCCAACAAGAAAAGAGAGGCTGAACAAAGTGAAACCGGAGAGAGACCGATGGTCTAAGACGATCCAGAAGAGAGAGGGCACCATCTCAAAAGTACGCATCTCCTGAGTGGACGTACCTGGCTGCAGATGCAGAGACCGGGGAGATCTGGGAGGTTGGGGACTGGTACAGTGAGTCACAGAGAAAGCACAATTGATATTCAGTTGCTGGTCCCTGGAGTTGACGCTTTTGGAATTCTGACTCTGACAGTTCCCGATCCACCAAGGCTGAGTAGTTTGTGATTTCTGATCCTTAACGAGGTTGCTTTCCCTACCTTTGGTGGACAGCCCACTGCACAGGAAATGGGAGAGATTCGTGCAGAGATTTTGCAGCTTGTTCTTGCAATGCTTGGATCAAAAATCATTAATGATGAAGCCTGAACTGTGAAAGTAGAACTTATTAGCCTTAGAAAAAAGATAACCTAGGTCCAAGTGAAAGAAGATGTAAATTAGGGACTTTCAATAGAAGAAGAATTGAGGGCTAGGGCTGACTACATCTCTTCAATAGGTTAGTATTATTGCACTAAAAAACTGCAATAATCAAATTGAAAAACAGAAAATAAAAAAGACATTGTAAATAACAGGATAAGGAAAGGAAAAGAAGTAAAGAGACTTTGTTTATTTCATCTGTGCTTCAAAAACAAATAGTGGTTCGAAATGGTGTCCAGAAATTCAGGAAGAAGACAGAAATGCATAATTGGTACCCTTATTGTTGTGGTACTTATTGTCATAGCTGTGGTGATTGTTACATCTTTGATTGAGTCTCAAGATGCTGAAAAGAATGGGGAACAGGCAACAATTACCCCACCTGCCTTAGATGTAGAAGAGAGTGCATCCACAAAAGATAGAGACATGATAAGGGAAACTAGTCGGATGGTACACGTAGATTTGTCAAAGGCTGTTTTCTTCTCTAATGAAAAGAGAATTGGACTCCGCTTCTATTCTTTGTTGCATTTTGATTTGGAGTTCATCATATTATGCGTTTTGTGCCGAATGAATTATATTTGTATATTCGCCTCTGCATTGATTTTCAAGTATCTATATTCTCTGATATTGAGATGTGTTTATATTCAAATATTTTGGCCTTATAATAAATCCACAAACTGCAATTCAGAGTCTTGCGTGACTAAATTGAATGTATAATATTGAGTAGTTTTACTCCCCTCAACCACTTAAAGCAGACTATAAAAGACCATCTGAACTGAAATCAGTAGGGAAAACAAGGATTAAACCGTAGAGTAATCATATGGAATTCTGAACAAAACAAACATTCACACCCAGTCATAGATCTGTGATAAATGATAGTTTTTTTGCTTCCGTGCCGTTCCAGTTTGGACCCAGCCATATGCAAATCAGTCTTGAACCTGCTGCCTGTAGGAACAGCCCAGCCTACACTGCCCGGTCAGTTTGTCGCTGGACCAGAAACAAGCATCCTGAGACCAGTTTCGGGGTATCACCCCATATCAGCCAAGCTAGCTTGAATCTGGTGGAATAGTGAGCACGGGACCCACGTGCCAGAATACTCTTCACACTTATAGTGACAAATGCAAAAAGAACAGATGATGGACAGAATGCTGAACAGACCAATCATCTGGAGCACTCTGGCACAAAGCAGCGAGTAGGAGGTGAGCCAGTGGCATGGCAGTGTCTGTGTCAGTGATGTCCCCGTGCCTGGTAGCAGTGCCACCCTAGAAATAAAAATGAATGTATACCCCTTAAAATGAGTACTGCTGCAGCAGTGGTTCCTTCCTGCAAAAGGTAAAACTTTCAAATCATTGAAATCAGTGCAAGCATGAATACAAGCCTCTGATTTAAATACAAGTACTCTGCTCCAGCAAACACCTCCTCAAATTAAGCATCAAAACTTCCTCAGGTGAAGCACTGGGAGAAGGACTATTACCTGCAACGGGAAACAGAAGTGTTAGATACTAAAATGTAAATCAAATGAAAAAGATACGTACTCAATATTCACATAAATTGATGCTATCACAGATATTGTTCTCACAATAGCAGCTATTTCAGATGGCATCCCAACATTTCAAAGAAATTCAACAAACTGCATCTCTTTTAAAGGTCTTCTGTCTTGAATCCAGCAGAGTCTTCTAGTGAGACACATACATGATAAATGAGTAATATGGCGGAGATTTACTAAGTCTTTGCGCTGGCGCAAAGTCAAGCAAAGTGACCAAAAGTGGTGCAAAGTCTTGGAAGGTTATTTATTTTCCAGTACAAAAGGTATTTTGTGAAGGAAAGATGCCCTTGTTGCAGCGCAAACAAATGCTCTTTGAGCTGGTTTGTGCCACTTTGCATCAAGCGGCTGTTGCATGGGTGTGAAATTGGTGAATCATCGCAAACGCCCATAATTTTTTGCGCAAAGTCTGAGACTAAGACTTTGAGAGCAGGTTTTTCATCAATAAATTACACCTTCTGGAACGAGGCACTGGCTTGGAGAAATGTCTTTGTCTCACAAAACAGTTCACACATTGCATGTGTGTTGCACTGTACAGCAGATGCACACACAAAATTGGGGCTTACTTACAAGCCTATTGTGCTGCCGGCGCTGCCGGTTTGTTTGATGCACCGGTGGCACAATAAGCTTGCCCATATTTACAAGCCCATGTAAAGTTACCTTGCGTGACTTTTTATGGGCTTTGTAAATTCGGGCCCCTTTCATGCATTACTCTGCGTGAAAGGGGCGTTCTATGGGTGTTGCTGTGGGTGTTTCAACGCAACATCCATGGAACTTAATGCATTCCCAGATTTACAACATTTTGTAAAATTGGGAATGCGTCAGAATCCTACGCCTCCCCACGGGAGGCGTAAAAGTGGCGCAACGAGGAGAAATACTTTTATTTTTCCCAATTATTTCCTTTTTATATGAGTGCTGAATTCTGCAGCATGCATAGAAAGTGGAAAATACCATCAGCGATTGTTTTTGTGCAGGAAGGCATACCTGTGCAGGAAGGCATACCTTCCTGCACAAAAACAAACATCCCCACAGTGCAGGCACCCTTGCAAAATGACGCAAGCGGGCCTGCGCTGGCACATGGCAGACAATTGTGCTCTTGTGCAGGGGAAAGCACAGGGATGCGTCATATTGTTAATACGAAGCATCCATATGCTTTGAAAATGAGCAGCTCGTTGCAGCAAAATAGTCCTTTTCTTGTAGATGAGGCACAGTATGTTGAATCTATTCGAATTTGTACTCTAGACAAATAACTTTTTACCGGCAGGTTATTCTTCCAGAACAAATCCTATGCTGGACTTCACACACCAGCATGGTGCAAACCTTGTGCGGGTCGCTAGGCAGCCTTTTCGTGCGCCTGGTATGGCAGCAGCAGCTGGCCACTTAAGAGGCGAAATAGAGGGGGGGGCGGGGACAAGGGACAAGGGAGAAATACAGAAGTAACAATGGCATTTGGCATTTCTGATTGGCTGCGTAGTTCTGGCGTTGCATCCTGTTCGTGTTGTCTTGTAGTTCACCTCTCGGCCTCCGGCCGTCCCTCCCGCCCTCCCCCGCTTTAGCGGTTGGCCTTGTATAAGTTCGTGTGGCTGGTGAAATTGTCTCTTTCGCGGCTCATTACTACCCATGTAAGTGCAATGCACCTTGTATATATAAATTCAATAAAAGAATTGGTTTTCCGGTGCTTCTATCCCCTTGTGCAATGCAGTGCAATAACTTTGGCTGCTGGGCCGAGCTGTGCTAAAAAATAATACATCTGCCCAAAATGTGCTTTCAGAGGCAAACAGTGAGTGAACACTGTGACCGGTTTTAGAGAAGGACAGGGATACAATAAATAAACAAGAGACACCTTATATTACATGTAAATACAAAAATGTGGGTTTGTCTTTTGCCTAGCATGTAGTAGTGATAACATAGGGTCCCTGTGCCTCCTTACATGGCAACATTTGAATTGTCAGTGAATCGTGATTTGAATTGGATATCAGTGTGCATCATTTTTAAAGCACTGGAATCAATGTTAAAAATGACAAAATAACGCAATAGAATGTGTTGCATAATGTTTCTTTATTGCAGAATATACTACATAATTAACATTCTTCGCGCCATGATTTGGCTTTCCTTTTCCATGCAGAATTCCAACCATACAAGCTGGCCCTGCACTGCTGCATGATGTCAGAGGCGGTAGCGGCTCCTCGAGGGAGTGCAGCGGGGCGGTGGAGGGGCTGGGTGGGGGTAGTAAACTCCGGCACGCAGCACACGCAATGCATTTCATTTTATTTCTTTATTTCTTTACTTACCTCCGTTCGGCCGTATGCCGGAGTTTACTACCACTCACCCTGCCCCTCCCCCACCCTGCCCCACTGCTGTGGCCTGGGTCCCTGCTCTAAAGAACTCAGAGTAACCAATAAACTTCTGCAGAGTGCACTTCCATTGTTCCCGTGGCCTGTCCCCTTCCCTGTGCTGGCACACTGGGGTGTATTGCCTGTGTGAGTCGCGTCTCTCACAATTCTGCGGTTATCAGTGCATCTTCACCCTTCCTTGTTCATGTGTGAGCTCACTTCTTTTCATTAATCTGTCCCTTGGGCGTAATACAAACAACATAATCCCCCTTCCTACAAAACACTTAAAACCCAGTGTCTTCTTCTAATCCCACAGCACCGAAGGGAGAATCTCATTTTCTGTACTCTCATTAAAAAAACCTTTTTGTTATGTTCTTCTTTTGATTCTATTTCCGCTTGGATTACTCCAGGTATTCATTGTTCTAAGCCAGGAATTAAATTCTTTCTGAGGCTTGATCCATCCATCCATCCATCCATCCATCCATCCATCCATCCATCCATCCTTCCATCCATCCATCCATCCATCCATCCATCCACCCACAATTCCCACCGACCCATCCATACACCCACCCACCCATCCAACCATCTTTTCTTCTTATCTTTTTCTGAATCCAACAGATATTTTGCCAGATCTCCCATGATGCCTGCTATGTTTTGCTGCGCTTATCTGAGACAGGCTTGGGAGGGTGTTCTCTATTTCCTAACATAAGGGATGTCCTTGTCCTAAGCTTGGGTGGATGTGGCTCTCGGAAGGGTCCATGCACCTGGAGTTCACTGGTGAGCCCTACTCATAATGTCAACTTTACATCCCCAGTCATGAGTAAAGGTGGGTGAGCAAATAGCTGAGCAGGGAGAGCCGAGCCAGATCCGAGCCAAGAGTCTGTTTCGACTCTTAGAGCCCATGCACGAGCCGAGCCCTGAAAACGTTTGCAATGTAAATCATACAACAAACATCACATAAAATATGATAAAGTCTCTTCAAAATTCCAAATAGTGTATTTCTTGAACCATCATCATATCAAACTTTATTTTGGCACATAACCATAAAAGCACATAAAATCAGAAGTATCAGGGCAATAAACATTAAATATCACAATAAATATAATTAAGAAATCTAGGATAAAATATGTTGTCCCGCTCTGGTTAGATTTTGGCATTAGACCCCTCGTTCAGAGTTAGACTTAGACCCTTGGGGGCATATTCTGAAGGACTTATCACTGAGTTATCAGCACTTTATAGCAGCCAAAGTGGCGATAAATTAATCGCCCCATTCACAAGCTTGTGCTAACAGCTCATATCACCAGTTTACCTGCGATAGCAGCTGCAAAAAACATCGCCACAGATGAGCCCGGCAACTATCGCTATGAGATGCAGAGTAGGCGTTCCCGTGTAAAAAGCAGCGAAAACACCACTCTGCAACATTCTCGACAACCAGCCAGATCAGCGATAAGATCCCAAAACATGCAATAAGGTGCGTTAGCAGCAGGGATTTAACACCTGCTCCTACCTGGTGTACAATCGGTCGACAACCTGCACCATAAAAGGGTGCCCAGCCCAGAGCCACACCAGAAGAACAACAGATGCCATGGAACTACTAATCATGCAGTCCGGAGCCCCAAGAGGGCCACAACACCCACCGCCACCACCTCCAGGCCCGCCACCCACCCGGACCCGCTCCACTCCCTCTTCCCCCCCTGGACTACCACAGAGGCAGCGCAGACAAAGACAGCGGACTTTCAGAAAACGCACCAGCCACACAGTCCTAACACCAGAGGATGTCATTGCCCACTATAGGCTCAAAAGGCAACCATACTCCGCATCCTGACCATCATAGCCCACAGGCTGACGGTACCAACACAGCGGACTACCAACATCCCACCTCAGACAAAGCTGCTGGCTGTGCTGCATCTGTAGGCCTCTAGTGCCTTCTAACCAACAAATGCCAGTGTCGGAGGAGTCTCACAGCCAGCCCTATCAAAGTTCCTCACAACTGTATTGGATGCCATCATCAGCTGGGTACCCCAGTACCTTCCCTACCCCCACTCTGCGCAGGAACAGCTGGAGACCAAGCAAGGCTTCTACGCCATAGCTGGCTTCCCGCACGTGTTGGGGGCAATTGACGGCACACATGTCCTACTCGTGCCGCCTGCAGACACTGCACACAATTACCGCATCAGAAAGCACACGCATTCCATCAATGTGCAGGCAACAGTGGACCACCGGGGACTCTTCACCAATGTTGCCGCCAACTTCCCAGGCAGTGTGCATGATTCCTACATCTTCCGACAGTCCATCATCAACCGGCGCTTCCAGGATGGAAGCTACAGAAATGCTCTGCTCGTTGCAAAGGTCCAAGTGAACACACCACACACCCCGAATCCACAATCATGCAACTTACAACTCTGGGAATGCACACGTTACAAATTCACATACAACATGCCAAACAAAATGCCCACCCACCAGACACGACAGCACAACTTACTGTGGTAACCTGGGCTAGCCATGTACATAAGCCGTCAATGGCATGGAACCTCAGCCACACAATAGCAGAATGTGGGGAGAGGTGGGAACCAGGCATGTGCAAAGGAAGCAAGTGACCCATGAATGAGAATGTACACAATGCCAAGTGTGGTGTGAATGTGCTGGCCAGACTGCAGTATGTAGACCACCGACCTATCCATGTCGACATACACTGCTGGTGTTCGTAGTGTAGGGGACAGTGGATGCTACCATGGGGAAGATCGCTGGAATGTAGCTTGTTATGTCCCCCCCTGTAAGCGTGAGCATAGAGGGCTGGCCCGGCATACAACAGTCCAGCGTTGGGGTGTGGTTCATCAACACGGGGCTCTGGGAATGGTTGGGTGTTGCTTTAGCAAGGAGGTAACTTATGCGTGTGTCTCTGTTGTAGTGTCAGCGCCACCTGTCCCGCAATGGACAATGTTGCAATGTAACCTGCCCCCGGAGTGCGTGCTCGGCCGTAGGGGTGAATGAGGGAGCACAAACCCACTCGGGGTCCGGGATCATACATGCCAACTGTTGTGTGTGTCGCTATTACCACAGCATAAGCCAAAGGTCTACCCTCAAACGCATGGTGAGTGCAGCCAGCCTTTAACTTCACATCTGTGTCCGCTCTATCCTTACCATAGGCCTACACACACGTGCCCATCCACCTTCAGCGCACAACATCACTGTGTTGTTGTCAGGCTCGTGGACATGCGCAGACAGGCATGACAATGGTGTGCAGTAGGGGTGCAAGTGATGCAACCGCGCTACGCACACTAGTGACTATGCTTGGGGGGAGGGAGGAGCAGCAGTGAGGCTACGTAATACACATTGATGCCGCTCATTTGCTACAAGCAGTACATGTCAAACATGAATCACTAAGTCACACATATCACACACCAATGAACCTGTGAGCCTGCCAACACATCATCCATGACCAACTATTGACTCACGTCTCTCTGCACTGTCACAGGTGATCAAGGATATGCACTCTGCGCTTGGATGATGACACCCCTCTGAGCCCCGAACACACAGGCCCAGAGGCAGTACACTGCGGCCCACAAACACACCAGAGGCATCGTGGAATGCACATTTGGCGTGTTGAAGTCCCGTTTCAGGTGGACATCACAGGTGGAAGGCTCCTGTACAGCCCATGCATCGTGTGCAAGATGATCGTTGCATGTTGTGTGTTGCACAACATATCCGTACGCAGCAATGCCCCATGGATACGGGTGCCAGATGCACCGGACGATGAGGATGTAGATGAGGCAGTTGGATCACACCCCACTGCAGCCACAGCAGGAATAGCCCGTAGGAACACCATCATTGACAATTCCTACAAATGAGCACGTCACATTGTGACAGTCCTTAGCAATCAGGGGACAGTACAAAATGACCACAGGCACAGCATGTGCAAATAAATGCATTCCAAGACACATTCCCTGCATGCATGTCACTCATCTGTACAAACACATCACTCAGACGAGTGTAAGTTCAACATATAGTGCTAGCAATTTATTGATTTGAAAATAGATGGTGGGGGTGCCACCTCTGTACAGAGAGGCTGTTTACGGTGTCACGTATTCGAAATGCTAGTTCTGTGTGTCACAGATAGTACGGAATCCCACTTTTCGGCAATTCACATGTGTCGCACATCATTACATATAGGCTGTCATTTGTGACCTACAAGTGACAACAGGGCTTCTTTTGGGGTCAAATTTGTACCACCATGATGCAGGGATGCACCCTTTGACTCAAGTCCCACAACATGAGAAACATGTACGTAAGGGGGGGTCACTGCTCCTACATTCGTCCATGCTTTCATACTTGATTGATTATAGACATGTCACGTCTGTGTGCAGGAGGTCTTGTTTGTCCCTCTGCAATGTGAATGGGAGATGCGGTTTCACAGTGTGTTCCATCTATGTTTACGCATTAGCGCAGTTTACATACAGACTGCAGGTCAATGTACATTGTGACTGTTTTTAAGGAGATGCCTATTTGATGCGGGACAATGGACATTTATTCTATATCACGGATGTGAGGCTGTACTTCTACATTGTCATCTGACCATTTTTTTCTCTACTTTTATGGTGCATTTTCACGCATGATACGTGGGATTTTTGTCTTGCAGTTTGGGACATTGCCGTTTTTTTGCGTTTGTGTTTTGAATTTTTGCTGCATCTCGTTGATTTTTACGCGGTCATTTGACGCGTTATAGTGAGACTACAACATTAACACAGCGGTTTTTTTCCTCAATATCACACGTTCTTGAGAATATCCCCCTGGTTGTATTGGAGGAGGATGGTGGAAGCTTTGACATTAGTATGTCACATTATAGCACTGCAGTGAGAAGTACTTATGAGAAGTGATGGTTTCTTAAAATTAACCATCAGTGAACTAAGAGGCAAGACGCTTGTCTTTTAAATCCAGTATGTGGCCCAGATTATTATAGTAGAAACATTATAGTCTATTAAATCAAACAAAGTAAGTTTTGTACAACGGTTATTCTGAACTCAAATATTTGAAAGTGCTTTAATATGCGATTATGAAGAAAAAGGAGTTTGGTGAAATAAAATATTTGCTTAAGAATCACACAATTTAAGAGAAAAAGCTGTGCTTTATTCAGCTTTTCTGGTTTCACTTTGTGCAAATCAGCCTTTAAATGGGTATCTGTTTATATCTCCTTGTGTTAAGGCTTTGTTTTTTGTGTATTCTTCTGCAGTTGTTATAGAACACAAACTTAATCCAAAGGTGTTGGAGTGTTTTACATGAATACCAGTTATGTTACGCAAAGTCACATTCATTGTTTGTGGACACATGGAGATTAAGGGATTTGCCCAGATTCACAGGATGTTGAGTTGACGCCGCGACTCAAACTGATTCTCTAGTTCCAAAGTTGGCAGCTCTGGGCATTACGCCATATGCTGAGTAGAGGGAGGGAGGCCAAATAAAAGCTCGCTCGTTATGGGCTTGAGGCTCCAAATGGATCTCGAGCTGAGCCAGGCTTCGGGCTCAAGCCTGGCCCAAGCTTTCAGTGGCTGCCCACCTCTAGCCATGTGACCAAGAAATACAGAAGAGGAGCCTCCTTCTGCGCTATCAGTTCCTGTATCCCTAATATTACTAGATGCCACTCCATTGTCTGGTACCGGGTTCTCTTGCTTTACAGCTGCGTTTGTTCTTGATAAGTGCGCATACTCCTGCAGACGCACTTGATGTACCTTCAGCCGCTGCAGTTCCGCCAAGCATGCTGTGGCTGCGATGGCTCAACTCACTCTTTCATGTGTGGGTATAGTTACATTTCCCTATTGCAATATGTATTCATTGGGTCTGGTGTTAGCCAACTCCTTTTTTTTATACAATTATGTATTATGTTATGTTATATCCACTTAGTAAAGTACAACAAATCACACCTGTAGGTGTATCTTGGTGCTTGGCCAACACATAACCCGCATCTAACACCTCAAACAGCCAATTTTCCAACTGTTTTTTTAATTTGGCAAAATCTGAGTAGCAACAAAGATGGAATGGAAGTTGATTCCATGCCATGGGGGCAGTGTAGGAGAAAGATCTGCCACCATATCTTGAGGCACGAATGCAGGGAATGGTCAGAAGCGCCTTGTCACTGGATCTTAGCGTGCGAATGGGACAATGATAGCGTAATTTGTTTATAAGGGACAAAGGACCTTTACCCATAAAAGCTTTGTGAGTAAGGCAGCATCGTTTGAAAACAGTGTGCTTTCTGACCAGAAGCCAGTGAAGGGCTCTTAGAATGGGTGAGACGGAAGCCACCTGAGAGGTTACAAACTAGACTTGCAGCCGTATTTTACATCACCTGTACTTTGGATAGAAAGGTGTCATTAACTGCCATAAACAAAGTGTTGCTATAATCAAGATGGCTGATTACCAGAGCCTGTTTTCCTAGCATATGATGGGAGCAAAGGGAAAACTTTCCTCAGAAGCTGCATGGTTGCAAAGCATATTCCTCCTATAGTGGCTAAATGACTTTTCAGCGACAGCTCCTGGTCTAATTTAACACCCAGATTTTCCTGGATTTGCTTGGGCAGGGGGCTGACTCTAGTTCAGGAGGCCAACAGCCAGGGGGCCGGATGTTTTGGACTTTGCCGAACAGCAGAATTTCAGTTTTAACGCTGTTCAACTGAAGGCAGTTCTTTGTCATCCAAGCCGCAATGCTCGTCATACAGTCCTGAAATAGGTGCTTATTGCTGTCAATGTCATACATACATATTATATATACTTACTTGTTATGTTATATTATGTAAATTTGTAGAGTGTGGCAATCACCCGTAAGGCAGGTATGAGGGGGGAGGAGCAGATCATGCCTGTTTCATCTGGAAGAGCCATGTCTTTGGGTTCCTTCAGAAGTCCATGAGGGAAAGGGCGGTGTTTCAGGAGGTTGTTCCAGGTCGTGGTTGCGACGTATGAGAAGGAGCTCTACTACTGGTTTTCTGGACACAAGGGAGGTGTGCTCATGCCTGGGATGAAGATCGAAGATGTCTGGTGGGTCGGTAGAAGTTGAGGCAGTGGTTGAGGTAAGTTTGACCTGTGTTGTGGAGAGCTTTGGAGGTGTGGGTGAGTAGATTGAAATCACATCTTTCCTGGACTGGGAGCCAGTGGGGATTGTTGAGGTGTGGAGAGATGTGGTATTTCTCAAGATGCGTCTGGCAGTGGCGTTCTTGGTGGTTGGAGTCTGCGTAGGATGTGGACAGTGATTCCGATGTGGAGGGCATTTCTGTAATCAAGTCTACTTGTGATAAGAGCCTGGGTGCCCCTTTCTCTGGTGTTCAATGGGATCCCCTTGAAAATTCTGCATAGCATTCGCAGGAGGTGGAAGCATGATGAGGGGACTGCATTGTTCTGTCTGCTCAAGGAGAAGTTGGTGTCCAGGATGATCCAGAGGTTCTTGGCATGGTACGCAGGGGTGGGTGCGGGGCCAAGTTCAGAGGGCCACCAGAAAGGAATCCTAGGGGGAAAAGTTAATGCCAAAATCATGGACTTCGGTTTTGTCTGTGTTGAGCAGGAGTGTTTTTTCATCCAAGCAGTGACGTTGCTTATGAAGTTGGCGAAGTTTGCTTTGGTGGTGCTGGTTGAGTTGGTAAGGGAGACGATGATCTGTGAGTCATCGGCATAGGATACTATGTTGATGCAGTGGGCTCTGATGATATCTGTGAGGGGCATCATATAGACGTTGAAGAGTTTTGGGCTGAGCGACGATTCTTGAGGGACTCAGCCAGTGAGTTTCTTGGGTTCTGCGGTGTACGGGAAAAGCCTAATGACTTTAGCTGGATAAGGCAGGAGCAAGATAAGTCTGTAGCTGCAAAGGGTGTTGGGATCTGCTGTTGGTTTCTTCGATAGGGAGTTGACTTCAGCATTTTCAAGCAAGGCGGTAAGGTGGAGATGTTGATGATAGCGGTGAGCGTGTGGGAGATGATGGTTCTTCCATGGTTGTATATGAAGTGGGGGCAGGGATCTGAGGGGGCTTCTGCGTGGATGGTATTCATCAAGGTGGTGGTTCTTTGTTCAAGAGGGGCTTCCAGTTGCTTAGCTGCTGTTTGGTGATGAAGGAGGTGTCTGGCTGGTCGGGGGAGTTCAAACCGGTATGCTGTGAGTCAAATGTTTTATAGATCTTGGCAATCTTCTGTACGAATCAGTTTGAGAGGTTGTTGCATAGTGCCTGAGATGGGATGATGATGTTGATAGCAGCTGCTGGTTTGGAGAACTCCTTGACGATGGTGAAGAGTTGTTTGCTGTTGTTGTATCTGATTTATAGTCTGAGACTTAGGGCCGTTTGTTTTTATCTCATAGTTGTTGGTGATCGAGGTTGAGGGCGGCTTTGTATGAGGATCTTGCAGTGGAGTCTCCATTTTCTCTCAAGTTGTTTGTAGTGGAGCTTGGACTCACTGAGGTCATTCATGTGCCAGCTGAGTCATTTGTTGTTTTTGTAGGTCTTGTTTCTTGTCGGAGCTGTGTGCTTGATGCAGTTGGCGAACCTTTTATTGAAGAGCTTGGTGTCAGCGTAAAAGTAACTGGTGTAGTTTGGTGGGCATTCCTGTAGAGTCTTGGTCCAGTTTTCAACAGATATTTAGCCCCAGTGTCTTGATGGTGCTTTGGGTTTTTCTGGTGGGTTGACTGGTTGGGCGGGTGTTACAAAGTCATCCTGTGCCCTGGGCACCTCCCAACTTTTTGCTGAATGGTACTGGTGGTAACTAGGGCTGGGCGTAGTTTGCAAAGTAGAGCTTCAGGAAGCTACGCGAAGTGCACTTCGCGAGCTACGCGTAGCACTACGCGAACTGCGTAGTAGCATGTTCGCACTCTGCAAGATGCCGTTTTCAATGATTGCACAGTGCGGACAAGCATCCGGCACTGTGCAATCATTGAAAACGGCATCTTGCGCAGTGCGAGCTGTAGTTTTCTGCCGCTCGAGGAGATTTTTACTCGAGCGGCAGCTTTCTCAACGCGGACTGGTAGTTCTCATCGTGAGCGGTTGCGAGCATGCGCGACCACTCGCAATGAGAAACCAGACCTCCCCGTGTTGAGAATCTGGCAGGGAGGTTTATTTTCCACGCTCGCGATCGGCAACTTGATGTTGCTGATCGCGAACGAGGATAAAGTCTCGCCAGGATGTCATTTTGCTTGCTCACGGTCGCCAACTTGACGTTGATGACTGCGACCATCGAAAAATGACCGCTGCACTACGCTACGCGTGTTCACACTGTGCTAAGTGCAGTTCGCATAGTGCGGAGTTGCGCAAACTTCGTAAACTACACGAGCGTAGCGTAGTGCTTCGCCCAGGCCTAGTGGTAACTGACTCTGACTGACCCTGGGCTCTGCCTAACCAGGCACAGGGACAGTGCTATGCTGAAAGAGACACATTTAGATTACAGTGAAAACACCTACATACACTAGGGTACAGCAAGAGTTGGGGGACCCCTGTGGTTGACATGACCTACCTATCAGACCCTAATAAATATTAGGGCAGGGGGATTAAAACTACCTAGAAGTCCCTAGCCCACAATAGGGCATGGCAGTTTTGGAGGCCAGCAGCTTTTCTGCAATTGCATGTGTGCAGGACTGCTTTTAAAAAGTAACTTGTGCTCAAACTCGACTTTGGCGTTTGGGCCACTTAAAAATTGATAACCTACAATGTTTTGGCATATTAGGAACCCACAGGGTCTCCCCTAGGTGTCCCAGGGGTGGGGGGGGTCATGTATTTATAAGGTAGACCCTCATAACATGAGTTTTATATGCTCTGGGTTAAGTGAAATTTCACATTTCACTCCCCACATTGTGATAAAGTGCTGCCCAAATTCGACGTTGATGCTAGGAGTCCCGTGGACTGAGGATTTGCAATATTTATACAGATTCAGAACCTCTAAAGTCTCCCCTAGTTGTCCCAAGGGGTGGGGGTCCTAAAGATATCAGCAAAGTACTTACGAAATATGTTTAAGTCCTGGTGCTGGAAAATGGCCCAAAACTTTTTTCCCATTGCAATTTCCCTGCTGCATAGGTTACCATTGTAGGACGTTATTAACTAATAACTCTTGATAGGAGAGGGCTAGATGAACCATTCAAAGACTTCCCCGAATGGTATTAATACATTCAAGAATATGTTAGAATTTCTCCTAAAGTGTACAAAGAAGAAGTTATTAGACTTTCTCGTTTGTAAGTCCAGATTTAGCCTTTCAGTGGTCTGTCTTGATTGGTCAGAGTTAAGTGGATTAGCCAGGCTGCCTTGAAGAGGTGATAAAGAGCCCCTGGGGTTAATCAGCTATGTTGGGAGGGCAGAGTACTGCTACACAGGAATGCTAGAGCAGGGTGGGGAGTCATAAACCATGGTCTTCAAAGAGAAGAGGAGGCCTTAGTGTCATTTACAACTCTAAACTTTTCATCTCAGCCAGAGCTAGGCTTATGGAAGGAATGCACAGATGCAAGGGGGAGTGTTTATGGAAAGTAAGCCATCCTAGGGGTGTGTTTAGCCAGCTCTTACCTCCCTGCTGGAAATCAGCCACTAAGAATTTGGAGGATTTGGTGCACTCTGTGACAAAATATGCCACACTCTACAGGATGTGGTCATATTCTTGGGGAGTTGCCCTGCTCCCATTGGTCAGCAGTGACCTCCTGCTTGACCCAGATAACTTGGAATACGTATCTGAGAGTGGCAGTGCCTCTCAGATCTGCTGCTTGAAACTTAAGAGAATCAGAAGGGTCCGCGCTGAAGATTTCTGATGTGCATTTCCAAAGGCCAGGACACTGAGATTGCACCATTTTTGCACCATTTGAAACTACAGCCCTGTGGATCAAACCTGCTTCAAAAGAACTAAAGAGTGAACTCCCTGCAAGCTACAGGTTAACAGAGCTCACCTGTACATCCCCCAAAGAATTCTCAGCCTGGAGTACCAGTGGATTTGCAAGGGTTTTGTTCAAGTGGATTGCGGAATTGAAGTTTCACACTTTCAAGGACCCTCTTGGAGATTCAAGAACCTTGGATTGTGTGTTGGGTACTTTGGGACCCGCAAGCAGAACTTCGGGAAGGAGTTCTAACTGGACCCAGCCTGCTGGAGAAGGCTGCGCAACAGTGGTGAGAAATACTCCAGAACAATTTCTAAAGGTGTGTCCCTGTCAGAGAAAACAAAATGAATAAAAGGGGCACTGCAGGTTTCTAGGCAGTGGAAAGTGACTAATCTTTAAAAATTCATATCTCTGATTCCCTCCAGTGGACTTTTTTAGTTTTGGTGTCATTTAAAACATAAAAATATTACCTATTTTTATAAATTGTTGTTGGATTTTTATTTTGTGTAGTGTCTTAATTATTTATTGAATTGGTGTTTTTAAATGCTTTACATATCTGTCTTTGAAGTTAAGCCTGCCTGCTCGCAGCCGCTGCGGTGCGGCACCTTTGATGAGTGGGCGGGGTCGCATCGGCCAACGGACGTGCGCAACACTACTGAGGTAGTGCGCGTGACGGCCGTTGGCTGACAGAAGCACGTAACGAGTTAAGAGTGGCGTGGTAGTCTCTATTTTGAGGTAGAGGTGTTCGACGAGCATGGTGTCTGAGTCCGTGGAGCTGGTGCAGTCGTGTTTCGTCTCCCACAGAGACTTCATCAAGGCATAGATAGTAGTAGGAAGGTTTTTAATGATCCATTCATGAAGTGAGGACACAACATTATGTGTTTTAATAGTGGAATACCACAAAATAAAGAGTGAGAGTTATACAAAGGATATCGTAGCACGAGTCACACAGTAATTTTGACATAGTGCTATTGCAGGCGACGAGGCGGGATACTAGCGCTGCTGCCACTTGGCGGACTGCAACTTATCAGGGTTGCGAATTCGGACTTCTTTAACCTTCTAGGGAGTCCGATCAAAATTACTGTGTGACTCGTGCTACGATATCCTTTGTATAACTCTGGATTCTGACAGCCTTTATTCTTATCCATTTCTTCGCCTATGATACATCTTCGTATCAATAATGATGATGCGATTGTCAAGATAAATATACTCATTCTCCTGTTGGAGTGAATCCAGTTACCTGTTTACCTCACTCTTTATTGTGTGGTATCCCACTATTAAAACACATAATGTTGTGTCCTCACTTCATGAATGGATCATTAAAAACCTTCCTACTACTATCTATGCCTTGATGAAGTCTCTGTGGGAGACAAAACACGTGTTGGCGATTTGTATGCTGGAAAAACCTGTTTTTTATGAACTTTGAATAAAGAAGAATAACAAAACTAATGCTATTTTGAAGAGGACCTCTTTTTGACTCTACATTGGACCACTGTTTATCCTTATACTGTGTGATTCTTGTGTTGCTCCATAAACTTTACTGGTGACAATAGTTTAATCTCTTATCTGTGCAATACGCATATAAAGACTGAAATAATTCAAAACACTTTTTGGTGTGCTGTAATTAGAATCTCACCTCTCAAGAGTTATTTTTTCTTGGTGGTGCGGATGAGCTGGTGGTGCTTGCGGGTGGCTTGTTTGAG
The DNA here is from genome assembly GCF_964261635.1 of Lissotriton helveticus. Taxonomy (NCBI): domain Eukaryota; kingdom Metazoa; phylum Chordata; class Amphibia; order Caudata; family Salamandridae; genus Lissotriton; species Lissotriton helveticus. The sequence continues at coordinate 144,191,887 of NC_136063.1, read as the reverse complement.
GGTGGTCATGTTGTCTGTGGACTGGTCGAGGAGCCAGGCAGTCTCGCGGGCCCGACCCTCGCCAATCGCAGGGCCCGCCAGCCATCTCTCAGGCAAGGGGGGGGTCTGACCTCTTGTTCGTGCTGCCACGCCTCTCCAGCCCCGCTGTTGCAGGGAGCTCCCCTCTGTCAGCCACTGCGCTACGACCCCGGAAGTCGCACACACCAGGTCCCGGCTTCTCGTTGTGATCTGCAAGCAGGCCTCGGGTCCGGATTTTACAGCCCACTTAATTTATGTTTGTGCTGCCGCTAAACTCCACTCATGACGTCCCGGGGATGTCTCGGCAGCACAGCAGAGACAGTTTTGGCACGTCTTTGCCGGATTATTGTCGGATTTTACAAGCTCGGCCGACGGAGCCGATCTAGAACACGACCATTACGCTGATCAGCGTGGCCACGCCTCCCAAGCTGCTTCAGAGTTGAATTCAGATGCTGAAATAGATGAGATTGCAGAAGTGAACTTTGAATCAGATCAGAGCAAACAGCTTATTGAATAAGGATCGGATTGAGCTGAAGAGAGGAGAGCAGGTGCAGAAGCAGAGGTTCGGCCAACAAGAAAAGAGAGGCTGAACAAAGTGAAACCGGAGAGAGACCGATGGTCTAAGACGATCCAGAGAGAGAGGGCACCATCTCAAAAGTACGCATCTCCTGAGTGGACGTACCTGGCTGCAGATGCAGAGACCGGGGAGATCTGGGAGGTTGGGGACTGGTACAGTGAGTCACAGAGAAAGCACAATTGATATTCAGTTGCTGGTCCCTGGAGTTGACGCTTTTGGAATTCTGACTCTGACAGTTCCCGATCCACCAAGGCTGAGTAGTTTGTGATTTCTGATCCTTAACGAGGTTGCTTTCCCTACCTTTGGTGGACAGCCCACTGCACAGGAAATGGGAGAGATTCGTGCAGAGATTTTGCAGCTTGTTCTTGCAATGCTTGGATCAAAAATCATTAATGATGAAGCCTGAACTGTGAAAGTAGAACTTATTAGCCTTAGAAAAAAGATAACCTAGGTCCAAGTGAAAGAAGATGTAAATTAGGGACTTTCAATAGAAGAAGAATTGAGGGCTAGGGCTGACTACATCTCTTCAATAGGTTAGTATTATTGCACTAAAAAACTGCAATAATCAAATTGAAAAACAGAAAATAAAAAAGACATTGTAAATAACAGGATAAGGAAAGGAAAAGAAGTAAAGAGACTTTGTTTATTTCATCTGTGCTTCAAAAACAAATAGTGGTTCGAAATGGTGTCCAGAAATTCAGGAAGAAGACAGAAATGCATAATTGGTACCCTTATTGTTGTGGTACTTATTGTCATAGCTGTGGTGATTGTTACATCTTTGATTGAGTCTCAAGATGCTGAAAAGAATGGGGAACAGGCAACAATTACCCCACCTGCCTTAGATGTAGAAGAGAGTGCATCCACAAAAGATAGAGACATGATAAGGGAAACTAGTCGGATGGTACACGTAGATTTGTCAAAGGCTGTTTTCTTCTCTAATGAAAAGAGAATTGGACTCCGCTTCTATTCTTTGTTGCATTTTGATTTGGAGTTCATCATATTATGCGTTTTGTGCCGAATGAATTATATTTGTATATTCGCCTCTGCATTGATTTTCAAGTATCTATATTCTCTGATATTGAGATGTGTTTATATTCAAATATTTTGGCCTTATAATAAATCCACAAACTGCAATTCAGAGTCTTGCGTGACTAAATTGAATGTATAATATTGAGTAGTTTTACTCCCCTCAACCACTTAAAGCAGACTATAAAAGACCATCTGAACTGAAATCAGTAGGGAAAACAAGGAGTAAACCGTAGAGTAATCATATGGAATTCTGAACAAAACAAACATTCACACCCAGTCATAGATCTGTGATAAATGATAGTTTTTTTGCTTCCGTGCCGTTCCAGTTTGGACCCAGCCATATGCAAATCAGTCTTGAACCTGCTGCCTGTAGGAACAGCCCAGCCTACACTGCCCGGTCAGTTTGTCGCTGGACCAGAAACAAGCATCCTGAGACCAGTTTCGGGGTATCACCCCATATCAGCCAAGCTAGCTTGAATCTGGTGGAATAGTGAGCACGGGACCCACGTGCCAGAATACTCTTCACACTTATAGTGACAAATGCAAAAAGAACAGATGATGGACAGAATGCTGAACAGACCAATCATCTGGAGCACTCTGGCACAAAGCAGCGAGTAGGAGGTGAGCCAGTGGCATGGCAGTGTCTGTGTCAGTGATGTCCCCGTGCCTGGTAGCAGTGCCACCCTAGAAATAAAAATGAATGTATACCCCTTAAAATGAGTACTGCTGCAGCAGTGGTTCCTTCCTGCAAAAGGTACAACTTTCAAATCATTGAAATCAGTGCAAGCATGAATACAAGCCTCTGATTTAAATACAAGTACTCTGCTCCAGCAAACACCTCCTCAAATTAAGCATCAAAACTTCCTCAGGTGAAGCACTGGGAGAAGGACTATTACCTGCAACGGGAAACAGAAGTGTTAGATACTAAAATGTAAATCAAATGAAAAAGATACGTACTCAATATTCACATAAATTGATGCTATCACAGATATTGTTCTCACAATAGCAGCTATTTCAGATGGCATCCCAACATTTCAAAGAAATTCAACAAACTGCATCTCTTTTAAAGGTCTTCTGTCTTGAATCCAGCAGAGTCTTCTAGTGAGACACATACATGATAAATGAGTAATATGGCGGAGATTTACTAAGTCTTTGCGCTGGCGCAAAGTCAAGCAAAGTGACCAAAAGTGGTGCAAAGTCTTGGAAGGTTATTTATTTTCCAGTACAAAAGGTATTTTGTGAAGGAAAGATGCCCTTGTTGCAGCGCAAACAAATGCTCTTTGAGCTGGTTTGTGCCACTTTGCATCAAGCGGCTGTTGCATGGGTGTGAAATTGGTGAATCATCGCAAACGCCCATAATTTTTTGCGCAAAGTCTGAGACTAAGACTTTGAGAGCAGGTTTTTCATCAATAAATTACACCTTCTGGAACGAGGCACTGGCTTGGAGAAATGTCTTTGTCTCACAAAACAGTTCACACATTGCATGTGTGTTGCACTGTACAGCAGATGCACACACAAAATTGGGGCTTACTTACAAGCCTATTGTGCTGCCGGCGCTGCCGGTTTGTTTGATGCACCGGTGGCACAATAAGCTTGCCCATATTTACAAGCCCATGTAAAGTTACCTTGCGTGACTTTTTATGGGCTTTGTAAATTTGGGCCCCTTTCATGCATTACTCTGCGTGAAAGGGGCGTTCTATGGGTGTTGCTGTGGGTGTTTCAACGCAACATCCATGGAACTTAATGCATTCCCAGATTTACAACATTTTGTAAAATTGGGAATGCGTCAGAATCCTACGCCTCCCCACGGGAGGCGTAAAAGTGGCGCAACGAGGAGAAATACTTTTATTTTTCCCAATTATTTCCTTTTTATATGAGTGCTGAATTCTGCAGCATGCATAGAAAGTGGAAAATACCATCAGCGATTGTTTTTGTGCAGGAAGGCATACCTGTGCAGGAAGGCATACCTTCCTGCACAAAAACAAACATCCCCACAGTGCAGGCACCCTTGCAAAATGACGCAAGCGGGCCTGCGCTGGCACATGGCAGACAATTGTGCTCTTGTGCAGGGGAAAGCACAGGGATGCGTCATATTGTTAATACGAAGCATCCATATGCTTTGAAAATGAGCAGCTCGTTGCAGCAAAATAGTCCTTTTCTTGTAGATGAGGCACAGTATGTTGAATCTATTCGAATTTGTACTCTAGACAAATAACTTTTTACCGGCAGGTTATTCTTCCAGAACAAATCCTATGCTGGACTTCACACACCAGCATGGTGCAAACCTTGTGCGGGTCGCTAGGCAGCCTTTTCGTGCGCCTGGTATGGCAGCAGCAGCTGGCCACTTAAGAGGCGAAATAGAGGGGGGGGCGGGGACAAGGGACAAGGGAGAAATACAGAAGTAACAATGGCATTTGGCATTTCTGATTGGCTGCGTAGTTCTGGCGTTGCATCCTGTTCGTGTTGTCTTGTAGTTCACCTCTCGGCCTCCGGCCGTCCCTCCCGCCCTCCCCCGCTTTAGCGGTTGGCCTTGTATAAGTTCGTGTGGCTGGTGAAATTGTCTCTTTCGCGGCTCATTACTACCCATGTAAGTGCAATGCACCTTGTATATATAAATTCAATAAAAGAATTGGTTTTCCGGTGCTTCTATCCCCTTGTGCAATGCAGTGCAATAACTTTGGCTGCTGGGCCGAGCTGTGCTAAAAAATAATACATCTGCCCAAAATGTGCTTTCAGAGGCAAACAGTGAGTGAACACTGTGACAAGTTTTAGAGAAGGACAGGATGCAATAAATAAACGAGAGACACCTTATATTACATGTAAATACAAAAATGTGGGTTTGTCTTTTGCCTAGCATGTAGTAGTGATAACATAGGGTCCCTGTGCCTCCTTACATGGCAACATTTGAATTGTCAGTGAATCGTGATTTGAATTGGATATCAGTGTGCATCATTTTTAAAGCACTGGAATCAATGTTAAAAATGACAAAATAACGCAATAGAATGTGTTGCATAATGTTTCTTTATTGCAGAATATACTACATAATTAACATTCTTCGCGCCATGATTTGGCTTTCCTTTTCCATGCAGAATTCCAACCATACAAGCTGGCCCTGCACTGCTGCATGATGTCAGAGGCGGTAGCGGCTCCTCGAGGGAGTGCTGCGGGGCGGTGGAGGGGCTGGGTGGGGGTCGTAAACTCCGGCACGCAGCACGTGCAATGTATTTCATTTTATTTCTTTATTTCTTTACTTACCTCCGTTCGGCCGTATGCCGGAGTTTACTACCACTCACCCTGCCCCTCCCCCACCCTGCCCCACTGCTGTGGCCTGGGTCCCTGCTCTAAAGAACTCAGAGTAACCAATAAACTTCTGCAGAGTGCACTTCCATTGTCCCCGTGGCCTGTCCCCTTCCCGGTGCTGGCACACTGGGGTGTATTGCCTGTGTGAGTCGCGTCTCTCACAATTCTGCGGTTATCAGTGCATCTTCACCCTTCCTTGTTCATGTGTGAGCTCACTTCTTTTCATTAATCTGTTCCTTGGGCGTAATACAAACAACATAATCCCCTTTCCTACAAAACACTTACAACCCAGTGTCTTCTTCTAATCCCACAGCACTGCAGGGAGAATCTCATTATCTGTACTCTCATTAAAAAAAACCTTTTTGTTATGTTCTTCTTTTGATTCTATTTCCGCTTGGATTTTGTAGTAATTTAGCCAGGGTCTTAAAGCGGTTGAAGTATATTTATTAAGATGACAAGGTCGTGGAGCACAGCAGTTGCTCCACCAGGCTCAGCAGTAGAGAAACACTCTGAAGAAAACATTCTATAACACTTAGCAACAGTACTATAATTCTAAAATAAGAACTAGACATATTACATACCTTCCCTTCTCCTACGTATAAAAATATTCAACAAAAAAACTATCTAAAACGAACAGGCAAATTACATTTTCTAGAACTTCTCCTTACCACATCATACTTTGCTGGAGCAGATGGAATATCATGCACGGTGTCAGACACATCAGCATCATTTTGTTGAGTGAAAACAGAACTATGTACAACTTTAGAAACTTTTCTCAAATTCCACCAGTGCCCCCCCCCCCTCAACTTGTACAGCATTACCATAAACTTTCAGTACACGTTTTGGCTTACCAAACTTGCTTTCATGCTTCTTTATGTGTACAGAAGACTTAATTCTGACAAAGTCCACAACATTGAGAAAAGATATTTTGACACCTCTTTTTTATCAAACCAAATCTTTTGTTTTTCTTGATATTGGTCGCATTTTCTTTGACTTTTTCACATTAATTCATCAACACTAGAAGTGGAACTGAGAAAATTGTTCATCCATCCTGGTCTAAATGATGTGTTAGCATTCCTTCCTCTCATGAGCACAAACGGAGAGATCTTGGTGGTAGAATGAGGTCTGGTCCTGTAAAACCATATCATATCTTCAAGGGCTCGCTTAACATCATGATGACCAAACTTAGCCCACTTCACACAGTCCCCAACCACCCGGTTCAACTTTCCACAAGACCATTGGTTTGGGGATGATAAAGCGAACTCTTGATGTGTTTTACAGAAACAGATTTGAGAAAATTTTGAAATTCACTGCTAATAAACTGTGCGCCATTATCCGAAATTATAAACTCAGGAAATCCCTCCCTCAAAAAAATATCATTAAGAAAGTCAATGATGGCCTTAGAATTAGCCTGCTTAACTAATTTTATTTCTCGCCATTTAGAAGTGATAGAGATCGTAGGTCACCCGACCAATAATTTCACCATATAATTTTCGGGCCCATAAATTTCCAGTTCAATATATACATTAATCAGATGACCTCACGATTCTACTACCAGCAATTCGGATTTCCTTCCTACTGTATTCTAGTGTACCCGACTTACCATCCACCGTTACGGGAACCTATGACACGATGAATCAGGGAGCTAGCTGTGAAGGAAAAGGTAGGCAACACAAATACCAACCCAACTTCATATAACTGTGATATTCATTAAATGACCACGGACAACTGAGAAGTTTTAAAAGTTTTATCTAGAATTCGTTTTCTGAGAGTATTAGGCTTACAGTTAAAAGGCAATCGATAATCAAGATAACAAAAAACATGTAACCATATAGGAAAACCATAAGGGAAATCATTTAAGCTTGTAACCTGGAAAAGAGAACACGCTAAGCAGAAATGAAAATTTACGGATGAGCACCTATGAAGGGGCAAACTTATGCACATACTAGATTTGTACTAATAGGACGTATTTCATTGGAAATGAGTGGGAAATTAGGAATCCTAAACCTCTATAGGAAGGGTGAAAAGTGGAACACACTATAACTCTAACAATATTAATGTTATTTCAAAACAGATTTTAGGAGAAACTTATAGACCACAATTATAATTCATAAACAGTGTGAAAAGAGTGTGTTCTAAAAGGTAGGGTAACATAGGAACATGCTATGGAAATAAATGCATTGACTTTCATAAGATAGTTTGCGGAAAGCATGGAAAATCTTTACGTATGCAAAGGTATGTCTTTATTGAAGCAAAGACAGAAAAATAGAAAGGTGCAGTTTAGAGTTCTCAGCGATATATTTACCTAGAATGGTGTGAAAACCAACCCTGGCCACGGATCAGTCAAGGACAGGAAATACCCCAAGGAAGGACAGTCATCAATGGGACAGAAGGTGCAGAATGGACACCCCAGGACAGGACAGGAAAACCAGATTAGGATCAGGACAGGACCACCAGGACACGACCAGCACCCGCAGTTCGGAAGCAACGCCTGCGCTCCACCCTCTCTGCAGCTATTAGTCAGAACCCCGATTGGGTTAGCGAACTCCTCAGCAAAGTGCTCCGCCAGCACTTAAGGTTTAGTAAAACCTTAACAGTCTATGGTCAAAATTCGGACAGAGTGCTCCGCAGCACCTCTGTATTCAGTCACCTATTGAGTGCGATGGGTCAGTGACAGGTCAGCTATTCAGACAAGTCGGACAATTTCTCTAGCTGAACCTAGGCTAGTTATACTGTTTTTGGGTCAGTGTACCACCCCCCAATGTTGCAAAGTGTCAGAATCCCCAATTTCGATTGGTCCCAAAGTAGGATAGGTTAACACACCAATCAGAACAGACTTCTGCAAGCCTAAATTAACATTTTAGGGAACCGCCTAGCAGGTTTGGGGTTCTCACGAAAAGTTGCACAGAATACAATAGAGAATATCAAAATGTAACAAGTGAAGAACAACTTCTGCTCCATCCTCCTGGGTCAGAGGTGGCGTTCACATGAGCATCTTAACTGTGGCTGCCAGCTGGCTGTGTTCCACTGCTCAAGGCTAACTTCGCCCTGGCTGCAGGTCATGCGCAGAAGGGACCTTCAAGATGGTACTTGTTTCATTCAGACCCCCCAGTTATCGCGGTACATGAAAAGTAAGCGAAAACAAATTAAAACATAGAAATAAATTAATATACTACATATCATGATTGTGTACTTATGGTTTCTCACTATAAAAATATACTATGCGATTATAGATTAGAGCAACACACAATAACACGAGAGCATCTGCACGAGCTTCACCACGTTAATACATAAGCAGCCATCTTGTGGCTATTACGCATGCGCATATTCTCCCACCAAAACTCTAACTACGTCACGTCACGTGAGTGTGACTAACGCATGCGCAGAAGCAAATTCCAAAGCAGCGGCCATCTTTAAGTACAAGAGTTAATCGTTTTAGTAAAACACATAGGCAAGCGTCTCTAAGATACACGCATATTCAAAATAAAAGGAATTTTAGTAAAACATACAAATTTTGTTACCGGGTTATAACAGATTCGAGGTTCATGACTCGAGCAAGTCGCGTAATATGCGAAATCTTGCTCTATCAATCCCCTCTTTGATGATATTTACTATCATCACAAATAAAATGGAACCAGATGCCAACTTCTGTCACACCTTGTACATTTCAATCTCTTCCAACAGGCGATTAATTTTCTCTTTCACATCTTTATTGGGGTGAGAATTTTTCACCTTCTTGTAAATTTGATTATTTAAGTCTTCTAATTCAAGTTCATCCACACTCCGTTTCACACCTCTTCTATTCACAGTGTATTTCTTTGTGTGTTTGCGACATTTGCAACAGACCAATATGAGGAAAATGATGAAGCCTATCACTCCAATTGGCATCAGTATCTTAAACAATAAACTGTTACCTAAATTAGCAAACCAATGACCTACATTGGAGAGACCATCAACTAGTCTCTTCCAGGCACTGTCAACCTCCAGTGGTTTAAGTTCCTTTTCCAAATTTGTAATGTTTTTCACATATCTTTTGATCTGTACACTTTTATCCGGTATGTAAGTGCAACAATGTTGCGCTTTCAGCATCCGGCAGACTCCGCCCTCTTTTGCTAATAAGGTGTCAAGAGCAAGTCTGTTCTGCAAAACCATTGATCTGATTACAACCATTTCGGTATTGACCAATAGAAATCCATGAGCTGTGTCAGTAGACAGCACATCCACTATTGTGGACAATTTGCAAATTCTGTGTGTGTTCAGAACCACTCCCACTCCAGGTATCAGTGCACTAAAAATACTACCCATTATTTCACCTACGCTTTCTCTTTTACTACGCACTAAGCCATTAGTGTTTTCATTGCTTCCAGCAATTTCATTCACATGGTATATTTTCGGGAAGACAATGCCAAAGTAGCAGCTTCCATACCAGTGATCCGGCAATTTGAAATAAGCCTTGTTTCCACATTTATGATAAATTCCAGGAAACACAGGTTCTGACCCATTTTTGAAACCCCAACCTCCAATTACCTTGTAATTGTGCCCACATTGACTGGAACCAATGAAAATGTTATTATAATAACTAGTCTTCTCGCGGTGAAGACAGAGTTTCCCTTTCCTTTCGAAATCCAGCAACAAAGCAGGACCAGCCCCACCATTTGAGGTGCTTTCCATGTTTTCAGCCCATTTAGGAGTTTTCTGTCTTTTGTCATTTGCCTTCCTTTGGAAACTCTCTCTTCTTTTCTCTGCCATGTTTAAAAATATTTTTTCTTGCTCATGTAATGAACAGGTCAAGTTATCTCTGTGTGCTTCATTTAAGTCTATGGTACCTATAGTCAGAAAGTATTCTCCCATATAACGTGTAACTTCACTTTTTGTATGTACAGGATTCAGATTTCCACGTATAGGAAGCTCAGAAAATATCACGTCAGAGTTAGAGTAGTAGTACTGTAACGGTCCTCTTTTGTAAAACAAGCTTGCTAAAATGCTACAGGAAATTCCATATGTCAAGGGTAGGTGATGATAAGTCACGCCTTCAGCTACAGAAGTAGGTAGCTTCATGCAGACATAGCAGTCTTCTATCTCCATAGTTTCTACATAGTGTACTAACAGGTTTGCGAAAACATTTAAATGAGTCTGGTTCTTAACTCCGTGGTAATGTAGTCCTTCCTCATCTGGTGCTTCTAAGTCTTGTTTTGTTTGTCTGAGTGCCTTTTCACGTCTTTCTACACTTCGTGTTGTCAGTTCTTCAGTGTCAGTAGTTACAGTCTGTGTAGGGTCAATATTAGTATTTTTGCTCATCATATAAGGAATGAAAACTGTTAGTCCTATCCAAACTATTAATACTATAGCTACACTACATATACATATTTTGCAGCACGTTTTGCAACAACTGCGTCTAGGCCTTCCATTCACATTTGAATCAGACATTTTGCTCAGAAGAAGTTTTCAACCCCTCTTTGTAAATTTACACAGGTAGCTTACTCCGCGTAATTTCAGGTGAGTTCGTCTTCTTCGGCAGACAGATCAGCAATCTGTTCTTCGTCACTTTCGTCAGAGATATCAAGATCCTCAAATTCCTCCAAAACTAAGTATGTCCATTCAGGATCTTGGTATTTTTCGTTCAGTCTTTTTATTCGAGCACTCCTTCTTTTGGAACTTTCTCCAGCTTGCTCTGTAATTCGTGGACTTTTCCTTCGGTCTGCAAGTTTCTCTTCTACAGTTTTTATTCTTAGTCTCAGTCTCTTAATATATCTTGGTTCGATATTTTTCTTTTTCTTGAGTCTTTTAGCTGGCACTGTGATTTGGCTTTCTTCTAATGCTCTTTTATTTTCATTTGTTTGTGGCACTTCTGCTTCTGTCTCTTCCCTTCCTGTCTGACTAGTCCCAGGTCTTGTATCTATTTCTTCTGCCTGGTTACTAAGCTGGCCTGGTTCAGGTGAATTTTGGGTTTGGCTTTCGAGTGTCTCTGTTTCTGTGTCCTGAACACGTTCTTCTAGTTCTATCTGATCCTGTTCAAGCACTTCGATTACTTGATTTTCTTCTGCTCGAACGTTTACACTAGTTCTAGTCTGACCCTTTTCAATTTCAGGAGTTAGTGGAGGTGTGTCGATCACTTGCTCTGTCCCTGTCTGACCTTCCTCCTCGTCCTCAGATTTGACGTGAATCTCAATAATCTGAGGGTCTTCGCCTGTGCCTATCTCGTCCTCTCTATTCCACTCTCTATCTTTGTAGTTTCGCTCTCTTGTTCTGATTGGGTCTTCAGTTAGGTCGATTATGGGTATCCAATCATCTTGGCTGGTGCTCGGCTGTTCGTCATCAGCTACTTCAGGACCAACGTCTGCAGACCCCTCAGCTGGACAACCTTCAGCTCCAGGTTCCTTGTCCGGAATTACCTTCTGTGTATGGCTGGCATGGATCCACTTTGGAACGCCAGCACACTTCACCGCTGTCGTGGTCACCAGTATTATTTGGCGTTTTTCTCCCCACCTCGGTGCAAGGCAATTCGAACGAGTATGTTTCTTGATTCTAACCCAGTCACCAGGAACCAATTTGTGGACTGGAGTTGTTGGATTGGCGACGGCGTCTTCTCCAATCTGGCGAGAGATAGAACGCACTTGGTCACCCAGTTGCTTGCAGTATTCAAGTACCAAATCATCAGAAATGCTTAACAGTTTGTATCCTGGCACCCATGCTTGTCTCATCACTCTTCCCATCAGGATTGTATGAGGGCTCAGGCCTGTCTTTCGGTCTGGAATGCTTCTGAGTCCCATCAGAACAAGAGGTAAAGCATTTATCCAGTTCATGCCTGTAGAATTACACATCTTTCCTAATCTTGATTTTATAGTGCCAATTATTTGCTCTACTACTCCAGAAGCCTCTGGACGATATGCACAGTGCAGCTTTTGTTTGATCTGGAATGCTTTACAGAGCTGATCGATTACCTCATTCTGAAAAGGTTTGCCTCTATCTGATTCAATAGTGACTGGAATTCCGAACCTAGGTATCAATTCTCTTAGTAACAATTTTGCTACTGTTATGGCGTTACTCTGTTTGGCAGGGTAGGCTTCCACCCATTTTGAAAACAGGCAGACAATGACAAGGACATATCTTTTTCCCTCACAACGAGGCATGGTGATGAAGTCAATCTGTATTCTTACAAAGGGACCCCCTGATGTTCCAATTTTCCCCAGTTCAACTACTGTTCTTTTTCCAGCGTTGAACTGCTGACACGTCAAGCACCTCTGGCAGAGAGATTCTGCTACTTTCCTGAACTTCGGATTGTACCATGTTTGTTGGAAAACCAGAACCATGGCATCCCTACCAGTGTGTGAATTTACATGTATCAGTCTTGCCATTGAAGCAAGTAGATGTCTAGGCAACACAGGCATATCATTTGGGCCCACAATGACACCATCCTCACTTCTCGGTCGACAACCAATTTTCTCCACTTTTCTTGCTCTTTCGATGGCACAGCATGCTGCCAATCTCTCACCTCCTCCCAGGTAGGCACTTCTTCAAACACCATAAGTTGGCAGCTGTTTCCAGTTCCACCCAATTTAATATTTACAGACATGCGACTTCTTGCGCAATGTTTGGCCACTTCATCAGCAAAATTATTTCCCAAAGATACAGGGTCAAGGCCCTTTTTATGAGCAGCACATTTGACCACTGCCAATTCTTTTGGCAATTGGATTGCCTCCAGTAAATCCTGTACCACCCTTCCATTTCGAATGGGAGTACCTGAAGAAGTCAGGAACTCTCTTTGTAGCCACAATTGGCCAAAGTCATGCACAACCCCATAACAGTACTGACTGTCAGTATACACTGTTATTCTTTTGTTTTTCCCAATTTTGCAGGCTCTTATCAATGCAATCAATTCGGCTACTTGTGCAGACTTCACCCCAAATAAACAGGATGCTTCTTTAATGCTGTCTAAGGTGACTACAGCATAAGCAGCGCTTAGGCCTACAAGTTCGTGTCTCATACATGAGCCATCCACAAAGAACTCCTCATCATGTACAGGCAAAGGTGTTTCCTTAATGTCTGGGCGGGGTTTAGTACTGAATTCTGTCAGGTCAATGCAGTCATGCTCGTTCTCTCCCTCAGCTTCTACAATCATTGAGTCAGGGAGTAGTGTGGCTGGATTCAAGATATTACACCGAGTAATGACTACATTTGCAGCACCCACGAGAATCCTCTCGTATTTAGTCAGCCGACTAGGGGTGAGATACTGGGTCTTGGTTCTGGTCAGTAAAATTACAACTGCATGTGGAACATACACAGTTACAGGATGTCCCATAACAATGGATTCACTCTGCTCTAAACTCGTGCAAGTGGCAGCTACTGCTTTCAGACATCCAGGTAATCCAGCAGCCTCTGGATCCAAGGTGGCAGAAAAATATGCCACGGGGCGTCTAGTCAACCCATGCTCCTGAGTTAAGACTGACAATGCACAATTGTCTCGTGTGTCAAAGAACAGGGCGAACTCCTTAGAATAGTCAGGCATCCCTAAAGCAGGGGCTGTACACAGACAATCTCGTAATTTAGTAAATGCTGTTAGGCTTTCATCATCCCATTCCACTGGGTCCTTTGCTCCTTTCTTTGTCATATTTATCAATGGTTTCGCCAGGACTGCGAATCCCACAATCCATTGCCTGCAGTAACCTACAACTCCAAGGAACATTCTGACTTCTTTCTGAGTACGGGGTAACTGCATCTTTTGAATTATTCTGACTCTCTCTGAGGTGACTTTCCTGATGCCTTTTTCTATCTGGTGCCCCAGATATTTCACTGATTTTGAACAAAACTGCAATTTTTCAGGGGCCACTTTATGTCCCTTTTCACCTAAGTGATTCAGTAAAGCAATGGTGTCAATCACACAATCCCTGTGACTTTTGGACGCCACCAAGAGGTCGTCGATATATTGCACCAAAACAGACTTTCCAGGTAAAACTAAAGATTCAAGGCACTTTTTCAGAATTTGATTAAAAATAGAGGGGCTTTCTGTGTACCCCTGGGGGACACGATTCCAAACATACACGTGACTGTTGAAAGCAAACGAGAAAAGAAATTTGCTGTCTGGATGCAATGGGATCGAAAAGAATGCGTGACATAGGTCTATCACAGTGAACCACTCAGCATCCCAGGGAATCTGATACAGGATCACTGCAGGGTTCGGGACAATAGGACAGCAAGGAACCACAATTTTGTTTACCTTTCTCAGGTCCTGCACTACTCTGTATTTGCCACTAGGTTTCTTAATTCCAATTATGGGTAAGTTACACGGACTACTCCTCACTTCCTGTATGATGTTGGCTTCTAGCAATTTCTGTATTTCGATAGCAACACCTGCTCTCACTTCGGCACTCATTTTGTATGGCTTGGTATTCGGGTAAACTGCATTTTCTTTCATGGCTATTTGTATTGGGTCTACATTTGCCATTAATCCCACATCCTTTCCAGTAAAGTCCCATACTTCTGGTTTCACTGTCTTTTGGAGTTCTTCGGGTAAGTCTTGTATAGTCATTCGTTTAATTTCTGAGTCAGGTCTGATTAACATTAATTTGTAAATGCCATCTTCGTCTGGGGTTTGAATTTCGACGCCTTTTGGTGTGCAAAAGATGGTGCAGTTTATTTTGCACAACAAATCACGTCCCAGTAAGTTTACTGGACTGGTATCACAAACGACAAATCTGTGCAGTTCTTTAAAATTCCCTATTGTGATCTCCATGGGCTCGGTAACGGGGGTACTAATCAATTGATTAGATACACCCACTACTTGGATTGCTTCTCCCGAGAGGGGTAGGTTTGGAACGTCCGCTGTTCTCACAGTAGAACGGGTAGCACCAGTGTCCAATAGGAATGTGACATAATTTCCATCAACCTTTCCTTCAATGTATGGCCCTGACTGGTCTATCGGCAAGGAGGCGCCAAGTACACACTCCTCGTCCTCCCCTCTCAGGCCCCGTCAGTACTGGTCGTCACAGAGAAAAGTGTCATTTAACAAAAACTGCGAAGTTGCGGCATTTCTATTCTCATTGCCTCCCCAAATTTCTATGTCATCACCCTGCGGTGATTTTCCTTTATAATTTTGCCTTGGCGCTCGGGGCAATTGACTTGCTGTTACCTGTTGCTGGGTCTTTCTTGGTTTTTCATTCTGCGTCTGTGGAATTAAATCAGGTTTTTGGGTATTATCATGCTGTAAATATGGACACTCGTCTCTCCAATGCCCAATTTCTCCGCACTGGTGGCAGGGAAATTTCTTTTTAGCCTCTTCTCTGCTCATTTTTACTTTGGGCTTCCCTCCACCCCCAGATCCTTGATTTTGGGTATTCTTACTCATTTTACTTAATTGATTTTCCTGCTGTTCTGCTAGCTTTACTTGTGCCCACATGACCTTCTCCTTTAAGGCCTTTCGTTTTTCTGCCATCTCATCCTCACAGTACTTTGCGTACCGTAGGACCTCATCCATTTTCTTAGACTGCCAACAAATTTTATTATCTTTTATCCACTGGCAAATTTCGGGTCTTAAACCGTTTACAAACCTGTAAATGAAGTGGGTCATGTCTTTCATCTCGATGTTATCTATACCACTGTACGTTTTGAACACCTGTAACAGTCTCTCATAAAATGAGTGTACGGTCTCATCCCTTTCCTGCGTGGTTCTGTCTATCTTGGTCCAATCAGTTTCCTTTGCAGGCACTTTTCCCTTCAGGTGTAATATTACCTGGTCATATTTTTTCATCACTTCATCAGAGGGTGCTCCTGTAATAGGGTCCCTCGGGTATTCCTCGCTAGGCCATGCTATGGCGATTTTACACTCGGTCTATAAATCCACAGGGACCACAATATCGAAGAACCCATCCAGGTCCTTCCACAGGCATTTTTGCACCTTTACAAACCTTTCCACCTGCCTATACCAGTCCACAGGCTTCTCTCGTAATTTTGGGAAATCATTGGTAAAGGACACAATATCCTGCCTGGACCATGGAACATGTACATATTTTCCACCTGGCACTTCGCGCATAGGGTATAACTGCTCTGGCTTGTCAGCTTCTTTTAGAACGAACTCTGGGGTTGCTTGTTTGGATCTAGCCTCATCTTTCTTTTTGGCCCATCTGGCTTTCCATCTTTCCACATCTCCCCATTTCTGCAATGCTGTCAATAATTCTTTGACTTGTGCCTTCTTCCCTGACACATTCAGGTTTTACCAAATCTTTATCTGAGAAATCTGCTCTGTACGGTTTTTGCAAAGGTTTTGATTTCGAAATATCTATTCCCATACTAGCTGCTGTGTCGGTTAGTTTTTCATGAAGTACTCCAGCATTTCGGGTAAGGCTCTTGCAGATAAACAGCAGCTCTTCCTCAGAGTAGGTATTTAATCTGTCTAATCCTACATTTCCTGCCATCAGTTCTTCTATTTCTACTCTCAGTTTGTAGAGATCTAAAGGTTTCGACTGAGGAACTTGTTTTTCTAATTCTCGACTCCATCTCTCAATTTCTTCAGGAGTCACTAGGGTAACACTCTTAGTACCTGAAGTTGATTCCATTTGAATCTCCCTCATATTAAAAGGATTATGTCTTTTCTGCATCCTTTTCCCTGTGTCCCTATTGAGTAGATCCAGTAGCGAGACCTCAGACTCGCACTCACTCGTCTGGTCATCTACGATTAAGGGTTCTGGTCTTGGCTGTGCTATGACTGGGGTAATAACTAGAGTTTTTGGACTTCCTTGTCGGTCCCCATACAATGGAACCACTGGTCGAATAGTTACCGGAATTGTCAATGCTTCAGGACTTGTACTTAACTGGGAGATTTTCTGAATTATCTCAGCTCTCTGCTTTGCTAGAGCCTCTCGCTCCTTTTCTTCCAATAACCTGTCTAAGGATTTTTCATGTAGTACCTGCGGGGTTAAAGTCGGTGCATAACTCGGGGCAGTGGGATGTGTCTCACTTGGTCCTTCACCATAATTAGGTTTTGGGAATATAGTTCCTGTGCCTAGGGATCTTGGTTCTTCCTCATACGGAGGTTTTAAAAATGGCATTCCTGAGCAGGATGGTCTCGTCTCACTTTCGTAGAGAGGTCTAGGGAAACAATCTCTTTCGCGTGAGTATCTCGCTTCTCCACTAGCGGGTATTCTTGGGTAAATATCTCTCGTATCTATGGGTCCTAAACTCTCGGTATAGGGAGGTATTTGACAACCCCCCCCACACTTGCAGACCTGACCTCATCCTGGGAAGGAGGTCTTCGGGAATTATCCCCTTCACTGGAAGATCGGTGTCCTTCATTATAAGGAGGCGGACTTCTTATAAACATGTCATCTAACAGCTCATCATCCGACTCTCCAATGGGCACCCAATGTTTGCATTTTTCTGTTTTCTTCTCCCCCCCAGGAGGACCACCCGCTGGCATCATTGGAAAAAGTCCCTCTACAATCATATTCTGCCTCCACTGTTTCATCTTTTTATCTCGGGTCTCCTGTTTTAACTTCGGATAAAATTTAGTTAACCCTTTATCCATTCGGGGCTTATCCCTTTCAAAAGCCTCGATCTCCCATTCCTCTAGTGCTTCGTACTGCGTTAATCTAGGTCTGGGATGTAAATCATTCATTCGGGTTCTCAAATTAAACAAAATCCTGCCGTTGAATGTACCTTCTAACGGAAAAGCCAATACTCCGTCATCTTTCGTGTATTCCACCCAATTTTCCAACCATACACATGAGTGGTACCCTTTATCAAACATCATGAAAGATGCGGGAGTATTAGGTGGCGGAATAACTACACCTTCTCTGGTTCTAATCGGTTTGTCCTTTTTGAAATAATTCTTTACCTTATTTACAAGTGATAATTTTGTCTTATTTCCGTACATAATGCTGGTGTTATGTCCTTTCCACTGATCGGTCTCAAACCCTAAGTGTCGAGGATCAAGTCTAGTATGCGGTCTGTACGAGTACCACATACGATTTCTGCGAGTGACTTTGTTTACAAAATCACTTCTAATCCAAGTGCGTCTCTTATTTTTCGTGCAACCAATGAAATACACGAATTCAAATAATCTCGACCAATGGGTGCGCGGCCTTTTCGCGAGACAGTTCTCACGCTTCGGCACTCACCCCTCCTTTACAATTTCAGCTCCGCTACATACCCGCTGCGTCTACCAATCCCAGAGTGACGTCAGAGCAGCTTCGCGACTGACTCCCTCCTTCACAAGGTAACGGAAACTTTCTTTCTAAAGTGCTAGTGCTTGGTTACTTTACAACGAATACACATTCGCCACTGTGCTCAAGTGTCTAGACAGCAAGATTTGTTTCACTGCAAGTAAACTACTTCCATTTACTTTTCACACACTACGGATAGATCTCTTCTGCCTACCCTTCATTCAAGCATTAGGGAACCTGCTACTTCCTTAAACTCATCCACTTTTCCGGGATATATTCTGAGTCCAAAGTTTCATCAGCGAACCCCTTTGCTATCACTCAAGCTCCGACGAACCTGCTACTCCTTCCGCTGTGACCCTTACTAGGTTATATCATGAGAGAGGTTTTGCCAGAGAACTCGTTGCTATCATTTATTCAAACACTTATTCAGAAAAAAAACCCTAGTTAGTGCTTCCAGTTCTGCCTAACCTGCACCAACTTTCCTTAAAGCCAGTGACCTCAAAGCAAGTGGATTCTCTTCACCACTCGCTATTCAATTCCCCGGGGATTCCCAACAACATAAAACGCTTTACTAACGAGTGTGTTAATACATATATCAGTACAATAATAAGAAAAACAATTTAAAACATTTCATAATTTTCCAAAGCAAACATTCCACATGAGTGATCAATTCACGTGAACTATTTTACTTTTAGCAGCATCAACGTTTTGTTCTAGCAGCATCCAACTTATCTAACTTAACTAGTCCTACCTAACTTTAACTATTCCCTAACCATCCTCTCTGCTACCAGAAAATTACTGATAGAGATCGTGGGTCACCCGACCAATAATTTCACCATATAATTTTCGGGCCCATAAATTTCCAGTTCAATATATACATTAATCAGATGACCTCACGATTCTACTACCAGCAATTCGGATTTCCTTCCTACTGTATTCTAGTGTACCCGACTTACCATCCACCGTTACGTGTACCTATGACACGATGAATCAGGGAGCTAGCTGTGAAGGAAAAGGTAGGCAACACAAATACCAACCCAACTTCATATAACTGTGATATTCATTAAATGACCACGGACAACTGAGAAGTTTTAAAAGTTTTATCTAGAATTCGTTTTCTGAGAGCATTAGGCTTACAGTTAAAAGGCAATCGATAATCAAGATGACAAAAAGCATGTAACCATATAGGAAAACCATAAGGGAAATCATTTAAGCTTGTAACCTGGAAAAGAGAACACGCTAAGCAGAAATGAAAATTTACGGATGAGCACCTATGAAGGGGCAAACTTATGCACGTACTAGATTTGTACTAATAGGACGTATTTCATTGGAAATGAGTGGGAAATTAGGAATCCTAAACCTCTATAGGAAGGGTGAAAAGTGGAACACACTATAACTCTAACAATATTAATGTTATTTCAAAACAGATTTTAGGAGAAACTTATAGACCACAATTATAATTCATAAACAGTGTGAAAAGAGTGTGTTCTAAAAGGTAGGGTAACATAGGAACATGCTATGGAAATAAATGCATTGACTTTCATAAGATAGTTTGCGGAAAGCATGGAAAATCTTTACGTATGCAAAGGTATGTCTTTATTGAAGCAAAGACAGAAAAATAGAAAGGTGCAGTTTAACCGCTTGCGGGCGGCATGATTTCCGCTCCTGTGCTGAGATTTTTCATATCGCACTTTACATGACGAGCTGGGCTCGTCATGAGCGTGCGAGGAGGCTACCTCATGACGAGCCCAGCTCGTCATGAGCGTCGAAGGGGTTAGAGTTCTCAGCGATATATTTACCTAGAATGGTGTGAAAACCAACCCTGGCCACGGATCAGTCAAGGACAGGAAATACCCCAAGGAAGGACAGTCATCAATGGGACAGAAGGTGCAGAATGGACACCCCAGGACAGGACAGGAAAACCAGATTAGGATCAGGACAGGACCACCAGGACACGACCAGCACCCGCAGTTCGGAAGCAACGCCTGCGCTCCACCCTCTCTGCAGCTATTAGTCAGAACCCCGATTGGGTTAGCGAACTCCTCAGCAAAGTGCTCCGCCAGCACTTAAGGTTTAGTAAAACCTTAACAGTCTATGGTCAAAATTCGGACAGAGTGCTCCGCAGCACCTCTGTATTCAGTCACCTATTGAGTGCGATGGGTCAGTGACAGGTCAGCTATTCAGACAAGTCGGACAATTTCTCTAGCTGAACCTAGGCTAGTTATACTGTTTTTGGGTCAGTGTACCACCCCCCAATGTTGCAAAGTGTCAGAATCCCCAATTTCGATTGGTCCCAAAGTAGGATAGGTCCAATCAGAACAGACTTCTGCAAGCCTAAATTAACATTTTAGGGTACCGCCTAGCAGGTTTGGGGTTCTCACGAAAAGTTGCACAGAATACAATAGAGAATATCAAAATGTAACAAGTGAAGAACAACTTCTGCTCCATCCTCCTGGGTCAGAGGTGGCGTTCACATGAGCATCTTAACTGTGGCTGCCAGCTGGCTGTGTTCCACTGCTCAAGGCTAACTTCGCCCTGGCTGCAGGTCATGCGCAGAAGGGACCTTCAAGATGGTACTTGTTTCATTCAGACCCCCCAGTTATCGCGGTACATGAAAAGTAAGCGAAAACAAATTAAAACATAGAAATAAATGAATATACTACATATCATGATTGTGTACTTATGGTTTCTCACTATAAAAATATACTATGCGATTATAGATTAGAGCAACACACAATAACACGAGAGCATCTGCACGAGCTTCACCACGTTAATACATAAGCAGCCATCTTGTGGCTATTACGCATGCGCATATTCTCCCACCAAAACTCTAACTACGTCACGTCACGTGAGTGTGACTAACGCATGCGCAGAAGCAAATTCCAAAGCAGCGGCCATCTTTAAGTACAAGAGTTAATCGTTTTAGTAAAACACATAGGCAAGCGTCTCTAAGATACACGCATATTCAAAATAAAAGGAATTTTAGTAAAACATACAAATTTTGTTACCGGGTTATAACAGATTCGAGGTTCATGACTCGAGCAAGTCACGTAATATGCGAAATCTTGCTCTATCAGAAGCATAATCAACCAAAACTAATATGTATTTGAATTGACCACAAAGAACATCATACGGTCCTTGTACATCAATACCAACCTTTACCCACGGCTTATCAGGACATTGGATGGGTTTCAAAGGAGGGATACTTAACTTCAAAGACTTATCAGAGGAAGAACACACACCACATTCTCTCACCATGTCCTCAACATCGACATCCATTGACGGCCACCAGAAAACATCACGGACGCGGCGCTTAGTGAGGGTGCAACCTAAATGACCTTCATGAACACGTTTTAAAATACCAGGTCTGAGAGAAGATGGAGGGATAAGTTTCTCACCTCTCAATAACAACCCATCTTCAATGGTTAACTCTTGCCTGACTTTACAAAAAGGTCGTAATAGAGGTGAAAGTACCTTCTCACGTGGCCAACCTTTGGCAACAAAATCACATACATCTTGGAGAATGGAATCTGAAAGGAACGCTGATCTCCAATCGTCCTCAGATCCTACGTTATGGCACGGAATATCTACACCAGCAACAAAACAATCTTCACAGTCTTCATTAATGATAGTATCGAATTTAACATTTTCTTGATCATTGTCACTGACAGGAAATCTAGATAGAAAATCAGCTCTAGTGTTTTGTCCTCCAGGTATGTGCTTGACCTCAAAGTTGAACTGTAACAGTTTGGTAACCATCCTGATTATCCTGGGAGTGGAACAGTTGCTCATTCCATCACCAAGAATACTAACAAGAGGCTTATGATCCGTAAGAAGAGTGAACTTCTTGCCCCAAACAGATGAGTAGAATTTTTCTAATGCCCATGAACATCCCAGAAGTTCCTTCTCGATAACCGAGTACTGATGTTCATCCCCTCTGAGTAATCTAGAAGCAAAAGCTAAGGTATGTTCAGTACCATAAATTTTTTGGGTCAACATGGCACCTAGACCTACTTGACTCGCGTCAACAGTAATGAAACACTCATGAGCAGGGTCAAAAGGCTTAAGGGCTTTACAACTGGCTAAAGATCGTTTAACCAGATCAAATGCACTTTCGCAGTCCTTACCCCACTCGAAGGGTACACCTTTTTTTAAAAGGGTACTAATTGGTCTAACAATACTAGCAAAATCAGGTACAAATAATACTCACACAGCCCAAGTAGTGATTTAACTCCTGATTTATCTACCGGAGCAGGAGCATTAGAAATAGCTTCTAGCAACCCTGGTTTGGGACTGACCCCTTCTTGTGATATAATGTGACCAAGATATTCAACTTTATTACAAGAAAACTCACATTTTTCGGGTTTTAAAACAATTCCATTGTCCTTAAACAAAGATAAAACTCTATCTAACGTTGCAAAATGAGAAACACTGTCATCACCAAATACCAAGACATCATCTTGAAAAACTAAAACTGAATTTACGTAATGCAGAATATTATTCATGACCCCTTGAAATACAGATGCTGCAGAGGCTAGTCCGAATGGCATCCTACAATATTGATAAGTGCCTATCGGGGACACAAAAGCAGTGAGATGTTTTGAGTCTTGGTGAAGTTCCACCTGGTGATAAGCGCTAGCCAAATCTAATTTGGAGACGCATTTGGCACCCTTGGTGGCGGCAAACAAGTCTGAGATCTTAGGGAGGGGATGAGAATCAATCCAGATTTCCTTATTGAGAGACCTCAAATCCACACAAACCCTAAGTTGGCCATTCTTTTTGCGGGCAACGACCAACGGAGATAACCATAACGATGACTCATCCGGTTCAATAATACCTTTGACACACAATTCCATTAATTCCTTCTGCAGATCAGATCTGACACTAAACGGGACACCCATAAGCTTGTGTTTGATGGGAGTGGCATCTTTCTTGACTATAATCTTGTGCTTAAACCCCTTAACTTTCCCAAGAGAGTTGCTGAAAACAGAAGGGTATTTATTTTTCCACTTCTGTGTGATATCGTCACAACTATCAACAACCAGAACTTGTTCACGGGTTCCAGGTCTCAGAATCATCCCGAACAAGCCTTGGTGAAACCAACCAAATATGTTTAACCCCTTCACAGCAACGTAAATTTTACCTTTGATACACCTTCCTTTGAAATACAACTTATCCTCAAAGTATCCTGACAAATCGATCTTGCGTCCCTCGTAAGAAACAGGAGAACGATCAGGTGGAAGGAGTTTCATGGAATCATCCCACTTTTCCTCAAACAGATCTTTTGTGATCATGGTGATTCTAGCACCGGAGTCTATCAGTAAAGGAATAGTCTTATTTCCAACACCTATGTCCACAATAGAGTCCCTACAATTTGAAGGATCACCATCAACTACTTCTGACGTTGATACAACCTGTACCCTTAAATCCCCTTCCTCTCTTATTACAGAAACAATTTCTGTATCACTTTCAGCATCAGAATCTACTACACAAGCCACAGTTGTTTTACAATATTTTTTTTAAGACAATCTTTTGCAAAATGCCCTACTTTCTTGCAATAGTTACAAGTAAAAGAAATAGCTGGACATTTTTCATTTTTACCATGAGGGGGATTACCACACCTAATACACAGGTTAGAATCAGGTTTGTTAAACCTGGAAGCAACTTTAGAAGAAGTGTTTTTAGACTTGGAAGCAATTTTTACACTTTTAACAGCATTGAAAGACTCATTAACCTTTTCATTAAATTTGTCTTCAAGTTCCTTCAAAGAAGACAACGAAGTTTCGATGCTCTTAGCTATCCTTAAAGTTTCATCCAAAGAAGGATCAGCTATGGATAAAAGTTTTTGTCTAATACTCTTTTCCTTACATTGGCAAACAAATTGGTCCCTTATAAGTTGTTCAGTGAAGTTCTCGAATTTGCATACCGCTGCTAAATGCCTTAAGGCTGAAATATACGCATCGACAACTTCGTCCTCCCTTTGTTTTCTTTTGAAGAAGTTATGTCTTAACACTACAAGACTGGGCTGCTTGTCAAACCTTTTTTTTTTATTTTGAGACAGTAATGTCAAACTCATCGAGACCATGGCTTTCTAATGGAGTACGGGCAGGTAAATGTTTAAAAATGGATCTGCCTTCAAAACCTAACGAATGTAGTGACAAAAATGTCATTCTTTCAGCGGCAAATATTAAAGCTCCTATTGCCCCTAAAAAAAGTCTTGAAAGCATCGAACCATTTTCCCCACAAAACAGGTGGTTCACCTGGAGACTCCAAGAAAGATGGAGGCGGATTTACTGCTTGCATATTGTAAAGATGAGCCCTAACACACAGCAAATGCAGAAAAGAGAAAAAATATATATATCTCAATGAATATATTATAAAGAGAACACAACAATATACCTTAGTGAAGATAATTTGTATAAAACAGTTTCAACTCAAAAATGTGAAATAAAAATCATTGACTACAAGCAATAACAAGTTGAAACTGGTGAGTCCATCACCGCGTGACAAACGAGAGGTACAATGCAGAGAAAGAATGTTACAAATTGTGTAAAAAAAAATAAAACGGCAACATGTGGTGTGCGCATCACCGTAAGAAGAGGATAATATGTGTGAAAATAGGATCAAAATGGTGTGCGCATCACCGTACGTGAGCGCTGTGAACTGCGGACAGAGGATGTGAAATTTACAAAAGATGAAGGTGTGCGTATCACCGTTTGTGAGCGCCGTGAGTCGCAGGAAAAACACCAGAACGTGAATATATGGTCTCGAAGAAATGAATGTTAGGGTGTGCGCTTCACAGCGTATGTGAGCTCTACTTGAAAACTCACAAGAATGAGTAGAAAAATGTGCATATAAATATGGTATCAAAATTAAGTACAGGGTGTGCGCATCACCGCCTAAGTGAGCGCCGTAAACTTTAAATGCGATGCAACACTGGAACGCACGTTAATATCCGCTGCTATGGAACGCACGTGTAATCTCCGTTGCTATTGGAGCTTAAACAGGAAAGCGAAACAAGTGTCATCAGACGTGATGCGTGTCAGCAGGAAGAGACGTTTCAGCATCACTGGAACGCAACGCTGCTTGACGTCCTGAAGTACAGAGAAAGACACGAGGACAACGCTCGTTGTTCGTCACGGTAAGTGACAGTTTGGCTCCAAAATTCAAGTGAAAATAGCGCAAAGCAAATCTTGAAATAAAATGTTATGGAGCACTGCTGAGCCAGATAAAAATAAATAAATAACCAAAGCAACGAGAAAAGCACAAACAAACTGCCAGTCATTCAAAAAGCGCAGAGACGCCCTACCAGGAATATGTTGAAAAAACACCAGCAATTTGACGGTGTGAAGAGAAACCAAAATCTTGCTGGATGTAGAAACAGGGCGTTGATCAATAGTTGATTGATGAACAGGTAGAGATGTGGCAGGTTTCTTGAATAAGCACAGTAGAAACGATCACTGTAGAAGATGTGGTTGCTTGATTTTTGCTTGAAGCACGCTGGATTCTGACCAAGTAATCAAAAATCGTCGCCAGTAATTAAAAATTTGCTAACATTCGTGCCAAGAATTTTCAATTCTATTAAGGACAGGAGGCGAGGATTATGCTGACTCGATTTCTTTACTGAAAACACAGCAGCCAATCAGCACACAGTAAAGAAAACAACTACATTACCCAGAAACCAAGGGTAACCATAGAGTACATGAGAGTATAAATAAGGCCATAGAGATGAAACCTTCCTCTTTCTTTGTCCCAAGGTAACAATAAAGTTCAAAACAGGAATCCAACAGTCCATCAAAGACGTCCCCCGGAGAGGTCATCGTCCATCTGAAGAGGGGAAGGAACCTCCCAGAGCCACAGGAACAACAAGAGACCCACCAGGAGAATAAAGTTGCGGCAAACCTCATTTAAGATCGGAGCCTAGAAAAAGGTGAGACAAAGCCGTAAAAACTGTTCCCCAAATAGTTGAACACAGAATCATAACGGGCGGGAAACATTGCATAACTTCAAGCAGAAAGGCATAGCCTAAATGTAGTAAACCAATAACATTATGAATAAACATTATAAATAGCAATAAGGGTGGGATAATCCTCGCCTCCTGTCCTTAATAGAATTGAAAATTCTTGGCACGAATGTTAGCAAATTTTTAATTCTATAGCAGGACGGAGGCTCCGATTATGCTTGTTTAAAGCTGAGCCACCACAACAGATGCAACATTCACAATAGGTTTAAAATAAAACGTTTTGAAAACAGATTCCGATGACCAATCCGCAGCCTTCATGATATCACGAAGACTAGCCCCCATGGAAAAAGCCTTAGAAGCCATCGCTCCCCTTGCAGAATGGGCCCCAAAAAGGGATGTATCGATGCCCGCTTCCTGCATGAGCCAACGTAACCCACGTGCCAACGTGGCAGGAGTAACAGGCTTGAAAGGCTTTTGCAAGGCGATAAGCAATTGACCCTGTAAATTAGATCGAAAAGGAGCAGTGCTTACCTCGTAATCTTTAAGACATTGGACCACACACAACTGTGGGTTATGAGGAAACGAAGGGTAGGAAACCGAGGCAGTATTGCATTTTGTCCTCTTAGAAATGGCAAAGGAAACACCCTCAGGAGTGAAGGTACGACCAGCGAGATCCAAAGCTCTCACATCAGACACTCTTTTACAAGAGACCAAGCACAAAAGCATAGTAAGCTTCGCTGACAGTTGTTTGCGGGATAGAAGTGAATTGGCGGGCCAAGCAGACAGAAAACGCAAAACAACTGAGACATCCCACAGGGCAACATACCTAGGGCAAGGAGGTTTTACCATCCTAATTCCCCGCAACAATTTTGAAATTAAGGGATGTTCTCTCGCTGGTTTACCATCCACAGGAACATGACCTGCGGAAATTGCAGAACGAAAGTTATTTACCGTTCTGTATGCTAGCCCGGAGGATGCCATGGAAGCTAAAAAGTTAATAATCAAAGTGACATCCGCCGAAACGGGATCAGCCGACCGCTGTGAGCACCAATCACTCCAGCGTTTCCAACTTGATTTATAACGCTTATGTGTGTTAGGGGCCCAGGCCTCATTGATGAAGCGAGTAGCGTCTCCCGATAGGCCCTGGATTTTCCAGCGTTCCCCGAAATTCTCCACGCTACTAGTAGGAGCTGGCCCGACAGGACCAGAGGATGAGGTTCCCGCAGCGGATCCAGTAGCAAATTCCACATGTGTGGAAGAAGGAGCGGCGTCGAGCAACTCATCTCCAGAAGAACTGGAAACCACGCTTGAGCCCTCCAGAGAGGGGTTACTAGAATGAGCTCGGAAGAGAACAGACGGGCCCGGGCCAGAACCCGGGGAATCATGAGAAATGGAGGGAAAGCATAGCATAGCAGAGGAGGCCAGGTCTGTAGAAATGCATCTGTGGCTAAGGCCTCCGGATCCGGCCTCCAACTGTAGAATTGGGGAACCTGAGCGTTGAGTCTCGAGGCAAACAGGTCCAGGTGACAAGACCCCCAAAAGTGGGTCAACTTGCGAAACACTCGGGGATGAAGCCTCCAATCGCTGTAATCCCTTAGATGTCGAGAGTTCCAGTCCGTAATCAGATTGCGGGAGCCCGGCAGGTATTCTGCAATAACAGTGATCCTGCGTTCCAAGCAAAGGTGCCAAAAATACTTCGCTATTAATGAGAGAAGTCTGGATTTGGTACCCCCCAGTTTGTTCACATAACGAACTGCCGAGACATTGTCCATCCGAAGAAGAATGCAACAATTCGTCTGGAGAGGAGAGAGACATCGAATCGCGAAAGAGCCCGCCAGAAGCTCCAGGCAATTGATGTGAAGAGACAACTCCTCTGGAGACCACCGACCCCCTGTCAACAAGGAACCGCAACGGGCTCCCCAACCCCAGAGGCTGGCATCCGACTCTATTACCACATCGGGAGTCCTCCCGAAGAGTGCACGGCCGTTCCAAGATTCCATGTGGTCCAGCCACCACATCATTTCCGAACGTGCTTCTTCTGAAAGAGGAACAAGATCTGAATACCGAAGACCCTTCCGAAGATGACGGATCTTGATGCGTTGAAGCGCCCGATAATGTAAAGGACCCGGAAAGATCGCCTGTATGGAGGATGATAGAAGACCTACAATCCGGGCCACTGAGCGCAAAGAGACTGTGTCCTGAGCGAGTAACAATCTCAAGTCCCTTTTTATAGATCTGATCTTCTGACCTGGTAGAAGCAACTGACAAGAGATTGAATCTATTTGAAAGCCCAGAAAATCCATAGTTTGAGATGGTGAAAAGTTGGACTTCAGGGGATTCACTAGAAAACCCAAAGATTGTAGAAGATCCACTGACCATTGTAAATGAGACCTTAGAAGAAGAGGACATTGAGCCAAAAGGAGAATGTCGTCCAGATAAACAATTAACCGCACTCCGCGGGATCTTAGAGATTCCATCACAGGACGAAGGAGCTTTGTGAAGCACCACGGGGCGGAAGAAAGGCAGAATGGAAGGACCCGGTACTCGTACCAGCTGTCCAACCACTGGAACTGAAGATAGCGACGATGAGGGGCGTAAACTGGAACAGAGAGATAGGCATCCTTTAGATCCAGTCGAACCATCCAATCTCCCTCTTGAAAAAGGTTTCTGAGAAGATGGATGCCCTCCATCTTGAAATGGCGATAGACTACGCCACCGTTGAAGTCTCTTAAGTTGAGTACCAAGCGTGACCCTCCCCCTTTTTTCTCCACGAGAAAAACGTTGCTCACGAAACCCTGGGGATGAGGAGAAGTTGGAACGATAGCTTCTTTGGCCAACAGGGAAGATATTTCTGTGGAGATAACCTCCTGATCTGGTCGGGAAAAAAACCAAGAGGGCGAGGCCGAAGATGTTGGTGAGGGCGAGAGTAAAACTCTATCTTGTACCCCTGCCCGGTCTCCAGCACCCAGGCATCGTTTGAGATCAAACGCCAATTGTGTAGAAAAAACTAAATTCTTCCCCCAACATCACATTGGAAGCAAGAATCAAGCTCACCTGAGGCTGAAGTGTCGGGACGACCTCCTTGGTTACCGTTGTAACCTCCCTTTCCATACTGCCCTCTGCCTTTTTTGGATGGATAGAAAGAAGACTTGTTGGAGGAGTAACCCTGACCTCCTCGTTGGGACTTATTCCCTCGCTGAGAGGGCTGTTCGGAACCACGGCCGGTCGAACGTCCCCTTCGGCCGGCCCTGCCAAAAACCGGGCGGAATGCCCGTCTCAGATTTGCTTGGGCTTTATCGAGCCCGCTGAATGTAGATACAAATTTAGTCAGTTCTTTGAGGAATGGGGTACCGAAGAGTAAACCCTGCGCCAGGGGCCCAGACTCTGAAGTCGCCAAATGTGTAAGGCGCGGATCGAGCTTCATTAAAATGGAGCGGCGACGCTCCGCAGATAAGGCACAATTTGCATTGCCTAAAAAACAGACCGCCCGCTGGGCCCAACCAATCAACTCATCCGGGTCAATCATAGTGCCAGATTCTTTTGCCATGAAGCCCATGTCCAACACCTTCGTGAGTGGACCCAGCAAGTCCAGAAGCTTATCTTGGCAAGAACGCCATGATCTATCCAAACCCTTAGAAGGGTCCTTTGAATACTTGCGCAGATATGTGACCATTGTTGGATCGACATCTGGAGTGGAAGCCAGTTTGTTGGAAAGGTCTGGGCGAGGGCATTCTGAGCGCAAGCGTGCTCGGACGTCTTTGTCAAAAGGAGTACGGATATGAGTCTGGACATAGTCCGCAACTTCAGGGGATGGTAACCAGGCAGAGGAATTGGGATGAATAATGTCTGTAGGATTGAAAGTTAAAACTTATGGGGAAGATGGCGCATCCACAAAATGCTCCTTCCGCGACTTCTTGGAAGGAGGGGGTCTGGAAGGCTCAGAGGAGGACGTGGAGGATGATGACCCATCATCAGTATCGGACGGAGGGTCCGAAGGGGCAGGCGTAGCACGCTTCCGTTTTGGAGCAGAAGAGAGGGACTTGGCCAATTTAGCAAACTTTGTTTTATGAGGATTTTTGGGCGACTTCTTTCTACGCCCGGAGGAAGGAGGCACCCAGCCCTGTTGGGCCGCATAGTCAGAAGATGCCTTTTTAGAGGTGCAATCGCTTGAAATAAAGCCTGGCCCATATAATCATCCAGGGACGCCGAAGGCTCACCCTCCTCATAATACTCCTCACCTTCTTCACCATAGTATTCTGCCATGGCGTGAATTAACACCAAATATTGCCCAAAGGAAGGTAAGGTAATAAGTTTGAAACTTATAAATGGCAAAGCCAAATTTGGGGGAGTGGTACCCCTTAGTGCAAGTCAATGTAATTCAGGAAAAACCCTGACCAAAAAACAATTTCAAATAGTGGAGGGAGGACTCGCACCAAAAAACCAGAAAAATGCAGCCACTCTAGGCAGAGCCTATGATGAATTTATACAATCCCCTATGTAAATTGAAGGGGGGGGGGCCGGGAAGCTCAAGCGGCAACTTTGAAGGGCAGGCCTCGAAGAGAGCCGGTCGTTTCCTCCGTCTGACAGCAATGACGGCTGAGGAGAAAGTACACGCATTCGCCGGTACGTGTAAACAAACGCTAAGCGCATGCGCAAAGCTGAGTGCCGAATAGGAGGAGCAGCGCGAGGAAGCGCGACTCCCCCAGCTCCAACTCCCGCTCCACTGGAAAAAAGAACAACGCTGAATGCGCGTCGAAACCACAAAGGAGGTGAATACCACGCTCCCAATAAACACAAGTCGGGCGAGGTCCACGACCTCCAGACAACACGCCGAACGGCGAGGGCGCACAACAAAACCAGTCAAAGACAAGTAAGCGGCGCAAACATTAATTAGCACAATGCAAGAACAGTAATGTAATATAAAGGTACTTAACTGGCTGTGAAGCAGCAAAGAAAGAGGAAGGTTTCATCTCTATGGCCTTATTTATACTCTCATGTACTCTATGGTTACCCTTGGTTTCTGGGTAATGTAGTTGTTTTCTTTACTGTGTGCTGATTGGCTGCTGTGTTTTCAGTAAAGAAATCGAGTCAGCATAATCGGAGCCTCCGTCCTGCTATAGAATTTTGTAGTAATTTAGCCAGGGTCTTAAAGCGGTTGAAGTATATTTATTAAGATTACAAGGTCGTGGAGCACAGCAGTTGCTCCACCAGGCTCAGCAGTAGAGAAACACTCTGAACAAAACATTCTATAACACTTAGCAACAGTACTATAATTCTAAAATAAGAACTAGACTTACTACGTATTACTCCTGGTATTCATTGTTCTAAGCCAGGAATGAAATTCTTTCTGAGGCTTGATCCATCCATCCATCCATCCATCCATCTATCCATCCATCCTTCCATCCATCCATCCATCCATCCATCCACCCACAATTCCCACCAACCCATCCATAAACCCACCCACCCATCCAACCATCTTTTATTCTTA
Source organism: Lissotriton helveticus (assembly GCF_964261635.1). Classification (NCBI taxonomy): domain Eukaryota; kingdom Metazoa; phylum Chordata; class Amphibia; order Caudata; family Salamandridae; genus Lissotriton; species Lissotriton helveticus. The sequence goes on along the minus strand of NC_136063.1, from coordinate 144,160,358 downwards.
TCTTTTTCTGAATCCAACAGATATTTTGCCAGATCTCCGATGATGCTGGCTATGTTTTGCTGCGCTTATCTGAGACAGGCTTGGAAGGGTGTTCTCTATTTCCTAACATAAGGGATGTCCTTATCCTAAGCTTGGGTGGATGTGGCTCTCAGAAGGGCCCATGCACCTAGAGTTCACTGGCGAGCCATACTCATAATGTCAACTTTACAACCCCAGTCATGAGTAAAGGTGGGTGAGCAAATAGATGAGCAGGGAGAGCAGAGCCGAGCCAAGAGTCTGTTTCGGCTCTTAGAGCCCATGCACGAGCCGAGCCCTGAAAACGTTTGCAATGTAAATCATACAACAAACATCACATAAAATATGATAAAGTCTCTTCAAAATTCCAAATAGTGTATTTCTTGAACCATCATCATATCAAACTTTATTTTGGCACATATCCATAAAAGCACATAAAATCAGAAGCATCAGTGCAATAAACATTAAAACATCACAATAAATATAATTAAGAAATCCAGGAAAAAATATGTTGTCCCGCTCTGGTTAGATTTGGGCATTAGACTTCTTGTTCAGAGTTAGACTTAGACCCTTGGGGGCATATTCTCAAGGACTTATCACTGAGTTATCAGCACTTTATAGCAGCATAAATTAATCGCCCCATTCACAAGCTGGTGCTAACAGCTCATATCACCAGTTTACCTGCGATAACAGCCGCAAAAAACATCGCCACAGATGAGCCCGGCAACTATCGCTAATGAGATGCAGAGTAGGCGTTCCCGTGTAAAAAGCAGCGAAAACACCACTCCGCAACATTCTCAACAACCAGCCAGATCGGGGATAAGATCCTAAAACGTGCAATAAGGTGCGTTAGCAGCAGGGATTTAACACCTGCTCATACCTGGTGTAAAGTCGGTCGACAACCTGCACCATAAAAGGGAGCCCAGCCCAGAGCCACACCAGAACAACAGATGCCATTTAACTACTGATCATGCAGCCTGAACCCTAAGAGGGCCACAACACCCACCACCACTACCCCCCTGACCCGCTCCACTCCCCCCCTCTCTGCCCGCCCCCCGGACTACCACAGAGGCAGCGCAGACAAAGACAGCGGACTTTCAGAAAACGCACCAGCCACACAGACCTAACACCAGAGGATGTCATTGCCCACTACAGGCTCAAAAGGACAACCATACTGCGCATCCTGACCATCATAGCCCACAGACTAACGGTACCAACACAGCGGACTTCCAACATCCCTCTGCAGACAAAGCTGCTGGCTGTGCTGCATCTGTTGGCCTCTGGTACCTTCCAACCAACAACTGTCAGTGTCGGAGGAGTCTCACAGCCAGCCCTATCAAAGTTCCTCACAACTGTATTGGATGCCGTCATCAGCTTGGTACCCCAGTACCTTCCCTACCCCCACTCTGAGCAGGAACAGCTGGAGACCAAGCAAGGCTTCTACGCCGTAGCTGGCTTCCCGCACGTGTTGAGGGCAATAGACTGCACACATGTCCTACTTGTGCTGCCTGCAGACACTGCACACATTTACCGCAACAGAAAGTACACGCATTCCATCAATGTGCAGGCAACAGTGGACCACTGGGGACTCTTCACCAATGTCGTCGCCAACTTCCCAGGCAGTGTGCATGATTCCTACATCTTCCGACAGTCCATCATCAACCGGTGCTTCCAGGATGGAACCTACAGAAATGCTCTGCTCGTTGGAAAGTTCCAAGTGAACACACCACACACCCCAAATCCACAATCATTCAACTTACAACTCTGGGAATGTATATTTTACAAACTCACATACAACATGCCAAACAAAATGCCCACCCACCAGACATGACAGCACAACTTACTGTGGTAATCTTGGCTAGCCATGTACATAAGCCGTCAACGGCATGGAACCTCAGCCACACAATAGCAGAATGTGGGGAGAGGTGGGAACCAGGCATGTGCAAAGGAAGCAAGTGACCCATGAATGAGAATGTACACAATGCCAAGTGTGGCGTGGGTGTGCTGGCCAGACTGCAGTATGTAGACCACAGACATATCTATGTCGACATACACTGCTGGTGTTTGTAGTGTAGTGGACAGTGGATGCTACCATGTCACCCCAGCCAGTGGGGAAGATCGCTGGAATGTAGCTTGTTACTTCCCCCCCTGTAAACGTGAGTGGAGTGGGCTGGCCCAGCATACAACAGTCCAGCATTGGGGTGTGGTTCATCAACCGGGGCTCTGGGCATGGTTGCGTGTTGCCTTGCCAAGGAGGTAACTAATGCGTGTGTTTCTGTTGTAGTGTATGCGCCACCTGTCCCGCAATGGACAATGTTGCAATGTAGCATGCCCCAGGAGTGCGGGCTCGGCCGAAGGGGTGAATGAGGGAGCACAAACCCGCTCGGGGTCCGGGATCATACATGCCAACTGTTGTGTGTGTCGCTATTACCGCAGCATAAGCCAAAGGTCTACCCTCAAACGCATGGTGAGTGCAGCCAGCCATGAACTTCACATCTGTGTCCGCCCTATCCTTACCATAGGCCTACACACACGTGGCCATCCACCTTCAGCGCACAACATCACTGTGTCGTTGTCAGGCTTGTGGACATGCGCAGACAGACATGACAAAGGTGTGCCGTAGGGGTGCAAGTGATGCAACCGCGCTACGCACACTAGTGACTATGTTCGGGGCGAGGGAGTAGCAGCAGTGAGGCTACGTAATACACATTGATGCCGCTCATTTGCTACAAGCAGTACATGTCAAACATGAATCACTAAGTCACACATATCACACACCAATGAACCTATGAGCCTGCCAACACGTCATGCATGACCAACTATTGACTCATGTCTCTCTGCACTGTCACAGGTGATCATGGATATGCACTCTGTGCTTGGATGATGATACCCCTCCAAGCCCCGAACACACAGGCCCAGAGGCAGTACACTGCGGCCCACAAACACACCAGGGGCATCGTGGAACGCATATTTGGCGTGTTGAAGTCACATTTCAGGTGCCTGGACATCACAGGTGGAATGCTCCTTTACAGCCCAGGCATCGTGTGCAAGATGATCGCTGCATGTTGTGTGTTGCACAACATATGCGTACGCAGCAATGCCCCATGGATACGGGTGCCGGATGCACTGGACGATGATGATGTAGATCAGGCAGGTGGATCACATCCCACTGCAGCCACAGCAGGAATAGCCCGTAGGAACACCATCATTGACAATTCCTTCACATGAGCACGTCACATTGTGACAGTCCTTAGCAATCATGGGACAGTACAAAATGATCACAGGCACAGCATGTGCAAATAAATGCATTCCAAGACACATTCCCTGCATGCATGTCACTCATCTGTACAAGCACATCACTCAGACGAGTGTAAGTGCAACATACAGTGCTAGCAATTTAATGATTTGAAAATAGATGGTGGGAGTGCCACCTCTGTACAGAGAGGCTGTTTAGGGTGTCACGTATTCGAAATGCTAGTTCTGTGTGTCAGAGATAGTACGGAATCGCACTCTTCGGCAATTCACATGCTTCGCACATCATTACATATAGGCTGTCATTTGTGACCTACAAGTGACAATAGGGCTTCTTTTGGGGTTAAATTTGTACCACTATGATGCAGGAATGCACCCTTTGACTCAAGTCCCACAACATGAGCAACATGTACGTAAGGGGGAGTCACTGCCTCTATATTCGTCCATGCTTTCATACTTGATTGATCATAGACATGTCACGTCTGTGTGCAGGAGGTGTTGTTTGTCCCTCTGCGATGTGAATGGGAGATGCGGTTTCACTGTGTGTTCCATTTATGTTTACGCATTGGCGCAGTTTATACAGACTGCATGTCAATGTACATTGTGACTGTTTGTGAGGAGATGCCTATTTGATGCGGGACAATGGACATTTATTCTATATCACGGATGTGAGGCTGTACTTCTACATTGTCATCTGACCATTTTTTTCTCTACTTTTATGGTGCATTTTCACGCATGACACGTGGGAATTACAGGCCTGTCGATGGTTATCGTTGATTTTTGTCTTGCAGTTTGGGACATCGCCGTTTTTTTGAGTTCGTGTTTTGAATTTTTGCTGCATCTCGTTGATTTTTACGCGGTCATTTGACGCGTTATCGTGAGACTACAACATTAACACAGCGTTATTTTCCCTCAATAGACTGCGATGTGAAGAGTTGCATTAAGCTAATGTTGCAATAATTATCACACGTTCTTGAGAATATCCCCCTGGTTGTATTGGAGGAGGATGGCGTAAGCTTTGACATTAGTATGTCACATTATAGCACTGCAGTGAGAAGTACTTATGAGAAGTGATGGTTTTTTAAAGTTAACCATCAGTGAACTAAGAGGCAAGACGCTTGTCTTGTAAATCCAGTATGTGGCCCAGATTATTATAGTAGAAACATTATAGTCTATTAAATCAAACAAAGTAAGTTTTGTACAACGGTTATTCTGAACTTAAATATTTGAAAGTGCTTTATTATGCGATTATGAAGAAAAAGGAGTTTGGTGTAATAAAATATTTGCTTAAGAATCACACCATTTAAGAGAGAAAGCTGCGCTTTATTCATCTTTTCTGGTTTCACTTTGTGCAAATCAGCCTTTAAATGGGTATCTGTTTATTTTTCCTTATGTTAAGGCTTTGTTTTTTGTGTATTCTTCTGCAGTTGTTATAGAACACAAACTTAATCCAAATGTGTTGGAGTGTTTTACATGAATACCAGTTATGTTACACAAAGTCACATTCATTGTTTATGGACACATGGAGATTAAGTGATTTGCCCAGATTCACAGGATGTTGAGTTGACGCCGCGACTCAAACCGATTCTCTAGTTCCAAAGTTGGCAGCTCTGGGCATAACGCCATATACTGAGTAGAGGGGGGGAGGCCAAATAAAAGCTCTCTCATTATGGGCTTGAGGTTCCAAATGGATCTCGAGCTGAGCCAGAGCCAGGCTTCAGGCGCAAGCCTGGCCCAAGCTTTCAGTGGCTTCCCATCTCTAGCCATGTGACCAAGAAATACAGAAGAGGAGCCTCCGTCTACGCTATCAGTTCCTGTATCCCTAATATTACTGGATGCCACTCCATTGTCTAGTACCGGGTTCTCTTGCTTTACAGCTGTGTTTGTTCTTGATAAGTGCGCACACTCCTGCAGACGCACTTGATGTACCTTCATTATCAGTTCCTGTATCCCTAATATTACTGGATGCCACTCCATTGTCTAGTACCGGGTTCTCTTGCTTTACAGCTGTGTTTGTTCTTGATAAGTGCGCACACTCCTGCAGACGCACTTGATGTACCTTCAGCTGCTTCAGTTCCACCAAGCATGGTGTGGTTGCGATGGCCCTACTCACTCTTTCATGTGTGGGTATAGTTACATTTCCCTACTTGCAATATGTATTCATTGGGTCTGGTGTTAGCCAACTCCTTTTGTTTTTATACAATTATGAATTATGTTATATCCACTTAGTAGGGATGTATGACGTTACAACGCATGCTATTACAACGCATGCCTTTACGAAGCAAGTTTTACAACGCAGGTCGTTACAACGACTTGAGTTGGGGGGCGCTGGATAGTGAATAGTTTAATTTACTATTCCAACTCCAGTCCCCGTGGATAGTAGGGAAGGTGTCATTCACTGCCATAAACAAAGTGTTGCTATAATCAAGACGGCTGATTACCAGAGCCTGTTTTCCTAGCATATGATGGGAGCAAAGGGAACATTTTCCTAGGAAGCTGCATGGTAGCAAAGCATATTCCTCCTATAGTGGCCAAATGACTTTTCAGCGACAGCTCCTGGTCTAATTTAACAACCAGATTTTCCTGGATTGGCTTGGGCAGGGGGCTGACCCTAGTTCAGGAGGCCAACAGTCAGGGGACCGGAGGTGTTGGGCTTTGCCGAACAGCAGAATTTCAGTTTTAATGCTGTTCAACTGAAGGCAGTTCTTTGTCATCCAAGCCACACTGCTCCTCATACAGTCCCGAAATAGGTGCTTAGTGCTGTCAATGTCATACATACATATTATATATACTTACTTGTTATGTTATGGTTTGTAAATTTGTAGAGTGTGGCAATCACCCATAAGGCAGGTATGAGGGGGCAGGAGCAGATCATGCCTGTTTCATCTGGAAGAGCCATGTCTAGGTTCCTTCAGAAGTCCATGAGGGAAAGGGTGGTGTTTCAGGAGGTTGTTCCAGGTCGTGGTTGCGAGGTATGAGAAGGAGCTCTACTTCTGGTTTTCTGGACACAAGGGAGGTGTGCTCATGCCTGGGATGAAGATCGAAGATGTCTGGTGGGTCCATAGAAGTTGAGGCAGTGGTTGAGGTAAGTTTGACCCGTGTTGTGGAGAGCTTTGTAGGTGTGGGTGAGTAGCTTGAAATCACATCTTTCCTGGACTGGGAGCCAGTGGGGATTGTTGAGGTGTGGAGAGATGTGGTATTTCTCAGGTTGCGTCTGGCAGTGGCGTTCTTGGTGGTTGGAGTCTGCGTAGGATGTGGGCTGTGATTCCGATGTGGAGGGCATTTCCATAATCAAGTCTACTTGTGATAAGAGCTTGGGTGCCCCTTTCTCTGGTGTTCAATGGAATCCACTTGAAAATTCTGCGTAGCATCCGCAGGAGGTGGAAGCATGATGAGGAGACTGCATTGTTCTGTCTGCTCATGGAGAAGTTGGTGTCCAGGATGATCCAGAGGTTCTTGGCATGGTACGCAGGGGTGGGTGGGGGGGCCACGTTTAGAGGGCCACCAGAGAGGCATCCTAGGGGGATGGCGGCGCCATCTTGGCTGATGGTCTAGTCGTTAGAAGGACGCTAGACCCTCATTTAATACGGTCATGTTAACGCGCAGCGGTCACGCGCAGCGGGCTCGCCGGATTCTCGCCGGAGTCACGCCAGAGTCCAGCCCGTCTGTGCCCGTCCGGGCCCAGCCGGGCCTAGGACCTGACCCTATGTCAAATCCATTAGGGTCTAGTATTACGTATACCCGCGATGATCTTTTATCATTACGCCCCCCAAAAATTCCTACCTGTACTTATGTGTACAGAGTAGCAAAGCCTTTCTCACACTGTAGAATTTGCTGTCCGTCCCGGCAACCTACGGTAAAGAATTCCCTGCAAATGGCTTCGTTGAATTGTAGATCTCTTCCGAAGCCCTCCCTAGAGATCAATTTTCTCATACAAGACCATAATTTAGACATCTTGTTTTTAACGGAAACATGGCTTACATCGGGTTCAGGGGTGGATATTGTAAGAGCCCTCCCCCCTGGCTTCTTAATCTATTCTCAGAATAGGCCAGTAGGTCGGGGAGGTGGTATTGCCATACTTTACAGGGATTCTTTGGTGTGTAGGGCTCAGAATAGTGGGGTGTTGGACTGTGAGAGCTGTAAGTTCTCTTTCCAGATTTTATCTACGGTGGCAGTGTCTGGGTTGTTGGTGTATCGTCCTCCAGGATTCATCGGAAATTTTGTTATCCCCCTGATGGAAACCGTCACGGTTTTGGCTTCCACGACTACCAATGTTATGATGTTGGGAGACTTTAACCTTCATTTTAATGACCCGGCGGACCTGTTGGCGGCAGACCTTCAATGCGATCTGAAGGTATATGAGGTAGACCTCATCAATTCGGGGGCAATTCATAATAAGGGTCACCTGCTTTTACCAATGTTGCCGTGGTGAAAGCTTTGCCCCCCTTTCCACTCCCGTGGTCGGACCACTTTTTGATTCCTCTCACTTGGCAAATTGAGGCCACGACTACAGCCTTCCCCATTGTTTGTATCACCGAAAGACCTTGGTCTAGACTGTCGGTTGATAATTGGACTCTTAAACTTGAACGTTCCCGTCCCTCTCCTGTTCTGGACCCTGTATTGGCAGATGTAAATCTTAGTAGCTGGTTGACCAGCTCTCTCGACTATATCCTCCCAAAAAGAACTGTAGGAAAAAGTGAGAAGAGAATGGGCTCTGCTCCTTGGTATACACCTGAGCTGAGAACCCTTAGAAAGGGTTGCAAGAAGCTTGAACGTGCCTGGAGGAAGGATTGGGAGGAAACTAACAGGGTTGAATATCGCTCAGCGATAAGGGCGTACAAACTTGCTCTTCGGGGCACTAAAGCAAAATTCTTTGAGGAGAGAATGAAAAACTCTTCGAACTCCTCTAGAGAAACTTATTTAGTGGTTAAGGAGCTTTTGAGGGTCCCCGAGCCGCCTTCATCCCACGGTAATCTAGAAGGGAAATGCAAGGACTTAGCAAACTATTTTCAGACTAAAATAGTGAACATCCTAAGTACCCTGCCCCAGATGAACCAGAAAGTTGAGGCTAGTAGTGAACCAGTTGGATCCCCTGTCCTTTTGGAAGCTTTTTGACCAGTATCTGTGGATGAGGTCCTCAAGGTACTGGTCACTATTAAGAGCGGATCCCCCAATGATCCAGTTCCCATGAGGATTTTGAAACAGGTAGGATCCACTATCGCTAACCCTGTGACCGATGTAATCAATGCATCCCTGGCGTCCGGTCTGGTTCCTCTGAACTGGAAGGGAGCAGTTGTAAAAGCTCTTTTGAAAAAGCCCAATTTAGACCCGCTTGACACAGTGAATTACAGGCCTATTTCTTTGCTTCCTGGACTTAGTAAAATCACGGAAAGGTTGGTGAACTCTCATTTATCACACTTTCTGGAGTCCAATGGCCGGTTGAGAAATTCGCAAACAGGCTTTCGGTCGGGACAGGGCACTGACACCGCCCTACTGGCAGTCGTTGAAGAAGCCAGAAGCATTTTGGATTCGGGAGGATCAGTGGCAGTGATCCTCCTGGACCTCAGTGCAGCTTTTGACACTGTTAATCATCAAGTGTTAATTCAACGGCTGTCAGAAGTAGGGGTGACTGGGACGACATTGAAATGGCTTAAGTCATTTCTTAGCGACCGGACCTACCAGGTATGGGAAGGTAGCGCATGATCAGCATCAATCCCCCTCCATTGTGGTGTTCCACAAGGCTCTTCCTTAAGCCCCACATTGTTCAATGTGTATATGGCCCCCCTGGAGGACGTGGTTGCCCCATTTAATATCAAAATCGTGAGCTACGCTGATGATACTCAGCTGGTGGTCGCTCTATCCCAGTTTGCCAAAAGCCCAGACATGTTGCATTCCTGCATGTCCAAAGTCTATACCTGGATGTGTGAGTCAGCACTAAAGCTGAACGGTTCGAAGACCGAAATAATGCTTTTAGGGCATAAAGGTTCTTTACTCCCCTCAACTATCTGGCCCAGTTGTCTGGGCATACTCCCGAACCCAAAGGAGGAGATTAAGAGTCTTGGGGTGTGGCTGGAGCAAGATCTCTCCTCTAGGACTCAGGCAAAAAAAATGTCAGGAGTCTGTTTTGGTCTTCTCCGGTCCCCTCGGAAAGTCCTGCCCCTCCTCCCTCCGCTATCCAAGAAGCTGCTTATTCAGGGGCTGATTGTATCAAGATTGGACTATAGCAATGGTATCTTTCTTGGTGCCCCTGAAGCAACGTTTAACAAACTCCAACAAATCCAAAACGCTGCAGCGCGGCTTCTTAAGAACATCCCCTTGTCATGGTCGGCTAAACCTGCATTAAGGGCACTGCATTGGCTTCCGGTGCGTGAAAGGGTCAAATTTAAGTCCCTTTGCCTAGCGCATAAAGTTCTGCAGGATAAAGGTCCTCCGATCCTGAAGAATTTAGTTATACCCTATAAGGCCAATAGAGCCTTGCGCTCGGACCAGAAACATTTGCTTAAAATTCCTAAAGTTAAAAAGGCACATACAGGGGGAAGAAGGTTCTTAGTGAATATAGCTATTCTCTGGAATTCACTCCCCTTGAGTTTGCGTTCAGAGACCTGTCTTCTCCATTTCCGCAAACTCCTTAAAACACATCTTTTTTCTAACTGATGTCTCTGAGTACGTTTGACTGCCAACTCTCTGTTTCTGGAACAAGCGCTGGGATGCTCCAGGGTAACTATGCGCTATATAAAACTCGAAATACAATAAATAAATAAATAAAAGTTGATGCCAAAATCAAGGACTTCGGTTTTGTCTGTGTTGAGCAGGAGTGTTTTTTCATCCAAGCAGTGACGTTGCTTAGGCAGATGGCGAAGTTTGCTTTGGCGGTGCTGGTTGAGTTGGTAAGGGAGACGATGATCTGTGAGTCATCGGCATAGGATACTATGTTGATTCAGTGGGCTCTGACGATATCTGTGAGGGGCATCATTTAGACGTTGAAGAGTGTTGGGCTTAGCGACGATTCTCGAGGGACTCCGCCAGTGAGTTTCTTGGGTTCTGTGGTGGACGGGAAAAGCCTAATGACTTTAGCTGTATAAGGCAGGAGCAAGATAAGTCTGTAGCTGCCAAGGGTGTTGGGGTTTGCTGTTGGTTTCTTCGATAGGGAGTTGACTTCAGCATTTCCAAGCAAGGCGGTAAGGTAGAGATGTTGATGATAGCGGTGAGCGTGTGGGAGATTATGGTTCTTCCATGGTTTTATATGAAGTGGGGGCACGGATCTGAGGGGGCTTCTGCAAGGATAGTATTCATCAAGGTGGTGGTTCTTTGTTCAAGAGGGCCTTCCAGTTGCTTAGCTGCTGTTTGGTGATGAAGGAGGTGTCTGGCTAGTCGGGGGAGTTCAAACCAGTATGCTGTGAGTCAAATGTTTTATAGATCTTGGCAATCTTCTGTACGAATCAGTTTGAGAGGTTGTTGCTTAGTGCCTGAGATGGGATGATGATGTTGATAGCAGCTGCTGGTTTGGAGAACTCCTTGGCGATGGTGAAGAGTTGTTTGCTGTTGTTGTATCTGATTTATAGTATGAGACTTAGGGCCTTTTGTTTGTATCTCATAGTTGTTGGTGATCGAGGTTGAGGACGGCTTTGTATGAGGATCTTGCAGTGGAGTCTCCATTTTCTCTCAAGTTGTTTGTAGTGGAGCTTGGACTCCCTGAGGTCATTCATGTGCCAGCAGAGTCATTTGTTGTTTTTGTATGTCTTGTTTCTAGTGGGAGCGGTGTGGTTGATGCAGTTGGCGAACCATTTATTGAAGAGATTGGTGTCGACGTAGAAGTAATCAGTGTAGTTTGGTGGGCATTCCTGTAGAGTCTTGGTCCAGTTTTCAACAGATATTTAGCCCCAGTGTCTTAATGGTGCTTTGGATTTTTCTGGTGGGTTGACTGGTTGGGCCGGTGTTGCAAAGTTATCCTGTGCCCCGGGGCACCCCCCAACTTTTTGCTGAATGGTACTGGTGGTAACAAGGGCTGGGCGTAGTTTGCGAAGTAGAGCTTTGCGAAGCTACCGGAAGTGCACTTTGCACTATGCGAGCTACGCGTAGCACTACGCGAACTGCGTAGTAGCATGTTCGCACTGTGCAAGATGCCGTTTTCAATGGTTGCACAGTGCGGACAAGCATCCGGCTCTGTGCAATCATTGAATACGGCATCTTGCACAGTGCGAACTGTAGTTTTCTGCCGCTCGAGAAGATTTTTACTCGAGCGGCAGCTTTCTCAACGCGGACTGGTAGTTTCTCATTGCGAGCGGTCCCCGCATTGAGAATCTCGCAGGGAGGTTTATTTTCCACGCTTGCGATCGGCAACTTGATGTTGCTGATTGCGAACGAGGAAAAAGTCTCACCAGGATGTCATTTTGCGTGCTCGCGGTCGCCAACTTGACGTTGAGGACCGCGACCATCGAAAAATGACCGCTGCACTATGCTACGCTACGCTATGCGTGTTCGCACTGTGCTACGTGCAGTTTGTGTAGTGCGAAGTTGCACAAACTTCGCAAACTACGCGAGCGTAGCGTAGTGCTTTGCCCAGGCCTAGTGGTAACTGACTCTGACTGACCCTGGGCTCTGCCTAACTAGGCCCACGGCCAGTGCTATGCTGAAAGAGACACATTTAGAATACAGTGAAAACACCTACATACACTTGGGTACAGTAAGAGTTGGGGGGCCCCTGTGATTGACATGACCTACCCTATCAGACCCTATTAAATATTAGGGCAGGGGGGTTAAAACTACCTAGAGGTCCCTAGCCCACAATAGGGCATGGCAGTTTTAGAGGCCAGCAGCTTTTCTGCAATTGCATGTGTGCACTGCTGAAGCCTGAGGTCAGTTTAAAATGTAGCCCTGGGTGGCAGGACAGCTTTTAAAAAGTAAATTGTGCTCAAACTCGACTTTGGCGTTTGGGCCACTTAAAAATTGATAACCTACAATGTTTTGGCATATTAGGAACCCACAGGGTCTCCCCTAGGTGTCCCAGGGGTGGAGGGGTCAGGTATTTATAAGGTAGACCTTTATAACATGAGTTTTATATGCCCTAGGTTAAGTGAAATTTCACATTTCACTTCCCACATTGTGATAAAGTGCTGCCCAAATTCGACTTTGATGCTAGGAGCCCCGTGGAGTGAGGATCTGCTATATTTTTACAGATTCAGACCCTCTAAAGTCTCCCCTAGTTGTCCCAAGGGTTGGGGGTCCTAAAGATATCAGCAAATTACTTATGAAATATGTTTTTATAAGTCCTGGTGCTGGAAAAAAGGCCCAACACATTTTTCCCATTGCAAATTCCCTGCTACATAGGTTAACATGGTAGGAAGTTATTAACTAATAACTCTTGATAGGAGAGGGCTAGAAGAACCATTCAAAGACTTCCCCGAATGGTATTAATACATTCAAGAATATGATATAATTTCTCCTAAAGTGTACAAACAAGAAGTTATTAGACTTTTGTTGTTTGTAAGTCCAGATTTAGCCTTCCAGAGGTCTGTCTTGATTGGTCAGAGTTAAGTGGATTAGCCAGGCTGCCTTGAAGAGGTGATAAAGAGCCCCTGGGGTTAATCAGCTATGCTGGGAGGGCAGTGGGCTGCTACACAGGAATGCCAGAGCAGGGTGGGGAGTCATAAACTATGGTCTTCAAAGAGAAGAGGAGGCCTTAGTGTCATTTACAACTCTAAACTTTTCATCTCAGCCAGAGCGAGACTTATGGAAGGAATGCACAGATGCAAGGGGGAGTGTTTATGGAAAGTAAGCCATCCAGGGGTGTGTTTAGCCAGCTCTTACCTCCCTGCTGGAAAATCAGCCATTATGAATTTGGAGGATTTGGTGCACTCTGGGACAAAATATGCCACACTCTACATGATTTTTTTTTTTTTTTTTTTTTTTTATATATTTTTATTGCAGGAATCAGCAAACTGTTACATATATGACCATCACCAAAATTCCACTGAAATCAACTAACCGCATCCCGCTCACCCCCCGCAGCACATTTTCATACATAATCATTCAGCCCACAGTCCAAAGGCTGGGCGATAAAATCCAGCGGGAGCTCAGCAGGAGCGCAAGGCTGGTCCGGATGATCCACTGTCCGTCATCTGCTTTTCTAAACAAGCCCCAAAATCCAAAAGAAAGTCCCACCCATTAAAACACTACAGTACAAAAAAACAGGAAAAATTCCCTCCCCAACCCACCCCCGCCATCAGTGTATGGTAGCAGCCGCAAAGGGATTCATGAGAGACCCAAGATGAGCGTATCAAAAACAGAAAACGCACTCGCCTATCGGGACTCAGGGCGCGCTGCAATCTCACCATCAGAGTCGTCAGGGGCGCAATAGTCTCTGAGGGCCTGTACTAGCGTCTCCCATTCTAGCGCTGCCTCCTGTGCTTTTTCGTTACGCTGTCTCCCAGCCAGTTGGTATCTCAACGTGCTTTCTCCCGCCGCCCACTTCAAGAGTTCGCTATGCCACCTGTTCCCAGTGGGACCCGCACGTGCCTTCCAGTTCCTGGTCACCTCTCGTTTGGCCAATAAAAGCCCTAAATCAATAAATTTACTGGAAATGTTGTTTTTGGGGGTATGTGGAAACCAATGCAAGAGACCCACCGCCGCATCGACCGATAGTGGTCTCCCCGTCACCTCCGTCAGGGTCCTCTCCACTTCCACCCAGTAGGAGGACAAACCCGGGCAGGCCCACAACATATGTAGGAGGTCCGCCTCCGGCGCCGGGCATCTGGGGCAGGTTGCTGAGCCCGTGGCGAAGTACTGTTGGATTTTCGCCGGGGTCAGATATGCCCGATGGAGTATGTAATAGTGGACCAACTGAAAACGGGCGTGGCGCGTCCCCTTCCAGGCCCGTCGTACGAGCTGAGACCAGGTCGCTTCCGGGATTTCCTTGCCTATGTCTGCCTCCCACCGGGCCTTCAGGGTCGTAAGGGGGGTCAGCCCTTCATTGATCAACCTACCGTAGAGGCAGGTGACCGCCTTCACCGTGCCCGCAGACATCATGACGTATTGGCACACCGGAGACGTAGGAGGTTCCTCCCGTCCGCCTTTCCAATGTGCCTGGATCGCACGGACCAGGGCCGAGTGCAACAGGAAGTCACCGTGGGGAATCCCGAAGCGGTCAATGAGCTCCTGAAAGGGCAAAAGTACCCCAGCCTCATAAAGATCCCCCACCAACTGCAACCCCGCGCCTTCCCAGTCCGCCAAACGCGACCAATCGCCGCCATGGGGCAAGGCCGTCAACATCCCCAACGGTATTTCAGGCGCATACGGTATCCGCAATTGTCCCCGGGCGTGAGCCCGGTTCCAACATAGGCGAAGGGTCTTTTCCTCCAACGTCAGATCCTGCAAGGCCAAGCGTTGGCGTAGAGCTATGAAGGATAGGACATGCCTGGCTATCCCTATACCCCTCCTGTCCTCCGGGCCACGGAATTCCCTGGCAATCTCCTGGGTGAGGGTCTGGAGCTGCGCCGCCAGATAGTATTTCTCAAGATCCGGCACCGCGAGTCCCCCCTCGGCTTTCGGCCTCATCAGGGTCTTAAGGGCCACTCTACGGCGGCCCGAGCCCCAGAGGAAGCCGACTATCATCGACCGGAGGAGCCTAAAGGTGGCTGGCGGGATCCAAACCTGTAGCGCCCGGAAATAGTACAGCAGCCGAGGAAGGGCCACCATTTTGAGGAGAGCGACCCGCCCCGCCAACGAGAGCGGTAGTGTAGCCCAGAAGTCCATATTCCCCCGTAAAGCCCGACTGCATCTGGTAATGTTTCCGTCTAGGAGGTCAGATGGATCATGATAGATGTACACTCCCAGGTACCTGAAGCAGTCAGGTTCCCATCTAAGCTCTCTATTGAGGACCGGACTAGGGGTGCCTCTGCGAACCGGGAAAAGGCATGTCTTGGCCCAATTCACTCGTAGGCCCGAGACCACCCCAAACGCCGTGAGCGCCGTCTCAGCTCCATGTAAGGCCCCGACTGGGTCCTCAAGGAAGAGCAACAGGTCGTCGGCATATAACGAAACGTGGTGCGGGCCCGAGGGTGTCCAGAACCCACTGTAATGCGCCCCCGAACGGAGTAGCAATGCGAGGGGCTCCACCGCTAGCGCGAAGAGAAGTGGGGATAACGAACAACCCTGTCTCGTACCCCTTTCTACTGGGTACTCCGAGGAGATTAACGGACCCGCCCGAACCCTGGCCGATGCGGAGGCATATAAGACCGCGGTCCACCTGATGAAGCCCTCGCCGAGACCGAATCGCCGCAACACAGCGTGTAGGTAGTCCCACTCCAGGCTATCAAACGCCTTCTCTAAGTCCACCGATAGGACCACCGGGCACGGGGCATCCACCAGCGGGTCCCCCAGCAAGCGGAACAACCTACGGATGTTCATTGTTGTGTTGCGCTTGGGGATGAACCCAGCCTGGTCCTCATGCACCAGGGAGGTCATATGGCCCAGCAGTCTCGAGGCCAAGATGCTGCTCAGGATCTTATAATCGACCGTCAGCATCGATAAAGGACGGTAGGACGCCGGATCGGTCGAGTCCCGCCCCGGCTTGAGGAGGGGAACCACCAGGGCCTCGCGCATCGAGCCAGGCAGTCGGCCAAGCCTCTTCGCCTCTCTATAAACAGTCACCAGTCTTGGAGCCAAAAGGTCGGCATAGGCCGCGTAAAATTCCACAGGAAGACCATCCAGGCCTGGGGTCTTATTCCGCGCCATCTTCTTAATGGCGCTGCGGACCTCCCCTAGTTCAATATCGGACCCCAGGGCTTTCGCCACGTCGGGCTCCACTACTGGGAGCTCCAGGGGCCTCAGATAGTCCTCGAGAAGGTCAGGGTCTTTGGCAGCACGACTGCGATACAACTGGTCATAGTAGTGCCGGTAGCAGCCTAAAATCTCCGGTTGAGTGTGCACCACGGTCCCATTCGCCATGCGCATGGACGTCGTCAGTGAGGTCTGGCGCGTAGGGCTAGCCAGCCATGCCAGCAATGCGCTCGACCTATCCCCTTCTGCAAGGGACCGAACCGCATAGGCCTTGTAGTCGAAGCAGCGCAGCCGCTCAACCTCAGCCGCCACCGCCTCCCTTGCCTCCGCCGTGCGTCCCTGGAGTTCAGGGTGCCCGGGGCGGCGGAGTTCCAACTCACGGAGCCTCCGATCAGCCACGTCCAAGTCCTCAAGGATAACCCGCCTCACCCCTACCTTCTTGGAGATGCAATAACCCCTTACCACCACCTTAAAAGCGTCCCATTCCAGTGCCCTCGAGCTCGCAGAGCCCCCATTGGATGCGAAATACTCCTCGATCTTATCACCTAAGTCCGCTCTGAATACAGTGTCCTCGAGGGTCTCAGGGCGTAACTTCCAGGTGGGCACCGCCGGCGCCCCTGGAAACCAGCGAAGGGCCAGCAGGAGGGGATTATGGTCCGAAACGGTCCTAGTCAAGTATTCGGAACGGACGGCCGCTGAAACCAGTTCAGTCGAGCCAAGAAACCCGTCCAGCCGAACGTGCAACTCGTGAAGACCCGAAAAATAGGAGTAATCTCTAGCCTCAGGGTGTTGCGCTCTCCAAATATCCGTCAGACCTCACCGTGCCTGCCAGTCCCTACGGCCCTTGGCCACACGGCGGACCGGAGAATCAGGAAGGGGCGGGTGTGAACGATCGGTCTCCACATCCACTACCGAATTGAAGTCCCCACCGATCAGGAGGGGCCCCGTGAAAAAGTGGGCCAGCGAGCCCGATAACCTAGAAAGGAAGGCAATCTGGTCCATGTTAGGTGCGTAAACACAGCAAACGTTCAGGGCCCTCCCCCCCAGAGTACCCGAGATGGCCACGTAGCGCCCCTCTGGATCTACCACTGAGTTTGTGACCTGGAAGGGAACCCCAGCCCTAATCCAGATTAGCGCCCCCCTGGCATACGCTGAGTACGACGTATGAAAGACCTGCCCCCTCCATCTGCGCTGTAGCGCCGCCCCTTCCGCCTTGGTCAAATGGGTCTCCTGCAGCAGCGCCATTTGTATTCCCCTACGCACTAAATAAGCGTGGACTTTGTGCCGCCTAGACATGGTATGAAGCCCCCGCACGTTCCAAGTAATACACTTCACATTAGCAACGTCAGCCATTGTCCCATACTGTTCGTGCAAAGTCCCCCCATCCGGGTCTCAACAAAAAGCATACAACAATCCCCCCAGCACTGATGGCGGTCATTTCCCCCAACCAGAACTCAACAACTCTTACATTAACCAAACCCCTGCCCACCCTCCCCAGAACAGGACCCAAATAATTCCATCTAGTTCCCATCCAAACCAAGCCCTCAGAAAACCCTTCGTCCCAAACTGATCCTACGGTCGCCACCGTAGGAAGGCCTTAAGGGCCGGGTGCGGGCTGGGTGGTGGCAGTGGGCCCCCGACGCCCTGGCTACCAGGACTAATGCTAGCCCCAAACAGCTACGGAAACCCTCGGGGCAAAGGCAAGGCACCCCACCCCCCGCTTCTTCGAGGATCATGCTGAACCATCGGCTCCCGCCACCCCCGCTACGGGCCCCCACCCAAAAGGATGCAGCTCACCCCGTCAACCTTGTCCATCAAGAAGGTCCTCAGCCGATTTTGGCGTGACCTCCGGTGTGCCGGTGCTATCTGCCACCGAGTCCTCCGAGTCCGTCGATGCCCCCTCGCCACCAGGGTTCTCCTCTTCTGCGATGGTATCATCTCGCGAACCAGACAACGCAGACAGCACCTCCAGTACCCCCTTCCGCTCCGTCGATGTCTCCGCAGTAGAAGGGCCGCCCGACCGGCCCCGTCGACCCCGCACCCTCGTGGATCGCCGTCGCCGTCCTGGCTCCGCCGTTGGCTGAGATGCGGAGGCAAAGCCATCTTTCCCAGCTCTATAAAGTTCAAGCCAATTACAGGCATCTTCCGGGGTATCAAAAAATTGAGACTTGTCATCGACAATGACTCGGAGCCGTGCAGGAAATAAGAGCGAGTATTGGATGCCCTCGCTCCGAAGCTCGCGCTTGACCGCCAAGAATGAAAACCGCCTGCGTTGGGTTTCATAGGTGTAGTCCGGGAAGATGTTCACCTGGCTGTTCCCCACCTTGAAGGGGCCATTATGTCTAGCGGCATTGAGAATGAGGTCCCTGTCGCGAAAATGGAGGAGGCGCGCCACCACCGGGCGCGGCGCACGGCCTTGTTGCGGTGGCCTCGCCGGGACTCTATGAGCTCGTTCAAGGGTGTAGAAAGAGGATAGGCCCTCCGGGGCCACCGTGTCTCGGAGCCAGGCCTCCAAGTAGGCCACCATGTCGCCATCCTCGATCTTCTCCGGCAGGCCCACCACACGGATGTTGTTGCGCCTGTTACGGCCTTCCGCATCCTCCGCTCGCTGCTCCAGGGCAGAAATCCGGGTCAGGGCATCTTTCATTGCCGCGGCCAAGGTGCGCTGCGCCGGCTCCAAGGTCTTCACCGAGCCCTCCACTTCTTTGACCCTGTCCGACAGCTTGCCATGATCCGCCCTGAGGAGGCCCAGGCTCGTCGCCACCTGGGCAATGTCCTGCTGTAGGGCCGAGCGTGTGGTCGCAATCGCCTCCAGGACGCGATCAAACTGTTGCTGCAGCGGCGTGCCACCAGCACTCCCCGGGTTTCCATGGCCTTCCTTGTCCGTGGTCTCCGAGTCAGAGGCCGCCGGGGTGGCCCCCTTGGCCCCTCTCGGCTTCCCCATGCCGCTGGAAGTGCACAGTGCGGACTCAGAGGAGGGCGCCACCCAGTGCGGGCGCCGACTATAGCTCCCCCGAATGCAGGCCCTCGGGGTGAGGGCCGGTGTTCCTCCTCTCCAGGGCCAGGCGGGTCTCCTCAGTTTCGGCTCGCGCCACCCCCGTGTCGTCTGAGGGCGCCGAGGAGGAGGCGGAGACACTCGGCGCAAGGCCGGGTAGGCCCGTCCGGCTGACGAGGATCTGGAACGAGGGCCACCTACACCACCAGAGACTTTTTGACGCCAGGGGGTTGTGCTTCCCATGGGATCGGGTCAAACGGGGGATGCAGCCAAGCGCCGCGTCGGGGGTCGGCACCCCCGTCAGGCCCTCCAGGCGTCCGTGTGCCGGGGTCCACTATGGTAGGGGCCTCCGACCGCCCGGGCGCAGTTACCAATATCAGAGTCTCAGCAGTGCAAAGTCCAGCTCCTCACTCTCCAGGAAAACACAAGAGCGGAGGGCACGCCATGACCAACGATGTTCTCTCAGGCTAATGGTCCCGTCTAAGGGGACCAAGGGGTCCGGGCGCCATATTGGGTCGCTCTCCGCGGGACCACAAACTTCAAGTTTTGGGCGGATCACCACCCGTCCAGGCTGTGCCAGGCGTCCCAGCAGGGTCCAGTTGGGCTGAACAACGATTTGCGGGGGCTAGGGTGCCCCGCGGCCTCCGATTAACAGGATAATCCCGGGCTCAGTCCCGGAGCCGAGCTCTCAGGCGACCATCGCCATCGGCGCCCAAGCCACGCCCCCGCCACACTCTACATGATGTGGTCATATTCTTGGGGAGTTACCCTTCTCCCATTGGTCAGCAGTGACCTCCTGCTTGACCCAGAAAACTTGGAATAAGTATCTGAGAGGGGCAGAGCCTCTCAGATCTGCAGCTTGAAACTTAAGAGAATCAGAAGAGTCCGCGCGGAAGATATCTGATGTGCATTTCCAAAGGCCAGGACACTGAGATTGCGTCATTTTTGCACCATTTGAAACTACAGCCCTGTGGATCAAACCTGCTTCAAAAGAACTAAAGAGTGGATTCCCTGCAAGCTACAGGTTAACAGAGCTCACCTGTACATCCCCACAAATAATTCTCAGCCTGGAGTACCAGTTGATTTGTAAAGGTTTTGTTCAAATGGATTGCGGCATTGAAGTTTCACACTTTCAAGGACCCTCTGGGAGATTCTGGAATCTTGGATTGTGTGTTGGCTACTTTGGGACCCGCAAGCAGAACTTCGGGAAGGAATTCTAACTGGACCCAGCCTGCTGGAGAAGGCTGCACAACAGTGGTGAGAAATTCTCCAGAACAATTTCTAAAGGTGTGCCCCTGTCAGAGAAAACAAAATCACTAAAAGGGGCACTGCAGGTTTCTAGGCACTAGAAAGTGACTAATCTTTAAAAATGTATATCTCTGATTCCCTCCAGTGGACTTCTTTTTAAATTTTGGTGTCATTTAAAAGATAAAAATATTACCTATTTTTATAAATTGGCGTTGGATTTTTATTTTGTGTAGTGTCTTAATTATTTATTGAATTGGTGTTTTTAAATGCTTTACATATCTGTCTTTGAAGTTAAGCCTGCCTGCTCGCAGCCGCTGCGGTGCGGCACCTGTGATGAGTGGGCGGGGTCGCATCGGCCAACGGACGTGCGCAACACTACGGAGGTAGTGCGCGTGACGGCCATTGGCTGACAGAAGCACGCAACGAGTTAAGAGTGGCGTGGTAGTCTCTATTTCGAGGCAGAGGTGTTCTATGAGCATGGTGTCTAAGTCCGTGGAGCTGGTGCAGTCGATTGTGTTTTTGTAGATGATCGTGAGCCCTCAGCCTTGTTTGTGCGTTCAGTCCTGGTGTATGATTTTGTATGCAGGCAGGATGACTGCTTTGATGTCTGGGTTGGAGGCTGGGTTGAGCAGTGTTTTGGTCAGGAAAAGAAAGTTGGGTGTGCTGCTATTGAGTAGGTCCAAGATTTCGGTGGAGTGTGTCCAGAGGTATCGGATGTTGAGGAGCATGGTAGACAATTGGTGCAAGGTGGTGGTGGTGATGTGCACTGGTTGTTTAGAGATTGTGGCAGGTGAAATGACAATGGGTGCAAGAGAAAGGTTCTACCATGGTCTGGGAATGCCCAGCGGCAGCATGTTTGCCAGTGTGTGTTGCTGAGGTTTTGGAGCATGGCAGTGGAGTAGTGGCGTTCGTTCATTGGCTGCGTTGGCGACTACGGTTGTGGTGTTGCACTGGAATGTAGTAGGGCCAGGGTTCCTGGCGCTGGGCGTGGTCCAGGAGCAGACAGGTGCAGACGGGCATGCCTTTTCTGCACCACTGGCATGCCCACTGCACACATCTGCTGCACAGTCGCACTGTGGAATGTATTAAGTAGTTCCTGGGGCTTCTGTTGGCAGGAAGAACAGTGAGCGGGAAAAATCCAGGTGGAAAGAACCCGGGCAGCGGCAGTGTCACTTGGTCAAAAGGAGGCAACAGGAGCAGGCAGGAAGAAGCAGGACCTGGAGGCCACTGGCAAGTGGCAAGCTAGGTGTCCAGATGCCTACTGATGCGGTTGTGCTGTGGCCTGCATTACGGTGGTCTGGGGCTGGGCGGGGCTTCTGTTGACACGAAGAACGGTGAGCAGGAAAAACGTGGGCAGGAGATCCCCGGCCAGCGGCAGATTCACTTGCAGGGGCTTTCAGCCAGCCCTCTTCATTCATTGGTCTCCTCTAGTGTCACTCACATTTTGCTTCCTCCCACCATAGCATACAGCATGAGGCACTGGCTGACCTGAGCAACAATGTGCACAAGGTCGTAAAGAAGCACCAGCAGCACCAGCTTAAGCGGGGTGACAGGTTACATGGTTTTGTAAGACTCTCCTATACTTTGCGGGAGGCCCGCGGTCCCTGCAGGGGACCCCATAGGAGGACAAACCCCGTAGTAGTGCGCAGGGAACCGCAGGCCCGCCTGGGGGAGGGAGGGTGGGCGGGGTCGGACATGTGCAAGCCACCCCCCCTTTTTGCTGGGACTGATATGGGGCGCACTTCCTCCCTGGCGCCCTCTTTGCTGCTGCCCCTTTCCTCTGTCGGTCGCTCCTGGCTGTCCTCGCCAGCCTAGTCACAGGCCCCGAGCCCCCTCCTTCTCCCTCACTTCCCCCACGACGCCGGACGCGAGGCCCGCAATTTTACTCCGAGTTAGAGGTAAGGGATCATTTAAGCCTCCCCCCCGAGCCCAGTCCTCGGAACTATCCGAGTCGACAGGGCTCCGTGGTTTTACCACGGGGGAGTCCATGATCCGAGTTTGTTGTGTGATCGGGCATGCGTCGCGAAAGGCGCCGGATTGGGGCCTTTGCTGGGGATGTGTTGTTGTTTTGGGCTCGAGGCAGGGGAAGGCGAGTGCAGTGGCGGGGATCGTCTTGTGGGTCCGCCGCCACTGGCTACGGGGAAAAAAGGTTGAAATTGTTTAAATTAAGTCAACATGTGGCGCTTACACGTGTGTGTCTCCGGAGCAACGCAGCAGCAAGAAGGGCGGCAGTGGCGGGGATCGGCGTGTGGGTCCGCCGCCACTGGCGACGGGTTAAAATAATTTAATAGAGTGATCTTATGCACTTCCATGTGTGGTGTTTCCGGCGCGATGCAGCCGGAAGACGGGCGGCAGTGGCGGGGATCGGCGTGTGGGTCCGCCGCCACTGGCCACATGTTACTAGATATGTAAAGGGACAGGCGTTGGAGTTAGGCCAGCGCTAACTGGGTCAGGTTGAAAGATGAAACGTGCCCCTGCCACAGGGTAAAAGATATTTGGAACGGACACGTGGTGGGATTAGGCCGGCGACTAAGCACGACCATGGTGAAATAATATGTGTTAGCATATCAATGTGGAATGATACTTGAGGCAACGAGCAAACGGGTGAAATGTCGTTGGGGTGGTAACGAACAGCAGCGATAGTTTGCTTGATCGGACAAGAATGGAAGGTCCGTTAGGGGTGTTTTATGCGGTCACGGTCAGCAAGCACCCACCCCCGCACGGGTACGGGTGCCGCGTTGGGTAGGCACACGAGGGGAAGGGTATCGCCCTGCCCGGGCAAAGGTGCCGCTTTTAGGCTGCAATCACCACAGTAAGCACACGAGGGGAAGGGTGACGCCCCGCCCGTGCAAAGGTGCCGCTTTTAGGCGCCAGTACCTCCCTCGCACCCGGCCGTGTAAATACGCCGCGGTTAGGCGCCGTCGTCGGGTGTGAATGCGCCACCTTCAAGCGCCATCACCCCCCCTGTCCGAGCTATGTGCCGCTTATAGGCGCCATAGTCAATTACCGCGATGGGAAGATAAATAGGCCGCTTTAGGCGCAATGACCCCCCCCCCCCCGAGCCGCAGTGTGAATGCGCCGCTTTCAGGCCCCTAGCCGCAGTGTAAATGCGCCGCTTTCAGGCGCCACCACCCCTCGCACGTCCCAGCCGGTAATGGCCGATGGCGGGCGCTATCGCTACCGGTAGGTGGCGCTGGGGAGGGACACGAAAAGGGGCGGCGAAGGGCCGGTTTGCGTGCAGGGCACAGAGCCATGCAACATGAGTTGCACTAGCAGAGTCCTCCCCTAACAAATGCGTGGGGGAACACTGCTACACCAATACATTACAGTGACCCCCCCCCCCTGTAAACTCATGAAGGCACTGCTCCTACACGGGCACTAGCAATTTTCACAGTGCTACTTAGTAATAGGTTATAGAAGGAAGGGGAAGGTGCACTTCAGGTCGGACCAACACATCCAATATGGGTGCGTCAGGGGAACAAAAGTGAGGACTTTTTATTGTATATTCTTGTGGCGTTAGGCGCACTCAAAGTTAATTACTGCAATAAGGGTGCTGAAGGGGAAGGAATGTCATGAATAAATTGTATATTCCTGCTGCATGTTGTAACTGCGTGTTCCTCCAATTCCAGGCAACTAAGGATCGTGACATACCGCGACGGGAGCACAGTATACCCCCCCCCCCCTCAAGCGGAAGGTAAGAGACACAAGGGGGGTTGGCCATTGCAGGGGTAGGGATATGCATCCTAGGGGGCCGGTGTTCATGGTCCGGTCCTCCTAGTTTTGTGTGACGGTGGCGCGGCCGGGACCGGTGCTTTGGCCTGGCCGACAGGCCCCCAGCTCCAAACAAAAGTTTGGGCTAACGTGAATGGTTTATATCAATATTTACAGGGCCGGGACACCTGACAGGTATCGCATCGCTGCGTCGTTTTCAAGGAACAGCGTGGCCCTCCTCTTTGTTTAACAGTTCTAACTCAAGTAAGTATTGGAAGATGATAGAGTGTTAATTTCGAAGGTTGAGGATACATATGAGGATAGGTCCATTAGTCACGACGTTTTTCTTTGCAGGAAGCGCCACGATGTCAGGAGCAGGGACAGCCGTTACTGAAGCGCAGGCGGCACACGCGGCGATTTTCCTTCAGTTAGTCGAGACGAACGGGGTGGCGTGGGCCACCAATTTACTGAAGGTCAACCCGGCGAATTCATGTGTGAACAATGACATTATTGCAGTCGAAGACGAGGATACCAATAGTACAGGACACGTTAGAGCGTCCAAAAGAGCTAAGGTGCCCACGAATAAAGACTTCCCGCCACCGCCTAAAAAGAAGGGCACTGTTAGCACCGCAGTCGCTGTGGTGCATGACGTACCGGGCACTTCGTACGTGTCAACCAGGGCCCAGGAGCCCCCTGGCCCATCAAGCTTGCCTGCTAACATTCCCCCGGCGGCGGAATATGCTACCAGAAGCGATCTGGGTAAGATGATGTCCACACTGGAAATATTCATGAAAGAAATGAGGGAAAGTGTGAGGCCTGGGCCTAGCGGGGGGGGGTCTACCATCCAATGTGTGGGGAGTCGGTGCTGTTGAACATAATACATCGGGAGATACTGGGAGGGGGCGAGAGGGCACCGGCATATCCAGCATCTCACCCGCACCTCCGGGGACCGGTTCGACATACCCTGTTGACCCCCTGGGTCCGCAAGTCACGCCAGCAACTCCGGCAGTGCCCGCGCCCCTGGCACCACAGGCACCAGACTCGATAGCTCCCCCCCCAGCCGCGCCAGCGCCCCCTTCTAACACAGCGACACCCGATTCCACGCCACCAACCCCCTCCCCAGCGTTGCCAGGCGAGGATGATGTGCAATTCGACGCCCCCTTACTATCAGGGCGCTCTTGCTTATCCTGGGAAGTACCACAGGCAGCAAAGGAATTAATATGGAGGCGAGAATTTTTAGATATCTTCTCTTTACTGATGCTGGGTCAGCAGGGGGCAGATGCACGCAAGGCAGGTGTGAAAGAAGATGAAAAGAAAGTGAGATTCCAGCCTTGGCCAGAAAAGAGTATTGATAATTGGTTGGAGGCCTTTGCAATACTGTCCTCGGTCATTATGGAGAAGTTTAGCGACCAAGGACCAGCGCTGGTACAGTATGGAAGGCTCATACATAACGAGGCAAAAAAGTGGGGAGGTGTAGGCTGGTTAGAGTATGATAGGGAGTTCAGAAAAAAGATGTCTAGATCTCCTAACATGCGTTGGGATCATAAAGAGGTTCAGTTGTGGATGGACCATATGGGGTCCAGGGCGCTCCAAGGGGTGACGATTAACAGTAAGACACAGGAAAGCCAGGCGTCGCCCATTGACAAAAACAGCTCCACAACCCAGCAGGAACATAAGATGCCGCCCTTTCGAGGGGGCCACAGGGGGAGAGGTCAAAAGAGGGGAAGCGGGAAGCCTTCAACAGGGTCATCTACAGGGTCATGTAGATTATTCAACGGTGGACATTGCCATTGGGGGAGTTCCTGTAGATTCACGCACACGTGCAGCAATTGCGGAGGGCAGCACCAGGTGGGGTCATGCAGGTCTAACAAAGGTCAAAGACAAGGCAGCCATCACGGGGGCAGGGGTGGGCAACACAAGTAATCCCCCCCCACCCCTAGCGCGCCCAAGCACCTCTCCCTGACCCCCCCTACCCCCCCCCACGGCATTCTGCGGCGTAACGAAACACCCACGGCAGGCGCTTCCCTAGAATGGCCGCTAGTTTCACCAGAATTAAGCGCTGCGAAAGGGCCCTCACCGATTAAACTGGAGCGAATGATGCCATTACTGAACAGATACCCCAACAAAATTGATGGGAGATTGCTCCTGGGGGGTTTTGCTGAAGGTTTCATTATCCCATACGTAGGTGCCCCGGCCGCCAGAGATGCAGACAATTTGAAGTCGGCCAGGGACAACCCTGAGGTAGTAAGAGCCAAAGTTAGCAAGGAACTGGAGCTGGGGAGGGTTGCTGGCCCTTTCCCGCTACCTCCACTAGACAACTTCGTGGGATCACCGCTGGGGATAGTACCAAAGAAAGAGCCTGGAGCATTCAGGCTGATCCACCACCTGTCATACCCAGAGGGGGAGTCAATTAATCACAACCTTGAAGAAGGGGTATGCTCTGTCTCATATTGTTCATTCGATGTGGCCATGGACCTCGTGCGTAGGGCCGGGAAAGGGGCCTGGCTAGCAAAGGCGGATATCGAGTCTGCGTTCCGGCTCCTGCCAGTGCACCCCAGCAGCCAGAACTTACTGGGCTTCAGGCTGGGCAATGAGTACTATTACGACAGATGCATGCCTATGGGTTGCTCCATTTCCTGCGCTTTCTTTGAGGCCTTCAGCACGTTCTTACAATGGGTACTGCAAAGCGTGGAAGGTGTACTAGGCGTCACCCATTACTTGGATGACTTCCTGTTTGTAGGCGAAGCAGAGTCAGAGGATTGCGCAGAGGCATTGGCGAAATTTCAAAGAATGACTAAGTTTCTTGGAGTGCCCCTGGCTCCTGGGAAGACCGTGGGTCCAGCGCAGGCCTTAGTTTTCCTAGGGATAGAAATTGACACGTTATCAGGTGAGGCCAGGCTCCCAGCAGATAAGGTCACAGAGCTAGCGGCCCAAATTAAACAGGTGCTAGGGCAGGACAAGGTATCACTAGACCACATCCAGAGCCTGCACGGGAGATTAAGCTTCGCTACAAAAGTGATACCAGCGGGCAGGGCTTTCGCGCGCAGGTTGGCTAGGACAGCAGCAAAGATTAAGCGCAGGCACCACCAAGTGAGGTTGAGTTTTGGGGTCAAGGAGGACCTTAAGGTGTGGGGGGATTTCCTCGAACATTTCAACGGATCAGTGATATGGAGGGAACCCTGGACTAGCAGCCAGGAACTGACGTTGTTTACTGACGCGTCAGGAAGGGATGGCTTCGGGGCAATTTTGGACAAAGATTGGTGCGCGGCGGGGTGGCCCAATGCTTGGAGGAAGAAAAAGATTACCTCCAACATAACAGTTTTAGAACTATTCCCGATTGTGGTGGCTTTTCACCTCTGGCCGGCCTTACTGTCTGCGAAAAGAGTGGTTTTATGGTCAGATAATATGGCGGTAGTCCAAGCCATCAATACCCAGTCAGCATCTTGTGCACTTGTGTTATGTCTATTAAGGGAACTGGTCAAAGTGTGTTTATATAACAATGTGGAATGCAAAGCTAAGCACATCCCGGGAGCCTTAAACACGGCTGCTGACGCACTTTCCCGTTTCCATTGGCAGCGGTTCCGAGAGGCGTGGCCCAGGGCGAGGGAAGAGATGTCGCCTTTCCCGGCTCGGCTATGGTTCCTGCTGCGGTGGCGCAGCGCATCAGAGAACTAGGCGAGATGTCAGTAGCACCTAGAACGATGAGGAGATACCAAACTTGTGTGAGGACATTCTGCGAAGTCATGGGCCCTTGGGAGCGGGAGGACTCTAGGCAGTTTGAGAAAGTGCAGGCGTTCATGGTCTGGGCGAGAGATGAAGGGAAGAGCCACTCTTGGATGGTGGGGCATTTGTCCGCCATTGGGCACCATGCTCGACTGTCAGGTCAGAAGGACCCCACGACAGAGTTCACAACCAGGGCGGCACTCAAAGACTGGGCGAGAGTGATGCCCACATTGGCAGACCAGAGGGCCCCCATTGATTATGACACCCTGAAGAGCATGATAGACGCCTTGCCGACAGTTACGCGCTCCGCTTATGAGGCAGCCCTCTTTGCAGTAACGTTTAGCCTAGCATTCTTCGGAGCATTTAGGATTAGCGAATTAGTGGCACGGTCTAAAAAAGAGTCCAACTCCAGGGCCATCTCGTTCAGGAACACCCGCGCAACAGCAGAGTCAGTTGAGATTTTCCTACACTCCTCCAAGACAGACCAGTCAGGCAAGGGCAGGACCATCACATTGCAGCGTTTGGGGAATGACAGTTACTGCCCGGTGGCTCTGCTGGCCGCGTTCCTGCCTCGCCGCCCTCAGTCAGATGGCCTGCTACTTATCCACTCTGATTGTTCCCCAGTCACTAAGTATCAAGTGGACCACGTGATGCAGGGGTGCTTGTTCTTGGCAGGATACATAATAGAAGGGGCCAAGTTTAGCACGCACTCCTTTAGGATAGGCGCAGCCACCACGGCCTTCAGGGCAGGCCTCCCTGATGAAACAATTAAAAAAGTGGGTCGTTGGGACTCCAACTGCTATAGGAGGTACGTCAGACCGCTGAGTGTGATACTCCCGGTGAGCAGACAGGTGGTCAATGATGTGTAAATAATGTAAATAATAATAATCATGACTTAAGTAACATGGTGGTTCACATTTTTGTAGCCACGTGGTGTGTGTTTGTCATTGCAGTGCCTTTGAAGTGTGTCAATAAAATACAATTTACAACACACTGTGTTTTATTGCAGGGAAAGAGGTGTGGGTGTTGGGGCACTCCTATGTCACGAGACTGGCGAGATGGGTGAATGCCACCACATGGAAGCACGGGCTTACCAACACCAAGATATCATGGTTCGGCTTCCCGGGGATGCACTGGGTTGCACTGTTAGGGACGCTGCGTAGATTAGTGAGGGAACACAAGCAGAGGCCGAGCATTCTAGTGGTGCACCTGGGAGGGAACGACCTGGTCGCATTAGGCAAAAGGCGTTTGTTAGATACAATGAGGAAAGACTTGAGCACCCTGAGCGGCGAGCTAGGACAGTGCAACATCTACTGGTCAGAAATTTCCCCCAGACCAATTTGGCATGGGGCAATATCACGGGAAGCACTAGAAATAACCCGCAGGCGCGTAAACGCGGCAATGCGCAAATTTTGCGAACAGAAAGGCATAGGTTTTATCAGGCATGGCTTGCTGCATGCCAAGTCTATTGGTTGCTGGGAATCCGACGGGGTGCATTTGTCCAAAGTTGGGATGGCGATTTTCCTCTTAGACTTGGGGGAAGCGCTAGAAAGAGCCGGATGTAGATAAGGAAGAGAACTAAAGGCTAGGTAGTGGGGGCTCTGGGCGCAGCGGGTGCCACGCCCAGGGCTGTGGAAAAATAGAAGGCGACCCCCATACAGGACAGGCGCAGGAACAGGACCTGAAGCCACAGTGCGAGAGGCACAACACTGAGTCATACATAAGCCAAGGGGCCCTTCTTGGGGACTTGGTTCAACGGCACCCCGTTAGTCCTTAGGGCGGTTGTAAGCCTGAGCAACTGGGGGTTTGCTAATAACGCCCCTCCTAGCTGGGCAAGGTGTGAGTTGACTCTCCCTTGTTCAGAGGTGGGCGGGGCAGGTGGACGATAGGTCCACCGGGGGGAGGCTTGCCTCCCAGGTCGACACGTGGCCAGGGCCACTAGTGTCTGCTTATTTGGCTCTACTTCAGGCGCCCTGCAACAAGGGGTTGCGGGGTGGAGGGGTCGCCTGTCAGTTAACCCGCTCTGTTATTTGTATCACAAATAAACCTGCAACTTTTTATTCCCAAACATACTTGTCTGTGTATCATTTGGGTGGAGGGTTGTGGGGCAAGGGTACCGATGCAACTACTATGAACTGTGATTTCCAGGTCAGAAGGCAGAGGCAGAAACTAATAAATAACACGGCAAGAAAGAAGATAACACCACAGAGTCGTATGGTGGGGTCAAGGGGTGGCGTAGAAGCCAAACATGGTTACTGAGAGAAAGAGAAATGATGAAAATCGTAGAGAAAAGTAAGTCAGATGCAAATAGAGTTAGAGTGTAAAAGAAGGGAAGACAAAAGCAAAGGAAGAAAAAAACATAGCAGGAGACAAAGAAGGTTATCGTGAATAAACAAAAATGGGAAGGAGAAAAGAGAAGGGGAGAAAGACGGAAGGGAGGGATCTACCCTTGGAGGAACAATTTATGCAGACATATCTCGAAAGGGTCGGGATGGCATGTTCCCCTCACTCAGCCGCAGCCGCATTGGTCAAAGTGAGGAGTATTTCACCTTCTTGTTACTCCTTTGAATGTGCACTTCCGCACAATAAGTAGTCCACATTGACTTTTAGACCGTGAGTGCGGTACTCACACCTCCCGGCGGCTCCCCAGGCTCACTCTGTCCCATGCTCACCGTGTGGTTCTTTGTCCTGCCCAAATCTGGTGACTTCAGACCACAATAGAAGACCAATTAAACGCAGGGCTTTAAGTGGCCCCGGCCTGAGCACAAGCAGTTATTTTCAGGGGGCCTCAAAACGGGTCTCTATCGGGCTCTATTTTCGGGCCTCGCAGAGGTAGTTCGTTTTCTTTGTTTTTCTTGGACTGCAGTGAGAGCATGTACATCGATGTGCGCATGCTCAATTTGCTCAACACTGTGTAGTGGAGGTCAAGGCATGACGTCATGCCAGGTGAACCACGTTATAGGAGGACTCTGTGGCATGTTTTGTTGGGGGTAGTGGCTTTGTTAACCCCTTGGCCGGGGCGGTAATTCTGCCGCGGCCAAGGGGGCAGAGGGGCGCCACGCGGCGCCGCCATACTCGTGACGCAACCACTCCGTCACGAGCCACGGTGGCGCTGTGCTTGTGACGGAATGGTTCTGACACGGCCCCGCCCACTCAATAGAACACGCCGCGCAGGCGCGAAATCACTGCAGCGCAGTATCGGCGGCTGGGCCGTGACGGAACCATTCCGTCACCAGCACAACACCACCGTGGCTCGTGACGGAATGGTTCCGTCACGAGCATGCAAGGGGTTAAAACTCACCCCTGTGAAGCCGCTTTGCCTTCTGGGAACGGTGCTTGTAGTACACTCAGCCTCACGTGAAGCCACCCTATACGGGAGGTGTCTGCCTGGGCATTTTCTGGGATGACAACACCAGTCTTGGGGTACTGGGGAGGGTGTATGGCGTTAGCTATACATAGCCTTGCTGTAATAAGGAGGGGAGAGAGCGAGCCTGAGCTGGGAATTCCAAATCTGATGACGGCTTGTCAGAGCATGGGGTACTGCTACACTAGTTATCTTTATTTAGACCATGTCCCTACTTGGGTAGGCCACACCCCTTTAAGAGGTTTGCCCCGCCCCTTTTAGAGCACCCCAGCTTTTTTCCCACTTAAATCCCTGATTAAACGAAATTAATGACCCCTGCGCTTGAGCGTACGGGCAGGATCGACCACGCCATGCATCCCCCCCACGTGTAACCTGGGAAGGAAACAGGTCAACCACTGGAACTCCACCCCTCAATCCAGTGTCTTCACTGTAAAAACCTTAATTTTCTCTGTCTAAGCCAGGGTCGCACTTTGAGTTTTTGACAAAGCCAGGACACCTCCTCTGATCCCTTTCACATATGATAAATGTCCGTCTTCTAATCTCAGGTTTTCAATTAAGAAAGCAATGCATTATGGGAACTGACGTCTTTCTTTGCCTCATTTGACCCGATTGCACTACAAGTATGATGCGAATGATTTGTAAAAGGATCCTCGTAGACAGGATGTGTGTTCCTTGGTATGCATGGGATGACCAGTCACAGTTCTACTCCCTACTCTCTCCCCTTTACATGTGTTCTCCTCTGCAGAAGAGGGCCAGGCTAAGTGAGCACACGGAGCCTGAATCTCCCCAAAACCAACGAATCCCCGTCTGTTCATTGGCCTCTCTGCCTGTGTGTCTGTCTGACCCTCGACAGACTATGGGTGGCTGACTGTGTGTGTGTGTGTGAATGTGTGTGTTTGTGTGTGCGTGTGTGTGGCACTGATATTTTGCAGCTGTGTGTGTGAGTGTGAATGTTAAAGACCTGCATAGCTGGTCTGTGTGCATTGGTGATGGTCAGTGTGCTTAAAACATGCGTGTGTGGTGTGCTGTGTGTATGGGTGCCTCTAGGCCTGTACAAACATGCACCTGTATGTCTGTTTCTGCTGCTCTGTGAGCGATTACATGGGCATGGATCCAGGGCTGGCTTTAGTGCTGGTGGCTCCTGGTGTGTGAATCATTTTTGGCGCCCCTGCACCCCATGGCCGCCTCCTTAATTCTCTCACTACCACCAGGCATAAGTGTCCCTCATCTATCCAATCGTAAGTTATGGCTAAACAAGCGCCCCCTCCCATGAGGTCGGCGCCCCCTCCGCAGGGCAGCGCCCAGTGCGGCCGCACCAGTCGCACTGCGCTAAAGCCAACCCTGCATTTATTTTATTTATTTATTTATTTATTTAAGAGGTTTTATATAGCGCTGGCTGGACCCAGGAGTATCAGAGCGCTTTACAAGGTGTTTCCATACAGGTACAGTGTGTATAAGCACAGACAACGGAATAATAAAAGAACAAGTCCACATAGGATACATGACATCTAGATAAAAAAGTAAAAACAATTGCTAGACACTATGAGTCATACAAAATAGCGGTCACAGTTTGGCGGGAAGCCTCACTTAGGTATACAAAAACATGCAAGAGAACTGACTGTCATGAGGAGGGGAGGTAAGGTGGTCAGATAGAAGGAAAGGGAGTTGGCCAGGCGGGATGGTCACAAGTCATATGCAGAGCAGATAGGTGGGGTGATGCAGAGGGGCGAGGCTACCAGGGAGGGATTAGAAACCCCAGTATTTATTAAGGAGAAGAAGTTTGAGTTCTTTTTTGAAGCTGGGGTAGGACTGGTTACAGCGGAGGTCTTTAGGGAGGGCATTCCAAATAAGTGGGGCATTGCCTGAAAATGAGCGTGACTTAGTGGAATTCTTTTTCTGAATGGGGCGAATAAGTAGGAGGGTGTTGGAGCTTCTCAGTGATCGCGTGCAGCCTGCTTTGGTCAGTTTATTGGAGAGGTATGCCGGTGTGTTTTGGTGGAGGATTTTGTGCGTAATGCAGGCGGTTTTATATGTGGATCTACCTTCAATGGGGAGCCATTTAAGGGATTTAAGGGCGGGAGAGATGTGGTCAAATCGTTTGCAGTCCGTGATAAGCCTAGCTGCGAGGTTGAGCACAGATTTAAGAGGTGCCAGGTGGGTTTTGGGAATTCCGGTGAGGATGGCATTGCCGTAATCAATGCGCGATAGAGCAAGCGATTGGACTGCCAGTTTAAAGTCATCAATTGGGATGAAGGGCTTAATTTTCTTAAGGTTACGGAGGGTAAGGAGGGCTCCTTTGGCAGAGTTGTTGATGTGAACGTTGAGAGTTAGTCGGTTGTCAAGAGAGATGCCCAAGGATTTGACTGAGGTGGCTAGGGACAGGGAGCAGTTGAGGGCGTTAAGGTCTGTGATCCACTTTTGAATGGGGAGCTGGTTGTTTTTTGGGGAGAAAAGAATAATTTCAGGTTTTTTTGGGTTAAGTTTGAGATGGTTCGAGTGGAACCAGGCTTGAATTTTGATGAGGGTGTTGTTGAGGTGGAGGATGTCAGCATGGGTTTTTATCTTATGGTAGAGTTGTGTATCGTCAGCGTAGAGGTGATAGTTAATCCCTGCTTGTTTGAGAATGAGGGTGAGAGGTTCCATGAAGAGGTTAAAGAGAGAGGGAGATAGTATGGATCCTTGTGGAACTCCTAGAGAGATGGGGGAGGGGTTTGAAAGGCAATTGTGGATTTTAATTTGCTGAGCGCGGTGCTGCAGGTATGAGACAAACCAATTATGAGTCATGCCATTAAGGCCGAATCGTTCTTTAAGGACTTTGAGAAGAACAGAGTGGTTAACGGTATCGAACGCTGCGGAGAGATCAAGGAGGATCAGTAGGCTAGATTCGCCATTGTCAAGGGAGTGGTGAATGTCATCTATAATGTTAAGCATGGCGGTTTCGGTGCTGCAGCCTTTCCTGAAGCCAGATTGAAGAGGGTCAAGTAAGTTAAAAAGTTCAATGTGTCTGTCAAGCTGAAGAAGGACACATTTTTCAAGGGCTTTCGAGAGGAGGGGCAAGTTGGAGATAGGACGGAGGTTGTTGAGGTCATTAGGGTCAGCCGTAGGGTTTTTAAGAATGGGGGTGATTTGTCCCAGTTGAAGGGAGGTGGGGACACAGCCGGTGGCTAGGGAGGTGTTAATGATCGAGGTCCAGGCAGGTGTGATGATCATGGATCAGTCTGCATGGGTGCTTTTGAATCTGGTGGTGTTTGGGTGTGTCGGCAGGTGTGCTGCCCTGTCTTTTTATGTGCACTTTTGTGTACGTGCAGTATGGCTGAGGTACGTCTATGTGCGCATGACTGCTCTCGTACACTTTACAACAAACAGCCCTACTGGTTTTGTCGCACTTGGCTACACCCAGTGTGTTGTAGATGGTTTCAGTCCAGGGGCTTGGCTCATGTGCTTCCCCAGTTAAAGCTACCCCGGGTTGTCGTGCACATTGCCAGGCGCATTGCCTCTTGCAACTTTAAGGCCCAGCTATGAACACAGCACGGGATGTAAAAAAAACATAAGCAAAAAAATAAATAAACAGCAATGGCTTGAAAATTACATATTCTCCAAGTAGAAATGACAATTACCTTCTTGTGGAGAGATATGAAGCAACATTTTACACCCAAATTCAAAACGCAGGGGGTATAAACCTCTCACTTCAAAGCGTTATCTGAAGCCTTGTTTCTACTCATCATTTTAACGAATGTAGTAGATGAAAGGCTGAGCTAGGATTCTAACCTGGCACATGGAGGACACACATACAAAATAGAAGCAGCTCAACCCGCTGAGCTATCTTCCGGGTAAAAGCGGCAGGCTGTATTTCCGGAGGGCAGTGGGAAAATAAAGATGAACGGTCGAGATAAAGGATCCCGTAACTCCACTGACACACCTTCTCTGTAAAGAGATACAAAGGTGCCAACTGAAAGTCAACGTGATTACAGCAACACTTCTGAGGAAAATAAAATGTATTGTGCCACCAGTGGCATCCTGCCAGCATTCCACAGTCTACCACACCCACTCACCGCCTCAAAAATCTACCTGCAACAATGAGCAGACAGAAAATAAATCACGCCTGACTTTTGTAGCAGTTATAATTTTTCCGCCGACATTTAAAGAAAAGTTAAAAATATAACGTGGGGAATCAGCTTTCGGTGCATATTGTGTATCGACGAGCTAGCTGTAGACATGGCCACTGGAATTATGTGGCTGGGGAGGGCGGAATTATGCAGCAGGGTTGCGTAAATTCTGCGGCAAGAATAGTCAAATTGTACTGCTTAAGGCAGCTTGTTTTGTGGTACTAATACTTATTACTTTGTCTTTTATACACTTGTTAACACCTTGGCCGTGGCGGTAATTCCGCCGCAACGCTGGGGGGACGGGGGTCCGCGCGGCGCCGCCATGCTCGTGACGGAACGACTCCATCACGAGCGCGCTGTGCTTGTGATGGAGTGGTTCCGTCTCTGCCCCGCCCGCTCAATAGAACGCCCGCGCAGGCGCAGAATTCCTGCAGCGTGGGCGGGGCGGCCGCGCCGTGATGGAACCACTCCGTCACCAGCACAGCGCGTCCGTGGCTCGTGACGGAGTGGTTCCTTCACGAGCACGGAAGAGGTTAAAACTGTCTAGGCATTGGTTGCCCGTCATTAGTACCAGTTTACACTCAAACTCAGCAATAAGCAACAGAAATGTGACAAGTCAGACTATGCAAAGGGCCTTTCACTGCAACACGTGTCACTGTGGTTTTAGTAACTTTTGAACTGTTTGAGCTAGAAACAATATTTTTTGTTAAAATCTGCACATTATGCAGCAGATAATGAAATGTGTGGCAAATGCTTCAAATCTATATTTGTGCAAAAATCACTGCTGCAGCACAATCGCATAATTCCAGTGGCTCTGGCTGTAGATGCTTACATACCTAGTGCAGTTTTAATTTATTCATGTTACCTATCACCAGTCATTGGCAATTACAAATTTCACCCAATTACTGTATTTAATGGTTTGTACAGGTACTATGGAAAAAAAGTACAATATTAAAAACATAGCAGAAGCAGGTGCAACAGAAGTAAAGAACATAGGTATACGTTTCACAGTTACAGAAGCCAGTGTCACTGGTTGGCCTAAATATCTTTTTTTATAACACACGAAACACAGGGGGTCTAACAGCCAAATTGAGAGGCTACACTGTCGATACTGAGTCAACAAGATCTCAAAATATCTTTATCGCACACACATAACGTATTAATAAGGATAAAGAAGGAAAAAGGCTAACACTACATGCATAGAGGAGACCGGTACATAATCGATTATTCGTAAAATGGCTGATTAATCCACAACAGATTGTAAAGGGTTTCCATCAAATTAGACTCAATGATCAGTCCTATCATTTGGCCAAACCAATGTACAAATGAGGCTGGTCCCCTGATCAGTGGGACACTCAGCTCCGCACCTTATTGTTGTATCAGGATTTGGTCCACCAAATACACAAACCGTCCATGATGACTGATCTTTTGATGGTAAAGTAAGAAGAAATAGTGCAACGAACAAGAAAGTGATTTAAAATAGGATGGAATGTCCTCCTTCTAAATACTTTATTCTGCGGACTGGACACGCCTCCTAATTAAAAAATAGAACAGTGCAAGAGAAGACAGTGACAATTATCTGTCTACATAAGGGCCAACATGTTTCTGCCTAACGGGTATTTAATCCCTTGGCATTCGTCAGGGCCTCTGCTCGTATAATAGTTGCACTCCTAATAGTGA
The DNA here is from genome assembly GCF_964261635.1 of Lissotriton helveticus. NCBI lineage: Eukaryota > Metazoa > Chordata > Amphibia > Caudata > Salamandridae > Lissotriton > Lissotriton helveticus. The sequence continues at coordinate 144,123,487 of NC_136063.1, read as the reverse complement.
AATATAGAATTCACCACCATCACCAAAACAAACTGTAGTAAAACTGGTTAGAAACGGTACAACCTGTAACAACCATGGACATTAACCCTCGGATTCACAATGGTTACTGTGAATTCCTTTGTGGTAGGGCCACAAAGGACCTCAAGCTCCCATATGAGACTTGAGGGAGGCCTCCCCCAAGTCTCAGATGGGAGCTTGAGGTACCGACGGAAAGTGCGGGGCCTCTTAGTACCTGAGCAGTGTCCAGGTGAGGTGAGGTCTATTGCCCTACCACAAAGGAATTGGCGCGTACTTAATGCAAGCCAATGGGGGAAGTCGCGGTTGCAGTTTTGAAAAAGAAGGACCCTTCCTAGTGGACCGTGAAGAAACCACGTGGAGATGGAAGGTTGGAGAGTCACCCCACCCATGGATACCCCGGGAACCAGGATACCTACAGGATACCAGGAAAGCCGGGTTCATAGGTGCGAAGTGATGTTGGGAACCGCCGTAGACCACAATGGAGAACTGTAGAAAAGATGCGGCTGGTGGTCGTGTTTGGCAAGAGCACCAACTTGGTTGCCGCAAATGGCGTGGAAAGCGAAAAGATGCAAACGTTGGGACCAGCAAGGTCCAAGAAACTCACCAAGTGTATGAGAGTCAGAGCAGGCCCTGAGCAAGCAGGGTGTAGTACGGAAGCAAAGGAACACCCACAAGAGGACCCACTGGCCAGAGGGACAGGAGTTGCAAGAGGAACTCAGGCAGCTTATCAAAGATGCAGGCCCACGGTGCAGAGGATGCATCTAGGACACTGATCTTCAAGGGATGAGGTGCTGGAGGCTGGAGCTTCTTGTAGCCTGAAGATCTCTGGAGTGCAGAGCCAACAAGCATTGGCAACGGCAAGTCAACGCGAAGCACAGGGGTTTGGTCCAAGCGTCTCCGATGTGGGATACGGGCCTCAGAATTGCAGAAAAGACAGGTCACGCCTCGAGGATCTTCAGAACCACCACCTGTGTTGCTGGGCATTGGGAAGTCCGTATTATGACAGGAGCAGCAGACCAGTCAGCTTCATTGCAGTGCCTGCAAATGCATGGGATTGACTCCTTCACTCCAAGGGAGATTACTTTGGATGTCCTTGATGGCCACAGGTGTTCTGGAGAACGTGGGTGAACCGCAGACACAGATGAGGCAGAAGACTTAAAGAACAGTGAGACTATGAGCAGCGGGAGCCTTCCTTGATGCAGTCTCAGTTTCAGTCGAAGTCCAATGTAGTCCAAGTGTCCAGATGGTCAAGTTCAAGTTCAAGTTCGGGCATTTGTATAGCGCACTACTCACCCAGAGGGTCTCAAGGCGCTAGGGGAAGGGGTATATTATTTGTCGAATAGCCAGGTTTTCAGTTCTTTTCTGAAAGAGATGTGGTTCTGCGTAAGACGGAGGTGGGTGGGGAGTAAGTTCCAGGTCTTGGCAGCCAGGAAGGAGAAGGATCTGCCACCCATGGTGGATTTCTGAATGCGCGGGACTGCGGCGAGGGCTTGATTGGACGATCTTAATTGGCGGGTGGGTTTGTAGAAGGACAGTCGAGTGTTGAGGCATTCGGGTCCTAGATTGTAGAGGGCCTTGTGAGCGTGGGTGAGAAGGCGGAAAGTAATTCTTTTGTTGACGGGAAGCCAGTGGAGGTCTTTAAGATGTCCGGTGATGTGATCTTGGCGCGGGATGTCTAATATGAGTCTCACTGACGCGTTTTGGATGCGCTGGAGTTTTTTCTGTAATTTTGTTGTGATTCCGGCGTAAAGTGTGTTACCATAGTCCAGCCGACTCGTGACCAGTGCGTGGGTGACAGTTTTTCTTGTCTCGAGGGGGATCCAGCGGAAGATCTTTTTGAGAATGCGAAGTACGTTGAAGCAGGAGGACGAGACGGGGTTGACTTGTCTGGACATCGAGAGAGAGGAGTCTAGGATGAAGCCGAGGTTACGTGCATGGTCTGTGGGTGTGGGTGCTGTGCCCAGAGCGGAAGGCCACCAAGAGTCGTCCCAGGCTGAGGGGGAAGATCCCCCTCAGTTGATGAGCACCTCCGTTTTGTCTGAATTGAGTTTTAGACGGCTTTGTTTCATCCATTCGGCAACTTCTTTCATGCCTTCGTGAAGATTGGTTTTGGCGGTGTTGGGGTCTTTGGTGAGGGAGAGGATTAGCTGGGTGTCGTCGGCGTAAGAGATGATGTTGAGGTTGTGTTGACGCGTGATGGAGGCGAGAGGACTCATGTAGACGTTGAAGAGGGTGGGACTGAGTGAGGATCCTTGAGGTACACCGCAGATGACTTCGGTGGCCTCTGAGTGGAATGGGGGAAGTTGGACTCTTTGAGTTCTCCCGGCGAGGAATGAGATGATCCAGTCCAAGGCTTTTCCTTGTATGCCGATGTTGCTGAGGCGTTGTATAAGGGTGCTGTGACAGACTGTGTCGAAAGCGGCGGAGAGGTCGAGTAGAATGAGGGCCACTGTTTCTCCGTTGTCAAGTAGTGATCGGATGTCATCGGTCGCTGCAATGAGGGCGGTTTCGGTGCTGTGTTTGGCTCGAAATCCAGATTGAGATGGATCAAGGGAGTTGTTAGATTCAAGGAAGGTGGCGAGCTGGCTGTTGACGGCTTTCTCGATGACTTTGGCAGGGAAAGGGAGGAGGGATATGGGTCGGTCGTTTTTTCAGTTCTGAGGGGTCTGCTGTGGGTTTCTTCAGGAGGGTGCTGAGTTCGGCGTGTTTCCAGCTTTCTGGAAAGGTGGCAGAGTTGAACGAGCAGTTGATGACATCGCGGAGTTGGGGTGCGATGATTGAGTCAGCTTTGTTGAAGATGTGATGGGGACAGGGGTCAGAAGGCGAGCCAGAGTGGATTGAGTTCATGAGGCGAATGGTGTCTTCAGTGGAGATTGGGTTCCAGGCGCTGAGGTTGTTAGTTGGAGGAGTAGGATCTGAAGGGGGTGGGGCGGGTTGCTCGCTGGGAGAATTCTCGAAGCTGTTGTGGATGTCGGCAATTTTGTTGTAGAAGAAGGAGGATAGTGCATCGCAGAGGTCTTGGGAGGGAGTGATGTCGTTGGATGCTGCGGTGGGGTTGGTGAATTCTTTGACGATGTTGAAGAGTTCCTTGCTGTTATGAGTGTTGTTATGTTATGTTATGTTATGTTATACGTTGTTTTATATAGCACACGGCTACTCAAAAAGAGTGTCCCGGCGCTTTTATTGAGAACCTAAGGCAGAGTGAACACAACACAGTAATATAAAAACAGATAAAAAAGCAGAGAAAACAGGGTAGATAGGCTAAAGGGCAAAAAGCCAGGTTTTAAGGTCCTTCCTGAAAGTAAACAAACTAGTGGCGCCTCGCAACGCCAACGGCAGAGTATTCCAAAGCTGTGGCGCCAACAGGCTGAAGGAGCGGCCTCCAATACGAGCCTTTTTTTACCCGCGGAACCACCGCAAGAAGCAAAGATTCAGATCTTAGAGATCGAGCCGGGCGGTAGAAGACAAGTCTCCTCTGGAGATACTTTGCTCCCACAGCATGAAGAGCCTTGTAGGCAAAGGTCAAGGCCTTGAATGCTATCCGCTTCCGGATGGGCAGCCAATGGAGCGGCTGTTGTCAAGACGATCCTTGAATGCGGATTTCTTGGCGGATCGAATCATTTGGTGATGTTTGCGGGTGGCTGTCTTGAGGGAGGCCATGTTGTCTGAGGTTGGGGTTTTTCTCCACTTCTTCTCCATGGTGCGGCATAGTTTCTTGGATTTTTTAAGTTCATCATTGAACCAGGGAGCCTTTTTGCTGGATGATTTCATCTGGTGCTTTTTCAGGGGTGCTAATTCGTCTGCACTGTGGGTAATCCATTCCCTTAGGTTGGTGGCCGCTTGGTCTGGGTCCATAGACGGGGTGGGAGGGTTTTGTTTGAGTGATGAGAGGAGTTGGTCGGTGGTGATTTTGTTCCAGTTTCTTCGAGGAATAGGTTGTTGGCGGTTATGAGTCAGGGTTGTTTTGTAGCTGAAGTAAACACAGCTGTGATCCGTCCAATGGAGAGCTGTAGTGCGATCGAAGGAGATGTGCTTGGTGGAGGTGAAGATAGGGTCGAGCGTGTGTCCGACTGAGTGAGTGGGGGTGTCAACAAGTTGTTTGAGTCCGAGATTGGCCAGGTTGTCCAGAAGGGTGGCGGTGTTGCTGTCATGTTTGTTTTCAAGGTGTTAGTTGAGGTCTCCTAGAAGAATGTAGTTCTCGGAGGCGAGGGCGTGTGGGCAGACGAAGTCCGTGATGTCATTGCTGAATTGAGTGCGGGTGCCTGGAGGCCTGTAAATGAGGGTGCCTCTAAGTGTGGTCCTGGGGTCGGTGTTGATCTGGAAGTGGAGATGTTCGGCGGTTGCAAGATTGTCGTCGGAGCTGGTTGTGATTTTGATGGTGTTTCTGTGGACGATGGCGAGGCCTCCTCCTGTTTGATTGGTGCGGTCTTTTCGGATAATCTTGTATGCGTCCGGTATGGCTATGGCGATGTCGGGAGCGGATGATGTGTTCACCCATGTTTCAGTGAGGAAGGCGATGTCAGGTGACGCAGTGTCGATTAGGTCCCAAAGTTCTGTTGCGTGTCTGTGGACCGAGCGGGTGTTGATCAGGATGCATTTTAGGCGGTTTGAGTCGGAGTTGTGTTTGGAGGATGTGAATTTGGTGAGGGTTCTGAAGCAGTTGAACTTGCAGGAGAGGCAGGCGAAAGGGCCGTGAGTGCGACCTGGAGTAGCTTCGCAGCATTGTGGTGAGCGTCCGGGGTTGAGGGCGAGGAGCGTTGCGGCGTCATAATTGATTTTCGTGGGCTGGGAGCGGCGGGGGCCAGGAGGACTGGCGCTGGGCGCGGTCCAGGCGCGGACGGGTGCAGAGGGGCTTACCTTTGGCGCACCTTCGGCGCGGCCGCAGCACGTGGACGCTGCGCGTTGATTCATCTGGCATAAATGGAGAGTGGAGGGGGCGGAGCGTGGGAGGGTCAGCTGGGAGGCGGGAGCGGGGAGGAGACACGGGCAAAAGTAAATACACACTAAGATGGCCGCCCGGTAACAAAATCGAAACTGGGGCACAGCCAGAGTTCGAGTTCATGTATTGTTCCTAATAAAAGTATTCAGTAACGCTTCTCATGCAAATTCAATCACGCGCTCTACAATGGTACATATGCAATAAATAAAATGCCAAATAAAAACGATACCAAGCGCATACAATGTTACATATACAGCAAATAAAGTGCGAAATAAAAACGATACCAAGCGCTATAAACTGAGCAATGCGCTGTATCAGGGCAGGCAGGCAGCAGGTCTCAGGGCAGGCAGGCAGCGGGGAGTAAAGCGTCCGATGTGCGAGCAGAGTGCTGGGTGAGCGACCGCTATGGAGGGAATCCAGATGGTCACAGAATAGGAGAGGACGGGGCGAGTGTAATCTATCCGTGTGTGGGAGGGTCAGCTGGGAGGCGGGAGCGGGGAGGAGACACGGGCAAAAGTAAATACACACTAAGATGGCCGCCCGGTAACAAAATCGAAACTGGGGCACAGCCGGAGTTCGAGTTCATGTATTGTTCCTAATAAAAGTATTCAGTAACGCTTCTCATGCAAATTCAATCACGCGCTCTACAATGGTACATATGCAATAAATAAAATGCCAAATAAAAACGATACCAAGCGCATACAATGTTACATATACAGCAAATAAAGTGCGAAATAAAAACGATACCAAGTGCTATAAACTGAGCAATGCGCTGTATAAGGGCAGGCAGGCAGCAGGTCTCAGGGCAGGCAGGCAGCGGGGAGTAAAGCGTCCGATGTGCGAGCAGAGTGCTGGGTGAGCGACCGCTATGGAGGGAATCCAGATGGTCGAAGAGTGTCTCGGTTTCAGAGGTGAGTCTTGTTCCACGACAAATCTGAGGACTCACCCACAGGGGAGCACTGAAATACCCTAGTGAAAGGGGTGGAACAACTAGGGGGTCACTCCCAGAGGAAGGACTTCACAGAGGGGGGATACTCCCCTGTCCCATGTCCAGTTTTGCCCCAGAGCGGGAACCAAGCATTTATTAACTCGTTCAAACCGGAGTATGCAAGGAGGGCATCAAATGTGCCCTTCAATGAAGTCTGGTGGTGCTGCAAAGAGCTCCCACCCCAGCCCAATACACTGAGGGGCATATTTACAAGCCCCTATCACCACAGGAACGTCACTTTTTTCGACATTCCTGTGATGATACGGGTTTCGCCTTATTTACAAGGCATCGTTAAGCCACTGTATGTGGATTAACGCTGCCTTGTATATAGGACACCCATTCATGCTATACTGTGTTGTACTGGGTGTTCCTTTGAGCGTTCCACCTCCACCCATTGATTTGATGGTGCCTCATATTTACAAGGATGGCGTAAATATGAGGCAGCGCCAAAATTAAGACAACAAAAACCTGGTCTTAACATGGCGCAACGAGGAGAAATACTTTATTTCTCCTAGTTTTTGCAGTTTCTATGTGCTGCATTGTGGTAGTCTGAGTCTAAGTAGACTCCCATGGATAGCACAATACATACTGCAGCCCATGGGAGACCCCTGGTGTACCTGTACCATACGTACCTCAGTATCATATGCTAGGGACTCACAAAGGCACATCAGTAGCAAATGTTGGATGTACCAAAGTACTTACAATAGCTAATTTAGGGGAGAGAGTACTGATTTGCCTCTGTCCATCAGACTACAATCAAAACACACTGACACCAGGCAAAAAGTGGGGGTAACAATGAAAGCAGATCTTACTGTCCTACAGGAGCCGTGAACATCATGGCTTGTAGGACAACCAAGCTTCTCAGCAGCATCATCATTTTGACACGCGAAGGACGTCCCGTTAATGATATAGGTAATTTGGCACAATTGTGCTGATTGCTTAAGATTTATCATTACCTTCTCAGGATTATGATGTAGAATGTCCTCGCCCATGTGGATTATTTTTATCCGTAGATATTGAAATGCCCTCTTACCTGATTGGGATAGTCAGGGATGTCCATCTCGCTCAATGTGTTCATCTGGAATCCTTTTTACTTAATCCACTTTGTGTTAAATCCTCAGACTACAGCAAACCTCATAATTGGTCTAATTATCTAGGGTTGGCCTCTCAGGGTCTGGCATACATACCAATGTACGACAGACATACAGTGAGACCCCATGGCATTGCTCACCCATATTCTCAAATCATGCATCCTTTATCTAAGTGTGGCTTTGAGTAGTTACACAACCATACAAATAATCTAGCGATTTACACGAAAGATTTATCCAGTCCATAATATTAGGGCCAAATTCATATTTACGCAGTGCAGCAAATAGAAAGAGACTTCCGATAGTGTTGAATGATTTCTCCAGCTCAAGTCCTGCGACTGCAAACTTCCCCGTGGACCTCTAGAAAGCTCTACGCATGTGCAAGGAACCTTTGTGGATAAATCCCAATTGGTCAGTATGAATCAGTGCACCGACTACTGTCAGTGGGCTATCTGCACATTCTACTGAGCATAGGCAAAGGGTAGTATGAGCCACAATCTGCCTGATCCCTATCTCAAGGCCTCTGTATATAGTCTATAGAAATCTATGCATTAGGATTCCATTGTTTTGTTCTTATAATTGAGTGTGAAATGTCCTACTACTTACCGGTAATCTTCATTACTCCTGGTCCCGTTGACCTCGTCCCATTCCTTAAAATATGGAGATGACCATCTCCTACGACAGAAAAAAGAAAAGGAGCATGCTGGGATACCCTACCTGCTCCCTCCCACTGGGAGTACATAAGCGGTACCAGCCCAGCATGCAGCCTGAAAACACCAAGCCAACAACAGGAAGTCCGGCCGCAAGAGAGGGAGGGAAGTAAGGAATGGAACGAGGTCAACGGGACCAGGAGTAATGAAGATTACCGGTAAGTAATAGGACATTACCCCCAGGTCCCTCCTGACCTCGTCCCATTCCTTAAAATATGGAGAATACCAAAGCAGAGAACCCGGCCTTCCGGAACCCCACCAACAACAAGGGCACCAGAGCAAAAAAAAAAACAGCACCCCACAGACCCGAACCAAGACCCCAAAGGCCAGAAGGGGACTGCCACGGGAAGAAGAACCACCAACCAGGCAAGCCAGAAGGGAGGCACAGAAGCAGAGCCAAGCCACCAAGGGGGGCAAGCAGAGGGGCCAAAACCAAGCCTCCCCCCCTCCCCCCACGACCAAAGGAAGGCCAGGAGAAGCGCGCGCGCCCCAACAGAGAACGGAACCAGGAAAGGGCAACCAACCAGCGAGAAACCCCCAAGGGCGAAGCCCCCGGACCCAGGACGCCAAACAACCAGAGACCAACAGGCCAACCCAGCCCAAAGGACAAGGGCAGAAAAGAACAGCCCGCACAGGGCGGACGAGCCGAAGGACCAGGAAGGAACAAAGCAGAGGGACGACCCCAACACAGCAGGGGAAGCCCCCAGCAGGACCAAAAAGAGGGCAGCAACAGGGAACCACAGAGGAACCAGGCCACAGGGCAGGACCGACCAAAGGCCAACCCCGCAGAGTCTCCGAAGAGTAGCAGCACCCAAAAGGCCAACCAACCGGGAGAAGAACCCGGCGCCCTAGAAACGACCAAGACCGGGGCAAACCCCCAAAGTAGGAGGCACCCGGACAAAAAACCAGCAACCTCCACAACAGAGGTCAGGGAGATCAAAAAGCCCAACCCAAAAACAGACCCGGCAAAAACCAGGGCCCAACCAAGAAAGACAACAAAGGCCCACACGGAACCAGGGAAACCAAAACCCCAGAACCTGAAAGGAGGAACTGACCCCCAGGAGGAAAAAGGGAGACACCACGGAACCACCGAAGGCAAAACCCAAAGGCAGAAGGCCAACAACAAGGCCCACAGCCCAACCCCAAGAAACCAGCCGTAGAACAGGCAGGCCAGCCAGCCAGGAGGCACACAACACCGCACCACCAGGACCCAGAAGGAGAGGCAAAAAGGAACCCCCAACCAGGAAGGGGCACAGGAAAGGCACAACAGCCAACCACAGCCAGACCTCCCCGAGAAAGGAGAACCAGAGGGAGGAAGCCCAGAGCCCACACAACGGACCCAGCGCCACAGCCAACCAAAGGGAGCGGACCCAGAAAGGACCGAAGACTAATCCAGGACCGCGACAAAGCCCAAGAGAAGGAGCAGCCAGGAAAAGACCCCAGCAGGGACCAAAAAAAGGACCCGAAGCAAAGAAGGGCCCCACAGCACAAAGCCCAACACAAACAAGCCAAGAGGTGCACCAGCAACCCAATCGTAAAGCAAACGGGACGCCAAAACAGGGACCGGAAAGGCAAAACCAACAGAGGCAGAGCCATGGCCCCCAGAGCACACGGGAAAAATCCCGGCACCGAAAGCAAATGAGAGGAGCTCGAAGAAGCCCAAGGCGCACCACTCAACAAGGGAGCGGGAAGGAACACCCCAGCACCAACGAGAGAGCAAAGGGCACAGGCCGAAAAACAGCCCACGCGGGAGCACAGGGCCAACGCCAGGCCCCCAAACAAAGCCACAGACCCGAAGCAAAGCCAACCGCATCCCAAGGCAGAGCGAGAGGGGCAGGAAGCAGAAACCCGGCCACACACCAGGGGAGGCAGACACCCAAACCCCACAAGGAGGGAAAAGGCACGGCCAACAGGGCAGGGCACAAGAGCCGAACAACCAAAGAACAAGAGGCCACCCAAAGCAAAAGCCAAGGAAGACCAAGAAATCCCAGCCACCACCGGAGGGAAAGAGGGCGGCAGGCGAGAATAAACCCGAGCCAACACCACCAAAAAGGCCAAGGCCCACCAGCAAGGAGGAAGGGCACAACAAACCCCCCCCCCGGAAACCAGGGGGAGACACCTCCAGAAGGTAGACACTCCGAGCACAGGGCAAGCAAAAGCACCCGAAGGGAGCAAGAAGTGCCCAACAGCGAAAACCATAGGCAGGGAGGCCGGCACCCAGACAGGCACCCACCCCGCTCGAACCAACAGAAGGGCAGGAACCAAGGGGTGAAAGGAAGGTTCAGAGAGGCCACACACCCGGGGAGACCGACACCCAAAACCCACCAGCAGGGAAAGGGCACAGCCAGCCAGGACCGGCAGACAGGGAGGGGCACAGGAGCCAGGCACCCGAAGAACAAGCGCTCACCCAAGGCAGAGCCAACAACCCAGCCACCACCGGAGGCAACAGCGGCCAGCGAAGCAAAGCTCCAAAGCACAACCCACCATCCAGAGAAACAAGAGGGGAGAAGGAAACCACAACAGGAAACCAAACCCCACCAGGCAGAAGGTGAGAAGCAAAGCCTACAACAACAGGACCCACCAGGAGCACAACCAGCCCGGCCCCGAGCCAACAGCCGAATAAGGACAAGGCGCCACCAGGACAGAGGAAGGGCCCAACAGCCCCCCCCCAACAAGGAAACAAGGGGAGGACACAGGAACCCGCCGAAAGCCAGAAGCCCTGAGCATGGCCCAAGCAAAGCACCCGAGAGGAAGCAAGATGCGACCAGCAGCGGATACCGCAGGAACCCGACAGGCACGCACCAGGACCGAACCCACAGAAACGCCAGGAACCAAAGGGCAGAAAGCGAGCCGCGGCCCAGCAGGAAGAGACCCCATCAGGGACGGCCAGGCAGCAGGAGGACCAGAAGCCAAAGCCACAGGGCAACACAGCCGCAGAGCACAGCACAAGCGGCAAACGACCCACTCCAAGCGGCAAGCACCAGAGGGATAGGCCAGACGGAAACAGAAAAGAAAGCCAGCAAGAACCAGAAAGCACAGAGAGCCGCAGCAGCAGGAGAAGGCCAGAACACGAGCCCGTGAAGGCCCAACCGGAACCCCCAAAACAGCACTCAGGCCAGGGGAACAGGAAGAAAAAGCCCAAGCCACGTCGCAAGGGCAAGCCAACCAAAGGGGCATGCCAAAGGCACACAGGAGAAAACAGACGCGTCCCCGGAACACAAAAGAACACAGGGGACCAGGGCGCAGGAAGCGAGAACAGCCCAACCGGAAAGAAAAAAAAAGGGGGAATGCACACCACACCAAGGGCACAAGCGCACCCCACCAGGGGCGGAACAACCGCAGAGCAGGGGGGCCCGAGCAACAGGGGACCCCCCAGCAAAAAAGTCGGGCCGGAGAACTCCAGATAAGAGCCAGAAGGAGGGGGCCAAAACGAACAAAGCAGGGGCCCCCACAACAGGAGAAGCACCCCAGAACCCCTCCAAAGCCTTAACCCAAGAGGAGGAGAAAGGACTCCAAGGTGGCAGGAAGAACGCACCACCAGCCCACTGACCCGACCAACAGAACACAACCAGCCGAGGAGGCACGGGGAAGTGACCCCAAGGCAGCAAGCACGTAACTGCAACCCCAGCAGCAGAAGAGCCAAGGCAGCACAGGAGACCAAGTGACATGCGGACACGAGCAGATGAAACATGTTTAGGAAAACAGCACACACCCCACTCAACCGGCAGGGAGACGCCCAGAGGACGACTCCCACCAGCAACAGTCACGGACAACAGCAGGTCAAAAGACGGAACCATGTCCAGCAAGGCCAACCCGCCCATACACAGCCTTAACCGCCACACAGTGCACAAGGACAGTGAACAGGAAAGAAAAAGGGACTTCCGATACATGGTACTCACCAGGGGGGCAGGAAGAGGGCCACAACAGCACCCCCTCCCACCCCCCACCCCCAACAGACTGTCCAGGCGCTCACCAGAACACCAGCGCCGGGCAGAGAAGTCCGCCCCGCTGAGGCCACAGCAAGATCCACACCGGCCACAGGCAGGGATCCAAGGACCAGGCCCAGGAGGAACCTGCAAAAGAAAGACAGCAGGAAAGCCGGACAAAAAAAAAGAAAGAAACAGGGACCGCTACGCGGTACTCACCAGGAGGGCAGGAGGAGTGCCCCAACAGCTCATCGTCCCCCAAGATACCGCCCAGGCGCCCTCCAGGACATCAGCGCCAGGCAGAGCAGACCACACCTCCGCGACCACAGCACCGAAGGAACCAGAACCACCGGAGCAAGAAGTGGCACCAACCGGAGGAAGGCCGCAGAGAGACAGCCCCAAACAAATGGGAACAGCCATGGTAAAGGCCCCACAGCAAGAGGGAATCGCATCCCAGTGGCAAGGCACACCCCATCCAGAATCCTGAGAGCCAGCCAGCCACATGCCAAAATCCAAGACAAGCATGGCAAACGCCCGGAGACGCCGGGGAGTGATGGCAGGATGCTCCCTCCCACTGCAGCAAACTCCATGGAGGGTCGGAATCCAGGGAGCAAAGCCCGGCAGAGCCCCCAGGACCCTCCAACACTCACAGCAGCGCGCCTCCCACAACCGACCAAGCCCCAGGGAGAGGACTGGGAGAACCAGCGCCCCAACCACAAGCGCCCCAGCGGCATCCAACGCGGCCCCTGGCAAGCCCGGCAGGCCAGGAGAACGCGGAGCAGGACGTCGAGAAGCCTAGCAGCACGACGTGACAGAGAGGAGGACTCCAGGGACGGAGAGGACAGCCCAGCAGCCCGACGAGACGACCCTGAAGCCACCGCAGGTAAGAGACAGCAAAGCTCCATATCCATTCTGTCGGAAGACAGAAAAAAGAACAGGCTGCATGCTGGACTGGTACCGCTTATGTACTCCCAGTGGGAGGGAGCAGGTAGGGTTTCCCAGCATGCTCCTTTTCTTTTTCTGTCGTAGGAGATGGTCATCTCCATATTTTAAGGAATGGGGCGAGGTCAAGAGGGACCTGGGGGTAATGTGTAGCCCATCACTGCCTGGCAATTTTGCCACTCATCTCCATGTCAGATTAAGAAGGTGAGCCTGTTCTAGGTACTCCTTGGTTTTATCCTCTGTCCTATTTTATGTTTTTAAACTTTGTGTGATTGTTTCATTTATCCCCACCTGTAATCTCATCTTTACACAACGAACCACAAATATGTAGAATATTTTTAATTTTTTTAATGTTATCATTATTTTATAAATAATACAATCATAACCGCTGTTACAGGGTAAGCCACGAATGGGTAGTAGTCGTTTATACATTGGTGTATATATAGCTAGCCCCTATTTTTTGTATTTTGAGAGCGAAAGAGAAGTACGAGGGAAAGGATAGAAAAATTAGTGGTGAAACAAAAGAGGAATAGGACAGACACGATGTCTGGGATGGTTACTTGTTTCATTCAACAGGACATTAACTTATTAGCTCTGTCCCCCCTCCCTATGTCTGTGTTAGCGAAACCTCATTTGTACATACTTATCCACACTATCATATGCCATTATGAAGAAGTGATTTTTTACCATCACAGAAGAAGGAATTCTTTGTCAAGTTTACCCAGTTTACCATCCCATATTACCCATCTCACATTCAAGCTGGTGTCAGACCCCATACATTTTCCATATCCTCTAATGACTACGTCCATCGCTTCCCAATCGACTGTGCGAGCAGAGGCTGTGTTCCCATTATATGTATCGTTCCACAATTTCCAGTAGCCACGCTTTTTGAGGCTGTTATACACACCCAGCGCAGGTTTAATGATTCTTCATGCACCACCATATTTTGGTGGTACATAGGAAACAGATCACCCCATTAAATGTTCTTGGAAATGACAACCAAATACCTTTTTTTTTTTTTTGATTTAGTAAAAAAATTTATTGATAAAAAAAATATAAGTGGAATATACATTTTTTTTGTATACAGTCCATTTGTGAAATCCGCGCTTATCTTTTCCCTCAAGTGAGAGGGGGGAGAGGGAAGAGGAAGGAGAAGAGAAGAGAAGGGTGTGGGGGGTTGTCCCAAAATCCCTTGGTATTTTTAGTTACTGGGCTTTCTTCAGCTGACAACCAAATACCTTTAATCTCACAAAAGCTCTCTCAATTTGGAAACCAAACACCTTTGTTTCTGCCTGTCCACATACAAAATACATACACAAGTGTCCGCCACAACTCAAATATTTTTCCAAACCAGTTACATCTCTGTTTTTAACTACGTCATTTACAAAACTGGTGTTTGACTTTCCAAGGTTGTAATATTCAACTTTTAATTAGTTTTATACGAAACCATGAGGGAGCTACAAAATATGTATTACCTTCACACCTAGGAGTATCTCATGAAACCGTTTGGTTTGTTTATATTTTTCCCGTAGGACTTCCTGGTGTTAATCTGCACAAAACATCAGATTTAAGAGAAGGGCAGATTAAGAGCGAGTAAAAAATAGATTTAAAGACTTTTCCCACATTATGAAATACCAGGAATTGATCTTTGTTTTTATGGTAGTGAATTTCAGCTTTTTTGGAGTGATGGTAAACACAGCACAACGCTCTCCGTCACTCCGCCTTTGAAGACCAGCTGATTTCTCAGGCTGAACCCAGCCAAGATGGAATCGTGATTTGCGGTTTCAGGAGTAAGATCGGGTCACTGTCTGTTGGGCTTTATTCCAACATCAAGACATCGCCGCTGCCCCGCTGTCTTTGTAATTCATGAGCAGCAAACACGAAGAGCTTTAGTAATGGCTTTCTGAGAAGGTTGCATTAACCTGGCAACCGGATCAAACCAGCTTGTGAATAAGTACCAAAGAGCTAATAATTCTTGAAAGATGGCTCCTGGTATAGAGTTCATATTGCTGGTCAGGGTGACTCCAATACTAAGTGGAATTCTAGTCTGGGAGCCTTATCTACAAGAAAGTACCGCCGCACTGAGGGGCATATTACCAAGGGCAAGTATTGCCGCTTTCTCGGCGAATTGTGCCGAGAAAGCGGCGATACTGCTAGAGCCCTATTCACAAGGGCATTTTAAAGCCTGCCCCCAGCCCACTTTGCATGTCGGCGATAAACATCGCTAATGACATGCAAAGTGGGCGTTCCCATGTCCAACCACATGAAAAATGTGGTTGGAGGTGGGAACACCCTATTACCAAGGAAGGCGATGGGAGGAAAAGACCTGCGATAAACTCATTTATCGCAGGTCACCCAACGCCTGCTCTGACCAGGCGTTAGGCATTGATAACATGGGGGTGTGGATCATAAAGCTGAAACCACCCCCCATATTATCAAGGCCCACATTAGCACATGAAAACAACGTTTGTTTTCATGCGCTAATGTGCCATATCGCCGGATTTCTATTCGCCTGCCTGATGCGCATTGATAATTGCGCGCTAAAAAGGCGATGAAATCCGGCAATAGCCGGCGATAAGGGAATGTGTGTTGTGCGTTTTCCGATGCACTCCTCGGTAATATGCCCCTGAGTCACTTCAAAGCACAGGGATGCGACATATATCTACAATAATATGCCGCATCCCTGTGCTGTCTCCTGCTCGGATGCAAAATAGGCTGCCATGCGCCAACTCAGGCACCCTTCCACCATGGAGCAAGGTTTTCTGTGTTTCAAAGGAGATTGTTTTTGTGCACAAAAACAATAATGAGAGATGACTTCCTCTTTCTCTGCAGCACGCATAGAAAGAGGAAAAAAGGAGGAGAAATGAAAACATTTCTCCTCGTTGTGCCTCTCGACTCGAGTCCCCTGGGGAAGCGTAGCATTTTGACGCATTCCAGTTTTACGGAAGGTTGTAAATCTGGGAATGCGGCAGAAGCCATGGGTGTTATGTGGGAACACCCACTGCGGCACCCATGGCCCTCCCCTTTCACGCAAAGAGCTGCGTGAAAAGGGGCCATATTTACAAGGGCATGAAAAGCCACGCAGGGTGGCTTTACGTGTCCTTGTAAATATGGGGCAGAAAAAAGTGCCACCAGTGCATCACAAAAAGTGACGTACCAGCGGCGCAAGGGGCTTGATTAATCCCTAATCTTGAGTCTCTAATATTTATCTAGAATACTACTCTAAAAACAAGGTCCTTGATAGTTCTCGATGAAAATGCGACAACATTCCAATCTCCTGGCAACAAGATTCTGGCTATAGCAGCTAAGTATAAGTAAAGTATTGTGTAGAATGAAACGCTGTAAAACACAAGGACCTTCACAAGATGGCCGACACCATTGCAAGTTTAGAGAGAGAGAGCTCCCGTGCTTAGGGGAGTGCAGTTTGTCTTAATTCCACCTGTTTGCTTCGCTTAGTGTAAGTGAAGCCTCGCACCAGGCGGCGTCCACAGCACGCGGCTCCCACGTTCTGCATGCACCACTGACCACCTCTGCAGTGGAAGATTCGAGTACCTCTGATGTCCAGAGGGATATATTTCTTTGCACGCCCACCATACACAGGTGAGCTCCAACCTTGGATCATGACACTGTCAACGATGAATGTCACTGGGTTTCACCACATGACTCACTGACTGCACAAATTCCCTTGGTTTCTATTTTGACACCAACCAAACTTTCATGTTATATGCTGTGAATCATCCATGTTGTTAGTTACACACAATGGTGATTCTATTCTATGTCACTTACAGATGTGTGGCTTATAGAAATCACCAAATCCATCTAAATCCCTGTGTACCTTAAGAATAACCTCTTGTACATCATTTCTGATTGAATTGTTTTCTCTGCTGACGCAAATAAAATAATAGCAAAGACTTACTTTATGCAGAAAACAACAGCTAACTATGGGCCCGATTCACAGAACTAACTTAAGACAAAATCCTAAAGTTACTACGATTCTGGTATTCACAGAAGGCACTTACTCATTTTGGTATTCACAGAAGGCACTTACTCATTTCGGTATTCACAGAAGTAAGGACTCCTAACCATCGGACTCCTAAATGCCTTCTGTGAATGCAGAAAGTCTTAAAATTAGGATTTTTCTCAGTTTAGTAGTAGTAAAGTTAGGACTCCTAACTTTAGGACTCCTAAATGCCTTCTGTGAATGCTGAAAGTCTTAAAATGAGCATTTTTCTCACTTTAGTAGTAGTAAAGATAGGACTCCTAACTTTAGGACTCCTAAACTGAGAAAAATCCTAATTTTAAGACTTTCGGCATTCACAGAAGGCATTTAGGAGTCCTAAAGTTAGGAGCACTAACTTTACTACTACTTAACTGAGAAAAATCCTAATTTTAAGACTTTCGGTATTCACAGAAGGCATTTAGGAGTCCTAAAGTTAGGACTCATAACTTCTGTGAATACCGAAATGAGTAGTAAGTTTAGGATTTTGTCTTAAGTTAGTTCTGTGAATCGGGCCCATTGTTCCTAAAAGTGTGGAATGCAACGACCCATCTGATCACATGATTCCACAAACATGACAGAATTAATGCAACACGTTGAGAGCTTCCACTCCCCAGCCCTTCTCATTCAAAACATTTGAATCACCTGCCAGGCGGTCAACAATAGCACTCCACCACACCAAGACCACCAGCAGAACATGCACAACACCCAGCGAGAGCCATCACCAGGCTGGAAATATGAATATCTCAAAAGGAACAAATTGCACACCGCATAGTATGGACCAGCATCCTAGTTCAAATACAGCAGGCCTCATCCCTTGTCAACTTCCGTAAAGAGCTAAAGGCTCATGTAGTTCAAGCAGCAATCCTTCAGAGTTCTCCAAAGTCAGTCCTGGAGGGCCTGATCCATTCCAGATTTTTAGCTCCTTCCGTCCTCATGACGAGCTCAGCTCGCCATGCGGCACGGTGCTCGGGTGCTCATGATGAGCTCAGCTCATCATGAGCCGTGGAACACTGACACTTGGGTATAATTCCCCCGCTGTGCTGAGCGTTCCATTAAACGGGCGCGGCCATGACGAGCTCAGCTCGTCACGAGCACCGTGGTGCTGTGCGCGCCCCCCGCCCCCCAGCACAGCGGGGAATTACCCCCGCTGCGAAGGGGTTAAGACAACTACATTTAGCTGTGCGCTGTCCAGCCCCTTGTCTCTCAACCCTTTGTGGTGTTCTCCCCCTCCTTGGCACACTGGGTAAAACCCTATACTACTTTCTTGTTTCCACCCCTTGCTCCCTGCAGCGCATCACCGGGCACTTGTTGAGTGCATCCATCCCTCCTAGAGCACTCCATGTCCATGGGGAGAGGATGTGGCGCTATGGCCTGAGCTGCAGACTTCAGAACTGGGACATCATACTGTGATTTCGGGTAAATCACTTCATCTCTGTGGGCCTAAAAAATAAACGTGACCTTGTGTAATGTAATTGCTGCTCACTAAAGCACTCTAATGCCTTTGGTTTGAGCTCACACTACATAAATTGCAAAACAAATGCCCCTGTAGCTCGGTTGTACAGAATTAGTCACAGACACACATGAACATATAAATACCAAAGATGCTTTGCTGCATTGCCAAAAGGTGAGAAAGCAGGTGAAAAAGCAGAGCAGAGCCATATTTATTCAAAATGGCCAGCTGCTGTTGTCATCCCCTGCACTGGCACGCAATAAAAAGCTTCCTACGACCAGAGAAAACCTTTGCTCCGTGGTGCAGTGATGTGTGCATGCTGTCTAGCATACGATTTGTGCTGGGAGCATACCCTTCCAGTACAAACTCATATACGTAAAAAATATTACACACATTGCATGACTGCTGTGCAGTGCAGCACACATGCAGTGCGAGGAAAGTTTGAAAAAATGAAAACATTTATTCTGATTTGCGCCTGCTTCAAGCAGGCATTACTTGTTGACACAAAGCCTGGTCTGGCTCTCGCAGTAGGTTGGGCTTTGATTCGAAAACTGTGGGTGCTTGCGCTGAATCTTCCATAGAACACCCAGGGAACACCCCCTCTACGCAAAGTACTGTTTGCGCAGAGAAAAGTGCACTTTTCCAGTGTAAAATGCCTTTTGCACTGGAAAGTATATTCCCTTGCAAGACTAGGTATCACTTTGCACTGATGCAACATCTTTGTAAATCTGAACTATTAGCACTAAGAATTCTTTGATGTCTTGATGTAAACAATCTTTCACTGGGGTTGGTTCCCATGCCTCTCCAGATAGGAATCAAGTTCATTACTCTTTTTTTTCCCAAAGACACTTTTTTCATTTTTATTGAATGATAGATAAAAAAAGTCAATTAAAATAATTTGGAAAATCAATACTTATAATTTACACATTGCAACAATTAAAATCACATAAAATAGACATGTAATAAATACCATAATTATACGAGGGCTACTGTACATCAGCCTACTACTCCATCAATATCATAGTCAGTCAGCATATGAGTAAGAGCGACACTGTGGTCTAGCTCATCCAAACAATGTCTAGATTTATGAATCATGCATTACGTGCATTCTTTACATGAAAGCCTTATATTAGTCTTATTTGACGAGTAAAGACGAAGTCATTTCTAAATAGTACCAGATTTCTAAATATCAGCAAGCTCTCCAGCAGGTGACATCATCAGCTGGGTGCCAGGTTTGAGTTCATACTTACTCTGTTACAGCTGTGTTCAGGGTTCTCCAAAGTCAGTCCTGGAGGGACGGATCCATGCCAGGTTTTTAGCATGTCCCCATTTATATATATGTAGTTATCTTAAAAATCTGGCATGGATACGGCCCTCCAGGACCGACTTTGGAGAACTCTGAATAGTGTCATACACCAGCACAAGGGTACCACTTTACACAGGGAGGGATTACGCCCTCTGACGTCCTCTCGAAGCATCTGATTACTAAACACCAATCACAAAGGCATTTTGGAGAAAGTAAAGTCGCCCTCCTGTAGTACTCTTAAGTTTTCTTCCATGCCTTTGTGAATTGGCCCCAAAGCAGTGCTTAACTTGAGCCGGTGGTTTCCGGTGCTCGGCACCAGCACTTAATTATAAACCCCAGCACTTTTGACAGTGTGTCATGTGGTGCCACTGTTTGCCTAATTTAGGGTTGAGCATAACAACAGTTGTTTATTGATTCAATATGCATTGAAATGACTAACACCTGCTGCATAAGTCATTCTAACAGCTTTGTGGGCAATTGTCCCTCTTACAAGAGTGTGATGGTTAGTAGTTGTGTTGCTACTGACTTAGGCTGTGCTGACAGGGGCAGTGGGTGGTGCAAGCCTCCGTGGCCCCCGATGGGGGTCCTGGCGCTTATTATTTTACAAATTATGCACTGCCCAAAAGCATCAGGAATGGGAATATCATATACAATTATTACAAACAGAAAGGACTTTGCAAATTTTACTGATAGGGAGTTGCACGCTTCATAAATAATTCACAAAGAAAGCATGTAGTTGGGTGTGAAATAATTCTCCTGTAGTACTGCGTCCCATGGCCATAAATGCTTTTATATGGCAGCCTCCACCCTTGGCAAGTTTTCTGCACTTTGAGGATCACACAGGGCACATTTATTGTTCTTCAAGTGATATATAAAGAAGTGATTCCATTTATTGCCTCCTGGAACCTGTTCACACCATTCGTTCAGCCAGCACTTCCATTGAACATCACTTCTTGCAAACCTCTCAGTTCTGGAGCCAAGTCAAATATTGACAAGCTCTTTCCCTTTCCAGACATGCACCAAACAATCCAGGGGATACAGCTTTTGTGTTTTATGCACTTTTAATGCAAAGCTTCTTCTATTGTGTTTCTGCTATAATGTGATTGGAGCAGTCTTTGCCAGTTGGACATCACATTTGCTGGGCGAGGTGGTGTTTAGATGGAATAATAGGCGCTCCATGTTGATGTGTCTGTCTCACTTTAATGTATTTTTTTTACTACCATTGATGTGCTGGCATCCTTATAAGGTGAATACCTGTTTGCATCTCTGCGGTTCAGCATAGTGTGGCTGTAAGCTGGAAACGTTGGATTCATGTCGACACGTTTCGCCAGTTTAAGATGGGCCTCAAATCCCTACGCGCTGCCAATGCCAAGATAGGCATTTTTACATCCAATGGATCAGTGGGTGAGTGTTAGATTTTTCTAATCTCATCTGGTGAAGAGGCTAAAGACCCTCATTGTGAAATGCCAGACTTTGGTCAGACATACGGGGAAGAATCTACATTACCAGCAGATATCTCCCGGTCAAAGTTCAGCCATTATAAGATTTTCTCCCAAAATGAGGACTATCTGCTTGGACTCAGAGTTACAGTTACTTTACAGGTCAGTTTCTCCCAATTTTGGTGAAAACAATTATCATGTTGTCCATTGCTCTGAGCAGGCAGAAAGTGTCAGCGGGAGTTCTGATGGGGTTGGAGAAGTGGAGTGAGGGCTACGGGTGCAGGGCAGGCTTGTGCTTGTCTGGGGGAGCACTTTCTGCATCCCAGGACTGCTGCAGAGAGCTGGTGGGGGAAAGGGGGAGGGGAGGGGTGACAGAGCTGCAGCCTTCAGTCCCTGCTCTGGACAAACTGTGACAGCCCAGTGTCTCCGGCCCAGTATGATCAGGTCCTGAGTTTTCAGCCCCAATATTTCTTGGCCTGAACACACTTGAAATTGCATGTGCTATTTGGTTCCAGACTTTCCCAGGTTCCAGGGACAATGTTTTAGTGTTTCTGGTGAGGTGGCATACACTGCAGTCTCAGCAGCGGAAGTGGCCTGTTACATCAGGGAGACCCCATGCTTTTGTTATTGACTGGGTCTTGTTCAGATTAGTGTCCTTAGGTCGAGTATTCACCAGAGAGTCTTTTAGGCTGTGGGATTTTTTGAAAGAGAATAAGGGTTTTTCCCAGTGTAGATTCCCTGTGTTCAGAATTGACCAGTGCTTGTTGATGGAGTAGACAAAATCCTAAACTTACTACCATTTTAGTATTCACAGAAGGCACTTACTCATTTCAGTATTCACAGAAGTTAGGACTCCTAACTTTAGGATTCCTAAACTGAGAAAAATCATAACTTTAAGACTTACGGAATTCACAGAAGGCATTTACGAGTCCCAAAGTTAGGAGTCCTAACTTTACTACTCCTAAAGTGAGAAAAATCCTAACTTTAAGACTTTCGGTTTTCACAGAAGGCATTTAGGAGTCCAAAGTTAGGACTCCCAACTTCTGTGAATACCGAAATGAGTAAGTGCCTTCTGTGAATACCAAAATGAGTAAGTGCCTTCTGTGAATACCGAAATGGTAGTAAGTTTGGGATTTTGTCTTAAGTTAGTTCTGTGAATCAGGTCCAATAAGAGCTTTAAATTTGATCCTCTCCTTCAGTCTCAGCCAATGAAGTGATTTAAGAAGGGGGGACATTGGAGATCTTGGTTTGGGTTTGAGGATCGCCCTGGCTGCGGCATTTTGTACTACCTGTAAGTGCTGTACAAGGTAACAGGCAAGGCCCATATACAGAACATTTGCATAGTCCAGTCTTGATGTCACCAAGGCCTGGACCAATATTTTCATAGACTCTAGTGTCAACAGAGGGAAGAATATTTTCTGCATACGCAGGATGCCAAAGCCGGTGCCCACTAATGCTTGAACCTGGGACTTCATGGACAAGGCGTTATCCACCAACAGGTTTCGTACAACTGACTGCACGGTGTGTGGTGGCGAAAATTCTTCTGGACACCAAGCGTTCCAGTTAATGACAGCAGGTTGGACAAAGAAAATGATCTCGAGGGAGGGAAGAACATGGCGGCAGCTAGTTAGCTTGCCGCAGTGCTCCGGTGCATCCTCCTGCAGGGAATGCCCCCGCCGAGCAAACTCGCCTGAAATATATGGAATCTATGGGGAGAAGAGCATAGCCCCTCTATAATTATATCGGCAGGACGGCATATTCCACCATTACTTGCTTTTCGTGATCCCTCTCCTCTCTGCATCGGTCGCGGTCGCTGTTGAAGCCGCGGGATGCAGTACACAATCTCTCGGCACGGCTGGTGCGGCTGGTGCGGTGTCCTCTTTCTTCCTCCATGGTTCCTCGGCCCGAGTCAGAGCAGTCTCGAGCACGATTGCGGAAGACGCCGACTGGAGCTCCTGAGCAGTGGGTGCAGCGTTAGCGGTGGAACCCTCGCCATAAGGACTGGCAAGTGGTTTCTTGGGGGTAGGGTGGGGGACAGAGCCTGTCAAGCCGATTGTGGGGGTGAAAATCTGCTTCTGACAGACGTGCAGAAATGTTTACAGCCTGATCTCTGTAGACCCTCATCATTATCTGTAAAACACCCCCCTGAGTCCTCCAGATCCGGCCCGAGGATCTGCTTAGCCGCGCTGGAGTTAAGGAGAGGGAAAGAATTAGGCAATTCAGTCCCATTTCGGGGGTCGGTGAATGCAGCACATGCTGTGCACATAACTGTTACCTCTGGCTCTGGCTCTGGCTTTGGTCCCATAGAAGATCCTAAAGTCCGGCAGGGTCAACTACAACTACAACAGCCCGCCCCCCGTCTCGAGGTGGAGGGCTCCTCGTCATCTAAATCTGGGGATAGGACTTTTGCTGATTTGTCTCAATCAGTGGTAGAATCTGCCCACCTATCATACACTGCTTGTGTCGAAGACGGTCTGCTGGCTTCCCCTTCAATTAATACTCCCGATATTTTTAAGCCTCCTAATACCTTACCCATTACTATCATTGCTACCAAAGGTGGGGTCAAAGGGGGAGCCAAAAAAGGTCGGGGGCGCGGCCGAAAAAAGAAGAACGGAAGCCCGAGGGGACCACAGATTTTGGAGGAGCAGCAGGACTTGACTCTCCGTATAAGAAAAAATCTTCGTTCTTGAACACCGAACTCAAGTCAAAAAACACTACGGCAATAAGTAAAGCTAAGGCGAAGGTCACTGTTTCTAAGGCAGTTATTCCCTCAAGTTCCAAAATTACCCTGTCACTTCGCTCCTACTTATAAGCTGTCCCCCAGATATTGCATCTCTCCGAAGAGATTGAAGACTCAGGTATGGCATCGATCCCAGAGGCCTCCCCCCTTCCTTGCCAATCCTCTGTACTAGCAGAAACATCGCCACTGGATGTGGAGGATGCGTCAGCCATGGTTCTAGGAGAGCAACAGCCTATACAACCCATGTCTACGCAATCTCTGTTAAAGCCTCTACCAGCATTAGAACAGAACCTATCTTCAAGCTTAACTATAGCACCGATCTTGGAGGCTGGCGAGTCAGACTTGTTTGGGCTAGGTGGTGCATCAGGGGGAGTAGATATTGATACCTCTTCAGTTCCTACCCTACCTGATTCTGACTCAGTATTGCCGCCCCCTTCTTCCTTACCGATGACGGCAGCCTCTGTTTTGGAAATGTTTTCTGCCCTTACCTTGGAGATAAGGAAGGGATTTGCCGAATCATCTGCTAACCAGGCAGAGTTCAGAAATTATTGTCAAACACTAGACAGTAAAATTGATGGATTGACAATAAAGACTGGAGCCTTAGAGGAAACTGTGGGTGTCCACTCAATCTACTTAGATCAAGCGAAACTGGATATTCAAAAACTCACGAAGGAAAATCTGGCTCTCAGTGAGAGGATGGAGACTCTTGAAAATAATGCGAGGCGGGGGAACATTCATATTTTGAATGTTCCTGAAGGATCTGAGGGCTCAGATATCAAACAATATATTGCCTCCCTATTGAAGGAATCACTGGAATTGGATCTTACTACAGCAGAATTGTCGGCCGACATTCAAAGGATTCACAGGGATCCCTTTAAACTGAATCCTCAGAGGCCTAAGCCTCGTAAGATTCTCGTAAACTTTCATACTTACACCTTAAAAGAGCGTATCCTAAATTTGGCCTTGAAACAAAAATCCTTAGCTGGCAAGGGTTTCAACTTTCTAATTAGATCGGACCTCTCTAGGGTGACTCTTGAAAAGCAATGGGAATTTGGGAGGCGCCTAAATGCATTTAGGAATCTGGGAGCAACCGCTCAGCTTATGTTCCCGGCAGCTCTTAGGGTAATGCATAATAATAAGATGTTTAACATCCGGTCTGTCCAAGCAGCTGATGAGTTATTAATGGATCTGGGTAAGTGTACCTCTAAGGAATAATGGTTTCTTTTAAACATCAAAATAGACCATCTATTTAACTCTCTGCTTTCTTGATCTGAGAAAACTACATGTGAAACTTGAGTTTTTCCATCTCACTCTAGTACACTAGACAATGTGGCCATAATCTAGGCTATTCTCTTTTCTCTTCTTTGAAAATTTCTTTTTTTCTTTTTTCTTTTCTGACACATTTTAAATTAGGCGGTCCTTTTTCTGCAGGAGGCCAACCGATGGGGCACTATCTCCTGGACATTGTTCCGGTCAGATAATGCAAGGGTTCTTCACGGGGGGAAGGGCACTCACCATGGCTTGGTGAATGCCAAGGGGTGGCAAAAATATAAAAAAGTCCTCAATAACCTAATTAGCATTTTTAGGAATAGTAATTTGTATATTATTTACAATTGTTGTAAGGATGATATGATGGTGAGCTTATATACTCTTGCAGGGTATTGTCCTTTTATGCGCAATGGAATTCTGGAATTGAGATGAGTAGCATTGGTCTTTTTCCTGGAATGTCAATGGCCTGCGCTCCAACCCTCGAGCTAACAGAATCTTACAATATTTGAGAGACTTGGATGTGCAGGTCATTGTGTTGCAGGAAACCCATTTAACACATAGCGAAATGACCACTTTAACTAAAATGAACAGATGGATTGACTTTGTCGTAACCACTACTCAGACATATCACACTAGAGGGGTTGCGATTATCTTTAAGAAAAAAGCTAAAGCCAAGCTGACCTGGCAAGCTGTTGATCCGGCTGGGAGATGGGCCATGGCCTCAATACTTATGGCTGGGCTTTCAGTCACCATCGTCGGTTATTATGGTCCGAACCATGATGACCCATCTAGTTTAGAGACTGTTTTTTCGCAGCTATTAAATGTTTCAGAACATATAATATTGTCCGGTGATTTCAACATCGTGTTGGACCCTGTTCTGGATAAGACCCCTAATAATAGATCTTTGGTCTTGTCTAAGACTAGGTCCTTTTTAGGTCTCGGAACTGCGAACAGATTGCGAAGCAATCTGTCGTTCCGAGACTCTATTGTAATCATTCTCGGTTTCAAGGAGTCAAGGAAGACAGACAAGTGAGGTGCACGCGCAACCTTGGAACTGGGATCAGGTCGCGCGCGCCTCCTGTCTCCCATGGCTCCTTGGAAGCAGACTCACACGCACGCACACACACACACACACATACAGACCCCCCCCTCGCCGCGCATACACACACTCACCAAAACACACATACAGACACCCCCCCCCGCCGCCGCGCATACACACACGCACGCACACACAGAGACACCCCCCCCTTCCTACCTCGTCTCGGCGGGTCTTTGCACTCAGGGCCGGTCCTAGGCATGGGTCTCGCGCTCATGGGGCCCGCCGCCGCCGGCCCCGCCCGACATGAAAATGCGAAGCGCTGCGCGCACTCGTGCAGGCAGTTAAAGTGCCCCGTCACCGTGGTGCTGTGCGCAGACGGCGTTACGGCGTATCGCTTTGATGTGTGTCCCAGGGCCGCCAATCTGGTGGACCAATGACGGCCCTGGACATTCATTTTGGCCAGCCCCCGCGCGCTGTGCGCTGACGCAGCACGCACGCCGCACGCGCTCCCTGGCCTGTATGGAGTCGAGAGTATGATCTGCCGAGCCCGGGCCCGGGCCGCGTTGGCACAGACGTAACGTCTTCAGACTGTGACAGAGACAGATGGTAAGTCACGGCCCATGCCACTTTCACTTTTGTTAAGGAAATGGAAGGGCTGAGACCAGTCCGGTTCGTTGCTCCTGATTTTGTCAGTTTCTCACTCTAGTATCCCCGGCCGTCAACTCGCTCCTCGGCCCACCCTATAGCGTTATCCTTTTATCCTCCTACCGACGGACTCCCGCACCGTATCTACCTGCGGCTTCCATCAGTGTATGCGGGGTGTACACTCAGGAGACATTCAAGGAATCGTCCTGTATTAGTATATTGCGGGAACGCTTCCAAATGCTTGCAAACAAGTTGGACACATCCACCAGAACACCCGATGAATACCAGGGGGCTGAGTGCACCCATATCTGCTATGGGTAAAGGCTAGAGTGGGCGACCTGGCTATTTGGGGGTGCACCTTGAGTTGGAGAAGGGTTTTGTTTTACAGTACAAAATTTTGCTTGACACAATACTGCCAAATCAAACACACAATGCAATATACTGTACTATAGATGTATTTTTAAAGCTCGTCACACCTCGAATGAGACAGGTGCTGAAGCGCATTTGCACGTCTGTGGCAAGATACATTGTGCAGCTTGGATGGAAGACAGCGTGCCTGGTGTTGCTAGTAGTATGTTTTGGTGTCAAGCATGAGTGCCTGAGCCATGCTTTTATTGTACAGAAAATACTACTTTGTCAGTGATTTTTACAGCAACTCTATTTTATTTGATCTGTGTTTCGTGCACCATTTTTCATTTGGTGACAAGTAAACCTGTAGCTCACCAAAGATGACGCAGAGGCCTTCTTTCCAGTCATTGGTCATCAGAGGGTATTTTTCAAGTGTGAAGCTTTGTGCAAGGAATTAGTGCCTGTAAATGAAGGTCACTGGGCCCACTCGATCTGAGTAGAATTTGCACATGCACTTTTGATGACGGAACAGGAAAGGGGCCTCCCTCGTTTTGCTCTCTGGCTCCTGATTCAAAGTGGGTGCATATATATATTTTTCATTGTCAGTTTGAAACTTTCAGATACACTTTCTTTCTGCGCTGAGCCAAAATGAGAACTGTCTGTGAAAGTTGACACTTTTCTAATTATCAAGAAATAATTGGAATTTTCGAATGTGTTCTTCTTCATCAAAGCAGCTGTTTTGCCTTCTCTCTTCAGGCTCTGCGTGATGTATCATGGACTTTCCGAAGTTCTACTGAACTCTCAGAAGGCTCTTTTACAGATTTAAAAAAAACAGGCTATGATTCAAGGACGCCCACAGTGCAGACGTCCGAGTGCGGCAGGGCCGACTAGATTCGGGTGTGGCCTGCGGTCCTCACTCGTCCTCCCAGTTTGAAGTAGCTGGTGAGCAGACAGGACGGTGCTAAAATGAAAAGAGCAAACACTCCTAAATCAAGGATTCAACAGATTAGTGTAGTATGAAGAAGTGGTGGAAATGAATGGAAGATAATTAAATAGAAAGAAAGAGGGAACCAAGGTATTGAGCTAAACAAAATCATGGGCAGCCAGAGGCTCAATGTAAGTCAAACCAACACCAGAGGCACCTTTTTTATATATAACTGCCGTGTTCCTGAAATTTTACTCGGCTTTCAGCAATTACGATCAAAGCATTTTTAGCCACAGGATTTAATAGCATAGCAAAGGAATCACGGGAAGGGGAGCCTTTGAGATCACCCGACTTCCTTTTTGTTTCTGTGCCTTTTTGTGCCTTATTCACCAGCCTTCACTCCCCCGTCTCTACGTCTTATAACCTCTCTGCTCTACTGTTTGATTGTCCTACTTTTGGTGGAGTGGTTGCCATTGACGAGCGGGGCTAGGAAGAACATTGCAGAGGGACATTCTGTGGTAGCATGGTGAAGTATTTCCAAAGTTAACACAGTGGTGAGACCATGTGTAAAAAGAAAAAGGTAACCATGTTGTTCCTGCTTACATTTCATTTCACATGCTTTACTTACTTGCATTCCCTATGAGTGTTTGCTTTTTCTAGGATGTACATTTTTTTTTAAGGCAGCATATTGCTCTTGTCTAGTGCGTAATTTAAATTGAGCCACATCTAGGTGTTTATGGCGGGTCAGTGAAGTGCAAGTTTCTCTCAGTGGGGGAGAGGATGTGGCACTGTGGTCAGAGGGAGCTGCTGAATTTTGTACGCATGCCAACAGTCTCTGCAAAGATGTTTCCTTATTAGTAGCAGTGGAACATACAAATGCAGCAATGAGAAAGGTGACCAGTCAACCTTTGCAAAGGGCCCTCGACTTCACAGCAGCACAAGTCACATTTTTTAGTAACTTTTGATCCGTTTGGGCTATAAACAATATATTAGTTAAAATCCTCATATTATGCAGCAGATTCTGTATTATGTGGCAAATATGCATGCTGGGAGTTGTAGTTTGACACTGTCCAATAAAGGTTGGGCTTTGCAAGATACTGATATCCACATTAGTTTGCTTCAGTGATGCCAAATAACTAAGATCAAAAGTCCTGCGAATTCACTTTCTGTGAAGTCACTTCTTGCGACGCAATATGTAATTAGAGGGGCCTCACATCTTCCCTTTCGCCCGGGGCCTCAGAAGGCTTAGGACCGGCCCTGTTTGCGCTCCATGGTGACGTTCGCCAAATGAGGGTGAGCACTGGGCAGACTGTCTTGCACAAGGACGGGCAGGTGCACAGTCGTCTACAGGCCCCCAAAAAGTCACAGTCGCGTGCCGTCTCTGCCTCTCACGCGGCCGTACATGCGCGCTCTCCTCGCCCTGCCACTGGAGCTTCTCGCCTGGATTGCGTGCCAGTGCTCGCGCGCAGTCGCCGTCCACGGCTGCGCGCGCGCCCCCGCAGCTGAGGCAGCAGGCCTAAGGTCGCCGGTACGTGGGCAGGCCTGTCAAGTGTCACGCATCAGGCGTATACCAGCAGCTGAACAGTTATAGATCTGCTCTGCCTCTCTCCGACGCAGTGGTTATTACAATGTTACCGACTAACAATCTGTTTGGCTGCTGTGCTGCTGAAATCCGGCTCACGTCCTCCTGGAACAGGAAGTGAGGTCGGTGACCAGAAACGGTGGGGCCAGCCTGGGGATTCGACTGGAGGAGTAAGTTGCAGCTGTGTCGTCCGGTCGGCGCCCGGCGTCCCTTAAACAGTCTTACTTCTGAGACTGTCTGAGTCAAGTGCGCTGCTGCTAGGCCTGCGCAAGAGGGGCAATAATTTAATAAAATCCGGCCCGGCCATATTATCAAACCGGCGGGATGCCGACACAGCATGATCGACCACCTGCTGGCAGTCACACTTGGGGTCAGTCAGCACAGCCGCCGCATGAAGACCAGGCACAGCGGGGGAGACTGCACGCAGTGCTGCACAGCCGTATGGCTCAGTCAGGGTCTGTTGAGGCCGCCGGAACCCCTGTGGGCACAATGGCTGAGCACGTGGTGACTCGCAGCAACACCACAGCAGTATTGATCTTGTAGACCCGATGGACGGACCCCACCGGCGCCACCGGCCTGGCTGCTGAATTTGAACCACGCCAGCCCGGGCCGTCAGAGTGGTTCAGCAGCAGAGTCTCGTCGTCAGAGTCCTGTGAAGCAGATAAGGAGTCAGGACAGCTGATCGGTCTGGATGAGTCTATTGCTGGAGGCGGACCGGGCGGCAAACTCGCATTACCACGACCCGCGGTGACTCAAGGCCTGAGCCTGCCTGTAGCAGGCCTTGCAGATCAGAGTCGCTGCCTTTAATTATGGAGCGCTGCACCAAAATAAAACGGCAGACATTGGTTAACCATTCAGGGAGCCCGGCAACTAACCTGCTGCCCCTGAAGGTGTCTAGGCACTTGATCTCATTATGGTAAGACAACTTTTTTCTGAGTTGATATTGTGACGTATGTACTGAGATGTGCTAACTTCGAGGTTTGCGAGGGAAAGGTTGGTGTTTTTCCCGAATAGAATTCCGGTACAGTGTACAGTGACTCTTTCCTAAATGAATTGAAAACAATTGAAAACAAAATCTGTATTATATTAGCTCGTCTGATTTTCCATTTACAATCCTGAAGCACTGTAGTACTGAAATTCGTAACATGCATTAGTGTCATTGAGCAACATAATTTAATTTAAAAAGTACTTCTTCTTAAATACATGTGCAAGAAACTATCTAAAACAGTTCCCGGTATATTTTATCGCCGCGGCCTAGGCAACAGCTGTAGCCCAACATCAGTCCATAGACCTGAATGTACCTGAACTAATTTTTCTCTTGAGTGCATCTCTTTTATTCTCTCTCTGTGATGGACTGTCTGGCTGACAGCTCTTACCTATGTATGTGCTACAGTACATATATATAGCTTTCTTTGTGCTTAGGACTTATCTTCAACGATACAAATGGGGAATGTCATTTCTGAATGGCCATTAGTCTCTAGACACTTTACACATAACTTTTTCTGACTTTAATATTTGTTCCAGGATTTTGTGTTTAGGATTGTGGAGTCCTCATCTGGGGAACTGATAAAGAAGTGCTCCTCATCCCAAAACGTATGGTGGATTAATAAACAAAATATATGAAACTCCACACCCATTTTGTTGCCTGTGTGAAACTTTAACCATTTCTCTTGGTCTGTCGGCGTCTGCCATACCTTTGCATTGTCTCATGAAGGGACATACTGTTTAACACACAACAGCATCCAGGCTGTAACCTATGTGTGCCTCAGCCTCACTCACCTGAGCATTGCACAATGCAGAGTGTTTGTGGCCACCGTCCAATCAGATTAAAAATGCACTAGGTTAGTTCCCTTCCCTTTCTAGAGATTTGCAGCTGTTTTAAGATCTCCTTAGAATTTCTTGTTGTTCAAATGGATGTAATTTCTGATATTTATAGGTTTCTCTCATCTTCATTGCTTGATTTTGCTCGGTAAAAAGTGTCACTCATAGTCGTTGAAATGTCACTCATTATTACCGTGAAATTATGAAAATGTCACACATAGCAATCTGAAACCTTGGCAGCTATGCGTGGGGAGAAGCGGGTTGCTTTGCTAATACCCAAGCGTGCAGGCTTGCATGGTTGTGCAGGGCCCAGTGCTCCTAGTCCTTTGTGTGTTCTTGCTGGCTGGGCTTGCTGCCTTTTGGCTTTGCTGCTTGGACTTGACTACCTTTGTTTCCATTACTTTGGCTGGACTTCTCTTGGCTAGGCAGCTTTGGGCTTCCTGCGGGCTCTCTCTCTACAGGGGTCACAGTTCTCTCATTGATCCCAGCGCCTTCTCCACGGGGGCCGTAATGCTGCACAGTGTCCGATAGTGGCCCCACCCGATCCTGCCAGCTGATTCAGCAGCATATGAGCAGGTATGGCTGTAGCTCGGCACCTCTCGGGAATTCTCCTGCCCACATGGTAACAGCTACGGGGGGCGTAACACAGGCCCCCACAGCACGTCTAGCAGGACACTACAGAGTTAAGAGCATGTTCTGTTTGCAGGTGAGAATTACCCCCAGGCTGGGATTAAAGCAGTAATTGGGGCACAGACAAAAGGGACTCTGCAGGTCAGCAGCAGGACAGAGGAATGTTAAAGTTTCCATGTATGTTTCCCAGCAAAACAAAAGTATATGTGTGATGACTGACCATGTTTTTAAGATCAAAATTACTCCACCACGCATTGTAATGGTGGCAGAAGGATATACCCAAACAGTCAATAGAAAGACAGTGAGACTGAAACACCCTTCAGTGCTGAACCAATATGTGATTGACAATATTTTAAGCCATTGACTAAAGGGTCAAGAGTGAAAGAAGGCAATGGCTAAAGGAAGATGACTAAATACTCACTGCATTCTTCTCATATCGTGCTGAGACATTCAGTTGGATAGAAATTTGAGGATTGACCTTTCTGCTGCTATGGTATTTTGGTGCAATTAGTGTTGCAATATTAAGCAATGCCAATAGCTCAAACTTAATTAACCCGAGACCTATTGCATTGTAAATGCTTGTTGTTAGATGCCATGAGGCAATATGGTTTTGTTGACATCTGGCGACAAAGGTCGGGCCAACAACAAGGGGTCTCTTTTCGAAACCTCAAATATCATCATAAGTCAAGGATAGACTTTATTTTAATAACTCAAAGACTGGCTGATTCTGTTAACGTAATAGATTACCTTCCTTCTCATCTTTCCGATCATTCGGCGATAAAACTGGAATTAGGTCTCCGTTCTAAGAAACCGTCTAATACATGGTCTTTTGATCGGTCATTCCTCGCCAATGATGAAGATATCTTATATCTTAAATTGGAGACACGGAATTTTTTCTTATCAAATAATGGCTCAGCTTCACTCAGAATTATCTGGGATTCTTATAAAGCTACCTTAAGAGGGCTTATAACTGCTAAAGTTGCTTATCGTAGGAAAAATTATGAAGAAAAAATTTCCTCTATTGAAGCAGAAATGGCCCGTGTCCAACACGATATCGATTCTAGTAGCGCAGCCTCCGGGGCTATCTTAGATCCTCTTCTAGATCAACTGCGGATTTTAAAGGGGAACCTTGCATATATCTTAAACCTGAGAACTCAGCAGAGATGGGAAGCCAGCAAGCTGGCTCATTTTGAATATAGTGAAGGTGCCGGTAGGTTACTGGCTTGGAAGACCAAAGTAGACCAGGTCCGGAACAACATAGCATCCATAAAAGTAGGAGATAACATCTATTCCTCAGATGATGATATTAGGACAGCTTTCAGGGAATTCTTCCAAGAGATATATCAGGAGGACAAGGTTATTACATCTGACGCCATTAATAGCTGGTTGAATAATATCACTTTACCCTCCTTTTCATTGGAGCAATCACAATATTTGGATGAGCCTATTACAGAAGAAGAGGTGACATCAGCGATTAGGAAGGGTAAGAAAGGGAAGGCATCGGGACCGGATGGGCTGCCATCCGAATTATATAAAATCCTGGAATTAGAAATTGTTCCCTTCCTTACGATTCTGTTCAACCAAATCCTTGCAGAAGGAGCATCCCCACCTACATCATGGGATAACGCCTCGATCACTCTTATTTTAAAAGCTGGTAAACCTAAAGAGTCTTGTGGTTCTTATAGGCCAATGTCCATTTTGAATGTGGATTATAAGATCTTTACCACAGTTTTAGCAACCAGACTGGCCTCTATCGCCCCTTCGGTCCTTCACTCGGACCAAAAGGGGTTTTTGAAAGGCAGGCAACTTTATGAACTCACCTACGATCTGATTGAAGCCATAGATATGGCAACAACAAACAATCTACCATTGGCTGCCCTTACGCTAGATGCAACCAAGGCCTTCGACAGGGTCAATTGGGGATACCTGTCGGAGGCCCTGGCCAAGTTTGGTGTGGGGGAAAAATTCCGCAAAGTGATAGGCCTCTTGTATGGCAATCCATCTGCCTGCCTCCTAGTTAATGGCGACCTGTCGAGCCCTTTTTCCATCTCTAGGGGAACCCGGCAGGGGTGCCCGCTCTCTCCCTTGCTTTTTGATTTTTACATTGAGCCTTTTGCGCAACATCTAAGGGAGGAGACCATTATTAAACCATTTTGCTATCAAGGTTGGAGGAGGAAGGTAGCATTATACGCCGATGACGTGTTAATATTAACATCTGAGGTAACCACTGCTCTTCTGGCAATCCTGAAATTGGCTAACGCATTTGGACAAATTTCGGGCTATGAGATTAATGCCGCGAAGACGGAAATGCTCATATGGAATGACGAGAATGCTGTAACCGAGATGCAAGCAGGCAACTCTTTGCGTTATCTAGGCTTGACGATATTTAAGGATATCAATAAACTTGTCCAAGTAAATCTATCTTCAGTTCTTAAAGAGTGCCGCAAGCTTCTCCAATCATGGTCACATTTGCCCCTTTCATTACTCGGCAGAGTTAATCTTATAAAAATGACCATCCTTCCAAAAATTTCTTTTTTATTTAACACTATTCCTTTATATTTTGATCACACCATCTTAACTAAATTCCAAACCAACATCTCATCTTTTATTTGGAATAACCATCTCCCACGTATTGCGTGGAAAAAATTAAGACGGCGACGCGATAAGGGAGGTCTAGCGGCACCAGACTTAAAAATTTAGGCATGGGCTTTTCAACTATCTCATTCTCGGATGTTGTTGAAGGCTCCTGTAGGTTCTGGGGTAGGCCTTATGTATGCGGCTATGCTGGATGGGGAAAATATTAATCGTTCTGGTTTTCTTTTTAAGTTTGGCAATCCTAAGTTCTTTAAAAAAATTAAACTGAAGATTTTACAAGGGCTGGCTAAAACTTGGGCGGATATCACGAAATCTATAAAACTAAACTATCTTTGCGAAAAAACTCTGTTGTGGGGGCTACCTGAAGTTCCTACTTGGCTTGAGGATACTCTAGCTATCCCTCTCAGACAGGCAGGTCTGGATGTCTGGGGAGACCTCTTTTTCGAGGGGGACCTACTGTCATGGGAACACTTGCAGGCTAAGGTTGGCCCCAACCTTTCAAGACTCAAATATCTACAGATTCATGGTTGGACTGTGGCCTACAAATTTTTTTTCGCTAATAGGAACCAACCTAAACTTGGAGGCCACAGCCAATTTGTCTCCGACCTAGTAGTCTGTGAGCCAGTAAAAAAAGAAGTATCTAAATGGTATAACTTCATTCTAGAGGAATCGGATGCAGACTTTACTCTACCAGAGTCAACATGGGGCCCCGTGGTGATGGAGCAAAATTTACAAAATCTTTGGAAAACTTCTTTCGAACTCTTGTGGAAGATTGTTAAACCATCCTGGCTTCGCAGAAACCACATCTTTACCCTCCACAGGGCATACTATTCCCCTCTTAGGTTATCTAAGTTTGTAGGAGGAGAGCTAGTGTCCTGCGCTAGATGTGGTTTGACTGCTGCACCGGACACACACATGTTTTTTGAATGCCCACTATTAACTACATACTGGGAGGACATCAGAAAGTACCTTACAGAGTCATTGGGCAGCCCGGTTATTATAGATCTTCCTTTAGTGATATTTGGTGTATCAGAAGGTCTACAATATCCAGCCAGGTCTCTAGTATTCTATGCTACTATGCTATGTTGCTTGCAAGAAGGGAGATATGCAGAAAATGGAAAGACCCTTTACCACCCACATTTAGGGATTGGCAACCTTCACTCTTGCAGACCTCCCGCATGGATCTAGCTAGATCTGGCAATTATAGCAAAAGGATGTTTTGGTATCTACTTTCTTGGCTCCATTGATTCATCCGGGGTTTTTTTTCTTTTTTTTTTCTCCCCGGGTCTTATGATTGATCTCCTAAGGTACTTAATCATTTGGTACCTAAGGTACAGCCGCTAACCGGTTCATGCCCGGTCACATTTGGCTGCGAAAATCACCCCAAGGTTTGCCGCAGATCGGTAATTCAGTGACTTGGTGCCTACTTGGAATCTGGACGACAGCTGAGGGTAAAATGGCCCCCAGAAAACTCGTGCCCCTCCAAGTTTTTGTAATAAACTGAGACAGCTGTCTTTCTACAAGTTCCTTTTGGCACGTTGTCTATATGGTGGTTATGAGGACAAACAAAAAAAAAACAAAAAATAAAATGATCTCGGATTTATCCGAGTTGCATTTGAGCTGTTTCGTCATAAGCCACTGAAAAACCCTGATACCAACACCATTAAAGTCTAATCCTTTTTCGCAGGTGAAAAGCAATTGCGTATCATCCGCATAGGATATGATCTTTGTATAAACGTGTATGTGTAGAGCACAAATCTAGTATGGAGCAGTGAAGCGCTGCATAGAGGGTGGTGGCTTACAAAGTTCAGATGTATGAAGGAGGAATAGCATTGAAATGTCAACATTTAGGGCCCAATTATGAGTCTGGCGGTCCGAGGATTGCCAGGCTCGCATGGGCGTGGCAGTGGGGGTCCAGCCGCCGCCACACCAGTAGTCAGACCGCACCATTACGAGTTGGGTGGTCGGACCGCTCTGTGAGTGTTGATTCCGCCTGGGAGCCTCCATTCCCTGGAGGTGCCACTGCAGTGAGAGGACGCAATACGCTTAGAGGGACAGGCACTGTCCCGCAAAGCATATTACGAGTTTCCTCTTCACTGGCGGTGACATGGGGGTTCCTCCTCTATGTCAACTCTTGTGGAGAAGAAACAATGGGGGCCCTACAGGGATACCAGTGCCTCCTCCTCTTGCGCATGCACACAGGGGGGCATAACATGCGCCCCCCTGTGTGCATGCACAACAGTTCCTGCATGGCATGGACTTTTCAGTCCATGCGGTGCAGGAACCTAGTAAGGCATTCCCATTGTGGCTCCTTTTTCTAAGGCACCGTGCGCTTTGAAAGAGGCACCGCCCTGGGAAAACCACGCCACCCGCCCCCGACTACAAATAACTTGTAATCTGCTGGGTGAGCAGCGGCAAGTCTCGGCGGTGAGTGGGTGCAGTGGTGGAGTACCGCCCACCCTTACACCGCCGAAACTCGTAATCGGGCCCTTAGTGTTCTTTGAAGAGTTGATTTTTCATTTTTTTTTCCTGACTGAGGGCATAGATGCAGAAGGTCTGTTTCTTTTGTGTGTTGTGCATCTATGCCTCAGGTCTGGCAATGTTCTAGCCCTGAGCGAGGCACATGTTCACAGTGAATCATATTTCAGTATCTCTGCACCAAGGAGACCCGGAGAATTTGTAGGACAGTGTAGCCTTCTCCACAGATAAGAGGGAAAAGTAGCTCCCTTTCTGGCTATAATTCCCACCCCAACTACCCGTGACAGTCAGAGAATGATCTGCCCTAGCTAGACTGCCAGGAACAGCAGAAACAGACGTCTAAGGGACCCTCAGATGGATGATTTCACAATGGATCTCCAACCACTTCTGATGTCATCAAGCAAACATTGCAGAGTGCCTATTGTTGGTGATTGTAAGAGATGCAGAACTGAGAGAAGAGACTACACTGGATGAGCCCTTTAAATTTCACAAACCTTGGATGGGTGCAGGATGGGCCAATGTGTATTCCTGGTAGCAAAAAACGTAGGTAGTTCAAGGGCATATAGTTTGTTAGCTGATTATTTCAAATCAGACGTTCTTTAAGGGTATTTGGGGCTAGATGTAGGTAATCCCAATTTACCTATTCTTAAATACCGAATTTTACCGATTCGGTATTTAAGAATAGGTACATGGGATGTAGATAAATTTCCAGTAAAAATGACCGAATCGGTAAGATTCTGTATTTACCGATTCGGTAATTGCCATTCATTCCTATGGGCCTGGAGGGACACATTCAAGGGTGCCAGGGTGTCACTTTGACACCCTGTTGCACCCCTGAATCGTGCTTGTGTGCAGATGTGGCACACATATGTATGTCTGCCACATGGCACAGTTGAAAATGCACAGATTTGCATTTATAGTTGGTGGTAAATAACGAATCCTAAAATGGGAAAAGCACTCATTTGAGTGCTCCCTACATTTCAAATTCGGTAATTTACCGATTCGGTATTTTAAGGAATCGGTAATTTACCGATTCTTTAAAATACCGAATCGGTAAATTACCGAATTTGCAATTTAGGCCACCTACATCCCAAATGCCCAATACTGGTCGGTAACGGCCGAAATTCGGTCATTTCGGCCGTTACCGACCGGTATTGGGCAACCTATTTCTGGCCCATAGTGTTTTAGCTGATTATTTCTAGTTAATGCTGCATTGATATCCTTTGTGCTTTGCACGCATGGGTTCGCATCCCATCCTTATCGCCAATGTTCAGTTCACTTCACAGAAGAAGGTGACAGAGACTCAATAAAGTGAGGTTAGGTTCTTTAATAAGTTACACGTATCTGAGACACCAACCAGCCACAGCAATCTTCAACAGCAAAGAACCCTCAACTGCAAAGATAAATCCTAGAAACCAACTGTACTTTCTAACATATGCGGTCATCACAGGTGTACAGAATACCGCACACGTCATTTACTAAAACACCTCAAGCAAGGGAGGGACAGCTGCATCTCTCTTGATCCTCGCTCAGCAGTGTCATAGAGGGCTGGCTGTCATGTTTTTCTCAAAGTACCTGATTTAAAAGGGACTGATGTTTCAAAAGGCAATTTTCCTTCGTTATGATCGCTGCAGAAAGTGCAGATCAACATTTCAGGGTCTACAGAACCATAACAATGTTTATAGTTTTATTGTGTCTTAAATTTAGGCCATGATGGTAAAACTTTCCATTAAGCCTATCCACCTAACGTTCATACCTGGTGGTCCTTTGTATTCAGTACATCCCCACGAATATATGACGTTGCAATGCAAACAATTACAACGCATGCTTTTACAACATGTTTTTTACATCGCAACTACCAATACATTGCATAATTTTACAACGCATGGCATTACAATGCATTTTTAAAAAGTACCATTACAACGCCTACCATTACAACGCATACCATTACAGAGCCTAATAATTTTAGGGCAACAGTAGGAAAAGTGTTGGATAGCGTAGGGGTAAAAATTACTATTCCCATCTACCCCAAAACCCATACCCACCGTAAAACAAAAAAATCTCCATTACTTACCTTATAATGCGTTGTAATGGCATGTGTTGTAATGGTATGTTCTGTAATGGCATGCGTTGTAGTGACATGCGTTGTAATGGCATGCGTTGTAAAAGCAGTGGGATGTAATGATTGCGTTGTAATGGATGTTTCCCCATCCCGACATTGAGCACTCAATAAAGCAGCTGTCCCTACTTTTCTCTGAAAGACCTTTAAAGAGGGGGTTCTAGCAAGACATCCCAATTAGTCAACTGTGATCCTAACACACATTAAGAAAGCCCCATGTGTCATCCTGTACCATCCATATACAGTAAATGCACCTGCAATCACCAGCACAAATTAAGCACTGAATTCTATGCTCGCAGCTTCCTTACTCAGCTTGATTCCTCGTGGGACTCCATTTTTTCGAACTAATGCTGTGACCGAGGGCATCAATTCCCAGCTCTCCCTGGCTCAGATATCCCTCCACTCCTGGAAATGGACCATCGAGGTGGCGGATGCCATCCATGGAGAAGGTTGAGGATGATTATTGCATTATCATGCACTCCAGGAGAAACTCAAAGGTTCAAAACCAGGCTGCCAGAGCGAGCCTGAATCTTCAGAGAGGTCATATAAAGACTTCCCTGAACGCGCTTCACAGGCTCGCAGAGGAGGAGTCAAATTCATGCTTGTCAGTACGGTACACAGCCTATAGGTGGCAAAACCCTGTGAGCCTACAAGATCAGCCATCTTACTAAGAGCCATTGAGGGCAATTATGGTAAACTGCTACACACTCGATCTATAGGAGTCCTCAAACAATGACAGCATAGAGGAAGATCTTGGACTCCCAGGGTCTGAGGATGTGGAATGACCTTTGTCTCCCAGGGTCTGAGGATATGGAATGATTCTGGTAGTCCAGGGTACGAGGAAGTGGAATGACCCTAAGAACCCAGGGTCTGAGGAAGTGGAATGACCCTAAGAACCCAGGGTCTGAGGAAGTGGAATGACTCTAAGAACCCAGGGTCTGAGGAAGTGGAATGACCCTAAGAACCTAGGGTCTGAGGAAGTGGAAAGACCCTGAGAACCCAGGGTCTGAGGAAGTGGAATGACCCTAAGAACCCAGGGTCTGAGGAAGTGGAATGACCCTGAGAACCCAGGGTCTGAGGAAGTGGAAAGACCCTGAGAACCCAGGGTCTGAGGAAGTGGAATGACCCTGGTCTACCATGATCAGACAATATGGAATGATTCTGGTCTCCCAGGGTCTGAGGACGCGGAATGACCCTGGGAGCCCAGAGTCTAAGGATGTGGAATGACCTTGGGAGCCCAGGTTCTGAGTAGGTGGAATGACCCAGGAAGCCCAAAGTCTGGGGATGTGGAATGACCCTGGTCTCCCAGGGACAGACGATGTAGAGTGATTCTGGTCTCCCAGCGCCTGAGGATGTGGAATAATTCTGGCAGCCAAGATGTGGAATGACCTTGGTCTCCCACGGTCTGAGGATGTGGAATGACCTTAGGAGCTCAGTGTTTGAGGGTGTGGAATGACCCTGGGAACCCAGGGTTTAAGGACATGGACTGACCCTGGAAGATCAGGGTCAAAGGACGTGGAATGACCCAGCAGCCCAGGGTTTGTGGATATGGAATGACTTTGGGAGCTCAGGGTCTGTGGACGTGGAACCCTGAATCCAAGCCAGAGGGTTTCATCAAACTATATATGTTGAATGAAGAATTTGAAAATCAAACTGTTCGGTCTTGTTTATGATTGAACCCAAAACTTGCATGCTTTGCTTGAAGTATACAAGATTGCGCATCCCCTTCACAGATTCCACTCAGATATTGCTGACTTGTCTCTGTGATCCAAACTTAGAAAGGCAAAATATAATCCTTTACAAAACTCCTAAAAATAACTAAGAAATAAATTTGTATTGTTGTTATTATTATTATCGTTATTATTATCAACAAGAATGGTAATATCAATAACAACAATAGTATCACTATTACTGTTATTATGATTATTGATATTTGATTATTATTATTATTATTATTGTTGTTGCTTTGTTGTTACTATTATTATTAGTGGTATTAACAACCGCTACCCCTCCGTGCTATGCCTTTTTTTGGCTATTTGGAGTAGTTCACGCTTAGGCCCCTGTAACGTTCTATCCACATAAGGTATCCATGCCAAATTTGCATCCTGTTCTTCCAACAACTTCAGGATTCTAAAGGTACCCAGGGTGGTGTGACTTGCGTGGATCTTGTAACATTTTTCTACCCAGAATCCCTTGCAATCCTCAAATATAGCTGAAAAAAATCACATTTTTCTCCCCTTTCTGTGTGAGAAAGTTGTGGGATCATCGAGCTGACACAAATTTCTAGCGTTCCCCCAGGTCTTCCGATAAAAATGGTCACTCACTTGTGTGGGTGGGCCAAGTATCCGCTCTAGGGAAAGGGCCCAAAATGCATTGTGGAGACATTACAAAATGACCTGGTTTTGCAGGGGGGCACCTGCGTTTTTGGTCCCAGGCTCGACAGCCATCTAGGAAAACATAACAAAAAAGGTGTGGGGGCTTTGACAGGCCCATTCTGGGCAGCCCCACACTCTATGTATACGAATAAAACTATTATCTGGTGCATAGTGGGCCTCCTGGGGGGTGCAGAAAGACTTTTGTATTTTTGAGGGGGAAGGGTGGGGGCACTGGCATACCCATTCCTGGGCAGCACCTACCCCTGACATATAAAAAGAGAATCCCTGGTGTCTAGGGTGCTTTCTGCCCAGCCCCCCGGTGCAGATTGGGGGCGACTTCCCCATCTATTACCCGGGGGGGGGCAGAAAGACTGATTATGTCAAATTTTTAATGGGGGAGCAAAGGCGCTTGCCCAAGGTGCCGCTCTGCCCTCCCTGGTGCCTTGTGGGTGGCTCCCTTCTTGGGGATCTCTCCGTCCTGGGGAGATCCTCAAGTAGGGAGAGATTCTCCCCTTTCCAATGATACCCCTCCCATGTGATTCAGTGCTCGGGAGGATGAGATATCCCAACGAGCACCGAATATCTGAAACTGAAACAAGACGATCGGGTCATTTCAGTGTCAGTTTCATATGTAATGACGTCAGCCCGCCATGCGGGGTAGTCCTTACATAAGACAAAAAATGTCTTCGAGAGGTTGGGGAAGCTTTTTCTCACCTCCCGAGGCAAGAATAAAAAAATGGAAGAAAGAAGGAAGCTAACGCACATCTAATTTTCATTTTAAAAAAGATATCAGAACTCAGGGGCATATTACCAACGATTAGCGATATTTATCGCTAACGAGGCTTAGCAACACATTTTTTAACGCTAAGCATCGCCGGAAATTATCGCAGAGATAACTTGCTATTAGCAAGGTTTATCTCAGAAGTGATAAAAATCCTCGCGCTAACTGCCAAATGAGAGATTATCGCTGGAAAACCAACGATAATCTCTCGAAGTTTGGCGTTAGCTTGATGAGAGGGGCTCACAAACTTAGCCATGATATCCACCTTTCATAGGATATCATGGCTAAGTCAGGAAAATACCAGGTTTAAAAAAAGCAGAGCTAACCGCGGTTAGCGCTGCTTTTTTTATCACTAACTGGGTTAGCGAAATCCTTGCTAATAGGAGAAATGTCGCTTAACAACATTTCTCCTATTATTTTTCTCTGGAACGCCCCCTTTGCATCTCATTAGAGATGCAAGGGGAAGCGTAGAGAAAACGGGTGCTAACATGCGAATTTGAGTGTTAGCACCCTGTTGCTGATAGGGAGATAATTTTATTTCCGTTTTCTTAGCTTTTAAAGCCAAAAAAGCGGAGATAAATCCCTTGATATTATGCCCCTCAGGGGCATATTACCAACAACTAGCGATAATTATCGCTATGTTGGTTTAGCGGCGATATTTTTATCGCCGAGCTGCGGCGATTTTTATCGCTTAGGAGCCTTGATATTATCAAGTTTTATCTCCTAAGCGATAAAAATCGGCCGAATTGCATGAATATTGCTGAAAAGTCAGCGATATTCATGCATTACCGAGCTAATGCTCTTAGCCATGTTATCCACCTATCATTGGATAACATGGCTAAGAACTGCTCATAGACAGGTGTTAGCTTTTGGAGATATTCGCGCTTAGCGCGAATATCTCCAAAAGTTGGTAATAGGAGATAGCGATGTTAGCGACTGTTTCCAGTCGCTAACATCTTGGCACGCCCACTTTGCATGTCATTAGTGATAAATATCACTGACATGCAAAGCGGGGCCCAAGATGGTCGCTATCTCCTACTAGCTGTCGCTAACTGGTGTTAGCGAAAGCTAGGTAATAGGGAGATAATCTTATCTCCGCTTTCTTGGCTTTTAAAGCCAAAAAAGCGGAGATAAATCCCCTTGATAATATGCCCCTCAGTTCCTACATGTCAACAAAAATAGCATTGTGGTAGGACTTTCACGAGGAGAGTAGAGGTACTTACCCATAAGTAACTGAAAGAAATGTCAGAACCTTCGGCAGATAATTAAATATTTTTGCAAAATTAAGTTAATTGTGTAAAGTTACTGCTAGTAGTTGTCCACATGTTCTTCGCCACCAGATTGGGGATCTCTCTATGGTAATGTATAGGGAAAATGTAAAAAGCTTATTGAAGTTTAACAAAAATAGTTAAAATATATGTATGTTAAATGTTCATGCAAATTAAATGTATGCATTCATTTTAATTGTAGAACAAAATAAACAAAATGCTATGGCACCAGTAATGTAATTTTAAATAAAATATAAAATTCATTTAGCTACATTAAATTAAAATAAATCAAATTATTGTCTACAGTTTAAAAAAATCCTACCCAAAGTAAAATGTTTATATTTATAAATTACAATAATTTAGGTACAAAATTAATTGAAATTAATTGAAGTGTTTTAAATGAATAGTTAGATTAATTTTTAATTTAAAAAAGTTATTATAATATTGAGTCATAAACGCATATTTATTAATATAAAAATAATATATTAAATGAAAGGTGTATAATTTTACAAAATTGAAATAATTTAATTTATTTTAACATTATTTACTAGTGGGTTGTATTTAAGTCCCTACCTCCGAAATTTTCTATGGGAGCGTGCTGAAGTACTAGTGATTGGTCATGGGTGGTGCTTCACTTTCTCTAGGTTTAAGCGAGCACTGTTTTGGGTAATTTATAGTGGTAGTAACTTTTGAAATGCAGTTTATGACTTACTCTTTTATGGGAGGGTGTCTGTCCCCCCCTAAACCCCTCCATACTACTTCCAATCCCCTTCCCATTTAGTAGTAAGTATTCCTAATTTTTCCAGACACTCACCCTGGTCCATCCCATATTTGCTACTAAGCCATAACCATAGATCTATGAGGCCCTCCCAGTAGACAAGATAGGAGGGGTGGAGATTTACACTCGTAGGTTTGTGAGTTGCATTTTGCGGTAAGTAAGTTGTGCTACTTTAGCACTAATGTGTATACTACAAAATGCAGTTAGTGTACCGGGCCCAATGTGTTTATTCATAATTACCAGGTGTGATATATGAATGAATGTTGGTAAGAAGTATATGAGGCTGATTCAGGAACTCAAGTATGAGAAGTGGTAATACAGGAGTACTCTTTTACATACTCCTACATGCCTTTGTGAATCAGCCTGAGACTTCAAACTCCCAACTGGTAAAACTGAAAAGAGGGCATCGTCCTTTCTGCATGTACTGATCATATATGAATATTCCACAAATATTTCCATTTCATTTGTTTTGGGGCCAGTTCACAAAAGTATACAAAAGTACCTAAGGTACTGACGTGCAGTCAGGAGCTGGAGACTGGAGAAACCAGGGGGAGGCCAGGAGCCACTGACTAGGTGTAGATGACCAGGGTCGGACTGGGACTGACTATAGCCTGAGGCACCAAGTAAAAGTGGCCCCAATTAGTGAATTAGCTAAAAGAAATTGGCCCATGTTTGCAACTCGGTGAAGTT
The DNA here is from genome assembly GCF_964261635.1 of Lissotriton helveticus. Lineage (NCBI taxonomy): Eukaryota > Metazoa > Chordata > Amphibia > Caudata > Salamandridae > Lissotriton > Lissotriton helveticus. The sequence continues at coordinate 144,078,598 of NC_136063.1, read as the reverse complement.
TTGTTTTGTAATTTTGAGAATTGAAAATCGAACCAGATTTAAAGCCTTGTGCTTTATGCATAAAATTAAACTTGGTATAGCTCCTCAATACTTAGGTTCCTTAGTCCAGCCCTATCTCCCTACATGCCAGCTCAGATCATCCTCACAGGCCAAATATTCTGTCCCAAGATTCAAATCTGTCCGTATTGGGGGGCGCTCCTTCTCTTATCTGGCACCTATACTTTGGAACACCCTCCCTATCTCTCTTCGTTATGAATTGGACCATTCCAATTTTCGTAAAAGCCTTAAGACCTGGCTATTCAACCAGTAATTCTGACTTCTGATGTTTGTGTCCTTGGTGCCGGGAAACCTCCGGGTAGCTGCGCGACCTATAAATTTAATTTAATAATAATTAAAAAAAAATAATAATTGTAAAGACACGCTGTATAAGTGTCTTCCAAGGTATGGAAGGCTTCATACATTTGTGCCTGCTGCAGGCAATGTTTGTTTTAATATAACTGGTCGAGCAGACCATTAAACAGACCCACAAACAACCAAAACAGGCGTTGGCTAAGCCAATAAGTCTAGCTTATGAGAGCTATTGGCTTGTTTTATAGCCATACTTTTTATAGCCATACTGTGCTGCAGCACATGTACTTTGCAGTGTAGCTAAAACAAATTGAAGAAAGTGCTATGATGTGGCCAGGGCTAATGTGCTTTTTTTTTTAAAGTTGCAACAGAGCTGGATACATCCTAGTTTTTTAAATAATTATTTTAAGCCAGCACACACTGGCCAATTAGAAGGCAGCAAATAAGAGTTACAATGAATTCAATGAATGGTAAACAATGGGCAGGCTGTAAGCCCCTTATTGAATACAATATCTCTAGCAAGTGAGAGCACGTGCAGTGTATGCGCTGTCGCAGGCGAGACCTAAACATGGCCCACACACGGATCTGTCAGACTAGGCCATCCGGCACTGCGTAATTGCCCTGTAGGCCAGTCCGACCTAAAGGTGACTTTAAAAACTCTTTCATAACTGTAGCCCGAGTGTCGCTTATAAATTCACAGTTCCCTGAGGTCTTGTTGAATCTTTTACCAGGAGAGATCGTAGGTTAAGTTAACCACACACAGGGGTATATTTACAAGATAATGACGCAGCGCGGCGCTGCATGCCATCTTGCTGCGACGAGCTGTGTCAGCAGAAACGTGCAGGGATGCATTTGATTTACAACAGTGCAACGCATCCCTGTGCTTTCCTCTGCCCTGGCGCACAACCTAGCACCAACACAGCACCCTTGCTGCAAGGGTGCCCGTGTTGCAGGTGCATGAAGGGCCACCTAATTGATGGTGTTTTGCTCCTTCTATGTGTGTTGCAGCACACATGGCGAGGCGTAGGATTCTGACGCATTCTCAGTTTTACAAAATATTGTTAATCTGGGAAAGCGTCTGGTTCCATGGATGTTGCATAGGAACACCCACAGCAACGCCCATGGAACACCCCCTTCATGCAGAGTAATGCGTAAAAGGGGCCCATATTTAGAAGGGCATGAAAAGCCACGCAGGGTGACTTATATGGGCCAACACACTGCGCCACCGAAGCATTAAATAAAGTGATGCCCTGTCCGCGAAAGGGGTTTGTAAACATGCCCCATGGTGGTTTATTGACCAGCTCAATCAGAACCCTGCTGGCTTAGAGATGGACCGTGGGGTAAATAGAGCTCAGGTGACCTGCCAGTTATCTGTAGTACAGCAACTTTGAGCTGATTCCTTAATAGTGTTCCCTGATTATTTCTTACTCAGAGGACTGGAGTGTGGAAGTATTGTGTCGGAGGGGCTTCAGAAGGACCCCTAAAAGTTCACATTATATTTGCGGGAAGTCTGTGGGAGATGAACTCAACCTTTTTTAATCAAAATTTAGTTTCTGAAATCGCGGATACACATTTCCAAATAACTTTCACTAGAGACTTTGAAAAGTTGTTAAATTGGAAATGAGTAAATCTCAATGTGAGGTATGCTGCTCGAATAGTTTATTTATGGGCATAAGTGAAACTGAGTTCCCCACACATCATCTATTAGAAATCATTAAAATGAGTTATAAGCCATCCATGGGGTTAGGCTGGATATGTATAATTTTTGGAGTAGAAAAAAAGAATTGTACATGAGGCTGGATCAAGCCAAGTTTTCGATTTCTGTATTTCAGTTGCCTGATACAAATGTAAATAAAAAATATTTAACGCCCAATATAACAATAGTGTAGGCAGTGGTTTATTAAAGTACAACTCTACATCGTGCACAGGGTGCTTTGCAATCATGGCTTAGCCCATCTTGCATTAGTAAATATGTCTGTCAATGTGACGTCATGACAGGCAAAGTGGAGGCAGTAGTTAACAGTACAGTTGTACCCCACATCATGATTAAGTGTCCGACATGTTGTGACTTGCAGCAGCCCAGGAGGTGAAGAGTTCAGGGCGACTTAACCTCAGATAACGGCTGACAGTGTGAGACTGCTGTGTTATATATCGCCCAGCACCACAAAAGTAAACAAACCTCAGATAAATGGGTGACCGTCCTGATCGGATCAGAAGCGGTCGCTCCTCACGCTGCTCCCAGCTCCCTGATTGGTATCGTAGCGCCAGACGGCAAAAAGATTGCTATATTAATTAACTGCAAACTCGCATTGATCAGGCAACCAGTAGTGCCTGACTCCACATTAGTTTAGTAGAATAGCGATATAGTGCGAAAGTGCGCTTTGTACATCATTGGACTGTATATCATTGTGCTGCCTTGCCTAATTATTTGTATTGCGCCTGATTGTGCCGGTGCCATTGCCAATTTGTTTGCGTTTTGAGTGCCTGTGCCCCATTCCTCTCTCGCTTTTGGCTCGCAGCCATCCATTTTGTTTTGTTGTTTGTTATTGTCCCTACCCGGCTTTGCCCCCGCCTCCCAGCTGCTCTGCCCTCGCCCCTCCCCCCACACATCCACTTATGACAGATGCCTCTACGCGCAGCGGTCACGCGCAGCGATCGCGCCCCATTCGCGCCGAAGGTGAGCCAAAGGTAAGCCCGTCTACGCCCGTCCGCGCCTGGACCGCGCCCAGCGCCAGACCCCCTGGCCCTCGCAAAACCCACTCCACCCGCATAACGTATGACGCCGCAACTCTCCTTGCCCTTAACCCCGGACGCAAACCACAATGCTGCGTAGCTATCCCAGGACACACCCACGGACCATTCGCCTGCCACTCCTGCAAGTTCGCCTGCATCAGGACTCACACCAAATCCTCCTCCTCCAAACTCAGCTCCGACTCTAACCACCTGAAGTGCATCCTGCTGAACACCCGCTCAGTCCACAAACACGCCACTGAACTCTGGGACCTACTCAACACTACATCGCCGGACGTCGCCTTCCTTACAGAAACTTGGATGAACGCCTCATCGGCGCCCGACATCGCCATAGCCATCCCGGACGCCTACAAGATCATCCGAAAAGACCGCACCAACCAAACAGGTGGAGGCATCGCCATCGTCCATAAGAACACCATCCGAATTACGACCAGCTCAGACGATAACATCGCGACCGCCGAACACCTTCACTTCCAGATCCACACCGACCCCAGGACCACACTTAGAGGCACCCTCATCTACAGACCACCAGGAACCCGCACACAATTCAACGAAGACATCACTGACTTCATCAGCCCACATGCCCTCTCCTCCGAGAACTACATCCTACTGGGAGACCTCAACTTCCACCTGGAAAAGAATAACGACAACAACACCCCCACCCTTCTGGACAACCTGGCCAATCTCGGACTCAAACAACCTGTTGACACCCCCACCCACTTAGCCGGACACACGCTCGACCCTATCTTCACCTCCAGCAAACACATCTCCTTCGATCACACAACAACTCTCCATTGGACGGACCACAGCTGCGTTCACTTCAGCTACAAAAAGACCACAACCCACATCCCACCACAACCTATTCCTCGAAGAAACTGGAACAAAATCACCACCGACCAACTCTTCACATCACTGAACCTAAACCCCCCGCCATATCATCAGACCCAAACCAAGCTGCCACCAAACTCACACAATGGATCACTCACAGCGCAGACGAATTAGCACCCTTTAAAAACCATCAGATCAAACAAGGTATCAAAAAGGCCCCCTGGTTCAACGATGACCTTAAGAAATCCAAGAAGCTATGTCGTACCCTCGAGAAAACCTGGAGAAAAAACCCAACCACTAACAACCTGACCACCTTCAAAGACGCCCCCCGCAAACACCACCAATTGATCCGATCCACTAAGAAATCAGCATTCAAGGATCAACTCGACAACAACGCCCACAACAGCAAGGAACTATTCAACATCGTCAAAGAGTTCACCAACCCCACCGCCGGCTCCAACGACATCACTCCCTCCCAAGTCCTCTGCGACTCTCTATCCTCTTTCTTCCACAACAAAATCGCCGACATTCACAACAGCTTTGAAAACCTGTCCGAAGAACAATCCACTCCACCCACCTCCGAACCAAAACAGCACTCTCACAACCTCTGCACCTGGAACCCAATCACTACTCAAGACACCATCCGCCTGATGAACTCCATCCACTCAGGTTCACCAACTGACCCATGCCCCCACCACATCTTCAACAAAGCAGACTCCATCATCGCACCCCATCTTCGCGACGTCATCAACTGCTCCTTCAACTCCGCTACCTTCCCAGAAAGCTGGAAACATGCCGAACTCAGCGTCCTTCTGAAGAAACCCACAGCGGACCCCTCTGAACTTAAGAACTACCGCCCCATCTCACTCCTCCCCTTCCCGGCCAAAGTCATCGAGAAAGCCGTCAATAGTCAGCTCGCCGCCTTCCTCGAATCCAACAACTCACTCGACCCCTCACAGTCCGGCTTCCGAGCCAAACACAGCACCGAAACCGCCCTCATCGCTGCTACAGACGACATCCGAAAGCTTCTGGACAACGGAGAAACAGTTGCCCTCATCCTACGTGACCTCTCCGCCGCCTTTGACACAGTCTGTCATAACACCCTCATACATCGCCTCAGCAACGCCGGAATACAAGGAAAAGCGTTGGACTGGATCATCTCGTTCCTCGCCGGAAGAACCCAGAGAGTCCGCCTCCCCCCATTCAAATCAGAGGCCACCAAAGTCATCTGCGGCGTACCACAAGGATCATCACTCAGTCCCACCCTCTTCAACGTGTACATGAGTCCCCTCGCTTCCATCGCACGACAACACAACCTCAACATCATCTCCTACGCAGACGACACCCAGCTGATCCTCTCCCTTACCAAAGACCCAAACACCGCCAAAACCAACTTACACGAAGGAATGAAAGAAGTAGCCGAATGGATGAAGAACAGCCGTTTAAAACTAAACTCGGACAAAACGGAAGTCCTCATCTTAGGATCATCCCCCTCTGCATGGGACAACTCATGGTGGCCACCGGCCCTGGGAACCGCACCCATACCAACGGACCACGCACGTAACCTTGGCTTCATCCTAGACTCCTCCCTCTCGATGACCAGACAAGTCAACGCCGTCTCATCATCCTGCTTCAACATCCTACGCATGCTCCAAAAAATCTTCCGCTGGATCCCCACCGAAACAAGAAAGACAGTCACCCACGCACTAGTCACTAGTCGACTAGATTATGGAAACACCCTTTACGCCGGAACCACAGCCAAACTACAGAAAAAACTCCAACGCATCCAAAACGCCTCAGCCAGACTCGTACTGGACATCCCCCGTCAAGCAAGCATTTCCGGTCACCTGAAAGATCTCCACTGGCTTCCCGTCAACAAGAGAATAACGTTCCGTCTCCTCACCCACGCACACAAGGCCCTCTACGACCTAGGACCCGAATGCCTCAACAAACGACTGTCCTTCTACACACCCACCCGTCAACTACGTTCATCCAATCAAGCCCTCGCCGCAATCCCGCGCATCAATAGATCCACCATGGGAGGAAGATCTTTCTCCTTTTTGGCAGCCAAGACCTGGAATTCTATCCCCACTCACCTCCGCCTTACACAGAACCACCTCTCCTTCAGAAAGCAGCTAAAGACCTGGCTGTTCGATAAATAGTGTACCCACCCTCACTCAAGCGCCTTGAGACCCTCTGGGTGAGTAGTGCGCTATACAAATTTCTGAACTTGAACTTGAACTTGACAGTGTGGGACTGCTGTGTTATATATCGCCCAGCACCACAAAAGTAAACAAACCTGCTTGGGCACAGACTGATGCGTTTTAGGCACTGCTATTTCTTAGCGCCTCGACTAGTGCCAGTCATAGCACGTTATTCTGTGGGAATTCTGCTGCCGGAAATACAGCCTCCCTTAGTGAACTGGGGAGAAAAGAGACCTTCTGTAGACATCTGGAAGGGAGGGACTTCCTGAGAAAATGTCCAATTAATGACTCTCCTTTTTGCATCTCTTAACCCAATGGGGATAAGGGATCACGGTTCTTCTTGTGGGTTAGGTAGACCCTCAGTGTAAAAAGGTTGGGTGTTCCCATCGGCTGCTACTCCGGTGTACTATGTGCATGGCATGCATAAGATGTAGGGACTTTCAAACTCCTCACCACCAGATTAATGATTTTAAGTCTTAGTTCATGGTCCAATAGATATATATAGAGCAGGAGTACAGTGCAGGGCCGGACTGGGAACCAAAACCGGCCCTGGCAAAGTGCTCGGCCGGCCCCCACCCCACAGTGGGGTTGGGGGTGCAACCGGTTTTCGGCCGATTTTGAACAGGGCCGTTTTTGCAGCAACGCTGCAAAAACGACCCTGTAACAAAAACGGCCCCCAGGGGCCCAAAACCGCCCCCCACCCTTGCAGCGCACCGGGGGATTGCCCGGTGCCCGCAACGGCCAGTCCGGGCCTGGTACAGTGCATGCGACCATTTATGGTGTGAATTCACCATTTCAACATCCTGCAGGCATCACTGTGGGCTGTATTATTAGTTTGGGGGCCCGGGAGTGGGACCGCTCCGCACCGCCAAACTCATGCTTGAACCGCCTGCCAGATTAGGATTTTTCTCCTGTCTGATGGGCTGTTTATTGGCGTTCGGACAGCGGGGGGGTATGAAATAGGCACCACAATGGGAATGTCAAATCAGTACCTGCACGCCGTAGACTTCTGCAGTCCATGACGTGCAGGTACTGGTGTGCATGCACACAGGGGGCACATGTTGTTTCCCCGTGTGCATCCACATGGCGTGAGGCACCAGTCTCCTTTGTTTCCTCACTGCCACACTTTTCATGGCAGTCGCAGCGGCCCCGCCAAGCATATTCCAGCCTCAAGATCGCAGTGCCATCGCGGTTGCAGTGGTCTCAGGATGGCCCAACCTCCCTGGTCATAATCGGACAGTCGGAAGACTGCCACTGCCGTGGGCCCGTGAGTCTGGTGGTCCGTGCACTGCCAGACTAGTAATAAGGCCCTACGTACCTGACTCAAGGTTAATGTGAGTTTAAGAACAGCTGGTTGGTTAATGGCATGTGTAAAGGGTGGGTGTGTGTGTGTGGGTGTGTGTATATGTTCAAATGCACGTCTTGTCACTGTAAGCTGCCTGTGGTGCTTTCCATGAAGTATCGTGCTAGTTTGGCTGCTTTCATACCTGCCGCGCTTGTGCTATGTGTAAGGTGTGTGTGCCTAGAAATGGGACTCTGCCAACCTCTTTCATATCTGGTGCGGGGATTGGGGACTACTTGTCCTAGTTGTGCGTTAGTCATTTTATTTTGGGACTGGTTTTTGGTTGGCTGTCATTATAAGGCAATTTAGACAGTTTGATGTGTTACTTGTTTACAGTTATTAGTGTTTGTTGTCCTTACAGTACACCTTCCCTTAGTGCTTTTTGTTTTTTTGCTGTTTTTTTTAAATCCATTGCCTAATTTGGAGCCCCAGAAGTGTTTTACAGGCACATTGTTTGGCGCCTTTAAGTAATCTGCTCACTTCTACTTCATTATTTCTTTTCTATTTCTCTTAAAATGCATGAACCCACAGATAATAAAAATAAATCCCTGTAAATAAGAGACTGCCTCCTTGCGCTGCCCTGGTGGGAGGTTTGTCAGTGGGTGGTGGAGGCAGTGAGCTCGGGGCAGTGGGGTGGTGCTTCTGTGGAAGAGATTAGGGTGAGTGGAGATTGACAGGACAGCTAAGGTGTGGCATAGCTGACATATTTCACATTCTGGCATTCTAGAATGTGCATGAATGAAAGGAGTGCCTCTTATCACCCCTTCCTGCTTCACAGCCCATTTCCTACCACTCCCAGCCAAGGCTGGGGCTCATGGCAGGACTGGTGCATTGTTGCACCTGCAGACAGGGCCACCCACCGAGAACCTTGACTCTGGCTAGCATGTTGTTAAGAGCAATGGTCAGTCAACTTCATTGTTTTCATATCAGAACTATAGTGAATTTTGAATAGGTGTTTCTAAACAACTTCACACCTCTCCCCAGTAAACACTGAGGGCGGACCGAGAGCCAACTGAAAGGAAAGTCAAACATAAGTCCATCAAGCACATTTCATAAAGGAGATCACTCCTGAGACAAATGAGATCAGGAGACATTGATAGAAAATCCGTGGAGCTCTAGCAGCATGCGAGGATACCCCTCAGGGCCTGGATACCCTGCCAGGTGAGTTCAGCGCTATACAGACAAACATAACATAATGTAACATAACATGACGTAACATAACATTAGTAAACTCTCCGCCACTGTTAAGATAATATATTTGAAACACAATGGGCCTGATTCACCATACCTGCTCTGCAGTGAAGTTTGTCCTTCTCTTTCTTCCTGTGTATTGTGGAACATCCTACCCTCAATGGCCTCAGGCCTTGTGCCTGCAGCTTTACCACTCTTATAAGGACGTCTCCCTTGTTGTGGGACACAGGGAGAATTGGTTCTCCAGTGGGTTATTGGCTGATGGAGAATCCAAACACTTGAGCTCAATCCCCTAATTAATTAAGGTAAATTAATATGTGCATGAATGTATAACATGTGTAGGAAGCTGGCTCTGCATATACTATACCAAAGTAAGCAATAGTGTGCACAGAGTCCAGGGTGTCCCCAGAGGTATTGTAGAGGTTAAATTAGGCAAGCACTAAAAGCTCTCTTTGTGGTAGTGTGGGCGAGCAGGTAGGCTTAGCCAGAGGGTGTGTTAAGCATTTATTGTATTCACTCACTCAAGGACTGATTACACACACTCAGAGACAGAATCCAGACCAACTGGGTAAGTATAAAAAAGGTATACTTGTATTTTATTTCTAGAACCAAGCAGGCTTGTTACAGGTAGGTAAAATGTACTTGCGATAGTAAACATTTACACAGAAATACACTTTGGAAGGGATTTGCAATTGTAACCGGTTGGTATATCTTTAAAAAGCAGCTTGAATTACACAGGAATTACTTTGAAGGTAATCCAAAAGTATCCTAAGATTACATTGAGTGTTTGGGTGGTATGCCTAGATACCACACCTAATGATCTCACAATACGCGGTAAGTAAGACTTTTTAGACTTTACGGTTTCAGTTATCTTTTCTCCATACAAACATCAATTCAATACTTTTTATGCCCAAAATCTCATAACATGAGTTCCTGTTGGAGAAAAAGTGTTAGCGGTCTCTCATGTGAGAATACTTCTTATGAGTGGGAGTTTTGGGGGTTTGGACCAAGGTTTCCCAAGGTCTAGGTGAGCACTCAATTCCCACCACCAGCGGCACTGGAGTGGCCGGGTGCAGAGTGCAGGACCCAATGTTAGCCAATAAGGCTAAGGGGGCCTCAGCTTAGGAACTGCTTACGAGCAGGCTACTTGGGTGTGGGAGTAAAGGTCCTGTGGTTATGATCAGCACAGAAGAGTCCAACAATTGGCAAAGGAGCTGCACCACCAGCGGCACAGGGGCAGCCAAGTGCAGAGTGCCAAGGCGACGCCAGCGACCCAATGGATACCAATGGAGATCTTTGGTTCGGAAAAGACACTGCAGGCTCGGGCAGTGAAACTTCCTGAAGGTGCCCACCAGATGGAGATGTAAATTGGGACCTTGGGGGATGCCTGGAAACTGTTGGTTGGGCCTCCCAAGGCCGTGTGGCATCAGGTGCAGGGGTGTCTTTTGGCAGCGGATTCTTCTGACCTTTGTCAGCCGCGGTCAGGGCTACTTGGACTGCTTCGGTCACGGTCGGGGTCTTCTTACTGCCTTCAGTCGTGGTTGGGGGGATCCGTCAGGTTGAAGCTGCAGGTGTCATCATGAAGCCGGAGGGAGGTCAGGGGTTACAAGATCCTAGGTCAGGATTGCTGGTAGACCTCCTTGTGGTGTTGGGCCTCTCGATCTCAGGCCGTGGTGGTCAGGTGCAGAGAGGTGCAGGACTGCGGAACCGTTGGGGTCCGGGTTCTGTTCTTGAAGTCTTTGGCTTGAGCAAATCCGGTGCCCACGAGAGACAGAGTTCGTAAGATGAGTGCAGGGCAGGTTCTCCAGGCTCTTCGCTGTAGATAGGTGGGAGTCGAGACGGGCTGGTAGGGCTGGGCCAAAGCAGTGTAGGTGTCCTCTTCTTCCTGGTGCAGCACAGTTCTTCAGTATTTCTTCTTTCTTCCTCGAATCTGCCTTCTGGGTTCAGAGCGGCTCCCTAAATACTGTATTTAGGGGCGTTTTAGGGGTCTTGAGGTAGTAGCCAATGGGCTACTGACCTTAGGGTGACTACACCCTTGATGTGGTCACCCCATGTGAATGCGCTCTGAGTGCATTGTATAATAAATCCCACAGTGGCATCAGTGTGGGTTTATTATGCTGAGAAGTTTGCTACCAAACTTCCCAGAATTCAGTAAAGCCATTATGGTGCAGCGGAGTTCGTATGGAGAAACTCCCAGACCATATACTCTTTCTTTCTTTACTGCACTTACAATATAAGAATGAACTTAGACACAGTAGGGGTACAGTGCTCCTGCAACTGTACCCTCACCAGTGGTATAGTGCACCCAGCTGGCGGGATGACTTACGTATACCATACACAGTGGGTTGTAGGTATGGCACACAGGTATGTGGGCCATGTCGACTCTTCACTTTTCTCTGCATCAAAACAAGCAGCCTGCAATGGCATTGTGTGTGTGTGTGTGTTAAGGTACTGGAAGTCTAAGGGTGGTACAATATGTGCTACAGTCCCTAGAGGCCTTCCCTGGTCACAGAGCCCTTGGTACCCATGGTACCTTTTACAAGGGAGTTGCATGTGGCCAGAGAGGTGCCAATTGTGGGTACAAATGTACAGTTTTTGGAAAGAACACAGGCCCTGGAAACCTGATTGGCAGGGACCCAGAGCACATTAAGTCAAAGTGCATTAAAATGTGGCAAAAAGTGTGGGGGTTAACTGCAAAAGAAACCCACTTTCTTACAACATGTGTAGGAAAGTAGAATCTTTCTGGCATAGTTACCCCCACTTTTATATGGTATCAATGTGTTTTGATGGTAGTATACTGGATCCGACTAATCAGGACCCCAGTGCATGTGCTTGCTCTCCTCAAATCATTGGTAAGTACCTTGTGCACGACAATTGGTATACTGGTGTACCCCTGTAAGTCATTAGTATATGGTACTAAGGCACCAGGGCATTGGTACACCAGGGGTCCCCCATGTGTTGCAGCATGTATTGTGCTACCCATGGGAGCCCACGCAAACTGTGTCTGCATGTTTGCCACTGGAGCCTGCGTGAAATGGTGCATGCACCTTTTACTTCAGATATAAGGTTTTCCTTATATCTCAGTCACTGCACTCAACACCCATAAGTCACCCCTAAGGTAAGAATTACAGCCCACGGGCTGTCCCTGCATGAGCAAAGCCAATCCTACAAACATCGGAGTCCAATCTCTGGCTTTGTAAGTGGATGGAAGCCATTTTTAGGTATGTAGTGGACACTGGCAAAGTTGAAATGCCAAACTACATAACGGCTTCACCGAACCTGGTTATCTTTGGCATCAAACATATTGGAATCATGCCATTACGCTGATTCTGGTGTGAGTAGCATGATCCCATGTACCTGTGTATCCTTGCTAGGTTTGCATGCAAGCCAGTGCTGCTGCTAACCCCTCACACTGTAATGCCTTCCTGCTGCTGAGCTTAACTCAGGCAGTGGAAGGCAGAACAAAGGATTTCCTGTAGAGGAGAGGTGTATCTTAGGCTGGGGTGGGGGTGCTTCCGAGTGTCTCCAGACTGCTTTGAAGGGCACATGTTATTCCCTCCTTGCATAAACCAATTTGCCCCTGTCCAGAAGCCCTTGGCTCCCCCTCTGGCTCGGCACTACACAAAGGACAGGGAAGTGACCACTCTCCGATCCAGCTCCTCCCCTAAGAGGTGCCCAGAGCTCTGCCAGGTGGCCACTTGATTCTGATATCTTGAACCCTAGATGGGCTAGGGCCCCTAGGAGCATCTTACTGGTTAGTCCACCAGAAGAGCGTCCCTGACCCCCGATAGGTGGGTCACTTCAGAAATAGTACTACCCCCTTTCTGTGCTACTTAAGGGCTTCCCTGAGGTTGGATCCCTAGATTCATCCGGTTTTGGTCTTAAAGAACGACTGGCTTCTGCCTCTCCTATCCTTTCTGTGCAGAGATCTCCACTACAGTGGCCATGCGTGCCTTTTCACAGTCCCCAATGAGTGCTAGCACCTTGCCAACTTTATAAATTGGTACAAAAGGGGGTGGGGATGGACGGAGCATCTGAACCAATCAAACACTCACACCCAGTCAAAAGATCTGGGTTTAATCCATCACCGTTCTTTAGCCCACTCTGCCACCCCAGTTCAGACATGGCTATATGCAAATCAGTCTGACCCTGTGCCTCATGGGAACAGTCCAGCCCGAACTGCCAAGCCATGCCTTCCCTGGACCGGAAACAAGCTTCCAAGGACCAGTTTCTGGCATTACAGCCGTCTTCAGCCCGACTTGCTTGAATCCAGTGGCAAAGTGAGCAAGGGACTCACATCTGAGCATACCCTGCCACACTTATGGCGCCCAAAAACGGTACAAAAGGGGGTGGTGATGGACGGAGCATCTGAACCAATAAAACACTCACACCCAGTCAAAAGATCTGGGTTTAAAGCATCACCGTTCTTTAGCCCACTCTGTCACCCCAGGTCCGACATGGCTATATGCAAATCAGCCTGACCCTGTGCCTCATGGGAACAGTCCAGACCGAACTGCCAAGCCATGCCTTCCCTGGACCGGAAACAAGCTTCCGAGGACCGGTTTCTGGCATTACAGCAGTCTTCAGCCTGGCTTGCTTGAATCCAGCGGCAAAGTGAGCAAGGGACTCACATCTGAGCATACCCTGCCACACTTATGGCGGCCAAAAGCAGTACAAAAGGGGGTGGTGATGGACGGAGCATCTGAACCAATCAAACACTCACACCCAGTCAAAAGATCTGGGTTTAATCCATCACCGTTCTTTAGCCCACTCTGCCACCCCAGTTCAGACATGGCTATATGCAAATCAGTCTGACCCTGTGCCTCATGGGAACAGTCCAGCCCGAACTGCCAAGCCATGCCATCCCTGGACCGGAAACAAGCTTCCGAGGACCAGCGGCCAAAAGCGGTACCACCCCCTTTTGTACCGCTTTTGGCCACCATAAGTGTGGCAGGGTATGCTCAGACGTGAGTCCCTTGCTCACTTTGCCACTGGATTCAAGCAATCCGGGCTGAAGACGGCTGTAATGCCAGAAACCGGTCCTCGGAAGCTTGTTTCCGGTCCAGGGAAGGCATGGCTTGGCAGTTCTGGCTGGACTGTTCCCATGAGGCACAGGGTCAGACTGATTTGCATATAGCCATGTCTGAACTGGGGTGGCAGAGTCGGCTAAAGAACGGTGATGGATTAAACCCAAATCTTTTGACTGGGTGTGAGTGCTTGATTGGTTCAGATGCTCCGTCCATCACCAAAGCGGGAATTCTTTTTCATCATTGACTTTGACAGATGAGGGAAAGGCGTAGAAGGGGAGACAGGAGAAAGAAAAGGAAGAGATGACACAGTTACAACACAAGGGATGTTAAAGGGAGTTCTAAATGAAAGATGAATAAGAACCTCTATGAGGGTCAGGAAATGCCGGGTGATGGAAGAAAGAGGCAAATGATGGAATCAAGACTAGGCAGTGTTGGCAGTTGGCAGCCCTGGCACTAGGCAGGGTTGTATGTCGGACCCATGTAGGCATTTACCACGCCTGCCTTAACAACGTAGTCCAAACCACAAATGCATCTTTACAACACATTCCTTTACCACACAAATCATTACAATCAGCACACTGGCACTCATGAGCATGATTTTAATGAGAATTACACAATGCAGCCTGAGCGGTGAGTGCAACATGCAAAGCTAGCACTGTTTGAGGAGGAAGCGGCACTTTGGAGGAAGAGAAGCCAAGTCTGAGAAGTATCTAAAAGAACTTTGCCACCCCATGCCCCACCAAAGCTCTTCCTCCACACAAAAGATACCTAAGGCTGGTGGCGACATATTGGGGTGTTCTGACACCCCTTAGTGTACATGAGCAATTTAAAGCTTTGAAAGAGAGTTGGAAATCCACGCTTCGTATCATTTTCCCTGACAACGTGTCATATAGACTCGTCGTTAGGTGACCGCGTGAAAGAGAGACAATATCGTGTTACCCAGGAGGGCACCGTGCGAGTTGGCAGGTCTACCTCGGTCATCAGTAGTGCATTTTTTAAAGCTGTTTCGATGCTGCAAAGTTGTTTTATTTAACAATTTGCAAGTGCACATTTGATCTTTTAGTTATCTGTGTTTTCTTTCTAGGTAGGAGTGAAAAGAACATCAGCGTTTTGGAATGTTTGGAGCTCCACTGATGATAAGAAATGGCTCGGGCTAATAATGTCTGGTATAAGACTTCTGCTCCAACATTCCAATGTTTGTCTTTCTGTTTCTCCCTTTTTAATTTAGAACGTTCTAACCACAGTGGGTGAAATGTTCTTATAGCCTTAAATGCCATTTGCCTGAGACTATACTGTTTGGTAAAACCCTCTCCCTCATCATAGGCCCTCCCCACATGGTCTTAAATAACCAATTAAGCCCTCTGCAGTGGGCCATAAAGCTATATTACAGAATGCTGGTAGTATGTGAGAGGTTATTTATTAATGTGTTGCACTGACGGTTCACACGATGCAAAGATTTGCGTCAAGTTGCTTAGCACCATAACACTCCAAACGCACAGCATGAATTTGCATTATAAATCGCGATTACTCGCACAACCCTTATTAGAACATTGGAATTTTAAGAGCTCCATTGCAGACAATGGAGTGCTCTGGGCTTCTAATGGCCAGTAGTAGCCCGGAGCATCAACATTCTAAATCCTCGGCCTCTGTGACGCCTTTGTTTTACAATTAAGAACATTCTGCCCTGTATGGGCAGAATGTTCTAGTAGCCTTAGAGCCCTCCGTAGCAGGCTTTACCAGACTTTAAAGGCCTGCATCCTTGTGAAAGGCCCTCACCTTCGGCTCAATCCTTTAATGCTGGATCGGGCCTTTAATAGCAAGTAGACTCTAATTAGAACATTTGAAAGTCGAGAGCTCCATTGAATACAATGGAGTGGCTCCGGGCTTATATGGTTGGTAGAAGCCTGAAGCTTCAATATTCCAATGTTTCTCTTCTTGTTTCTCCCATTTTAATTCAAAACATCTACCCTCAGTGGGTGGAATGTTCTAATTGCCTTATAGACCTTATGTCTCAGGCTACACCTGTTATTAAAGGCCCTCATCCTCGTTGTAGGCCTTGGCCACTCGTGTTCAGGGCCTTTAACAACTGGTATAGCCCTCGGCAGAGTGCTACAAGGCTATAGTACAAAACCCTCTTGGTTCTGAAAAAGTTTCACAGCCTCTCTTCTAGTTCAGCCTAGATGCTCTTTGAGTTAAACCTCTGGTGCCGGCTGCATCACCATCACTGCAGGAACCGTACTCAACCCGGGAGTTCTCCAGAACTGCACCCCCTTCTGTGCGGGATATGAACTGACGGCCTCTGTAGTTCCCTGGAACTCGCTGGGATATTCGAGTAATGTTCACTCAAAGGAAGGTCTCCACTGCCTCAGGGCCCAGTGCCTCAAGTAGAAGGACCAGACTGACAAGGATTGATTCACAGGCCTCAGGCTCTGCCTGCCTTTCCACCAGGGTTCTTGTGACAGTCCTCATTTTTGGGTGCAAAGAACTAAGGGCCTGATGTATGGAATGTCTTTACTGATTCTGTGTCTATGGGAAAATGTGTTGCTACAAAGGAGCCGCATGCTCTGCAGCTGTTGGCACTGGGGTGCCCGACCAGGGGCCCACAAGTGGCCCAACATATTTTCATTTTGAAAGCCCAGTGCCATCAGGTGTTAGAAGTCCGTCGGAAGGGGGCGGAGGGTGTGGAAAATTAGTACGGTTTGGTGAACATTATCTGCGCCATCTTGCCTTTTCCCTGATGCCACACTTTTGTCGTGCGCGCCCGCCATTTTAGGTGCCTCGATCAGGACCATCCCTTTTTGCATGCCACTGGCCCCCGACATAGCCCTTCGCCCTCACCAAGCCTGCACGCTGACCAACCCCCCCTGCTCGCACCTGCCTTGAATCATAAACCCCTCTTCAGCGCGGCTCTGCCTCAGAACCTCATCCTGTTCCCAGCGCAACACCTCCCTTCTTCCCTTTCCTGGTCCTCGGCCCTTTGATGCAAACCCTTTTTTTCCCCGTGTGCCCGTTTGTCTTCCTCGTTCCCAGGCCGACACCCAGCTCTGCCGATCCTATTCCTTGCCCCTCCCTGTACAATAGAAAGCTTCCCTCATCAAAGGACCCCCGAGTTGATCAAAGCCCCCACCCCATGAGATCCGATCGAACCCCGCATTCCATGAATTGGCGGAATATCCAGCTGCGCGATAGCCATCACCTGTTGTGACCAGGGTGGGGACTTCTACTGTAAATGTGTGTGGGAACGGGCCCGAAGGGGGGATTCCGGGAATGTCTTTCCGTACATCAAAGCATTGCCATGAATATGTAAACTGTAATAAAACCGCAAAAGGCTGTATATAAGGGGCCAGGCCTCAGAAATAAGTTAGAGCACCTCAGAACGATACCTGCTGTCTGTTTTGCTGTGTTCTCCTCCGGAGAGAATAAAACCTTGTTTCCTGCTTTCCAGTCTCCAGCGCCTGCCTCTTCCTTGATTAATATTCGTGGGTCACAGAGGCAATACCGCCGGGCAAATATCGATTGTCCCCGACCCAATCAGGTTTTAACAATTGGCGTCCCAAGCATGGGGCCCATCAGCGACTCGTGGATCCAGTGGGAGAGGTCCCGACGACAGAGTGAACGACTGCAACGATCGGGAGAGCTCTTGCCCAATAGACCCTCGTCTGGCAGCCGATCATCCGAACGTCACTAGCTCCGAACAGACCTCTCTCGAGTGATCTACGGTCCTGACTGGGAACCATTAGGAGTGCCGTGAGAAATACGAGAAAAAGAGGACGAACGGGCGCTGGATTCGGAAGACAAGAAACTGTCCATACGGTCCGGGTAAGGTCGTGTAAACACGACGAATTACGAAATAATTGCTTGATTGTTAAAAAAAAAAAAATACTAGTATTACTCTTTGTTAACTTATTTGGAGATTCACTGTCTGCACGCGGAGAAACAGTAGGCTCTTTCCCTTTTGCAAACAGTGAAGGATAGGTAACGCAACCGTCGTGCCTATTTTTCTCCCCCACTGACTCTATTATTTATTAACGGTTTTTGGGAGATTCCCTCTCCCTCGCTGATTAACTGGGTTCTTTGACCCCGAACTACTGTTCGCAGATTGTCTTCTGGAGATTCCCTGTCTGCAAACCGGAAATAACAGATTCCTCTTTGCGGATAGTGAAAGGGTAGAGGACGCAGACTTTTGCGCCCTACTTACTCTCCCCATTGATTCTACTCTATCTTATTTATTATTGATTATTCCTCGTTATTGGTTACTCTTTGTTATTTTGTTCATGAGGTATTCACTGCCTGCAAACAACGTAGAATAGAAATATTCTGTCTAGTCTTTGCGCGCAGTGATAAGATAGGCAGTGCTGACTTTTTGTCCCTCGTTGCGAGCCGTCATGTCTGTCTTCTCCCCACTGATTGATAATTGGTTCAGCCCGGACCGTTTGTTAGAGGTGGATCATCTAGCTCCACTGGAAGGCACCCCTAATAAGGACATGTTCATAAACTATGGATTAGTCACCATAGCCTATAATAAATTGTGGCACAGGTATACCAAAGAAAGTCAAGACAAACAGTGGCCACTGGTAGGGTCCTTTGACCTTGATAAAATAGAAACGTTGGAAATAGCCCTTCGCAATAATAAGACAACGCCTATTATGCTCGACAGTCTCGGTATGTGGCGCAGAGAGGCTATGCAACGACAGAGAAAAGACGAGGACAAATCAGGTAGAGAAACATATCGACAGGACAACCCCGGGGCACCACGACCCAAAAATTATCCCCCGACACTACTCAAAAGACGGCCAGACTTAGGGCAAGACCAATGCGCTTTTTGTAGATATGTCGGACACTGGAAAGCCCAATGCCCGACTCTACTGAGCGTGAGTAGGGGCAGAGGGCCGACAGGAACGACAGGCCGGCAGAATGAGAAAAAGCGCGAGGCAAAGAAGAATCAGACTCACATGGACAGACCAGATAGAACCACCACGTTTGATTATGCCCGATGGCACAGATTTCGCCAGAACGATTTCAGCGACATGTTCGAATTTTCCTAGGTCGGACAATGTAAAGACGGGAACCCAGCCTAGTTCTAAATTAACAGACAGAAAGAGAAAAATTACGGCCAATCACTGTTTTATGTTTGTCTTTGGATCTTGTGTATCATGCTTTTACTGTCCTCCCCCCCGTCTGAGTTTGTGTGTACGTAATATATGAATCTGCGTCATCCCCCTGCACGTGCTTCCATGTTACATAAACTATGTTAATAGAAATTTTAGCATGAAACAACCTGGAAAGAAAGAAATGGGAAACGAAATCAGTAAGCCACTGATAAACACGAACTTTTATTTTTACATAACAAGCTAAGAAAAACACAATAACGCTTGAAAAACAAGAACGGTAAACTGTAGAACATGAAAGTCAACAGAACACCCCCCCCCCATTCTGGAACCTTCCAAAGTAGGGCAGGGTTACGGCTACGCCCAACCGGCGGCAACCCATATAAGGCGGGCCCTGCTGCCAACACTTGGTCAGGAAATCTTAACGTATGGGGGAGCCGGAGGAGAGGCAGGGGCCAGCGGAGTCCAGCCGCAGCGGCCCTAGGTAGTTGCCGGTAATCCCGCCACATGCCTCCTCGGCCCAGCCGCAACGGCCCTGGATAGTTGCAGGTAGTCCCGCCACATGTCCACCCGGTCCGGCCACCAATGGCCAGGGCCCGGGGCCGACTGAGTCCGGCTGCAGCCGATAACCTAAGGAAGCCCGGTCCAGAGAAGAACGAGACACCTCTTCCTTTTCCCCTCCGTTACAGCCGCAGCAGCTCTGGGTGGCGGGATGCCCTGTCCATACCTCTGCATAAATGCGTCCGGGTCGGGCTGGGAGGGAGAGGCGACGCGGACGGGCCTCTCCCACCTCCACGGATAGGAGGTCTCCCAGCCCCCGGCCCAACGCCGAACACCCCCAGCCAGGCGATGGTGCCCCAATACTTGCGCAGCACCGAACGTGCAATGGTGCCCATATTTTCGGAGCACCGAATATGCAATGACTGCACCGATACTTGCGCAACACCGAATGTGCGCCGCAGGTGGCCATACCTCCGTAGCACTGGGCATGGGCCTTGTGGAGCGCAGGGTGTGGAGGGACCATCGTGCATGCCCATGGAAGAGAGCGGCCTGGAGTGCACCGGAAGAAGGAGACGGCGCGAACGAGTCTCCCTCGCCCCCCCCAGGTGGGGGCATCACAGCCGCACCCCAGCCGAATGTCCCGCTTCCACAACACGGAGTTCCACTCTCTATTTTTGTCCCCAAAAAGGTCTCTTCCACTCTTGCAGACTCGATGAGAGGGGACTGCTGCGGGGCCTCAAAATGGCGTCTGGGTCTGCTGGAAGGCGGGCCTCGGCCGCTAGAGTAACTTTGAACAGCAATGTAACTCGGTCGCTCGCCCACCGGAGCACGAGCCCCCACCTCCGACAACATCTCCACAGCCTTGAAGATTCTACAAAGGTCCCCGGAGGAACCCTCGGCCACTGCAGGCCTCCGGTAAGGGACAACTGCCTTGGTCGCCAACGAAATAAACATGACATTGCCACTCCTTCTGTTAGCATGAATTCTAGAACTGCCGAAAAGGACTCTGGTCCAACTGCCGGTTGTAAGAAACTTTTTCTGATGCTGCTTCCGGATTGACCCGGCCCCGCCCAAAATGGCGCCGGTATCGATAGGAACTTACGAGCACCTCGTGGTGTCCCTTTTTACTATACAAACTTAATGCCCTGAGACATATATGACCCTTTGTACACTTGACAAGAAGAAAGGAGAGCTCACTCGAGAAACATGTAAAAGGATCCCGTTAAAAATGATGATTATAAATGTACAATGTATTATATTTTTTTATATATATAGCTGACGTATAAACCCCGCTTATGACACACGCACACGGTATGCATATAGGAAATCTGATTACAACTAATCTGACTATGCTTCTAAATTATGAAATAAACGCCCCCGAGCCCCCGGCCAACTGATAGACGCTCTAGGTTGCTACAAATGAATTGCTAAAACTTTCTAATGTTTTTATTGCGGCAAAACAACACCCCCCACTGTACGCACTTTAGCCATTGCCGTGTCCGGCCAAATACGACTGCACCCTCATAAATCCACGTACTATGATTTTGCAAAAATAAAGGTTTTTGAAATTATGAACGGGTATTGCATGCTTTATTCGAAATATGGGATGGGCAGAAGAGTTCTTTTCTGTGCACCCTACTATGCTCTCTCTTTAAGGTTATTAGAAGATGGTTGCCCAGCCCCGGAGGACGGATCGGATCTACGACACGATACTCTGCCTCCAAGGTACGCGACCGACTCATGAACTCTCGCGTGGAGGAAGACCCCGGCTTCCAAGGATGGGTAAAACGAACGGTATAAATGAGGGAATGTAAAAGAAGGGTAAAATAAAACGACGTAAATGTTACAAAGTACGACGTCCAAAGGTATTAGGGAACAGAGCTGACCCAAGAACCGAAGAACCTTAGAACGTCACAGTGTTGAAGGAGCTTTTTAGACCCCGATAGTGAGATACATCTACTAACTAGATACCTCGCACTAGGCACCTCTGGTTTCCTTTTTTATGTTTCCCCGCACACGACCTATAAGGACACACTGCCCCCCCCCCCCGACTCCAGAAACCATATCCCCGGGGATTCTACCCCGAGGAGGAAAGACGAGTATGAGGTAAGTAAAGGCCTCTCGAATCCATGTATTTGATATGCGCGAATGTTGCCCCCCCCCCCTTTTCCCTCTTTTTCCTCCCTCTACAGATTACATCAGGGGCCGCAACCGAGGTATGGCGAAGATCTGAAACCTTGCCCCGTCTAATACGCGAAGCGGACCAACGCTGCAAGGTGGCGCCTAAGCACGCCTACAAACTACTCATGTAGCAAACGATCCCGTAAAACTAGTATGATCTGATGAAAAAGTGATCACAATGGTAACCCAGGCTGCGCGAATGAACCCATGTCACGGGTGAATCGAAACTATGAGAGAATGTGCGTGTGCGACTGAAGCGTTGACTCAACTGGTCGAAGGACCAAGAATGCAAGAAAGTGCGACACAATGGTACCTCCTTTTTTTCTCTTCTCAAAGCATGTCCCCTCTACCCTGTCTAAATGCTCGCCCGCCTCAAACTGCATGCTTTCAAGATTCTAACACAGACCCGTAAATGTCCTTTGCTGTGTAATGCACTAAATAGCCTTTCTTAAATACACCGCTACTCTCCATGCAGCCCGTGTACTATTTAGCCTGCGGTTGCACTCTCTCTCTCTCTCTCTCCCTCTCTCTCTCTCTCTCTCTCTCTCTCTCTCTCTCTCTCTCTCCTTCACGCTCCTACTCAGCCGAGCGATCAGCTCCGAAATTGGCAGACTGCCACCCCTAGCGCACCACCCGATTGGCTCCAAATACCGCCAGTATTTGCACAAAACTTGTCTTTAAAAATCACCCTAACGCTGTGTCACCACCTCTCCTTTCCGAAAAATATTTTGATGAAACCGAGAATTGGCCATAAGGGAAAGGACAGGTAAGACGACTGAGGTCCCCTAATCTGACCCGAAATGAGGGAACTACATGTCAGCGGCTCCTATTATGAGATAAAATGCCTCAGATGACACGACCTTCCCCGTCCCGAATTGTCGCGATACCCAAACCATAAAGGTAATCGAAACCTCCCCATCTTCTCAGGACGCACCCAGTATTGCGTTCAGTTGCCCCCCGATAAGAGTTTTTAAACTATCCTTCATCCCCCGATTGTAAAAGGTGGGTCGACTCGCGACTAACACAGGCCAGCTGTGGTTCCTAGAAATGATTTTTTTATATATAGGAAAATTTCAGAGTTTGGAATTCGAGAAATGCCACTGAATGCTCACCAACTGAACTATGGCCTTCGGCCGATAGTACCCTTATAACCCAAAGTAAGATGACGCCCCCCCCATCACAGTTTTCTATGTCCCTAGTTGTCTTCCCATGAGACCCCTGTCTTTTCTAATTTAGTAATCAGGCCATGAGAGGCTGCATAGGAACCAGAATGATGTTTTACAAAGTTAAAGTTTAGACCGAAGCAAAGAAAATCATTACAATGGACCTTGTCGAAAGTGAAAATGTTTAGTTAAAGGGCAGGATGCATTGATAATATGAAAAATGTTTAGCCTATGTTCGTCCCTCAGCGAGAGGCCTATTAGTACCATGTTGATAGCTCACAACACCCTTTTTGTAAATATAAACCCCTAGAGAACGGTATAAGCATTGTCAGGCTTGTATTAAAAAGGTGGGTCCCCATCAGATGAACTGTCGTGACTATAGTAAACAGTTGTGAAGGAAAGTCATAGTAAATCCAGCAGGCTCACCATCGATCATTAATATGTCGGCTGTGAACCCTAATATAACGGACGTTTCTATTCTCATTTACCTGAAGCTGGGAGAGAAATAGACTTATGTGATTACTTTCCTCTACCAATTCTCTAAAGACTGTCTTTTCAAACTCCTTCAAGGGTACGGCTGTCGGAGGAAAGAAGGACCGGATGTGGGAGCACGTGGCCTGACTACAGACTATGGAACGTCTGCGACATGGGCCAAGGCGAGACCGCGACTGAACGGAGCTGCAGGATGAGGCACTATCTCCGACAAAATGAGAGGAAAGGGCTAACCCGATGCCCCTGCTCAAATGTTCGAATGTGTGCTGAGAAGTCCCCGCTCTCTAGACCCGGTCATGAGCCCGCCTACCAGAAATCTCTCGTTCCCCTAGTTTGTTCCCGATCTGGCCTTGCTCCATCCCCCTTTTTCTCCGACCTACCCGATGGACTATTTGTACCCTCTTCTTCCACCTGAACTTTTGACTATTGATTCCAAAGGACACAGGGCGAAAAAGACCCTTTCTTGACCAGAAACGAGAGGAAAGGTCGTGCCCTGCAACACGGAACTTAGAATAGAGCTGGACTCGTAGCTCCACCGCCGGTGCTCCACAGTGCCAACAGAAGACGAAAAATTGCTGAAAACTTACTAAACTTCGAACATTCCATCACTATCATTTCTGCTACGTCTCGTTTCTCTCCCAGCCAACATTGTATTAATTATTTAACAATCCATCAGTTCACCTTATGAAATGTACTCACTGCCCGCACTTCGAATCATTTTTGTATTGCATTACTATGACTTTCCTGCTAAACAAGTTTATCAAAGTTTATCAATGGGCCCGCCTCCTAAAACTAGAGATCTTAAATGTAATGTTTACGACTCCTTCACCTAGGGTTCCTACTGCTTTTTCTTATGCCCACCATAATAGAACTGAGTAGAAAATGAACCAGCAAGATGTCTTGAATATGTTAAAGGGAGGACTGTGGAAAATTTGTACGGTTTGGTGAACATTATCTGCGCCATCTTGCCTTTTCCCTGATGCCACACTTTTGTCGTGCGCGCCCGCCATTTTAGGTGCCTCGATCAGGACCATCCCTTTTTGCATGCCACTGGCCCCCGACATAGCCCTTCGCCCTCACCAAGCCTGCACGCTGACCAACCCCCCCTGCTCGCACCTGCCTTGAATCATAAACCCCTCTTCAGCGCGGCTCTGCCTCAGAACCTCATCCTGTTCCCAGCGCAACACCTCCCTTCTTCCCTTTCCTGGTCCCCGGCCCTTTGATGCAAACCCTTTTTTTCCCCGTGTGCCCGTTTGTCTTCCTCGTTCCCAGGCCGACACCCAGCTCTGCCGATCCTATTCCTTGCCCCTCCCCGTACAATAGAAAGCTTCCCTCATCAAAGGACCCCCGAGTTGATCAAAGCCCCCACCCCATGAGATCCGATCGAACCCCGCATTCCATGAATTGGCGGAATATCCAGCTGCGCGATAGCCATCACCTGTTGTGACCAGGGTGGGGACTTCTACTGTAAATGTGTGTGGGAACGGGCCCGAAGGGGGGATTCCGGGAATGTCTTTCCGTACATCAAAGCATTGCCATGAATATGTAAACTGTAATAAAACCGCAAAAGGCTGTATATAAGGGGCCAGGCCTCAGAAATAAGTTAGAGCACCTCAGAACGATACCTGCTGTCTGTTTTGCTGTGTTCTCCTCCGGAGAGAATAAAACCTTGTTTCCTGCTTTCCAGTCTCCAGCGCCTGCCTCTTCCTTGATTAATATTCGTTGGTCACAGAGGCAATACCGACGGGCAAATATCGATTGTCCCCGACCCAATCAGGTTTTAACAAGGGGACCTCACTACCATTGCACCTCTTTCAGGCTGGGACACCTGTAGAACGCTTCCTGGAGAGACGTTCCATTCCTCCCTAATTTCGGGGCGCTCATGTTAGCTGCCCTCTGCAAGCAGTTCCCTCTCCACAGTAGCGTGTGTGTGTGTGGGGGGGGGGGGGTGGGGGGGGGGCGTGGCCCTCCTGGACAGAACCTAAAGCCAAAACAAACCGGCAAAAATAGGTCTTATACCCTTCTTCGCTCTCGTGTGTATTTGTCTCTTCTATTCCACCACAGTGCTTTGAAGCAACCTGTGTGGACTATAAGCACTACACAAACCATCGGCATGGCAAACAATCAACTTCCTGCCCTTTCCCCCCTCTATTTTTCTTGTTCTCTCATGTCTCCCCTCCTTACAGTCCCATTTGCTCCTCTCTTTCCTGCTCCCTCCTTCTCTCTCTCATGACACTCCTTCCTTACTTACCTAGACTCTCTTGCTCTCTTTCTTGTTCCCTCCTTCTCTCTAGTGCCTCTCCTTCTTTACTTCCCCATTCTGACCTCTCTTTTCTGCTCCCTCCTTCTTTCTCTTTTGCCTCTCCTTCCTTGCTTTTCTAGACTCTCCTGCTCTCTATCTTGTTCCCTCCTTCTCTCTCGTGCCTCTCCTTCCTTACTTCCTTAGACTCTCCTGCTCTCTATCTTGTTCCCTCCTTCTCTCTCGTGCCTCTCCTTCCTTACTTCCTTAGACTCTCCTGCTCTCTATCTTGTTCTCTCGTTCTCTTTCATGCCTCTCCTTCCTTACTTCCAAAGGCTCTCCTGCTCTCTTATCTGTTCCCTCCTTTTCTCACGTGCCTCTCCTTCCTTACTTCCCCAGACTCTCCTGCTCTCTTGTTCCCTCCTTCTCTCTTGTGCATCTCCCTCCTTACTTCCCCATTCTCTCCTCTCTTTTCTGTTCTCTCCTTCTCTCTCATACGTCTCCTTTCTTACTTCCCCAGGCTCCCCTCTCTTTTCTGTTCTCGCCTTTTCTCTTGTGCCTCTCTTTTCTTACTTCCACAGACTCTCCTGCTCTCTTTCCTGTTTCCTCTTTCTCTCTTGGCTGTCCTTCCTACTTCGCTAGACTCTCCTGCTGTCTATCTTGTTCCCTCTTTCTTTCTTGCGCATCTCCTTCCTTACTTCCCTAGGCTCTCCTGCTCTCTTTCCTGTTCCCTCATTCTTTCTCCTGTCTCTCCTTCCTTACTTCCCCAGGCTCTCCTGCTCTCTTTCCTGTTCCCTCCTTCTCTCTTGTCTGTCCTTCCTTACTTCCCTAGACACTCCTGCTGTCTATCTTGTTCCCGCGTTTTATCTCGTGCCTCTCTTTCCTTACTTCCCTATGCTCCCCTACTCTCTTTTCTGTTCCCTCCTTCTCTCTCTTGTGTCTCTCCTTCCTTTCTTCCCCATTCTCTCCTCTATTTCCTCTTCCCTCCTCTCTCGTGCCTCTCCTTCCTTACTTCCCCAGACTCTCCTGCTCTCTTGTTCCCTCCTTCTCTCTTGTGCCTCTCCCTCCTTACTTACCCAAGCTCTCCTTCTCTCTTTCCTGGTCCCTCCTCTTTTTCGTGCATCTCCCTCCTTACTTCCTCATGCTCTCCTCTCTTTTCTGTTCTCTCCTTCTCTCTCATACGTTTCCTTTCTTACTTCCCCAGGCTCCCCTCTCTTTTCTGTTCTCGCCTTTTCTCTTGTGCCTCTCTTTTCTTACTTCCAGAGACTCTCCTGCTCTCTTTCCTGTTCCCTCCTTCTCTCTTGTCTGTCCTTCCTTACTTCCCTAGACTCTCCTGCTGTCTATCTTGTTCCCTCTTTCTCTCGTGCCTCTCCTTCCTTACTTCCCTAGGCTCTCCTGCTCTCTTTCCTGTTCCCTCCTTCTCTCTCGTGTCTCTCCTTCCTTACTTCCCCAGACTCTCATTCTCTCTTTTCTGTTTCCTCCTCCTCTCTCGTGCCTCTCCCTCCTTACTTCCCCAGGTTCTCCTGCTCGCTTTCCTTTTCCCTTCTTCTCTCGAGTGCCTCTCCCTCCTTACATCCCCAGACTCTCCTGTTCTCTTGTTCCCTCCTTCTCTCTCGTGCCACTCCCTTCTTACTTCCCCAGGCTCTCCTGCTCTCTTTCCTGTTCCCTCCTTCTCTCTTGTCTGTCCTTCCTGACTTCCCTAGACTCTCCTGCTGTCTATCTTGTTCCCTCTTTCTCTCTCGTGCCTCTCATTCCTTACTACCCCAGACTCCCCTGCTCTCTTGTTCCCTCCTTCTCTCTCGTGTCTCTCCTTCCTTACTTCCCCAGGCTCTCCTGCTCTCTTTCTTGTTCCCTTCTTCTCTCTAGTGCCTCTCCCTCCTTACTTCCCCAGACTCTCCTGTTCTCTTGTTTCCTCTTTCTCTCTCGTGTTTCTCCTTACTTTACTTCCCTATTCTCTTCTCTCTTTTCTGTTCTCTCTTTCTCTCTCCTTACTTCCCCAGGTTCTCCTGCTCTCTTTGTTGTTCCCTCCTTCTCTCTCGTGTCTCCCCCTTACCTCCTCTCTTCTCCATTTGTGAGTGGCTAGGGTCCTAGGGTTGCCATAAACTCCAGGCAGCCGATTAACATGATATAAGATTAGCTTCAGACCTGGACTGCTGGCGCCTGCTGCCTCGTCTGCCGAGGCACCCCAGCCCCACCCCCAATCAGCTGCCTTTGATTTTAGGGATAACCATCAGCTGTCAGGACCAGGAATGGAGGTAAATGAAGGCAGAATCATGGATAAGATTGGCCCATGTGAATGAGGTAATAATTTTATTTGTGTATGATTAATTAAAATCTTTACAAAAGTATAAAAGCCATATGACAATAACAAGTTATTTAACTTTTTTTTTCATGTGGATGAAGCAAATGTCATTGTTATCTGCTCTCTTGAACTGCATGACCTTGTGACATTTGACCTCTGTATATATGTATGTGGTATTTATATAGTGTGATCATGTTCAAAGGTTGGGGGCGCTGTACAAGGTCCAATCGAAAGCGAGGTCAGTATGGGAAAGGGGCGGTAGCTGGGCTCTGGGGGCAGACGTGGGGTGGCCCCCACTGCCTGGTGATGTGGTGCTCTTTAACTCCTTCCGCGCTGATGACGGAACTGCTCCGTCATCAGCCGCGGTAGCGCTGTGCTAAAGACGCAGCGGTTCCGTCATGGCCCGCTGGACGCGCCTGCGCGGCGCGTTCTATTGAGCGGGAGGGGCCATGACGGAACCGCTCTGTCATGAGCACAGCCCAACCGAGGCTGGTGACGGAGCGGTTCCGTCACCAGCATGGGCACGCTGCGCGCCCCCCCCCTTAGCACTGCGGCGGAATAGCCGCCGCAGCGAAGGTGTTAAAGGGTGTTTTCAGATCTTTCCTAAACTGGAGCAGCTTTGGGATGGTCCTGATGGATACAGGGACCCTCTTTCAGATCCTGGGTACATAGTTGAAGAGTACCTTCAAGGTCCTTTTAAGCACTTTCTTGTCTCTAGTCTAATGGTGTTCTTGCTGTGGATGTGCTGAGAGCCGCCGGAATGGGACAGGGAGAAGCACTGTAGGAGTTACATTTCAGCTGCTTCATTTCAATCCAGACTTCAAACGCACTCGTACTGTTTCCGCACCTTGTGGGGAGGGGGAAAGGAAACTTGAGTGACGTGAGCCCTGACGCTGGGCGTCTCTCTGCAGCGCCCAATGACCGTCAGTCTGCGTCGCTGCTGCTTGCTGGCCTGCAGCACCCACCCACTATTATGAAAGTGAAGGGATGTAAAATGGTAAGTCCAACGTCATTGCATCATCCGTCACTGGGCCCTGCGCACTGGAACTTCAGAGAATGCCTGGTTGCCTGGCCTTTACTACCCGCAAAGCTCAGGCAGCAAAGCATTTAGCATAACTTCTCATGTGCCTACTGACAGACTGTCAGAGTTATATTTATACAAAAATGACAATGGGTTGCCAAATAGGTGAGTGGGTCGGAGCCCCAACGCCCTAATCAAGAAACTGCTGCTGCCTTAATGAGGCCAGCGCTTAATTTGTGCCGGTGGCTTCGGGAGCTCGGCACCAGCACTTAATTGTCAGCACCGACTCAAGTAACTGTCCACCACCTGGCGGCGCTGTCTTTTTAATTTTGAGATGAGCACAACAACCATTTTTATTACTGTCAATATACTTGAAAATGAATAATACCAGCCTTTCATGCCAATTATTATAGCTATGTGTGGCCTGAAATAGTCCGAATTGTAACACTTGCAGGAGGTGTTATGTTGGTACTGCCATGGGCAGCCCTGGCAGGGTATGGGTGGTGCAGGCTGCAGTGGCCTTCCGAGAAGGGCCCCGGCGCTTCAGTTTTTACAAATTAAGCAACGAATTGTATTTGATAGGTTCAGTGAAAGCAATGCGGTCTCTGTCAGGCCAAGGAGAGTGCGGTGCCACCATCCAGATGTAAGAGGGCTTGAGCTGCATTTCTGAAGTCGCTCTCTGAATACCCTCCCACTTCGATTCTGCAGTGAATTGGTGGAGTTTTAATTGTCTTTTAAGAAAAACAAAGTCATGCTCCCTGGTCCACATTACTATTTCGCTTTGCTGACCCAGGGCTGAAAGCACTTGAAGGCCACTCTGCAGGGCACAATCCTCGCTGGACCCGCTTCCCCTGCACTGCCTGAGTCCTCCCGCTGCCGCGCCAACATCAAAGGCGGCCGCCGAGTGGAGGACTCGGCTACCCAGGACACCTTGCGGCCGCGCAGACCTTGCGTGTCATCATCGGCGCCTGGAGGCGCGATAAAGGTCGGCGTCCCCCGTAACGCGGGACGCGAGCGAAGCCCGGGCAAAGGGCGGGCCGTCCACGGCCGGAAGAGGCCGGGCTGGGGCCCCCCTCTGTCAGCTACGAGTCGGCCACCTCAAGTAAGACATATTGTTACAACTGGCAACTGTATCTCTTTGTTTCCGTGCCGTAGTTGTATTGACCACTCAATTACTATAACAAGGCACTGTGGATCATAGCCTATAGTTTATATTCGATTTTCCAGTCACTCGTTTTTCCAATCCATATGAACTATGAACAATATGGGAAAAATCCCCGTTAGCAAAAACGACTAACAAAGGAACCCTGGATCATTTTGTGATTAGAGCGCTTCCAGATGCTGATAGGGAGGACTCTCTTGCCGAGCGACGGGCGAACAGACGCCGCTCTATTGATCATATAAAGAACATGCGCACATCTTTGCCATCTACTCTTCCCAAAATTCCGGCCCAGGATGGGATCATCACATCTCCTGTAGCCTGTGAATCTTCAAGAAATGACAGTATTCCACTGCTTCTTCAAGATAGGCCTACCTTAATTGACTCTATTAGTGATACAATTAGTCAACTAAGTGTTATTATTTCATCGCCGCACTGTAATGTGTCCCCCCTCCTCCAGTCTCAGCCTCAGCCAAGTCCATTAACATCTGTGGCGGATATTTCTCAAGTAGAAATTAATTCTATTAAGATCAATTCCGTCCCTCGTACAGGCCCCCCCCCCCCCCACAAAAAGAAGGAGGAAGTGTGGTAGTACTACACGGGGTAAAGCGACCAGGATTATTCAAACGTCTAAGTCTGATCCTAAAAATAGTCCTGTTCTACCAACTCTACAATCCCACAAGATACCGGCCCCGCAGGCTCCATATTTTTTTCACTCTAAGGTAAACCCTAACTCTGAGATTCTGGGGTCCATCGAGCATATAGTAAGATCTCTTATCCACCCGGTAATGGAGAGACTGAAACAAATGACTGTCCAGCTAGGATCCTTACAACAAGTGGTTAGGGAGAACATAGTAGCAAATAAGGTTCAACCAGACATTGCCTCACCAACGTTACCTTCGGTAATGATAGTTCCAACTCCAGCATCTGCTACTAGTAAAAAAAGACCACTTCCATCTTCATTACCTGTTCTGTTAAAACCTGCTCCTGTGGTAAAAATTGGTGTTACAAATAACAATCTCACCCTCCCCTCAAATAAGATTAGGGCAAAGACCACCAATCCTCCCATTTCAAATCCTGCGCAAATAAAAGCGCCACAAGTATCACAGACAGTACCTACTCTTAGGGCAAACAACACACAGAGGGGCGGGAATGTTCCAAACTTTCAACCCATGTCTGCCCAAGGCGCACGGCCAAAACATGTTGAATTAAGTAACCCTAGGATCAGGCCTGTAGATCTTCCTCCGGAAGCGGTTCCCTACGTGGTCGTCTTCAGGGCCGGACTGGGAACCAAAACCGGCCCTGGCAAAGTGCTCGGCCGGCCCCCCCACCCCCCTGGGCGGGAGGGGGGCGAGCGCTTTGCCAGGGCCGCTTTTCAGCCGATTTTGTTACAGGGCCGATTTTGCAGCTATGCTGCAAAAACGGCTCTGCAACAAAAACGGCCCCCAGGGCCCAAAACCGGCCCCCACCCTTGCGGCCGACCGGGGGATTGCCCGGTGCCCACAACGGCCAGTCCGGGCCTGGTCGTCTTGACTGGCGTTCCACCTTTAGAGGAAGGCAAAACGGAAAAGTTTTTCCAACTGAAAAACAAAGTCCTGTATTGGCTCCGTCAAAATCGCCCACTTCCTCCGTCCTTGAACGGTAAAATTATCCATGTCAGACGTCTTCCCTGGCTGGGCTGTCGTAGAAAAGATCTACCAGGAGACATTATCATTGTTAATTTCTCAGACATTAGAGCTGTGAATTACATTTTAACTGATTTTCAGGACAGTGGATTAGGGGGTATTACAACGCGTGAACTGACTTTCTTCTACCCAAGATCCGTTGTAGAATTTACTCCAAACATGGGATTACAAATCAGTTATCCTAATAATTGTCCTAGGTCTAGCCAGAACCGCGGTGCTTTTACCAGTAATCCCTATAATGGCTATAATCCATTATATTGGTCTGAACCCTTTCAAACGTCTAACAGATTTAACCTTTTATCGGGCCTGGAGTCTAATGATTGACTGGTCCATCCACCACAGCTCCCAGTTTCCCTGTCCCCTACGCTCCCGAATTGCCTTAACGAAGTAAACCAAGAATTCCAACCTCTTTACCCAAGCAGGGTTGTGGAGGAGACCGATCTGTGTGCGCAGGAGACCTCCCACTCCTTTCCCCTTGCAGCAACTCCAGGCAAGGGCCAACACAGGGCCTTGACCAAATCTCCAGCTGTAGACTTTGTAACTGCGGGGGGTTCGGTAAGACCTGACTTATCCCTGAACCTGATATTTTGGAATGTAAATGGTTTGCGTACCAAGGTAGACCTTCCACCATGGCTTCTTAGCATCAAGCCTTATAACATCTTATGCCTGCAAGAAACTTGGCTAACTGTTCCCATTCACCTGCAAGGCTATAAAACCTTTAATTCCCCTGCCCAACCCTCTTTATGTGGTAGAGCGAAAGGTGGCTTGGTGATATATGTTTCAAATGATTTGCAAATCACCAACATTAAATTAACTAACACCAATCCCCACTTCCAGATCCTTAAAATAAAACCAAATAAAACACATTTGTTTTATATAGTGAATTTTTATAATAACCTCTCTCCAAAGGATGTACTTCCAGTTCTGGAACATATTTCCTTACTTTTA
The DNA here is from genome assembly GCF_964261635.1 of Lissotriton helveticus. NCBI lineage: Eukaryota > Metazoa > Chordata > Amphibia > Caudata > Salamandridae > Lissotriton > Lissotriton helveticus. Next base: position 144,046,105 of record NC_136063.1, on the reverse strand, counting down.
ATGGAGGAGCGGCTTAAAAACCCCACCTCTACTATAAGTATTGTTTGGGGAGGGGACTTTAACCTAAATCTCTGTGAGGATGGGGATGCAACCAACTGTGGTATCGTGGATGAGTTGGGCCTTAGCCTAACGCATTTTCCGCATACAAAACTAGGAAATGTTCTCACTGAAATAATGATTAACCTAGATATGGGCTTTGCAAATGAGCTAGTATCCCCTCCTGTGCCTTTTACTTCGACATTTAATGGCAGGGGTCTATCAACTTTGATTGACTACATCTTGGTTTCGCAAGCCACTAAAGAGCAACTATGTAGCTTTAGAACAGACACCAATGCCAGTAGTGATCATTTTCCCAATACTCTTACAATCACTATCCCGAACATGTTTGCACTATCTGGCAAGCAAACAATCTTAGTACAAGAATCACTAAGGGTAAATAAATTGAATGGGTACGCTATTAAATGGGACAAAGTGGATCCTGAAAAGGTTACTTCTGCAGTATTGAAACGTACTCTTCCTTCTGTCGAAGTGTGCCTAAGCCCACAGTCGGACCCTGCCCAGGTATTGACTGTTTTTTTTGCCATCGCCACTGAAATTAAAAAAGAGTTGTTTCGTAAAATCAAGGGCCCCAATCAAACAAAAAAGGGATGGTTTAATCGCGCAACAAGGAGTGCTTACCTCTTATTAAAGAAGGCCCTGACTAGCACCGTTAGGGATAAAGGGGAAGTTGCTAGGTTAAGAAAGCTCTATAAGCAAGAACTTAAATCCTGTAAGGTGGATATCAAGAAAGAACTATGGGATAAGCTTCATGGTAGTTGTTCCCTTAAGGATTCGGCCACTTTTTGGCAAGTAGTAAGAACACCTTTTTTAACTGATCAGCAATCAACTCCCCGGATAGAGGTAGCAGTGGGCGAAGCTGCCTGGGTTGGCCACTTTTCTAAGATTTTCGGCACCCTGGAGGACCCCCTAATACAGTTTCCTTTACCTATTCAGGAGTTGCTGGTTCCCCAAAATTGCCAAAGGAGGACTATTTCCTTAATTTTGACCTTGAAGAGGTAATTAATGCACTACAAGCCTCCAAGTGTGGCAAAGCCCCAGGCCCCGACGGGGTTCCTGTGGACATATTTAAAAATAACCTAGAACTATGGTCCCCCATCCTTACAAAGGTCATTCAAGCTGCCACTAAAATAGGCCCACCCAAGTCCTGGACAACATCTATATTGCTTCCGATTTTTAAAAAAGGAGACCGAAATAACCCTGCCTGTTATCGTCCAATTTCCCTCCTGGACTCCACAGGCAAGGTTATGGGTCGGCTTCTCCTTAAAAGACTCCAAGACTGGGCAGAATGTAATCAAGTGATTTCTGACCTACAATACGGCTTCCACGAGGGTCTGGGGACAGTGGAGCAGGCTTTAAACCTGTCCCTGTTGATAGGTAAATACGTTGGGGCAAAAAAGGGGAGGCTGCATTTAGCATTTGTCGATCTTTTGGCGGCTTTTGATTGCGTCTACCACACCAAACTCTGGAAACTCCTTCTGTCCATGGGGGTAGACCCTCCTTTGGTATATTTTATCCAAAATCTTTACACGGGGGCCACTGCTAAAGTACGGTATGGTACGGGGGGGAACTCACAACATCTTTCCCAGTAGCTAAGGGTGTCAGACAAGGGTGCGTTCTGGCACCCTTCCTTTTCAATCTCTACACGAATGGACTGGAAGTTGCGATGCTAGAAGGAAGCAAGGACCTGCCCATGATAGATCGCCGCCCAATACCCGCACTGCTTTACGCGGATGACGCGGTCATCATGGCCAGGACCCCTCGGCAACTCCAACTCCTTCTTGATAGATACAGTATTTTCATGGCAAGCTTAGACTTAAATGTAAACACGAAGAAAACATTTGTTATGCATTTGGGGAAACGCCTTAAACATCCTGGCGGTGCTCAGATCAATAATATCACCCTGGAAAGCACAAACTCATACCCTTATTTAGGAATCCAGATAGATAATACTTCTACCTGGCGTCCAGCACTTTTAACCAGAAAGATGGGGTTCCTTAGAGCCACATCAGCCTTGGTTACATTTGCCCAAAAACTGGGTCAGCGCCCCTCGTGGGAACTCATCCAGATTTATAAGGCTAAGTGCTGCCCAGTGGCAATGTATGGGGCAGGGGGGCATGTAAACTCGGAATCCATCCAAAAAGTAGAAAATGGCTTCCTGCGATACCTCTTGGCAGCCCCAAAAAGTTCACCAACCTTCGGTTGCCATATGGAGTTGGGTGAGGACTATATTTCCGATCTTATTGCTGTCCAACCAATTCTTCTATGGCACCGTCTTTGGCAAACTTTAGAATGTAAACTGACACGCTTACTTATTTCTGACTGCCTCACCTTGGAAAAGTGGAAAAATATCCCATGGCTACTTTATGTCCATAACTTTCTCAGGGATGTAAATATGGAAACAGCCTTTTTAATCCCTGAGACCATAACTGAAGTTTCACCTAAAAACCTGAAAAATTTGTGTTTATTTCATCTCCGTGAGCTTCGCGCAGCATCTGAGATCTTAAAACCTACAAATCTCCATCTACTCTCGGTGCAAGTCTCACATGGGATTCAGCCATATTTACTAACCAGTATCAATGCTTATGATAAATATCTTTTGTCGCGATTCCGATTCAATACCTTTCATCGCCAGTTAACCTTTCCAAAGATAAAAGACTGGTCCAGCACCCTGTCCCCTTGCCCATGTGATGGGCAGTCAGAGCAATCGTTACTGCACATAGTCTTTTTTTGTACCTATTATGATTTTCCTCGCAAGCGGTGGATTATCCCTTTGGTGAAACTCATGGGCTTGCGACATTGCCGTCCGGCCCTTCTTGCCCTACAATGTTTGGACATTGAGTATAATATCGTCCCAATAGCCCGATTTTTAAAAGTGTGCATCAAATACCGCGCAAATTATGACTCTGTGTAAACTGATAGACTGTGTTTTGGGTTTGTAATAGAAACTAATGACTCTATATGCTTCCTGATGTTTCTGTATATGTCTCTTTTGTATGAACTCTTCTTGCTAATGATTGGTTATGGTCCTTTTTACTACAAAATGTGCAATACCAGTGTTATATTGTGTACTAAATATTTTAACGATCTTAAATAATGCTTTTTTATCTGTATACTTTTATGGACACAAAATTGTATCCGAATAAAGTTTTAATTGTATTGTTACTGTCAATATACTTGAAAATGAATAATACCAGCCTTTCATGCCAATTATTATAGCTATGTGTGGCCTGAAATAGTCCGAATTGTAACACTTGCAGGAGGTGTTATGTTGGTACTGCCATGGGCAGCCCTGGCAGGGTATGGGTGGTGCAGGCTGCAGTGGCCTTCCGAGAATGGCCCCGGCGCTTCAGTTTTTACAAATTAAGCAACGAATTGTATTTGATAGGTTCAGTGAAAGCAATGCGGTCTCTGTCAGGCCAAGGAGTGGGCGGTGCCACCATCCAGATGTAAGAGGGCTTGAGCTGCATTTCTGAAGTCGCTCTCTGAATACCCTCCCACTTCGATTCTGCAGTGAATTGGTGGAGTTTTCATTGTCTTTTAAGATAAACAGTCATGCTCCCTGGTTCTCATTACTAATTCTTGACTCTCAGGATGGTTGTTCCATCCTACTTTTTTGGCAACGTCGCCATTGTTATCTGAGCATCTTGCACATTAAACAAATAAACAATTCCCAGCAGAGACAATCAGGGCATCATTTTATTTCCTCCTGCAGGCTCATTACAGGTATGCGCCCCGCCCTGAGTACAAGAACGGAATGCATCTCGTCGCTCCTCTTTTTTTGTCTTCTGCAGACAAAACACGAGTTCTTTTATTCTATGTTCACATCACAGAACACCCCGTACCTGCCCTGGGGCTGTTTGTTTGCGAGGGACTCTTTTCAGACAGAGGGCTGGTGCTCGACAATTACATAGCTCTCTGTCTTCCTTTGAAGGGATTCATATTTGTATAGGTTTATTGTATACCGTGAAAGGGCCTGAGTAGCACAGAGCTCTATGTCTCAACGGGATGGGGTTGAGGCTGGGACTGGAGGCAGCCTGAGGCTGTGGACAAGTCTGCTGCAAATAAATACATATTTTTTTTTACTTGACACGTATTTATTTATACCAGGCATATTAAGGGTCCGAATCACAAAGTAAACTTTCTAACTTATTAGTGACTTAGCCCTATACATAGGAATACATTATGCTTGAATATAGAACCCCATACACATCAGAGTTCAGGAAATGGCATAGGTTTAAAAACACAGAGGCACTCATTTATAAAAAGAGTTGCATTGCTGCGTAAAAACAGCAATGTGGCACTTTTTCAGTGCGCCCTCCATGCGACACAAGAGATGCGCCGTACTTACTGTACGGAGCTCCATGTCACAAGGATTTACAGATGCGTTAGTATTCCTGACGTATCTGTAGGTACAAAAGTGGTGCATTGCTGAGGTGTGTCTGAAAACAGACGCAACTCCAGCAATAGGTTCTTTCACATGGGACAAGCCCCATGTGAAAGGGCTTGCGTCAGTCTTACGGCTGCTGTGAGGCAGGTGTAAGGATTTGACACAGGGACGTCCTAAAAGTGTCGCAGTGAAATCTCAGAGATTTCACTGCAACACCTCTACGAACCTTTTTTGCAGGGAAATTCCCTTCCTGCATACATTATACCTGACGCAGGAATAATGTAGCACAGGGGTTTAAAAAGTGACGCATCAGCTTAGATGCGTCACATTATAAATATGCCACAGTGTGGTGCATACTTTACTCACCAGCGCGTCACAAAAAGTGACACACCAGCGGCGTAAGGAGCATATAAATATGCCAGAGAGTGCTTACCTCACATGCTTAACTCACATGTTTTAGTTTTCTCGTTTGGGTGTCCCCAATGGTGGGTCAGATGATAGGCCGTGGAAATCCATTACACAGCTAGGTGCAAGCTTCTAGGTATCTACAAACATTTGTAAGTGCATTTGCTACACTCTGATGCAAAAGCTTGACATAACTGCTGCAGAAAGTGTGGAAAATCATCCCAGTTTTAACAAGGCTGGTGGTGGGAAAAAAAATACATGTCATGAAATAATATTTTTATGTGAGAGAAAATGTTTTACATTTAATTAAGAATGGATCACATTTCCAAAACCTAAGACTGTCAGTGTAAAGAATGCACACCTAGGGCCAGGACAACAGACTTAAGTGTGTTCTTATTTAAATTCCACATACTTAAGATAATTGTAAGTTACCTCTGTTTGGTGAGAGACTTAGGAAATACCTTGGCAGCTTAACCTTATTACGGACAGAAATATAACTTACTATAAATTCTACATATTTTTCTAAATAGGGCCCTTAGAGATTTACAAAGAGCTGATTCATTTATTGGTCAGGTAATACAAATAGAATTAGATATTAGAACTACTGCCTAAATTTCATACATGAGGAACTTAGCCACACCCCTCCACATGCCATTCCTTTTTTTTTTTTTAAATGCCCTTTTAGATGCCACGCTGTGCAGCAGTGCCCCCTACGGGCAGGATCCCACACTACTCTAGAACATCCTCAGCCAAATACATTTGAACATGTTTTCTACAGATCTTTTGCTAATGCTCCTACCTGTGTCTGAACTAGAGCTCTGTATGTATGTATGGCACGTGGTATTTCTATAGCATGAACCTAGCGAAAAAGGTAGCGAAGTGCTGAACAGGGTCAAAGACAAGCATAAGGTCAACAAGTGATTGAAGAGTTAGCAGGTTTTTGAATTGTTACTGTATTGCTTTGCTTTCTTTGATAATTTTTTGTCTATCACAATTCTCTTCGGTGAGCTATTACAGCAAAGTCATATTAGTTTGAAAATAGAGTTGCCTCGAGTTTAATGTTTGTTAAATCAGAAGTACACAGAATAATTAGTATGCAAATAGTATTGCTCTTTTTTGAGGAGCTGTAGGATGGTGAGACCACACTTAACAGACATAAGCAATGGAAAGATGACTTGTAAACAGGATTTAATTGTTTGATAAAGAAGGAGGGGGCATATTATCAAGAACGGCGTTAAAATTATCGCCGCTTTAGTGACAGGAAACTGCCGCTAAAGCGGTGATAATGGGCTTGATAATATGCCCTGGAGAATTCCAATAGAAGCCCTTGTTCACACCAGAACCTGGGCTTCTATGTGAATTCACAAGGGCGTATTATCAAGGCCATTATCGCCGCTTTAGCAGCAGTTTCCTGCCACTAAAGCGGCAATAATTTTAACGCCGTTTTTGATAATATGCCCCCACATCACTTCAAAATGAAATGAAATGAAATGAAATGAAATGAAATTAGATTTATAAAGCGCATGGATGCCCTTGAGCGTCCCAGCGCTAACTTAACTGAAAAACAGAAAAGCCCTAAAGAGGGAGGGAGGGGAATAGGATTATTCTGCAATAGGAAAGAGAAAAGTTTTGAGAGATTTTCTGAATTTGGGATAGGAGGATTCCATCCGGATTTCCCTAGGGAGAGTGTTCCAATGTTTTGCTGCATTTAGGGAGAACCGGCGTCCTCCAGTCCGGGCTTTTCTCACTCTAGGGATGGAGAGCAGGTTCTCCCCCTCGGAGCGGAGGGTCCTTGGCGGTTTATAGGGGCTAATAAGCTTTCTTAGGGCAGGAGGGCCTTTGCCTTGCAATGTCCTGTGAGTAATGCAAAGGGTCTTAAATACAATTCGTTCCTGGATGGGGAGCCAGTGCAGGGATCTCAAAAGCGGTTTGGCCGAGGCCCTTCTGGGTGCCCCCATGAGCGTTCTTGCTGCAGCGTTCTGGACCCGCTGCAAGGAGTTAATTGTCTTTTTAGGTGCAGCCAGAAGGAGAGCATTACCATAATCCAGTCTAGATAGTATAAGACCTTGAATTAGGAGCTTCCTAGATTGGAAAGGCAGAAGGGGGAGCACTTTCCGCACTGACCGCAACAGGCCGAAACCGATGCCTGCGACTTTCTGGGCGTGGGTCTTGAAAGTTAATTGGGGTTCGAACCAGACCCCGAGGCTTTTGATTTTCTCCTTTGCTGGTGGCAGATCACCCATGCAGGGGGGCCAGAGCTCAGAAGGCAAAGATGTGAAATGGTGGCCTAGGAGCATAATCTCCGTTTTGGCTCCATTAAGTTTCAACTTGGAGTCAGTCATCCAGGAGAAGATTGCCGAGAGGCAGCTCGAGAGATTGTCCGAGCATCCCCCTTGTTGAGTCAGAGAGACGACAAGTTGGGTGTCGTCAGCATAGCTGATGGATTTAATCCCGAAAGGGGCTACTAAGTCCTCCAACGGGGCCATATAGACATTGAACAATGTGGGGCTCAGGGAAGATCCCTGAGGAACCCCACATTGAAGAGGAAAAGGCTTCGACGTGGTACCGTTCTCCCAGATCCTGAAGGACCGGTTGTCGAGAAATGATTTCAGCCACTTGAGGGCGGACCCTACGATGCCTAGTTTGGAGAGACGGTGGACCAGGGTGGGGTGGTCTACGGTATCGAACGCGGCGCTCAGATCCAGGAGGATCAGAGCTGCTGATCCCCCTGAATCTAAGATGCACCTAGCCTCTTCGGCAACCACTATGAGGGCAGTGTCTGTGCCCTGCCCAGGGCGAAATCCCGTTTGGGAATTACCCAGCAAGTCATTACTCTCCAAGAATCCGGAGAGCTGCCGATTCACCCACTTTTCTGCGATTTTGCCCAATCCAGGTAACAATGAAATAGGGCGGAAATTTGCCAGGTCGGCGGGATCAAGTCCTGGTTTTTTAAGGAGGGCTCTGATTTTTGCCTGTTTCCAGCTTGGGGGGACAATACCGGTAGTGAAAGAGGTATTCAGGAGATCAGTAGCAAGGGGGGCGATGGTATCCATGATTTGCTTAAGAACGTGCATGGGGGCTGGATCAGAGGGCGAGCCGCTTTTGATATTGGAAAGTGTTGTGCAGAAGTCTTCCCTGGAGATGCACGAAAATGTCTTAAGTAAAGGGCCAGAGGTGGAAGGAGGGGGGGGGTCAGAAGCCAGGGGAGTGCCTGTTGAGGGGAGACTGTCTAATATTTTCTGTATTTTTTGATCAAAAAAGTTTGCTAACAGGTCACATCTAGATGTGGAATCGTTTTGTGGAATGATCGGCGCTGGAATTTTGGTCAGTTGAGCGAGTATTTTGAAGGTTTCCCTTGAGGAGTTGGCTGCCTGTTTAATTTTCTCTTCAAAGAAGGAGGCCTTGGTCGTTTGTAGTGCATCTTTGTAGAGTCTCAGGGCAGCCTGGTAGGAGGTTTTACTGCTAAGGGCCCAGTCCCTCCTCCAGATACGTTCTGCCTTTTTACAGGCTTTTTTAAGATCTCTCAGTGCTGAGGTATACCAAGGGGATTTAAAAGTACTACTCTTTTTTGTCACCTTAGTTTGGGGCAGAACCATGTTCAGGGAGCTATTGAGCCAATTCTGAAAATTCTGATCAGCGAGCAGAACATCAGATTCTGGTTCAGGAGCAGAGTTCTCCAGTGCCGATTTTAATTTTTCCACTGAGAGTTTCGGCCAGGCTCTTTGGAGAATGCGTGGGGGCGGGGCGCCGGTCACTTCCAAACGGAGTTCCCAGGAAAAGGGAACTACAAAGTGATCAGACCAAGGTATGGGCAAAGGTGAAGTAACTAGGAATTGAGTGTTGTTAGAAAAAACAGGGTCTAACAAGTGACCTTTGTTATGAGTAGCTTCCTCATTAAGGAGATTAAGTTCGAATGATTTGAGATTTGACCTAAGCTCTGCGGCTACTTTATCGTTGGGGTCATCGAAATGAAGATTTAGGTCTCCGAGTACCAGAAAGTTGGAGGCCCGGGCAGCCGCAGCCAGGGTAACTTCTAGTAGAGAGTCAACAAAGTGCTTGATACTGCCCGGGGGGCGGTAGATCAGGATTCCAGAGAGGGATTGTGCGGGGGTTAGTTGAATACTGAAGCAAGCACTCTCTGCGTCTGAGACGCCTCCGTTCTCTAATCTACATGTCAATGAATCCCTATAGATTATTGCGAGACCTCCTCCTATTCCTTCGCTTCTGTTCAGGTTTCGGGCAAGGAAGCCTGTGGGAAGGGCAGAGATGATGTCAAACTCTGAGTGGGGGGATAGCCATGTCTCTGTAAGGAAGAGCAAGTCCAGGCAACTTTCTTCAATCAGCATATTGATCTCAAGCGCATGTTTAGGCAAGGATCTGCAATTTAGCAGTGCCATCTTCAAGATTTTACCCGCCTTTTTGCCAATGGTGGCTTTAGGTGAAGAATCGGGGCAAAGGTAACAACGAGTAAGTAGGGGCGCAATTCCCCCCGGAAGATGAGCGCACTGATTCAGGGAGTATTGCAGCGCACAGAGTTGCTCACTAGAGTAGGCCGAGGGTACAGGGAGATCCACGGGCATAATAACGGGCCCTGGTCGAGCCCGGACGGGCCCAGACGGGCTTGCCTCTGGCGCGCCTCCGGCGCGCCATCGGCGCGCCCGCTGCGCCCGCCCGCTGCGCGGACGGAAGAAGGGATTCATTTTATAGCGATCGGGCCTTAATTCGCCCGACCGCTAGAGCGCCAACCGTACCCTACCCCAAAGATGGCGGCCACACTCGTCGCCCTCCAGGTGGGCTGTGTCAGTCCGAGTGATGCCTTAGCTCGGCCCTCGGTGAACGTAACACGCGCTGTCTTGCACCCCCCAGCAGTAGCAGGTACAATAAAATACAGAGAGCGAAATTTAGGAAGGAAATGAACAGTTTTAAAATAGGTTCGTTTTTAAAATCTATATGTAGAGCATAGGAGCGTGGTGCAAAAAGCAATGTGCAAAATTGGCAATTAACAATGATTTTAAAGAAGTGCTAGAGCCTAGCTCCCGGCTTCCGCCTCAGGAGCGATTCTGATTAAAAGTAAGTATTCCCGGTTTCTTAGGCGTTACACGTTTAGAACACAAATGTCTGATGTGGCTAGCTTGGGGTTTGCTCAATGATTTTTGGCAGGCAATAGGGAGAGAAAAGGTGTTTACTGTACAAGGGACAGGATTTCTGTTTCCTCACCATTCATTCAATGCCAGATTTGCTGCATCCAGTGGTGCACCTGTTACAGGCAACACGCCACATCTGGAATATGCCCAGACTTGTCTTCCGAGAGTAGATTGGCCTTGGGATCACCGGATTGCTAAACATTTTTACGATGTGCAATGCTTGGTGATGAATTAATTGTGTAAATTAGTCATTTTAATAGTGCATATAACCAGAATCGATAAAATAGTGATTGTGCAATTAAAACGATGACATTTTTGTATACAGAAATGTTACAAAAGAAGACGTATAATTATGCCATATTTAATGTGTAAATTAATTGGGATTGTAAGGAGCACTCCGTTATGAAACTTTACTTAGACTCTTGTTCACTGGTGCTGCGATTATCAAGGGTTGTCAATCCCTATTTTTTCAATGAATTATGATGGGTTGTAGTGCCCACCTAATCGTGCACTGTTCACCTGGTGCTCGGCACTTTATTTGCTTAAATAATTTACCATAGTTCTCAGTTTAACTTTTAATCATTATCTTTCTCTTTTGCATTTCATCTTGTTATTCATATTCATAACAATTTGCATTCTTACATTGCATTATACTTTTAACACATTAATTTTCAGAGCAATTCAACGTTTGAGCTGCTGAGTTATAGAGCCCCCATGGACGTCCATGCTCTTCACTTCCTTGATAAGTGAATAGATTTGGTCTGCCTGATCATTTGTATATGCCAAAATGCAGTTTGAAACAATAACTGGATTAACCGATAACAGAGCTAGCACAATGGCATGTACAAATGATCAGGCAGACCAAATCTATTCACTTATCAAGGAAGTGAAGAGCATGGACGTCCATGGGGGCTCTATAACTCAGCAGCTCAAACGTTGAATTGCTCTGAAAATTAATGTGTTAAAAGTATAATGCAATGTAAGAATGCAAATTGTTATGAATATGAATAACAAGATGAAATGCAAAAGAGAAAGATAATGATTAAAAGTTAAACTGAGAACTATGGTAAATTATTTAAGCAAATAAAGTGCGGAGCACCAGGTGAACAGTGCACGATTAGGTGGGCACTACAACCCATCATAATTCATATTTAAGGTGTGACATTATTTAATTAGAATGCATGCAGTTTGTGGTGTTTTGTTCATGCTGCTCCTGCTCACTTCCCTCCCATTCAGTGGCTCACTTCAAGTGTTCTCTCCCCACTGTTTCTGCAGAACACAGACACACAATGACGTCAATGGATGGCAGAGTTAGAGCGCTTGCATTGTATTATGAATGAACCTTTCTATTGTGAACCTATAGTACCATTCTGAAGGATTTCCGCTGGAAGTTCCCAAGCAGTTGTGCAAAATAATATGATTCTGCGGGCTATTGTTAAGCATTGTTTCACATTGGGTTGTACAAACTGGGAGTGCAGTTGCTGAGGGAGCAAGCAGAAGATTTCTCTTACCTTAAGAAATGGGTTTGTGGTAAAAACCTTTCGAAATCACAACATTGTTTGGGATGTACCAATGCGGCCTGGCCATGATCATGCTATTTTGAATTTGCAGTTTTATTAATTAATTTGCATAAATGTGTATAAAACACCCAGTTTTTGAAAGATCATGGGCTACTTCCCATTTTCCTCCTGAGAATCTGTCCGATGATTTTGAGATTTTTACCTCTCATTAGAATGTTGTCACTATGCTGTGAGTGTGACACCTATGATGAGAGGGGAAATGTATTAATTGATATAGGTTCTGCCTTGATTTATGATTCTGTACTTCTACATTCCTGAGTCTTTATGGCTGAGATTTACATACCTCTGTACTGCTCTATTATAATTCTGCAATAAACACTTTGATGAGGCAGAGAATCAATGCCCTGAGATAGGGCTCACCGTCTTCTTCTTGAAGCAGTTGGGTTACTTGGCACAATTCTCAGTGTGTGATGCAGGCCTGGAATAGTGCACTGGTTTAGCTCTGATAATACAATATGATGGAATCTTCAGCAAAACATCCGCGGCCTCATTTATGAGGCTGTGCGTCACTTTTACGCTGCCGGTGCGTCACTTTTTGTGACGCACCAGTGGCGTAAAAAATGCGCCTTGTTGCGCCATATTTACAAAGTGACGCATCTAAGTAGATGCGTCACTTTGTAAACCCCTGCACCACATTATACCTGCGCCAGGTATAATGTATGCAAGGGGGGCGTATTGACGCAACAAAGGGTCGTAGAAATGATGCAGTGGAATCTATGAGATTTCACTGCGCCACTTCTAGGACACAAATGCGTCAATTTCTTACGCCTGCCTCACAGCAGGCGCAAGACTGACGCAAGCTCTTTCACATGGGGCTTGCCCTATGTGAAAGGACACATTGCTGGGGTTGCGTCACTTTTGTGACACACTCCAGCAATGCGTCACTTTGGCGCCATACAGATACGTCAGTACGTATCTATAACTCCTTGCAACATGATGCGTCATATTATAAATATGACGCATCCAACATGTCGCAAGGAGGGCGCAATGAAAAGTGACGCATCGCTGCTTTCACGCAGCATTGCGTCATTTTTCATAAATGAGGCCCCCTCTTTGGCCATTAAGGCTTGTTAGAATATTGTGGGATTTTTGTAAGGGTCTCCGTAGCAGGTGGGGGGGGGGGGGCGGGAGGGGGTGGTGACCCGTATTCACATTCTCTGGTTTTTGAAGTAGCTCATCTCCAATGAAAAAGTCAACTTAGGCGCCGGTCCTTGATTGAAACGTTTGCAAAGTAATAGCCCAGACTACTGAAAGGTGTACCAATATACTAATTGATAAATAACAACAGCTGGGTAGATGTTGCTATCCCTTGAGAGAGAGGTCAGATATCAAGTAGATCAGTAAGTTACAGCTGTGAAAGGCCACCTAGGCATAACTAAGGTTACCCGTATCCTAGATGATGCCCCAACTATTGGAAATCAGATGGGTCACCATCATTGCAAGGGATAAACCTGAGTAAATACATCTCCTCCTAGGTCACCATCCATGTTCACAGTTAGATTACTGTGGTTATCTGGGGATACTAGCAATATCATTAATGATACAATATAAAAAAACACTTTTTGGAATTTGCATGGGTGTTTTGACAGCCGCTCTTTTATAGAGGGTGAACATGAGGTATCAGCTAAGGTCACTGGACGTCATTGTTGGCAAGAAGGATACATTTCAGAGGGGGCCCTACAAGGGTCAAAGATTAGGACGATGATGTCTGGCAAGTTGGCCCTAAAAGTGTGCCATAGTCATGATATTGTGGAAAATCTCACAGACAGGGCTATTACAATCACAAAAGGTTGGATGGGACAATCTTTCACAACAATATGGCACTAATTCCGAGTTTGTCAGAATCTAGGTGCTTTTTATCGCACCAGATAAATAAAAGATACCTGGAGTATGGTATTTATTGGGTTATTTTTCGGGTGTGATAAATAGCATCTATTACAAGTTTGTGGGGAATAACGTGGACTTTGGTGGCTACTACACCAAAATCTGTGTGGCACTGTAACTACTGCACACGTTTCCCCTTTTGATTGGCTGCCAACAGCCACTAACCATGGCAAACCATGCAGTCTGTGGCCTCAAATCTTTATTTAATATACATTTCTATACACTCAGGGGCATATTTATGAAGGTTTTGCATCGCCCTTGCACCATACATGGGGGCGCAAGGGCCACACAAAACCTAAGTCAAATTTATCAAGCCAGGCAAGGGCTCCCTGCGTGGCCCTGAGAGGCTCGATAAATTCAGAGGAACGCAATGCAGTGCAAATCGCTGAGGTTTCCGATTTTAGCCATCCAAGGCCTGTTGCCTTTTTACAAAAAAGTTGGGGAAATGTTTCTCATAAATCAAAAAAATATGGGCACGTCATGCCCTCTCAAGGCCGCCCACTTAGGCCTCTGTTGTTACAGTGTTATAGTCCTGTGGAACTGCATTTTACACCTGATCTAATTCACACAGCCAGGTTAAGCTGTTGCCAAAGCGTGATACTATTGGTTGATGAGTCAGGAAGATCCTGGGATGGTCAGACTTGTTAGGTCTGGCTTGACAGAGGGGACTAGGGTGCATATTACCAAGGGGGGCAATAGGCAATTATCGCCGATTTAGCAGCCGTTTTCGGCCGCTAAGCGGCGATAATTCTATCGCCCTATTAGCAAGCTGTCGCTAACTGATGTTAGTGACAGCTTTTAGGCAATAGCGAGCGATTTGGGGCCCGCTTTGCATGTCAGCGATGTTTATCGCTAATGACATGCAAAGTGGGCGTACCCAACCTGTTAGCGACTGAAAGCAGTCGCTAACGTCGCTATCGCCTATTAGCAAGGCAGGCGTAGCATTGGAAATATTCGCGCTAAGCGCGAATATCTCCAAATACTAACACCTGCCCAGACCAGTTCTTAGCCATGTTATCCAATGGGAGGTGGATAACATGGCTAAGAGCATTTCATCGCTAATGCGGGAATATCGCTTTATTCTCAGAGATATTCACGCATTTCGCCGCTATCGCTGGATATTTTAGCACAATGGAGAAAAACGTTGCTAATAGCATGTTTTCTCCGCTAACATATCCAGCGATAGGCAGCGATAAACAGAACGTCGCTAATCCTATTTAGCGATAAATATCGCTACTTGTTGGTAATATGCCCCACGGTCTCTCTGATCTGCAGCTATACTATACGGCTTGGATACTGCAGTATCCTGCGATGCGGTGTGCAGAAGGTGATAATGGGGAAAAGCGGCTCCTGGCGGGGCTGGTGGAAAGGGATGACCATCCCAAGCACCTAATGAGCGGCACAAGGGTGCCGGTGGAATGCCCATATGTGGTGTAGCAGGTGGCAAGGATATGGGAATTAGCTATGAAGTGCGTGATGGGAACCCACCGTATGCTTAATTGCTCCTACATTGGTGGTTGAAGCCCCTTCAGAGTATTCAATCCCTAATGGACATGTCACAATGGACGGAGGGTGGCTTCCAAAGGGTAGGAGAACTCTATTTGAACAGCACTTTTATCACAATGGCCGAGGCTGGCCTGTTGTGTCAGGTGATGCCGAGTCAGTTTTTACAATATGCCAAATCATCTTGCATGGTCCAAGAGATCTGGACAGACTTTCCGGCAGTCGTTAAAGCTCACCACAATACTGGATCCGCGATCTAGTGGGGGCCTCATCTCCTCTGTGTGTACGCGGTGTTTAAGGGGGACAGGCATGTAGACATGTTGGCAGTTTGCAGCAACTGAAACGTGGAATTTAGGGGACCCGACACCGACATGGACTGGACAAGCACGTGAGCGCCGAGGTGACAGAAACAGCGAGTAATGCACACTGGAAGCTGATGCAGGTCATCTATCTGCATTGAGTGTACCTCATGCCATAGTGCCTGCATAGGATCTTTCAGAATGGATCAGAGAGCCGCTCTAAGTGCAGGGAGGGTAAACAACCTTTACGACGCAGTGTTTACACCGCGCGTCCTTTACAACGCTGCCATTACAACGCAAGTCGTGACTACGACTTGCGCTGGAGGGTGCTCTTGGTAAAGGAATAGTTTGATTTTCTATTCCAACACCTTCCCTACTGTTACGTGGGCTGGAGTTGGAATAGAAAAGTAAACTAATCCACAATCCAGCGCCCTCCAACGCAAGTCGTAGTAACGACTTGCGTTGTAATGGCTGCGTCGTAAAGTACCACGATCATTTTGATCGCGTTGTACTGACGTACATCTGTGGGGAGATCCCGCCCACTTCCTTGATATGACATGGGGGTACCATAGATTGAGGGATTACTGGACAGAGGTGGTGCTAGACTTCCAGAGGGTCACGGGTACCCAGGTTGAGATGACAGTCCGTCACTGTCTTTTTAGCCTCCTGCCAGCCCCCAAAAAGGGGAAGATGATGAGGTTTAGATTTGCCTTGCTAGGACTCGTATTGGCTGGAGGCTGCATAGCTACCCACTGGACTAGACCTGCACCTCTGCTGCTGCATAAAGGGCTGGTAGATTTGCTAGAGTGGGCCAAAGCAGAGGACTGTGGGTTCAAGAAGGTGAGGGTGGGCGAATAGGCAGCATGTGATTTAGAACTATGGGGCGAGATGCTGAGCCGACTGGTGGACAGCATGCAGAAGGAGGGGGCACTGTTCCGGTGTCCAGTGGAGCTTGTGTTGCGACCACTTGAGTGGCTGCGGGTATGCAGTACCCTACGTGCGGATGCTACATCGTAGGGGAAGAGTATGTGAGGGGTGAGTGGCATTGGGCGAAAGCTTATGTAGGGCCTATGAGCCTGGGCTGAGGTGGTATATGTTTAATGTCGTTTTATTGTTTTGAAGTGAAAGGATGGAGCGACCCCCCCTTCCCCCCATTTGGGACATGTGCTCAGGGATCCACGGGTGTGATGCACTGTATCTGTGAGTTAATGCTGTATTGATACACTGTTGGCATGCTCATTTTGCACATGCCTTATTTTGAACATTTGCAATAAAAACATCTTGCAAATGAAAGTGTTAAAGGCAATAGGTTTTAAAGAGTTGATTGTTATTACACAGTGCTAAAGCCTGTAGGCAAGTATTTTGTTACACTGAATCTCGCATATTGCCATAGTAGTAAAGAGTTTTAGTGTTGGTGCCCTTCACAAACAAGGGGGATACAAGATTTCCACTATGGCCATTCTTATTCTTTTAGTTGGGGTTTCACATTACTTTGACAACTGTAATTTTGTAGATTTTGTAATTTTATTACAGGATACATAATGGTTGCCCTGTGGGAAAGTTTATGATCAACACCGTAAATCTGAGTTGGTTATATGGAATCTCACAGATTACCGTAGTAGGCAAGCATTTTCGGAGTGGTTACCCACTCTGACAAATCATGTACATAGAGATTTGCATCCCCATTAGGCCCTCTTAGGAGAGATAGTATTATGCTTTTGCTATTGAATGTAAAAACAAAAGGAGAAAAAATGGTACCATGGTCATGAAGTAATGCTTGCAAAACCATTTCATAACTAAAGAAGAAACAAATGTTGCTATATCAAATTAAAGTACAAATGATCCTGAATTACATAGTATGTGATTATTATTTTAAAAGGCTTCAGCTGACACTATTCAGAGCAACTTGGTGTTATATTGCCTATGACGTTTAAGGGCCGTCGGACAAAAGGCCACCGCTTTGAATACTCTAATAAATTAGGATTACTACACCTGTGCCATAAGGACTGTTTACTTCAATATTACATGAAATGTATCACATTACCTTTGAAGGGGAGGATTTCTGTGTTATATCGCCTATGAGAAACCCTAGGGGTAGAAGATTTTCATTGTAACACATATTGATAGAATCTCTTCGGAAGACCTGCCAGGATATTGTAATACATCCATCCATACACATAGGAAATAAATATTTATTTAGATACATAGGGTTAGGGGGTCTTTTGTTATGCGCTCTTCTGCCATGGGTCGGCCTGAGTGTCATTTACACTCTGCCTCCATCCATGACAGGTTACTACATGGGCAATAGTCCATTCGACAATATTCATTGGGTCTTTTGTCCTGTGAATTACAGTATTTTTATGTGCACATTCGCCTGAAAGTGAGCATGCTTCAGTATCAGGGATGGTTGGCCAGTCCTTTAGTTTTCAATCTTCTCCTTTTTTAGTTTCCTTTTCATTTGCCTCTCTTTTATTAACATTTTTCTTAAGGGGATAGTAGAGCTCTTCAGGCAGTGCTAACGGGTCGCTTGCTTGCTCCTCAATTCATCTGCAGTGAGCCGCATCCCATGTGGCCACTTCCTCTGAACAGGAGACCATTATGGAATGCTGTTGGCCATAGTGTATCATTGTTTCACCATTCCAAGATGGCCAACATATTGCTTCTAAATTGTGTGGCTATATTGGAACTTTAACACGACAGTAGGGTATGTACAATACCTCTGCAAGACAGATACCTGCTGCTCTGTTTATGTATATTATTATAAGCACATGCCCGTCGTGTTTAGGCAGCAGCATGTTTCATTTTTCCACTTGTATCTATTCAATTTATCTTGCATATGTTATTGAGTTTGTGTTTTATTGTGGACATGAATGCAATAAAGAGGTAGTGGATGTATGAATGGATGCATGAGACCAAATATGAGGGACAGAGTGCATGTATGATGACTTATTGAGCACCTGAACCCATCAATATCACAAAAGGCACTTTCTTTCATAAGCTAGATCTTTTGGCATTGCCAATACTTGTTTTCTTGTAGACTCTGTTCCCAGAGGACCCAAGAAGAGTTTTCAAGTTGTGGTCACTTAGGCTGTGGTACTTGGATCTAGCCGAATTACAGATGTCTTTTACTATCAATTTGAGGGAAGGGTATGGGGCCATATATGCTAGCATTTGGCCCTATGGCATTCTTGTCATAGCGCTGCTTTCCAGTGTTCCACAAAAGTATTTACTATTTAAAGAACCTAAAGTATTGTAGGAACCAAAAAACATGTTTAGAGGGGGTTAGATCAGAGGTAGCTCCACAGGAGAGTAATTCGATGCGCACATTCATGTTACCGACATGCACAAAAACATCTGCACATGTAAAACTCCCTTACTGATTCACAGAAGTAAGAATGGCAGACTTTTGACCCCGAGATGGGATGTGCCAACATGGAAATGCTAGCCGCAGGGTGGCAATTCTGCACATAAAATGCATGTTTAGGGAAAGGTCTGGGAACCTTTCTGTGTGTAGGCCTCTTCAAAAGTTGGCAAGCAAGCAATGCCTTGTGAGCTTGCACTCAGATTTACTTCTGCTGAGAATGGGAAAGGAACACTCCAGAAATTGGTAGGAGATTAGAGGAAGCAGAGATTTCATGTGGAAAAAAATCTGGGCAAAATTTGCTCACAGCGCCATATCAACAAAGACCCAGTCTTGATTTGCTTGTGTTCGAGTTCAGGAGGACCTGGCCTGGCAATTCGGGCGAACTCTTCCTATTGGGGCAAGGTCAAGACCAAACTGAGAGGGCATAGTGAGCTAAATAAGGATGGAGTGTGATGCGGCCCCCAAGGAATTGCCAATGGCTTAGAATAATTCAAGCATTCCACCCATTGCTTTTTTGTATGCTTCATTGCAACATCCTAAGAGCGACGATTATGACCAGACATAAGCCCCGTGCTCACTGAGCAATTGGAACCATTGGAACCAACCTACAACTAACAATCCAGTTGTGGTTTGCTTGTGTTCAGGTATAGGGAACACCTGGACTGGAAGTTTGAGCTGGACTGTTCCTATTGGAGCAGGGTCATGTACGCTTTGCCTATGGCTGGGTCCAGTACTTAACTTGTGCCAGTGCACTTATTTGTAAACACCGCCCATATTTATGAGAAACCCCCACATGGAGGCACTGTGCATGTATTTATAAGCAACATTTATTATTTGATCATGAAACTATTTATTATATATTTAAATAAATAGTAAAACTTGAACTTAAATATGCATTTTAAAGTGATGTGGGTTGTGCCGCCTGCAGTAGACCAGTGAGTAATACCTTCAGCCCTGGCACCTAATTGTTTACAAATTAAACAATGACTGGTGCCAAACTCAGGTAGCATGGTGCGCAAAATAAAGATGGCCTGGGATGCAGCCCAAGTAATTAATAGTGGCTGAGATTAATTGAAGTATTCCACCCATCACTTTTTTAGGTCGAGCCTAGGCAGCGCGCATGCGCTGCTATAGGAAAACGACCTCTTGAAATCAATCTGTACTTTTCACACTCTTGTGCGTGTGTTTTATTTTTTTGCTTGCTTTCAATTGGTCTTTGCGTGCGATGGCAGCACGCAATTGGGCAAAGGCGGGTGCATGTTTCACCTTTGCCAGCAATAGTAGCCACCTACGGCTAGCGGTTACGCGCAGCGGCGTGCAATGTGCCATCAGTTTTCTTCTACTTCACATTTATTTTCTCTATTTCTATTTCCATGTAGGGAAGTATGGTGCAGACGCCTCCACCGAACCCCCAGTGGCTTCTTCATGGTCCCCTGCTTCACTTATGTATCCCCCTTTCCCCGTCATCTCTGTTTTGCTCCTTTTGTACTCCTTTCCAAATTTCGCCTTTCCAGACCCGTGTTGCCGCACATGCCCACGTCTATGTCCTGTGATATTTTATGCCCTGACTTTTCTGTCCTTGCTGTGAAATAGCAGGGGTGCTCAGGGGAATCATAGCAGAGGCTTTGGATGGACACCGGTGTCTTGTACGGCTTATCCATTTCTCTCCCACACCTGATACTCCTGTCCCACCCCTGGCTGCTGGAGTGACTCGGCCTGAAAGGAAAGTTGGTTGGTTGAAAGCTTTATTCTTAATGCAAGATATCTTGAAAGCATACATACATATAAAAACAGCATTTCAAAGACAGTAAATAGATATGTCAACATTATAATACTAAGATAATAAAATAGGATATAGCCCTAAATAAATTAGCTACAAAGTGAATTAAATTGAAATTGACAGTCTCTTGCAGCGAATCAACCATGAGCGTTTTAAAAATTTGGAAACACCGCAGACAATTGGAGGGGCGGTATCAGTCAATAAAATACGTAGTGCAACCAGATGCCTACGTGTTCCCAAGCGTCTAAAAAGAGGTTTAAGCCAATACCGCCTAGGATTAATATAGTCCGGGCATTCAAAAAAAATGTGTGCTACCGTTTCTGGCCTAGATTGACAAAGGGCACAGAAGGGCGATAGATGAACACCGGATTTCCATTTTGAGACAAAGGCCCCGATCGGGAGGGTGCCTACCCTGAACTTGAAGTACAGGGCCCTATCAACTGGCAAGGTGATTAAGTCCAGGTAGGGTTCGTAGGCTACCACATCTTTTATTTCCAAAAATGCTGCAGTCATATTACAGTGGTTTTGGTTCCTGATAAGTTTGCCAGAGACCCAGTCCCAATAAAGTTTTTGGAGGTCAGCCTTTGGTGGAGCAGATTTTGTAGTCCAACAGTCCCCCAGGCCCAGCTCTCCCAAAAGGTTTTTGGTGTCCCACAGCCACTTGATCTTGGCCCAGCCTCCCGTGCTCATTACCTCTGCCAAGCCGTCGGCATAAGGTTTTAACTCCGGGACCCTCCATATACGGGACCAAAGAAGCAATGGTCGAAGGCGAGCCTGATCTTTAATACTCTTGCAGCCCACATCCAAGAGTACCGGGACTGTCGGGGTGCTCGAGGGGAGGGCTAGGAGGTCCTTCAAAAACTTGTTCTCAGCCTTGGATAGGGACTCTAGATTACAGTGGCCCCACAGCTCGGCCCCGTACAATGCTGAGGTTACGCCTCTGGCCTTGTAAATCTCGATAGCAGGTCTCACAAAGTGTCTGGGTGATGCTCGAAATTCCCTAAGCAGAGCGCCCCCTATCTTTTTGTGGTTCAGGACCATCTTGTCAATGTGGGAAGACCAGTTCATATTGTCAGTTATACGCAGCCCCAGGTAATCAAATTCGGAAACTTTCTCCAAGGGGACGGTGTTCAAAACAGGCGGGCGTCCTAGTCTCCTTGGAGGGTTCAAGATCAAATATTTAGTTTTATCCACGTTGATACCATACCTCTGGATAGACAAAAGTCCTGGAAGCGGGTCAATCGTTTCTGTAGTCCCTGGGGAGTTTTTAAAATAAGCAGAGTATCATCTGCAAACAGCAGAGTAGGGATCCGTACTCCCCCCAGACAGGGTGCGTCCGCTGGTTCTTGCTGCAGATGCTCAACAACCCCGTTGACGTAAAGCGAAAAGAGTGTTGGAGCTAACACGCAACCCTGTCTGACGCCCCTACAGACCGAGATCCTGTCCGTTGTTTCCCCATTTTTCCCCCAACGGACCTGGGCATAGTTACTAGTGTAAAGTTTAATGAGTAGGGATAGAATATAGGGGGGCAGCCCCAGACCCTGAAGTACCCTCCAAAGTTCCTCCCTAGGGACCAGGTCAAAGGCAGTCTTCAGGTCAATAAAGGGCAAGTAAAGACTGCCCTTGCCTAATTCCACGACCTTCCAGTTTAGGAGTACTAACCTGAAGACCTGCTCAATGGTGCCCGTTCCAGAACGGAAACCAGCCTGGAAATCAGATAGCACTCTGTTCTCGTCCACCCAATGGAGAATCCTTCCCAAAATTGCCTTTCCTGCCACCTTTTGCGAGGAGTCGATCAGGCTAATTGGCCTGTAATTCCCTGGGCTATCTCTGGGACCCTTTTTATAAATAGGGACGACCACCGCCCCCCTCCATGAGTCAGGAACTGGGCCACCTTTCATAATATCGTTTAGAAGTGCAGCGATTACAATGGCCCAGTCAGATGGGTATGCACGCAAAAGATCTCCTGGAAGCCCATCCGGGCCTGCTGCTTTCCGCGGTACCACCCACTTGATAACCTCCTCTACCTCCCGTGCCGTAAAAAGATCGAGATTAACGCCCCCTACCGAGACGGTGAAAGAGGCTGGGTCATTTAGGGGGCCTTCTACCGGAGCGTATAAGGCCCCAAAGTGTTTTGACCAGTTCTGGGGAGGGATGTTACATGTCCTCAGGGTCTCATCGGGTCTGTTTCGGGAACCCACCAGATTCCAGAACCCTCTTGCGTCCTTGCTTTTACTGGCAGCCAGTAGGTCCGCCCAGAACTTTTCCTCCCATTCCTTTTTGGCAATTTGGAGGGTCCTGGAGTAAGCCTTTCTGGCTTCCCTGATCTTAATTTGCGATTTAGATTTGACTGCCTCTACCAGTCTAGTCTTCATTGCCCTACATGTACGGGTATACCATCCCTTAACTTTTATTTGCCTTTCTTTGGTCCCTAATCTTCTTGGGTGAGCAGTAAACAGATTAGATAGGGCCTTGGTAAGGTCACTAAAAACCCCACAAACCACCCCCGTCCCTCCTGTAGTGGTCCCCAAGTTAAGTTGTGCTAGGGCTAGGAGTTGAGTTATTGCTGCAACCTTCTCCTCAGAGAGGGCGAGTTTCGTCCACCTTATCCGCCTCCCACAAGGAGCTACTTGCGACTCGCCCAGATCTGCTGTGAAGGAGGGAGCCAGGTCTCCCCTTCCGGCTGTCCACCAGGATACTAGAGTGAGGGAAAGGAAGTTGTGATCACTC
Source organism: Lissotriton helveticus (assembly GCF_964261635.1). NCBI lineage: Eukaryota > Metazoa > Chordata > Amphibia > Caudata > Salamandridae > Lissotriton > Lissotriton helveticus. The sequence continues at coordinate 144,022,969 of NC_136063.1, read as the reverse complement.
TCTACTGAGGGGACCACAACCATATCCCTCACCATGTTCCACAGACACACATCAAGGAAAAGATGTAGTCAATTCTTGATGTGTGATTGGGCCTATTGTAGGTGTGGGCCCCCCCCCCTTGTCCGACTCTGTCCTCCCATTTAGGGCCCTCAGGTTGAACTCCATACTGAGGGTATACACCTGCAGGGCCACCTCAGTCCACCTCTTAATGGGGGCTATTTCTAAAGCGGGAATCCCCCTCCTGGCATCCTCCTCATCCTGATACTGGGTGACGTCCGAGCCTAAGGGCTCGAATGTACAGTTGATATCACCAGCAACCAGGATGCGTGTCTTGTAAGGGGTTTATCTTAGGAGGCCCTCCAGAATTGCAATTGTTGGGGACTGCCTTCCCCCCTTAGTACCTCGTGCATAAATATTGTAAATGTTTAAAATAGCGCGACCCCTGGAGTCCTTCAGAGTAATATTAAGGAGGTCCAGACAACCGGTCTGTTGCTCCACTATCCTACAATTCAGTGAGGCAGCAACCCAGATGAGGAGGCCACCAGAAGGGCGTCCCCTCCCCGATTCTGAGCATACTGCTGGGATAGAATAGGCCAAATAGCCCACCTTATGAGTGGGCTCCGTGCTCCATGTCTCCTGGAAAATGCATATGGAATGCTCATCCACCGATGCATTCCAGTCGGGCAATGACAGCTTTCTTGAAATTCCGGCTACGTTCCAGCTGAGGACCCTAAAAGATGGGTCCGTCACAGCTGGGACGCTACCGGGTGCAAGGTCATGACAGGGGGCCACCTCTTGAAGCTCCACCGGTGTTCCACATGCACCTGCGATATCTTGGGTCTCTACCCTTACCCCTACGTCTAGTAATATAGAATGGATTTTAGATGGGGATGGGGATAAGGACTGTACTATGGTAGAGGTTGAAGACTCTCTCAACTCACCCTCTGCTGTCCCACCCTTGCCCTCAAGTCAATGTCCCCTGGAGCCCCAGGTCATCTCTGGCCATCCGGCTTGGGGATAGAATTGAGGCGCCTCAGAGTATCGTGGGCCTCCACCAGGGCCAAAGCAAGACTCCCCAGTGACAGGCCTAAAAAGTTTGGCTACCGGCCTAGGGTAAAAATAAGTCAAATCCACTACTCTAACACCAGGGCCGCTCACCTCTTGATTTTGACCACAAATTATCTTCGCCACTCTGTTGTCCTGGAAATTGATAATAATACAGTCTCCCTCCAAACGCTTTTTGCCCTGTCCCACCCAACCTACCCTACGTACACTGAGGATTAATCCATCCACACCCATTGGAAGTGGTTTGTTTGTTTTTAACCAGTGGAGACTCTTGTTTTTTAGGGCCTGGTGGGTCTCAAGCTGATTAGCCTTCAGTGGTGGGACATTGACAAGCACTACAACATAGGGATGGCAATCAGGGGGGAGATTAACCGGAGGGCTCCGAGTGGTGGCCTTTGGGGGAGCAACCACAGTAGCGTCAGATGCCAAGTTGCATCTGTCGCCCTTAGCTGGAGGTGCTGCCCCGACCCCCTTGACATTGACACTCGACTGTGCAGTTTGACTGCTCTTAACCAAACTCGCACCTGCCGTTGTCTTTACCTGAGGTGTTTTCTTAAGTTGATTTTTAGAGACCACGGGGGGCTTTGTTATTGTATGGGAAGTATGAGGGGCAGGACCTGGCTTAGGAGTGGAAGTGACCGGGGGGACTAGAGATGGGTCCCTGCAAGGTGTTACATCAGGGAGAATGGTTAACATTGGAACAACCTGCGCTGGGTCAGGGACTGCAGGCAATCCTTTTCCCATGTTCCTACCCGCAAAATCCTCACTTGCTCTAGACTGGTGTTTAATAAGAGTCTTAAGTGAGAAAAAATTATCAAGGGTGGATTGTTCGAATTTATCTACTCTCGCCCCCAAACCCTTGAGTTGATCCGTCAGCAGGACCAATAGGCTTTTAATCAGGTCCGTAATTATTTTGAGGGAATCAGGTTCTAGGGGGACGGCTACCCTATCATGGGCATTGGAATGTACAAGCGGGTTATCTGAAGTTTTTCCCACAACAGGAGGCTCCCCTGCCCTACCATTAGTCGTTTGAGCTAGGCCTTTTTCAGGTTTTGACCCAAAACCCCTTTGCCCTTGCTTTCTTGCACGCTTGTGGAATGTGGTGTGACTACCTTTGCGTAAGCTCATAACCCTTTTCCTTTTCGCCTGCTTTGTAGTGCCTTGAAACTGGGTGAGCGGTCGTATATCCGTAGGAGGGGCCTGTTGTAGCGGTGGGAAAATCTGGCCATTGGCGGGGCACGGTGAAACTTGAGAAATTGTTTCTCCCGCCACCTCGATACCAACCACCGCTGGCAATAGATCAGCAAGATTTTCTATTCTGCCTAAACTTGCTCCTATTGCCGACAGTCGAGGCTGCACTGGGGCGTCTAAGGGGTGAAGAGATGGAACCCGTCCAGAAGTTGGGGACAGGGCCTGGGCCACAGCACCAAGCGAGGAGCGTCTAGCTGGTAAGTAGGCCTCCGAGAGGCAACGTTCGGTCATCACGATCTCCTTCTCAATGACCGCTGCTACTCTAGTTTTGAATCGGTCCATAGTTCCTATATTAGAACTCCCAGCTGCTCCACCCTCTCCGCCACTCCTGAGCAATTTCCCGGAGCGGGTAGACATGGTAGGATATGCTCCCTCTGCCACAGTCACGCAACCTAGCAGGTCCACAAGCGAAATGTTAGGAACGTGGCCCTGCCCAGCCACTGTCAGCCCCTGACTGCCACAGACTGCCCGCCCTTTGCTCGGGCTTCGCTCGGCGTCCCGCTCGCGTCCCGCTGGGCGTCCCGCGTGATGGTTAAGTGAGGGGCGTTGCAGGCGCGGTGGGCGTGTCTTGCTGGGGGCGCGGCCGAGCACACCTGTGCAGCGCAGGGACTCCTGGTCTTCCGAGTCCCTGCTGGTGCGCTCCCTCCGCAGCCTCCGGTAATTCCTCCCAGGCGACCAGACGACTCCTCCAGGCCCTCGCCTCTCACCACGAAGCGTCACCCGCAAAGCGGGTGCGGCGGCGAGTAGTGGCGGGAAGCGGCGGACCCCTCACGGGCAAGGGCAGGCTGATGCAGCAGCTCCAAAGCTCCCAGGTAGGGTGTAGCGTTTTGGCGTTCCCGCCGATGCAGGGGAGCACACGCCTTTTGAGTTTGGTCAGGCGCGGTGGGCGTGTCTTGCTGGGGGCGCGGCCGAGCACACCTGTGCAGCGCAGGGACTCCTGGTCTTCCGAGTCCCTGCTGGTGCGCTCCCTCCGCAGCCTCCGGTAATTCCTCCCAGGCGACCAGACGACTCCTCCAGCCCCTCGCCTCTCACCACGAAGCGGCACCCGCGAAGCAGGTGCGGCGAGCAGTGGCGGGAAGCGGCGGACCCCTCACGGGCAAGGGCAGGCTGATGCAGCAGCTCCAAAGCTCCCAGGTAGGGTGTAGCGTTTTGGCGAAAGGAAAGTGTCCTCTAAGCAGAGACAGTGGTTCCACTTCCCTGTTGCTCCCCCTCCTTTAGTGCGCACACAACCCCTGGCGTGGGTGCACTTGCTCCCAGATTGTCAGGTCGCTCACTCCCCTGTCCTCCAAGGCAGTAAGTCTGTCCGTGCTCCCCCACTACTACAGTCTCATCAAGCACACAAGCTCAGAGCCCGAGGGGAGCAAGGCATGCGAGCACTGCAGGCCTGCTCCAGCTTTCTATTCTGGTCAGATTCTCTCTCAAATTACACGAATCACATGATATTGACACCCATCGCAGGCACCGCTGGAGTGGTACAAGATGAGGCCTTGTTGTGTCAGCGCGTGTAAAGATCCCTTGCTTACAAAGGGGCACGAGCCGATTGTGTACAACCGTCTCCACGTTGTGCAGCTATCGAGTGAACCTATTTTTTAGATTAATTTGAAAGGGAGCCTGGCTTTGTTGTTGATCTGCTACCAACAGTTGTAGCATTTTGTTCACAACGCCAGCAGTGACAGTCAGGAAGCCACTGACATGGGAAATGCCCCTAAGCTTGCAGGGCACGTGATGGCTACATGGTTGCTTTTATTTCTTCTCATTCTATCCAGCTGCTGAGTTTTATTCTCACATTTTGAACTTAAAAAATACCATTAAACGCCTCATCAGGGGTAGTAAGTGCTATATAAATGCAATTACAATACATTTTAACATAAAAAGTGTTTGTAGTGTGATCCTTTCTGCTGCTAATAGATTTGGCGCGTTTGTTGAAGACATGAATGCTTCCATTGTTGAATACAAAATTACCATTACTGGGGTGCTGGGAGTATCGAGGCGGATGGTACCAATATAACAAGTAATGAGCGCAGTGGATGGATGGCAACATGATGGTGGTCAAAAAAATACTTGTTTCTTCCGTGAAAAAAGGAGATGAGATGTTGCTCTGAATGATGATAGAACAATGCATACAAATGAACCAACGCCTGTGAAATAAATCACATGGAAATGCCAGGTAGTTGGAAACCCTGTGGAAGGAAAACATCATGAAAATAAGATGTCAAAAAGAACACGTTTCTCTTGATGGAGCAAGGTTTTGCATATAAGCAACTTGCTGGATGAATCCTCTCCTATAATCATAATAAAGTATTAATAAATTGTTTGTCATATTAATTTACACGAATTCTGTACACAATGTAGAAGCAGGGGAAGCTTGCCTATGGGTCTACTAACAAGTAATTGAATGAGACTAAAATGGCTGCTAAAAACGCGGGAAATAAATTGCGCATGCGCTTACTGCATAATGTCATAACGCTTGGAGGGAAAGCTTCGCTTGTGCGCACTAAAGTACAAAATGACCGCTTCAGAACTCACATGCTAAGCATCTGCTTTGCTCAAAACTAAACTGTGTTTTATACTAAGTGCTAAAGCAAAAAGAATTATTTTAATTAAATGGGATTAGAGTGGACATAAGTGGTATACAGTGAAACCATTTTATTTGAGTCTAACATCTTGTCTTTTTGACTTCTCTGTTAGTTTGCTATTGGGCCTATATCGAGAGACGAGGCTTAAACCCACATGGATAACTTGCGCAGCCTCAATAGAATACAACCCTGGAGTCGTGATCCCAAGCGTTTCAACATGGTCAAGGATGAACTTTTCTCGGGCGTGGCCAGCAGCATGGCCGGCTAAGACGTGCCTTGCCGGAGCTCCTGCCGAGCTGCACCAAAATCCGACTTAAGACATACCCTATGCACCACAGACGCTACCCGGCGGAGGCCAAGACACACTGGCAGCTGAAGAGAGTGCCGTAGCACCGAATACACCCTGGGGTTGGCAGTAACACGGGAAATCAGGACCGGCGAAAACCCTGTGAGGCCAAGATGGTGGCCGCGACACCCGACCGACTCAGGAGCGCCTAGGAGCCCGTCCGCAGCCCTACGGAGTAGGAGCACGCACCCGGAGGCACCGCAAAGCGAAACCCTGCCCAGTGGTACAGTATAGCCACTACTGGGTGCCCGGAGGAGAATCGGAGGTTCCGCCGGAGACCGGCCGCCTTTACCAAGATGGCGGCCGGCACGATCGGTACCCGGTGACGAGGAGCTGAGGCCACTCGCTGCCGTCCCCGCTTTGTGGTGAGGCTGGGGGACGGTGAACTTTGAGACCGGAGGAGCTGCGGTGTGGAACACGGGAGGAGGCGGCGAAAAGCAGTGACCGCGAGGTGCGGGAGAGCGGGACTCACTCAGCAGCTCCAGGCAACTACACTAATATGGCGGTTGGGGGACACCCGGGGGGGGCGAACAACAGCATTGACTTCGCCCTCCGGCACCACCCGAACCCCCCCCCCCCGCCACCGGAGCGCTGTGCACTCGATACACCGAGGGCCTGGCCTTTCATCGAGGGGAAACCTGCAGTTACAGCGGGACGAACTGGTTTTGGAGGTTTTGGACGGCCGGTGACGAGGCGAGATGGTCACCGCAGCGCACAGAGGTGCCCCAGGCACACCACAACCGGTGAAGAGACTCAGGACCGACATCAAGGTATTGTGGGGAGACACGAGGCAAAGGCTCAACTGTGGGGAGGCGCCGAGGGGCACCATATAGCACGACACAGCCACATACGGTGCTGAAGGCCGACAGCCACCACCTGCTGACTGGCCCCAACCACGCCTTAGATACTCCAGAAGTCGGTGGCCTGCATCTTGCTCTGGGAGCCCTTCCCGAGACACTGACAGGCATGGGGAAAAGAGACCTGGTCCCTAAATCCACGAAGCAGGGCCCCATGGATAACTTCGCGGCGCCAAGACATGCAGCGGAACAGCAGCCTGTGACACCCGGAACGCGGATAGATACGGCGATGTTGATGGAGGCCATCCAGGCGTCCAGAACTGACATCCAGGAGTCCCGGGCGGCCCTGGAGGTGAAGATTGGGGAAGTAGGCTCCGAGGTTATGCTGCTGCGACAAGATTTCCGGAATCTGACGGACAGGGTGGCGGTGACGGAAACAAGACTTAGTGAAAACGATGCATCGATATCATCCCTGAAGAAAGATATGGCGGAGCTACAGGCCTCTCACCGTCAGTTGCAATGGAAGGTGGATGATGCGGAAAATAGATCGAGGCGCAACAACCTTCGCTTTGTGGGCTTTAGGGAAGGAATTGAGGGGAAGAACATGTCCTCCTTCCTCCACGCCTGGTTGAAGACCACCTTCCCAACAGCACAGTTCTCCACATGCTTCATCATTGAAAGGGCGCACAGGGCCCTTCTGGCCAAACCTCCGGAGGGGGCGAGACCGCGACCAGTCATAGCGCGATTCCTGAACTATGCAGACAGAGATTTGATCCTGCGAGAAGCCAGGAAGCTGGGAGAGATCCGTCTGGAGAATACGACCATAATGATTTTCCCGGACTACAGCCAGGAAGTCTCGAAACAGCGTCGCTCATTCGACTCCGTGAAGGCAAAACTGAGGACTTTGAACATAACGTACATGCTCCTTTTCCCCGCAAAGCTCAAGGTGCTCTACAACGACAAGTCCATCTTCTTCTCACACCCAGAGGATGCATGGCAGTGGCTTGAGGAACGTCCTATCCTGAACAGCAGAGAGGCTGCCGGACGGGAGGCACTGGACAGATCACTGCGGGAAAGGCTGCGCTGGGAGTTTCCGAAACCGCAGCGACGGAAAACATGAAGGATAAAGACACAGACACCGGCGACACCGTATCGAACCCGTGGTACAAGGGACAGGAAAGGAGGCAGATCAACATCGCCGGGAAATGACTCGGTGGCAGGCTCTAGGTTCAGTTGCTTGCGGAATGGAATCCGTTCGGAAGGAGATGAGGAGGACGATTCGGAGGGCCGCGCCTACGGAGGAGAGGAGGACGATGTCATGGAAGAATCTGTGCACCTGCTGGTTACAGAAATACAACATTTGGAACAAGACTCATCGGGACAGGTGCCCACTATGGACACACAGGACTCGCACTCATGAACGATGGTGCACGGGGAACAGGGAGATGGCAGCTCGACTAAGGGGATCACGCAAGTTGGCACGCCCTTCAATGTTTTTTGAGTTTCTTTTACTGTTCTTTGGTTTGTGATGGGAGGGATGTGTGGGAGGGCGACAGACCTTCTCCCGTGGATAGTTTGGTCCCACGTTGGGATGCGACTGGAAGGGGAGGGAGGTGGGGAGGGGGGTGGGAGGGGGGAAAGGTTCTCGAAATCCCTCGAGTTGGGGCCAGAGAGGGACAAGGGAGGGAGGGGGGGACAGTTAGCGGGCAGCAGAAGCACACCTTGATACACCACGTCACTCTTCCACCACAGGGACTCACCAGGGAAAAGAGTCGCTTTACGCAATGGCAAGTACACTAGACACCCCACAATTGGGTGACAAAGGGGTCACCATCTTAACATGGAATGTAAATGGCTTAGGGTCAAAGATCAAGAGGGGGCTGGTGAATGCCTACCTCAAGAGAGTAGCGCCAGACATCATCCTACTACAGGAGACTCACCTCAGAGGCCATAAGTGCGCGTTCATAGCGAGAGGCCGCCACGTAGTACTAGCGCATGCAGGGTACACGTCGGATTCCAGGGGGTGGCGATCTTACTTAAAAAAACAGCCCCATTCAATATCACCCGCACCTGGCTGGACCCGCAGGGGACTTATGTGGGAGTGCAAGGGACATGGAAAAGACGCAGTTACACTATCATTTCGGTATATGCACCTCCAAAGCTCCAAGCGCGCACCCTCAAAGCAATCACCGCCATTCTCATGGATACGGCGGATACCATACAAATAGTAGGTGGCGACTTTAATGATGTTATGTGTGAAGCACAGGATCGTACAGGGACGGCACGTACATTGGGGACACGTTCGGCTTTGGCGCGACAGATGAATGTCATGGGACTCATGGATGTCTGGAGATGGCTTCACCCTACACAAGCGGCTTACTCTTTCTACTCAGGGGCTCACAGGGTCTTTTCCAGATTAGACTACATATTCACGTCCAGACAGAACCTTACCTCGAGTGATATGGCGGAATATAAAGCGAGGGGAATATCAGATCACTCTCCACTATATGCACAGTTGGGGCGGGAGAGGGGAAGGGGGGGGCTGAATGGCGCCTAGCGGCATGGGACCTCCAAACACCGGAAATACTACGTGCCATTAGAGCGGACATTAGGGTTTACGTGGCCGAAAATGAAGGTACGGTCGACTCAGGGGTCACCTTCTGGGAGGCGATGAAGCCGGTACTGAGGGATCGCATACAGAACAGGTTGGGGGAGATACGACGGACACAACAAGCCGAGGTGACTAGCATGGAAACGTCTATCTTGGCCCTAGAGGCGGAATACCAACTGCAGAGGGAGGCAGTAACACTCAGACAACTGTTAGATACACAAAGAAACTACAGGGAAATGGTCTCCAATGAGGCACGCACTCAATCATTGGCAACCCTCCATCGATTGTATGACATGGGAGACAAGTCCGGCAAACTCCTGGCTTGGCTTGGCAGAAAGGAAAGGGCGGCAAGGTGGGTGGAACGGATCACCTCGGTAGACGGTAGGCAGGTACACACAGACGAGGCCATAGCAGACGCATTTGCGTCCTATTTTAAAAGCTTCTATGAGGCCAAGGACCTGGGTACGGGTGAGGACGCACAGCGTTACATAGATGACACGGAGTTACCGGTACTGTCCTCAGAGGCCAGCGCGGCGTTAGAGGCGGAGGTGACTCTGGAAGACATATCTGATGCCATAGCCTCACTGAAGCCGGGGAAAACGCCCGGGCCGAATGGCTTCCCGGCGGAGTTTTTCAAGCGGGCGACTGATCTATTGCAACGCCATTTAAAAACCCTCTTCTTAGAGGCATACCAGGCGGGAAACCTACCACCGGACCTCGCCTTGGCCACAATCGTCCCGATCTATAAGGAGGGCAAGCCAAGAGACGAATGTGCCTCATATCGCCCCATCTCCCTCCTTAATATGGAGGTAAAGATCTTGGCCACTATTCTAGCTAAACGCCTGCGGTCAGTCATAACAGACCTCGTACATATGGATCAGTCGGGGTTCTTGCCAGACAGGGCAACCAAGTTGAACCTCCGCCCCACGCATAATTGGTTGCAGGAAGTTAAGGGGAGGAGTGCGCCCCATTGGTTCCTCTCTCTGGACGCGGAGAAGGCCTTCGACGCGGTACACTGGCCCTTTCTAATGGCGACACTGTAGAGATTTGGGTTCGGCCCCAAGTTCCAAAAATGGGTCCGGCTCCTATACACAGCTCCGAGGGCGCGGGTACGGGTTAACGGGAGGCTGTCCCGCGAGTTCCAGATCGGTAGGGGCACACGCCAGGGATGCCCGCTGTCCCCCCTTCTATTCACGCTCACTATAGAAATCCTGGCGGTAAAGGTCAGACAGAACCCTGGGATTCGGGGCTTTTCCTGGGGAGACTCCAATTCCACACAGGAAAAAATATCCTTATACGCTGCTGATGTGCTATTGTACATCACGGAGCCGGAAACTACAATCCCGGAACTGTTCAGGGAGCTGGACGGCTTTGGTGCTAGGGCAGGTCATACCGTAAATTGGCACAAATCGGTCCTCTATGACCCACAGGGCCTGGAGCGAGCGAGGTACCTCGCAGAGCAACTAATACATACCCCGGAGGGCTTCCAGTACCTAGGTATATACATTACGCTAGATAGGGAACTCTCCTTTCGTAAAAATATAACACGAATCATAGACAGCGCAACAACAGAGATGACCAGGTGGCGGCAGCTCCCGCTCACCCTATTGGGCCGAGCGGCGATATACAAAATGATTATCCTCACGAAGTTTCTGTATGCGCTCCAGAACGAGTATTACCAGCTACCAGCTAAAACGATGACCAAAATTCATGCGGACCTTCGGGCCTTCTTGTGGTTAGGGAAACAACCAAGAGTGGCCCTGTCGACTCTACAGCGCCATCAATACAGCGGAGGGATCTCCCTTCCCAACCTAGAGGCATACTACTGGGCGGAACACCTTACTCCTATCAATGACTGGCTACACGCAGCAGCAGACCACCCGACCTATGCATTGGAGCGGTTTAAAATGTCTACCAAAAACCTGTTGCACTATCTATACGGAGGGGCGGTGCGGGCATCGCTTCTACCGGCCACGATGATCACGCTGCACGCTTGGAATACGGCCACTAGACGTATGGGGTGGGACAAGAGGCCTGCCCGACAGACACCGCTGTGGCACTGCCAATGGTTGAGAGAACTCAGTAAACTGCGAGGCTTCCGGAGGTGGGATGATATTGGAATCTCAACAATTGGTGATGTGATTGCAAGGGGTGAGCTAAAATCTTTTCAGGTGCTTAGAGACGACTTTGGGTTGCACAACACTCAGTTCTACAAGTATACACAGTTTAGACATGCATGGAGGGCACAAAACATCACGCTCGCAGATATTCCAGAATATGCACCGTTGGAGGGTAGGTTGCTTCAGGAGCAGGTCATGGGCCGGGCAGTATCCCTCACGTATAAAACCCTGACGAACCACATGCTAGGCGATCTGGCAGGGCTACGGAGGGTATGGGAGGCAGACGTGGGAGGAATGGAGGATCTTGACTGGGAGATTGTCCTCATGCATCCCCGTGAGGTGGCAATTAAATCGAGGCTACGCCTCATCCAACTGAACGTGCTCCACAGAACCTATTTTGACAGAGTACGCCTCCTTAAAATGGGAAGGATAGCAGACCCGGCATGCCTTAGGTGCCGCCACCAACGAGGTGATTTTTTCCACACGATATGGGCATGTGACACCATACAAACATATTGGGGACACATATTCACAGAGTTAGATGAGGTCTTGGGAGTGGCTCTGAAGCGCGACCCGAAATTAGCATTACTGGGCATGACAGCCGAGGTGGACCTGCCGCGCCCCCTGCTTATCTTTTTGGTTCTCGCATTGGTGGTGGCAAAAAGGGACAATGCCAAATATTGGGGGGTAGCAGAAACGCCGGACATAGAGGAGTGGAGGAGGGGCCTGGACTTGTATATGGCCGCTGAAAGAGTGACCTATAAAGCCAGAGGCTGCCCCAAGAACTTCCGGAGAGTGTGGGCAAAATGGAGGCAATATCATGGTTTGGAGGGGGGCCAATAAGGGAAAGAGCTGAGGAACGAGTGGGCCGAGAACACAGTGGATCTGTCAGAAGTAACAACGTGGGCCTTATGACAATTGACTAATCAGGCTATGTGAGAGGGAGGGCAGGATGCCCTGATCAGGAGGATGTAATGTGGATCCAGGGGTATGGGGGGGGGGAGAGGGGGTGCATGCTGCCTTTAGAGGAGTTGTTTAATTTGTTCATGTTGTAGATATACTTGACACACCGAGAACAGTGGAACAAAAAGTTGCGCAAATAGCGGACAGAGGCGGAATGTTGACGCCCTGCCAGCTACTGATTTTCTCATTGATTATGCTTCCTGATGCAACAATAAAAATAACTTTAAAAAAAAAAAAAAAGGATTAACTTTTCTCATAGGGAGAAAGTGACGGAACATCCTGAAGACTCAATGAACAAATGTATAAATGGAATACAATGTTTAGTTTAATATGAGAAAACGGGTGGAATAAAGCTTGGGAAAAACATTAAATGGGCGGGAACATAAGACCAGGGGGCATATAGCTTTAGCGGCAGGAAACTTCCGCTAAAGCGGAGATAATGGGCTTGATAATATGCCCTTGTGAATTCCCATAGCAGCCCAGGTTAACATCAGAACCTGGGCTGCTATGGGAATTCACAAGGACATATTATCAAGCCCATTATCGCTGCTTTAGCTGCAATTTCCTGCCGCTAAAGCGGCGATAATTTTATCGCCTTTCTTGATAATATGCCCCAATGTTCTTTAGAAAAGCATTACATTTAGTAGGGTGTGACAATCATCCCCCTTGGCTTGTCCAATCAGAATACACAATTTATGCAAGTTTGAAACATTCGGGGTGGAACATGCCACCAGAAGGTATAATTGGGATAGTTAGAAAATTGAATTAGCCTGATCGCTGCCAGAACGCTGAGAGATAGACATGCTTTCCGATTGCTGATTAATTACCTGAAGCAGACTTAAAATTTTTCAAATAAAATTAGGAACGAGAGAGTGGAAGAGGACCGAGGAGACGAGGGACTAGGAAGAGGTGCGGAAGATTGTCGAGGAGGGAACTAATATCTGAGAGGGGTTTAACGCTGGCATTAAATCCAGAAGAGGTGATCTGTCCTGTTTAATCCTGTCCTGAACCTGTTACCTGGTAATTTGTGGGGTCCAAACTCTTGGCCAGAGGGGTCTGATCTCACACCATTCTAGATAAATATAAAATGTATTGTGTCAATGTGCCTTTTCTCTCTGTCCTCTCTTCCTGAAGTATTCATCATTAAAATGATAGACAAATTTAGGCAAACCTAATTTATCTTTTCAGAATGATGGAGCTAACACTGTAATTTGTATTTGATTCACCAAAATATCTTCAGATACAACTTTATAATTTAAAACTGAGTCTGTGGTTTTTCAATGAAATTAAAATAGGTAAATGCATAATGTAATTAATTACCAATTCTAACTCAACTAATAGACCCATGAGGAATGGAGGGCTTTCTAAATAAATAAACATTCTTATTCTGGGGCCCAGAATAAGAATGGCCCTGGCTGCCACATTTTGGACAACCTGGAGTTTATTTAATAAAAAAATTCAGGGAGACCCAAATATAAGACATTTACATAATCCAGCCCCGAAGTAATAAGAGCCTGGACTACTGTCTTTCTATGGGGGAGCGATAGGAGGGGAAGAAATCTCCAGAGCATTTTCAAAATCTCGTGGCAGGTACCTGCTAGTGACTGAACTTGGGTTTTCATGGCAAGAGAATCATACATTTTTACCACAAGATTTTTCCCAACGCCCGCTGTGGCCTGAGGGGGGGACATGTCGGTCGGCCACCATTGTTTCCATATATCTTGGATGAAAGATCCAAAAAGAATAACTTTGGATTTCTCCGGGTTGCATTGTAGCTGGTTGAGTCGAAACCAGGCAAAAACTTCCCTCAGGCACTTATTGATCTTATCTCCATCAAGATCCTCACCCTTCTTGCATGTGAACAACAGCTGAGTGTCGTCAGCGTAGGATATAATTGGTGCACCACAAGCATCCACCAGAAGGGCGAGGGGGGCCACATACAAGTTAAACAGCAGTGGGCTCAAGCAGGAACCCTGAGTGACTCCGACTTTCAAGGGATAATGCAGGCCGCAAAAGGGGGAGACCAGACCTCCTGGCTTCTGTTCTCCAGAAAGGAGGAAAACCACTTCAACACTGTGCCCCGAGGCCACACTTCCACAGTCTATGTAGGAGTCAGCCGTGGGGCTCGGTGTCGAAGGCATTTAATTAATGCACGTTCTATTGTACACCTGAAAATTGAAATCAGGCCCTTGGTTACTCACTAGGAACAACACAAAGGTTTTTTTTCTGATGGGGCTAGCAAGTAACCCTTCCAACTCAGAATACCCCTGTTAGACCTGTCAGCCCTAGGGTGGTCTTTCCCTGTGATTTTTTTGCCCTTGCCTCATTTTTCCCACCTTCTTTTTGTTGGCCCATAGGTCTTCGGGCACCTTTTCATAGCTAATCTGTGTTAGGGTGCAGGTGCTCTCTACTTCAAACATGGCTGCCACTGGCCCCTGCTACTGCAGCGTGGTCTTTTTAGTGTAGCACCCTAGTTGCCAGGAGCAGGCTGGATCCCCATACAATGTTGCAATGCCAGCCACCCATCCCCTGTCCATAGGTAGAGTGGGGAAGCTCCTGGAACCTTCCAGAAGGAAGGCGGACCTGACTTTTCCCGCCTTAGAGAGTGGTCACCTGACCTGGGCATATATAAGCAAGGGAGGGAACTTTTTCTAGTCAGTTGGGGCATCACTGACCTGGGGAACCCACGCAGGAATTTTAGGCGGGAGGGCCTAGATAGGGACCTATGCTACTGGGAGTGACAGGATTTAGGTGCTGCCTCTTAAGCTGGGTGAGGTGTCCTAAGCTAGCCCCCTGATCTGGCCCAGTGGTAGGGAACCCCAGGGTCCATCTGCAGTGACTGAGAAGAAACTCTTCAAGCCTTCAACTCACCCCCCCCCCCCCTTCCACTTCAAGAAACAAGCAACTAAGGGCGCAGAACCATCCAAGCGCCAAAAAAACTGCTTTCCTGTGACCAGAGACTGTTGGGGGATCGACCAGGTACTGGACTGTGCTGCCCTGCGCACCCCCTGCCTTCAATTGGGTCTACCTGGCCCTGCCTGTCTCCCCCTGACTGAACTGCTCTGATTCTTCATGCTGCCTGCCTTCCCTACTGAAGCGCTGAAATCAAGTCCCCTGCCTAGCGCTGTGTGTGGGAGACTGCTTACCCTCCTGCCAGCACTGTCTGCTGTTTATTTTGGCTAAGCGCTGTATACTGTGCCCTGCACAGCGCCGAGAAGCATCTTCCCCAAGCGCTGGGCTGCCCTGCACCAAGCGCTCTCCTGAGACGTCTGACTTGCCCCACGAGCGAGCGCTGCGGTGCCTGGGCCCTGCCTCCACGTGGCGCTAGCATCCCCCTACTCACCGCCACGGCCCGGAGCTGGCTGCGCCCTCCTGAGGCGTCGAGGAATCTCCTCAGAGGTAGCGGGAACTCCCCCTCAGCGGCCCCCGTATGCCAGGAGAAGGCCGCCGGAAACCCTGAGAGGCCGCGCTGGGCCGGAAATCATCCTCCTTCGACTGCCCTGCGCTCCGGAGAGACTCGTCATTGATCCCCCCTCGGCGGCCCCCGATGTCAGGAGAGGGCCGCCGCATCGTAATCCCCAGGCCGCGCTAGGCCCGAAGTCAGCCTCCCCGCATCACGTGACGGGGACACGAGCCGCGTCATCGGCCGCGCCCCCGCCTGAGCCGCGCAGCGATTGGCTGCCGTCCCCGTCCCTCAGCCTTCGCTCGGGGAAGCCCAGGATCCTTGTGGAGGGGGCCATGGAGCCTGAGAGCCCCCTCCGGTTTGCCCCCACACCACGGATCCTCCTTGCCCCAGCGCCGGTGCCTGCATCTGCCCCTGAGCACCGCGCTGGGCCCAGTGAGGCCGACGAGAGGGCTGGTACCCCTCCCTCAGCCCCAGAACCTACGCAAGGGCCCCGGAGGGCCGAATATTCAAGGTAACCCCCGGGGAGGAGGGCGGTAGGCCGGGTAAGGCCCGAGGTCGCCCCTCCCCCGGGGTGAACTGTGACTGGGCCCTGTTGGCCCCTCCTGAATGTGCCTCGAGAGTTTGGAGGCTTGGGGGTCAGACACTTTCCCCTCTATATAGTTTTGCATACAGGTATCCAACCTGAAATGTTCATAGTTGCACCCTATTTACAAGCCTATTAATGGAATGGAGATTCCCTTCACTGTACTGAATTTTCTTACAGGGGTGGACTTCTATAGTATTCTGATGATCTGATTCTGGGTCGCAAAACGATCTGTATTCACAAGAAGAAAGGCTTGTGTTTTTTTACTACAAGTTTAATGTGGTACTTTAATGTAATACTATAATCGCTTCTTGCAGGATCCTCCAGGTTTATGAAATTACCTTTTTGCCTGCTGAAGAGTGTGATACTACAGGCTGTGTTATTTAATGTTTGCCTACTTAGATGAGCTGGTTATTATTTTAATGACAAGTCTTACTGCAACTGCCTAATGAAATACTAATGATTAGCTAAATGTATTACTTGCTTGATCCCAAGTCTATATAAAGATCTTGATTTTCAAATTCAACTACTGGTGTGGTCTCCATTATTGCGCCACTGTGTGCCTCATTTGAGGAGTGCGTTAGGTAGCTGCTTTACACGCAAGCCCCAGGCTGCCTTCCTGCTCGAGCCATGCTACCCCCTTGAGAGCTGGCGGTCCCAGTTCTTACAACCCCTTCTATGTTGGTTCCTCTTTGTAGAAATGGTGCCAGCATTCTTGACTTTGGGTGGTATGGCATTTCATTCTTGCCTGAGGAACACAACATCAGAGCCTACTGTGCCACTCTTGACTCCTATGGTCTTCAAGGAGCTGAGATAGCGCTAAATAGATACAGGCATACATTAAGGCGAGGAATGGTTTTAAATCAAGCTGAGACTGCCCATTACTAAGCTCTAGAACATCTTTAAATGTTCTCATTGTTTGTATTTAAATAAAGAATACCAATTGATTGGCATTTTCTGGGCTGCCTTCTCTCGCTTCATTTTGAGGCAGGCCACTGGGTGAGCTGGCAGCACTGTGTAGACAAATGACCAGACATGCTATGTGAATCTGAAGAGACAGATGACCTTTTCAATGATTCATCAGAAACTCCTAAGACAATAACCCTCAACATAATATACAAGATTGCAATTAGGTTATGGTACGTCAGATCACAGTGAGGAAGTCATGTGGTTCTCTGTCCTGGGTAGTGGGAAGCAGAAAGTAGTTCAGAGCAGGCAGCCACACCATGGGCAGAGTGATAGTAAGGATGGAGCTAAGGGCTGTGCTCTTCCAAACCTCCACAAGATGTTTCAATGTAAGCGTTGTGATCCTGCACCAATATTCTTGACGAAAATCATCCTTTTCCCAACAGTACAGTGTGTATAGTTTGATACAGTCAGGCAGTCCCGGAGCAGGGGAAGAGGATAATGCTTGTTTCAAAGTCACAAAGGAGTGCTCCGCCTCCTTAGAGCAATACAACGGTTCAGAGGTGTCTTTTTTTATCTTTTTTACAAAATCTTGGAGAGGTTTAACAATGCTTGTACATCCTTATATCCACTGTCTGCAGTAGCCTACCATTCCCAATAAGGCACGCAGTGGAGAGACGGCTACAGGTCTACTCAACTTACGAATTACTTCAACGAGGTGTGTGGACAGGTGCCTCTCACCATGCTGAAATGTCATGATCTAAATAATGAACAAAGGGAAGGCAGAGTTGAAATATCTCTTTAGAAGCTTTGTGCTTTATTTGTCTAATTCAGTTTGGAGATAAAGGGAATCAGGCCTACAATGGCCCAAAGAGTCCGAAGCAACCAACAAATCAGTAACAATATTGAACTAAAGTGGATCCTCTCGGGACGGTGTCCAGATCTTTCTTGAGTGCTTGGGAAAAGTAGAAAGGTGAGCCAGTAAACTCGAAGGGCCTCGTTGATGAGGTTTTGCGGTAGGACAGCGCGGATGTATGACATCACAACGCATGCTTTTACATCGCATGCTTTTACATCGCAACTTTTACAACGCATGCCTTTACAATGCATAGTGTTGAGGGGTGCTGGATAGTGAATAGTTTAATTTACTATTCCAACTCCAGTCCCCGTGGGTAGTAGGGAAGGTGTTGGATAGTAAATTTAATCTATTCCCTATCCTAGAGCGCCCCCCAGCGCAATGCGTTGTAATCGTTTGCGCTGTAAAAGTTGCGATGTAAAAGCACTGCGTGGTAAAAGTTGCGTTGTTAAGGATGTTTCCCGGACAGCGCTGCAGGCCTTCCTGTTTCTTTTGCCCAATGGCAAACGAAAATGGCAGGAATGCGCTGTATCTATAACATACGGGGCATTCCTGTCCTTTTCCCCTGCACTTGTGCACAATGGGCTGACGTGCCCCAATGCAGGCACCTTTGCACCATGGTGCAAGGGTGCCTGCGTTGCGGGGATGATTATTTTTGCACAGGAAGGGAAACCTTTCTGTACAAAAATAACCACAATATGATTTTCCTCTTTCTATGTGTGCTGCAGAATGCAGCACACATAGAAAAAGGAAAAACGAGGAGAAATAAAGTCATTTCACCTCGTTGCGCCTCCCTTACGCCTCCCACTGGGGAGGCCTAAGCTTTTGGCACTGCCTCAGATTTACGATTTCTCGTAAATCTGGGGTAGTGTCAAAAAGCCATGGGTGTTGCTGGGGAAGCGCCCAGCAACACCCATTGCACACCCCTTTAATGCATATAATTATTTGAATACAGCACTTTGAGTGCAAGTGGGGGACGCCCCTCAACCGTGAGGATCGTGCTTTCAGCCTTTGATATTACTCATCCTCACAATCAGGAGGATTTACCTACTTGCACCACCTACCTATTTACCATCAATCGACGGAGAATAAAAAAACAAGTCCGATTGCCCATCCATACATTACTATACTATGGATCTCACACACGTCTAACTCCTGGTATTCTGGGACTCCACCTGCACCTCCCCGAACCGGTTTAGCCAATCGTCACTGGCCCAGACGACAATTTTCAAAGTTCTCTTCAAATCCTGAGGGTAAAAAACACACAATCAAACTACACATCCCATACATTTTGGATGAAAACTACCACCATCAGACCTGATTGATGAGATGCACGCCGGGCGTGCGTCACCCAAAATCCTTACCTTCAGTGCCTGATGTCCTCAGGTGATGTCCGGTTCGGCTTCACTCCCCACTTCAGGCCAAGCGTAGGCACTTCTCGGCCAAACGGAATGTCTGTTACAGAATATCTGCCCACAGGCCAACTCCAAGTCTAGAACTGTTTAGTGACAAAAGAAAAAAGTATCTGTGGATCACAGAAAGGGGTGACAAGTGACACAAGAAGAGGCCAGACATCAAGTTATAGGTATTTGTCTACAGAGCTGCAATGGAGATCCTTTAATGAGACTGAACCAAAGGAGTTACTCAGGTGCAGGATCATGAAGTCATGGGGAAGCAGGCAGTCCACCTTCAAATAGAAAAATAAAGGGGTATATTTACAAAATAATGTCGGAGCCCTGTGTTACTCCAAAATGTCTACTGGCGCGTGCTCCAACATTTTTTAAACGCAGGGATCCACCGCATTTATGAAAATACGGCACACCCCTGTGTTTCCCCTAACGTTGGTGCTAAAGAAGCTGCCTAGCGCCAGCGCAACTACCCTTGTGCCATGTTGCAAGGGTGTAAGGGTGCCTACGTGGCTGGGGTGATTGTTTATGTGCAGGAAGGGTGTTTATGTGCAGGAAGGCGGTACAAAAGGGGGTGGTGATGGACGGAGCATCTGAACCAATCAAACACTCACACCCAGTCAACAGACGGGTATGCTCAGATGTGAGTCCCGTGCTCTCCACACCACTGGAGTCAAGCTATCCTGGCTGAAGACGGCTGATCGCCAGAAACCGGTCCTAGGATGCTTGATTCCGGTCCAGGGAAGGCATGGCTTGACAGTTCGGGCTGGACTGTTCCCATGAGGCACAGGGTCAAAGCTGATTTGCATATGGCCATGTCTGAACTGGGGTGGTGTGGTGAGCAAAAAAATGATGGATTAGGCTCAGATCTCTGTACTGGGGTGCATGTATGACATTGTTCTGCATTCTGTCCATCAACTGTTGTTTTTGCATTTGTCACCCCGAGTGGGATGGGTCTGCTCAGACATGAGTCCCGTGCTCTCCACGCCACTGGAGTCAAGCTATCCTGGCTGAAGACGGCTGATAGCCAGACACTGGTCCTAGGATGCTTGATTCCGGTCCAGGGAAGACATGGCTTGGCAGTTCGGGCTGGACTGTTCCCATGAGGCACAGGGTCAAGGCTGATTTGCATATGGCCATGCCTGCATATGTGCAGGAAGGGACACCTTCCTGCACATAAGCAATCTTTACAGGCGATTTTCTAATTCTATGTGTGCGGCAGAATGCAGCACACATGGAAAGAGCAAAATACAAGGAGACATAAAAAATTTCTCATCGCATCACCTGTTTGTTTAAAACCAGGTATTACCTGATCTTATTCTTGGCACTTCCCCAAACCTGGTAAATGTGGGGCAGTGTCAAAAAGCAATGGGTGATGCGGCGGAGCCTCCACAGCAACACTCATTGTGCCTGCCCCTTTGCCGCAGCAGATTGCTGTGGTAAGAGGCACACGTTGAGTGGCTTAACATCACCTTGAAAATATTGGGTTGAGAGCAACACCACCGAGCGTCAGAAAAAATTACACTCAGGTGGCATAAGGGGCATGTAAATATGCCCCATAACTTCTTTCCTGTAAGCAATCGAATCACAAATGTCTTGCTTCAAGAGCCAAACAAGGAAACGAGTCTTTACACATAATGTATGGGTACAATTTTAAGGCATGGTTAGTAAGAAGAGGAAGATTGCTGCAGCAGTTTCTCTTACCCTAACACAAAATTTCAAAACCTCACACCATTAAAAACCCATGTTGGATCCACTACTTCTCAGTTGAAGACTGGGTGAAAAAGAACAAGGAAAAGGGTGAAAGAAGGAAAAATTACAAATAAAAGAATAAAAAAGAAGAGCAACATAATAAGGAGCATGAGAAAGAGAATAACATTTCTTGCTGCATAAAATATTGTGATCACTGTCCTAACTTGCATCTGAATTCTGCCTCGGAAGCCTTATCTCAGGACTGCTGAAGACAACCTGCTTATCTGAATTCATGGCAGACCTCTTAACCCCTTGAACGCTCATGACGAGCTCAGCTCGTCATGAGCCACGGTGCTCGTGCGCTCATGACAAGCTGAGCTCATCATGACCGTTGGAACGCTCGCACGCTAGGCAGATTCCCCTGCTGTGCAAACGTTCTACACAAACGGGTGTGGTCATGACGAGCTCAGCTCGTCATGAGCACACGACCACCATGGCTCATGACAAGCTGAGCTAGTCATGAGCACCGGGGTGCTGTGCGCACGCCCTCTCCCCCCAGCACAGCGGGGTAATGAGCCCCGCATGCAAGGGGTTAAAGAATACTACATCAGGATGTTGTAAAAATCTGCTTCGGTCTAAGAAAACAGCTTGCCCTACAGTCATGGGCTCACTACATTGTTGGCTTTTAGCTA